>NC_086317.1:377991145-379191145 GCF_036172605.1 Pelobates fuscus | reverse complement strand
CGATCCTGACACTTATATAGGGAAATAATAGAGTAGAAAGTGTTGAGAAGTGGAAAAGTATCAATACTGAAGAAAACCAAAAAATTTGTATTGGTAACTAGTATCAGTATCAACAAGAATATACAATGAAAAGTATCTACAAGAATCATAACGGTGGACAATTCAATCCAACAAGTGTATGAGAAGCCAAGCAACAACCCGTAATTAGTAAACCTTTGCTAGCTGACTCCCATGAGGGTTGTAGTTAACATAAATACAGTGAATGTATATACAAGTTAGTTTATATTTGTGAATCATATGTGTAGGCCCAAGTTGGACTTGACATGATTGATCCAGTCAATAGCGACACTTAGCATGTAGGGGGCCAAGACATATAATATAAGTCGATATGTTCCAGTAAGGGGCATTACACCGGTAGCTGAAGAAGGCATCGCTGTGAAACTACGTATTAATGAAATGCTGAATATGATAGGAGTAAAATTCGCCCTGAAAGAACATACATACAGTTAGTTGAAACTGATTAAATCAGCCGTGGCAGGCGCGCCATGGGGACTTCTATGAGTACGAGGTAGGGCCAGCTCAATTTAAAGATGACATGTTTTAGTATAATAATGATGTCACAATATGTCTGATAGGTGTGGCATCACAACTATTTATATCCTAATTCACCTATTAGTGTAGAAACTTTCAGACAGAAAGTCGGATAGCATGACAGAAAGTCAATATCCCATTGGATATCTGAACGTACAGGCGCACATGCTCAGTACTGAATTGTGTTATGATCGTATGCGTAAGGAGGATCCTGCGAGGGTCAGCGTACTGTTGATGGCATGGTTTGAAAACATATTTCTAGTCTTTTCAGTCTCCCATTTATTTACACCTTAGAGGACACGATTGCTGAGAACTTTGCATGGAGGTTGGTGTTGCTCGATTGGTATGCGTGAGCCTGAACAGTTCCGCTTTCCCGGCCGTTGCTGGAAAGGAATGTTGCGTCTGCTTAGCTCAGCCGTAATACGAGGAATGGTCCATGACCTGATGGAACTTGATAGGTGTCACCTTTTCGTGTAGGTGTAGTTAACCAGACTGGAGTACTGTGGATTGACATGTCACCTTCTTACAGGGATATGAGACATACTGCAATATATGAATAATTGGATCAGGATCGTTTTACTGGCTGGCTAGCTAGTGTCAAGTGGTAAAGCAATTCACTAGGTAGTTGACAGGTGATGCTCTGTTAGTTGCTAAGTGGCTTGAGAGGCTCTATCTATGCTTTGGCGCAAGGGTATTCGTGGCCACCGAACGTTGTGGTGGGGTGTTGGCCTCTCGGTGACATTTAAATCATGACATAGATTGGGTGTGACATGTGGGGCCCTTTCTATGCCTCTGTTCGATGCGGCTAACTATGTTTTGGCCCGGGGGCGTAATACCTCATGCGTGGAGGATGGGTGTTGGCCTCGTAGGACCACTAACTCCAAGGCAGAGATGTCAGAAACGTAACATCTATTGGTCACCTATATCCCTATAAGCCAGTAAAACCTACTCACTAAAAAGGTCTATATTGTGGGGGAGCCATTGTGGCTAATAAAGTACCTGAATTCGTATAAGAGTTTGTGTATGTGACAAACTCCCCTTTTCAAGTGCGTTTGCCACGAGTTCTTGGAGGGCCTGCTTGCCAGCCTCCTGCCCACAGACTATGGACCCTGTAAATTGTGATACAAAAGTCTCCGTTTTTCTATTTTAATTATATGGTTCGGTAACTAAGCAGCCGCACGCGCGTAATTGATACATTGTTGCAATTTTCACCGCAGTGGTCTAAGTGTTCGTCTGGGTGGCCGCAATTCCTATGGACCACCATGAGGTGGTGGCCATCTTGTTTGCATTGACCAAAACCACAAATAGACTTTGCGGTTCCCAGTCGGTTCCCCAGCGGCACTTAACCGCGAATCTATGAACCTAATTTTGGCCTGAAGACTTTGCGGTTCCCGGTCAGTCCTCCAGCGGCACTTAGCTGCGATTCTATGGAACTATTTTCAGCTATGGGATCATGCCTGCAGTCAGTCAAAATAAGACTTTCAGGAAATTCCTGAACCCTTGAACTGATCTGGGTGATTTTTGGTCACCCAGATCAGGGCTATCAGGGGATGTATTGTATTGGATGTGGGGTTTTATGTATTTTTAGGGTACTTTTGGGATGTTTTAAAAAAAGTATGGTTTTTTTTCTGTGCTTGGAGATAATTGGATTAGAATTAGTACAGATACTGATCCAATTGTCTCCCAGGCAGAGGGGAGGGATTGTGTGCTGTGTGTGGGAGTGTCGTGCCTTGTAACCTTATTGTTATTGGTCTGTGAAGTTGCAAATCAGTCTACAATCAGGTCCACGTGGGGATTGTCATATAAGGCCAAGTGTGGCTCCCATTAAACTGAGATTCGTTTATCCCTTCATGAAGTGGCTCATATTTGGGGCATTGGAGAACTACATTCACTCTGGGGGTTGCTATATCACAATACTCCCCTGAGTATAATCACTAGCTCTTATAAGAGCTGTTTCTGCTACGCTCTCTGGACTAGGAGAGGTCTACCCACTGGAAGCTGGATCCTAGTCTTGGGTCCAGGGTGGGTGGAGGACAGAGAGACCCCACCCAAGCTGCGGCGGTTTGTGGGGTTTACGGTGGTTATGGTGTTCCAGCACAGTGCTTATGGTGCCCGCAAGTACTAGGAAGCAGCGATTGACGGAGGTACCTGGTCGGGGTGCAAGGCGGTCCGTCACAGTGTAGTTCTGTATGGTATGGTTGTAACCTGTAAGTGAAATCTTCAGTAACCCCTAAAGGAGCAAGGTATTAACTATCCACTTACTTCAGTTGGAAGGGGTTTTCATCCACACTTTTTTCCCCACTGCAACTCTGTTGTTAAGTACTTTACAAGTAACACCAAGCCTCCATAGCAAGCTAGTAACCAACCTCAAGCTGATGAGTTGCATTAACAACAAAACAGCTGTCCATGAGTGGTTCTCTGCCTTTGCTCCTCTCCCTGATTTATGTTTCAAAGCAGTTGTATACAGCAGACACATACTCCAAGGAATCCATGTATAAAGTGGAATTATGAGGCAAAAATGTGGTTCTTTGTTGAGCTCATTTGCATATGCCTACCCAGAATCCCTTGCAGTAGTGAGAGCACTGTTAAAGTGAGATTTCTATGGGAAAAGCAAGTCTTATGGCTTGACTGGTGTGTGTATTTGTGTTTAGCAAGGTATTAACTATCCACTTACCGGTACTTCAGGTGGAAGGGGTTTTCATCCACACTTTTTTCCCCACCACAAACCTGTTGGTATATATATAATTTTATACATATATGTTTTAACATGTTTATATGGGTTATATTTGCTCTGAAGATCCCCATCAATTTATTTTTGTCTCTGACAAGATTGGGTATGTTATACAGCTTGTTATAAATTAAATCCTGTTTTAAATATTTTTTTTTCTGTACAAATCTTTAAGTCACTCACAGCTCAATTATGGTGAATCCTTTGGTATAGTTAGTCTTCAGCATTTGTGATTTTGTTTTCCTGACACTGCCACCCAGACATTTATTTTGCATACTGATTATCCTGTTGCCTCTAGCACTTCTATTCTCAGATTTGACTTTGGTGTTTCTATTGATTATTCCTACGTATAAAGCTTTCCTTTCCTTTAACAAGACATTCTTCATGGTTGTTAGAACTGCGCTGCGTTTGTTTTTTTAGTTCTGTAAGTTTAATTATTGTTACTTTATTTCTGTTGTGTTTTGACTACAAACAGGTCTGGAAATATTTGGACACTGACACAATTTTTTATAATTTTGGCTCTATATGCCACCACAATGGATTTAAAATGAAACAACCGAGATCCAATTGAAGTGTAGACTTTCATCTTTAATTCAAGGGGTTGAACAAAAATATTGTATGACACGTTTAGGAATTGCAACCATGTTCATACATAGTCATCTTTTTTCAGGTGCTCAAATGTAATCGGACAAATTGACACAATCATAAATAAATAGTTCATTTGTAATACTTTGTTGAGGATTTTGCAGGCAATGACTGCATGAAGGATGCAAAATATGTGAACCGCGCTCTCTTTTTAATTGACAGCAGCAACCCACCTTCAAGCAGTACCCACAAGCTTGTGACAAACAAGCAAATATACACAAAAGTGGTGAATTGCACTTAGAAACCGTATAAAGAATGGAAGCTACATCCTGCCAGTAGAATGACGTCATGAAGTCTGAAACACATCACCAAGCACTGGGTTTCCTCCTTTGTGATGCTTTATCATGCCTATACTGCAGTTGTTGTTTGTTCGAAGGTCTCTCTGCCTTAATTTTGTCTTCTGCAAGTGAAATATATGCCAGTTCGGGTTGAGATCAGGTGATTAATTCAGCCATTGCAGAATATTCCACCTTTTTGTCTTAAAAACCTTATGGATTGCTTTTGCAGTATGTTTTGGGTCATGTTCCATCAGTAGTGATGTGAAGCACCGTCTAATCAACTTCACTGAATTTGGTGAAACTGAGCAGACAATATATCCCTATTCAGAATGAATCCAGCTGCTTCTGTCACATCATCAATAAACACTAGTGACTTAGTGCCATTTGAAAGCCATGCGTGCCCATGCCATCACACTGTCTCCACCCTGTTTTATAGATTATGTGGAATGCTTTGGATAATAAGCCATTCCAAGCCTTCTCCATACTTTTTTCTTCCCATCATTATGGAACAGGTTGGTCTTAGTTTTATCTGTCTAAAGAATGCTGTTCTAAAACTGGGCTAGCTTTTTGAGATGTTTTTTGGCAAAGTCTAATCTGACATTACTATTCTTGAGACTTATGAATGGTTTGCACCTTGTAGTATTTACTCCTTTTTATGGTAGACTTGGATAATGATATGTAGAAAAAACAGACTCAATGTTTAGGTGTTAAACCTCACCACCTAAACATAAAAGTATAAGTGCAGTGCTTTGAGTAAATGTCTTACTTACCCCTCAGTATATATTGGGTATTGAGATGTAAGAAAAAAAAAAAGATATATACAAATAGTGCAATATTGTATTGAAGTGTATGTGTGTGTGTGTGTGTATATATATATATATATACACACATACATGCCCGGAAGGTACTCCTCTAACAAGTGTATATATGTAAGTAGAAAAAAACAAAACAAAGATACAACGATCTGGGTGCAGACTGTATTATCGGGTAAGTGTATATATTGATTGACAGAATTATCGCTCACCTTATAAGGAGCCTATTTGATAACTGGCTCCTAAATATTTGGTTAGTGTCAAATTCCAGCAGGAACCAGGATATAGATTTTCAGATAATGATGACAAAAGGGGGGATTTAACTAATACAAAAGGATTTATTCAATTTTGAAATAAATTTTAAATAAATAACATAAAATCGACAATCTAATAAATAAATATAACAATAATAATTAAGTCCTTTCCTTCGTGTGAATGGCCAAGACGCGCTTCGCCGATAGGGCTTTATCAATTGGTGAACATTAAATTTTCCCGGTTCCTGTTTAATAGAGCTTGATAGCTCCTCCTCCGTTCTCGATCTACCTATATTCGGCTCTTCAGCTGTTTTGGATTTGCTGGACATTCAGAACTATCTTTCCATAATTGATCGTAGACCCGAAAGTGATGTCCGCTCTCAATCAGTCATGTCACTTCCGGGTAATCATACACAGCTACATTACCCATAGTCCATCTGTCCGAATGTTGTGATATGCCATATCGGGTTAACAAAGTGTTTTGGTCCTTTCTATTTCAATATATCATATGTGTCATTCTCAGTGAAACAGATCCATTTTTGCAAATCAAAAGAGGGACATAAAAAACAATATCAGAAAATATAAAAAAAAAATCTTTCAAAAAGAAGGAACAATCACTGTATAAATACTATTCTAAATAATATCTGTTTATATCCAAATGCATTAGTTCAATCTTTAACCCCTTAAGGACGCGGGACGGTTCAGGACCGTCATCGGCATTTTCCCATTGCCGACCGACGACGGTCCTGAACCGTCCTTAATTTAAAATGTACTTACCCGATCGCCGTCGTTCCCCCGGCGGCGATCGGCGGTGCTCCCGTTGTGGGGAGACTGCCTGCAGCCCAGACAGTCTCCCCATGGCGGTTTAGGACCCCTGTGGCCATGTGATCGCCCAACAGGGCGACCACATGGTCACAATAGGTGTCCTAGTGTCTGCCTGCAGGGGGACTGTCTGTGCTGACAGGCAGTCTCCCTGCTGCTGTAAAATAATTAAAAAAATTTAAGTTAAAGTTAATAAAAAAAAAAATATTATTATATATGTGTATATATATATGATATATAGACATATATTATACCTATATAATATATGTCTATATATCATATATATAATGTCATGCTAAGTGTATTTTTATATTAATATGTACATATATTAATATAAAAATACACTTATAATTAAATTACACACGTATATATATAATATATATAATAACTATATATATTGTATATATATATATTATTATAAAATACAAATAATAAGTACATTAAATTAAATAAAAAAAAATAAAAATAATAATAAAAAATTAAAAAAAAAATTATATATCTATACGAAATTTTATTCTAACTGTATTTTGATATTAATATATATATATATATATATCAAAATACACTTAGAATGAAATTGTATATATATCTATGTATATATAAATAAATAAAAAGAATACGAACTATTCATATGTCCATATAAAAAATTACATAAATAGTTATATAAATATACACGTAGACTTCAAATATATAAATATGCATATATATTGAAATTCTACGTGCGTATTTATGTAATATTTTTACATAATGAAGTTATTTTATTGATTGCAATTTAAGGGACCTGCCTGCCAACCCAGGCCGAAAGTCCAGAGAATTTAATTTGTTATCACTGTATTTTACCCTGTAACGTTCTACGACACCCTAAAACCTGTACATGGGGGGTACTGTTTTACTCGGGAGACTTCGCTGAACACAAATATTAGTGATTCAAAACAGTAAAACATATCACAGCGATGATATTGTCAGTGAAAGTGACTTTTTTTGCATTTTTCACACACAAACAGCACTTTTACTGATGATATAATTGTTGTGATACATTTTCCAGTTTTGAAACACTAATATTTGTGTTCAGCAAAGTCTCCTGAGTATAACAGTACTCCCCATGTACAGGTTTTATAGCGTTTTTGAAAGTTACAGGGTCAAATATATGGGTCAAATATTTTTACATTGAAAATGGCCAGGTTGGTTACGTGCCTTTGAGAGCGTATGGTAGCCCAGGAATGAGAATTACCCCCATGATGGCATACCATTTGCAAAAGAAGACAACCCAAGGTATTGCAAATGGGGTATGTCCAGTCTTTTTTAGTAACCACTTAGTCACAAACACTGGCCAAAATTAGCGTTCAATTTAGTTTTTTACTTTTTTCACACACAAACAAATATGAACGCTAACTTTGGCCAGTGTTTGCGACTAACTGGCTACTAAAAAAGTCTGGACATACCCCATATTGAATACCCTGGGTTGTCTACTTTAAAAAAAATATGTACATGTGGGATGTTATTCAGAGATTTATGACAGATAATAGTGTTACAATGTCACTATTGATACATTTTAAAAATGTATGTTTTGAAACCGCAATATCCTACTTGTACTTATAGCCCTATAACATGCAAAAAAATAGCAAAACGCATGTAAACACTGGGTATTTTTAAACTCAGGACAAAATTTTGAATCTATTTAGCAGTTTTTTTCATTCGCTTTTGTAGATGAGTAAAAGATTTTTCACATAAAAGTCAAAAAACATGTATTTTTTCAATTTTTCATCATATTTTTTCATTTTTAAAAAATTAAATTACATGAGATTATATAAATAATGGTATGTAAAGAAAGCCCCCTTTGTCCTGAAAAAAACAATATATAATTTGTATGGGAACAGTAAATGAGAGAGCGGAAAATTACAGCTAAACACAAACACCACAAAAGTGTAAAAAGATGCCTGGTCGCAAATGTACAACATCGCAAAAAAAGTCCGGTCCTTAAGGGGTTAATGTTACGCTTTGGAATATGTTGTATGTAAAAAAAATGCTGTCTAAAATAATACCTTTTTATTTTAAAAAAAGTTTAAAAAAAATTCAAAACACATTACACTTTAAAAAAAAAAAAAAACATAACTTATAACCCAAGGTATCTTTATATAAAATGACATAGTTCAAAGTCCTCATTTAGACCCAATGGACTTAGGGTATTAAGATTAAAGAAGTCCACCTCATCTCACATTTTCATATTTGCTTTATGATATCATCTCCTCTCCACTTATATTTAACTTTTTCTGTAGCTTGAGATTTTAGAAATTGAGGGTCCCTATTATGCATCTCTTTAAAATGTTGTAAAATACACTGTGTTTCTCATACCCATTTTTTATATTTCTTATGTGTTTATTAAGTCTCACATGTAGGGGACTTTTTGTCCTCCCTCTATAGCATAAGTGACATGTGCAGGCTAGGAGGTATATAATTTTTTTGAAAAACAGGTAATCATATCTTGACTCTTATAAGTTTTCTTTTTATTATGTGGATCTTCGAACGATTGTATATGTCTTTTTTCACTCTTCTTATTTCTACAAGCTGAGCACAGACCACATCCAAAAAACCCTTTTTGTTTTAAAAAGTTTTTGGGTGGATCCTTTTTTATATGTTTTTTTTTTTTACCAAACTTTGCTTTCAATTTTTGGCCCCTCTGTAAATAATTTTTCATTGGTTTGGGAGAATACTAAATAACATAGGATCTTTTCTCAAGATTGGCCAGAATTTTGATATTATTTTTCAAGATTGTTTGTTATTTTGGTCAAAGTTGCATATAAAGGGGATCTCTGAGTGTGTCTTGTTTTTTATCTTGGATTTATAACTCAGGAGGGATGTCCGGTCTGCTTTCTCAATTTCTTTTATGGAATTCTCCAGCAAAGTGGGGTCGTACCCCTTTTTTATAAACTGTTTATTTATCTTATTTGCTTGAGTATGGAAGGTATCCAAGTTTCTTCGTATTCTAAGGAACTGTGACTTGGGCACGTTCCTCAGCCACGGGGAGCAATTACAACTTTTTAGATGTATATAGTTGTTCACGTTGACTGGTTTTAATTTGGTTAAAACTATACCCCAATCATTAGCATTTATAAAGTTTAAAAATAGATTGAGATCTTCTTTACTCCCCTTCCAAATATAAAATATATCATCAATATATCTATGGTATGAAACCAGATTTGCACTCCAGCATTGGGTCTAAATGAGGACTTTGAACAGTCATTTTTTATAAAGATACCTCTGATTATAAGTTATGTTTTTTTTAAAAGTGTAATGTGTTTTAAATGTTTTTTAACCCCTTAGTGACCAGACCAATTTTCAAATTTTCTTACAGTTTGGGACCAGGGCTGTTTTTATATTTCTGCGGTGTTTCTGTTTAGCTGTAATTTTCCTCTTACTCATTTGCTGTACCCACACATATTATATACCGTTTTTCTCGCCATTAAATGGTCTTTCTAAAGATACCATTATTTTCATCATATCGTCTTTTTCGAACTTTAACCACCAAAGTTGGTTACCCATCTACAACTGCCAAAACAAAAACAGTGCTAGATAGTTTCTAAATTGTGTCCTGAGTTTAGAAATACCCAATGTTAACATGTTCTTAGCTTTTTTTGGAAAGTTATAGGGCAATATATACAAGTAGCACTTTGCTATTACCAAACCATTTTTTTTCTCAAAATTAACGCAGGTTTCATTGTAACACTAATATCTGTCAGGAATCTCTAAACCCGAACCCCATTACAGCCACGTGGTAGCACCAAGATGGCTGCCGCACCACAACAACTCCTAAGCCTAGAGGGCTCAAGTATACAGACCTGGCGGGAAAGCTTCGATAGGAGATTCGAGCAGATATGCCAGAATTTCTGGAACCAACTTGCCAGTCGGACAGCTACACCAACCTCACCCGCACCGCTGCTCAGACCAGCGGCCATGCCAACTCTCTATGGGCTAAACGACCACGTAAAGGTGAGACCACAACACAGCAACCCACGCACCAGCGGGTCGAGATCCTGGCGACCGCTGAAGTCTGGCCCTCAAGCAGCGCACCCTACTGAGAACGGAGCAGGCTCTGGCAAGCAGGTCCAGCACAAGGGACCACCCGTTACCCACCCTCCTTTTCGCCACCGGGCCAGCCGGGGATCCACTCCCAGACGACGCTGAGGCCCTCCAGGGGGGACCAGATTGCCGGCAGACTGGCAACACACCGGATACCTTACCTGGCACCAGAGGATCAATGGACATGGGGCACTAGCCCACATCAAAGCCTGGAGACAAAGGCCTGGGGTGCAGAGATATCATTACACTGGCTGTGAAACTGGACCTCTGTTCCAGGCCCCTGTGTGGCATTGGGTGACTCAGTATGACATCACCTGGGCTATCAAAGTCTAGGCTTTTACCCCCAGCCTTCTATTAGTTACACCATGAGTTGTTTAATTCCCCTGCTCGTTTATTTTATGATCTTTGCCTCATCTCATGCCCAGTGGTAGTCAAAAGCATGACACGCATACCATGTCGACCAGCAAAATATTAGCACTGTTTAGAGCTTAGAGCTTCCTTGCCATCTCAATCTCCTGATAGTCCCAACCGTTTAATGTATTGCACTGGACAAATGGCATGTTCCCTCTAGCAACAATCTTGCATACACTTGTTCAGCCCTAGCAACACTGCTAGTCATGTAGGTTAAAGCTGTGTTCAACCCGCACATGCACCTGGTTCAGAATGTTTATTAATTTACTCGATAAACTCAAACGTGTACCACTCTTGTTTCGTCTAAAAACAAAAAAATGTGTGCAGTCATATCAATATGCCTATATTGTTAACCTCATTGTTTATTCTTACCTCGCTTTTCCTGTTGTGGCATAGCGAGATTGCTTGTTACCTTCATACACATCAAAAATAAAGAATAAAAAAAAAAAAAGACAACCTAAGGTATTAAACTTGGGGTATTTTTTTTATATATATTTGCAGCACATTACAGAATTTTATTTTCCAGCCTGCTGTCTACTTTCTTCCATATAATAAAACTTTTTTTCTAAAGTAGATTTTTATTTCAGAATTTTTGTTACAAATACAAAAACAGTGAAAAAGAAATTTTTTGGGTTTGCATACGAATACAATAAAACCTTATTCCGTTCTTAATAAACAATACTGTTCTACCATTATTGTATTTGATTGTTTAATTTGTTGTATTTCTTTATATCTATTAATTACCTAGTATGCAAAAATAACACACATTGCTCAAATATTAAAAAAAAAACAAGTGAATCCTATTTTCTCTAGACAGAAGGACTAAACACAAAAAGAAAAAAGGAGAGGCGGGGTGGCTAACCTGCAATTGCCAAGACTTACCCTGACTCAACAATAGTAACTTTTATGAAGAATTCAATCTCTTTATTGTGTCACCCCAAAATCCAGGATATCTGAGTTTTTTATTACCAGGTGTTGGAATATATTTCTCCATAAGTAGTTGAAAATGTATTTGATGTCTTATCAGACACCAGTCAGGTTTAAAAAGGTTTTTCCAATTCTTTACTCTAATTAATTTTGTTGCAGTCAACATATGTAGCAAAATAATATCTTTTTTTTTTTATTTTTTATTCTAGGTATGTTTATATGTAGAAGCATCAAATATGGTTTTAGGGGTATTTTGGATTTTAAAATGTTATTTATTTTTGCACTAACATCCTGCTATAAATCTTTAATAATCGAACAATCCCACCAGATATGAATAAAATCTGCAGCCTTTTCTTCACATCTCTAACAATCATCAGATTGAGTAGGGAACATTATTTTAATCCTTTTAGGGGCAAGATGCCATCTATTTAAGATCTTATAGCGTAGCTTGTTTCGATTTAAACAATGAAGATTTGTATATATAGGGTTTGGATTGATTTACACCAATATTTATGGGAAATTTGTATGAACAGATCTCTACTCAATTTTAATAGTGAAGAAGGGTAGGAATGGTTTTATATTTTATATAATAAATTATTGGATTTTAAAATGAGGTTTTTTAATGTCCTTAGAATTAATGATTAGTTCAACGTTTTTTTTCCCGTTCTTTCAGGAAAATTAGATTTTTTTTTCATATTTTTAGTGTTAGTTCTGAGAAAGTTCAAATTTTTTCTGATTCGGTTAGATCCCCAACAGTTTTAATACCTTTATCTAACCATGGATGTAGAATAATATCAGGCAGTAAGTCATTTAAATTCTTTCCTCCTAAATCTAGCCTGCTTTTAATTTCAAACCAGTTTTTCAATATATGATTTAAAGACGAGCTTTCACCAAAGAAATTAGCTTTTTTAATTGTATGATATTATGCCCAAAGATTGAGGGTAAAAAACTGAAAGGATGAATTTTCTGGGCTTCAAGTTTATACCAACTTTCCTCCCGGGTATTTTGTCTCTTTTCATGCAACCATATTAAAACCAATCTATGCCACATTTAAAAAAATAATAATAATATTTTCGGATTTTTTTGATACACATAGCGATTTAAGAATACATGTACAGAGAACTTTAAGGATTACTGCCAAGAACACCCCAATATGTGTTCAGCAACATCTCATGAGTACAGTGATAATAAAAAAAAAGTATACACCAAAATGTCCTAGGCTCTACAGGTTTTATTCACAACTAAGATGAAAAAAGTCAAGATGCGACTATAGCTGTCTCGTTTACTCTTACCTGGAGGTATCCTCCTTCTCCAGCATGCTCAGCCACAGGGACGTTGGCCGCTGTGGCTCTCTCCGCAAGCCGCGGCTCGCAGGAAGCTCCTCTCCCCAGCCGAGCGCACGTGTAGAGACTTCCCAGCTTACAAAGATTCTAGGCATGCCTGAAAGATAGCCTCTTTAAAGGGGCAAAACACCTGATATCTCTTAACGGGACTAATCACTTCAGAATGAGAGAGGTGGACACCTCTCCCCTATATAATCATAGCCTACCCTTACGTCAGTGCTCACTTATACTGTGCTCCTCTGTGTGTACGATTCTGTGTGTGTGTGTGTGTGTGTGTGTACGATGACCTCGGCTTTCCTTCACTGCGAGATTGTCTCATCCCTATTTGGTACCTTGAATATGGTTACTGCTGCCTCCTAGGCTGATTAGAAAGTTTTGTTCAGTATCACTTGTTTTGGCTTAAATTTTACAATTCAGGCTTTATGTTACTATAATGTGCGGTTTAATAAATAAATCTTAACAGGCAGAAAGTCTAGGATGACAGACAGACAAGCAGGTAGACAGAGACACAGACAGACACAGACTGACAGATTAAAAGCGCTTCCAGTTGAGAACAGGAAATAAGATATTATAGGAGTTTGAAATCAAAAGGCAGTTTAAATGTTCATTATACCTGAAATATTGGAATGAAACACCATTTACATCAGCAGGCAATCAGAGTGGTTTTGATTTAATGATAACTTAATACTTCCTAAATAGGTTGGGTCTTCATTCAAAATGAATCTATTAACAGCAGGCAGTATGTAACACAACGAGCTTCCAAAAGAGCTAATGATTAAAATTAGCATATTTGTTGTGTTTGAAGTGTGGAATAATTTCAAAGGATTCAGAATGTCCCTGGATCTGGTTATTGAGTTTAAAATGCTGAACAGCATGTCTAAGAATCAGCTCAATTTCACCAGCACATAATTCATGAAAACAACTTTGATAGAAACTCTTTCTGGGATATCTTTTTTTAATGATACATGACAGATAGATAGATAGATAGATAGATTTGATAGATAGATAGATTTGATAGATAGATAGATTCGATAGATAGATTGCAGTCTGCACCTTCAGCAGGTGTGGACCACATGAATTTCTACAGAAAGCGTATAAGAGCATTACCATGGGTTACCACAATAATGCTGTGATACTGTCTCCAGTGCAAGGTTGTAATACCTGCAAATACTTCATCCTCTTTCCGCCCTATCCCCCTTTACATACACATCAAAGTCCCTATCCATCCACCTATACTACAGCCCCTATACCTTGTACACACTATACCCCTATCCACCCAAACAAACACACCCTATAGCCCTTATTATTATTATTTTATTACTTATATAGTGCCATCAGATTCCTTATAGTCCCCTACACACTATAGCCCCTATACAGACACAAACACATTATAGCCCTTATGTCCCCACATACACTGTACAGTTCCTATTCACATAAACACACTCATACACACTACAGACTCTATCCCTCCCACACACTACAACATGCATCAAAAAGCATATTACACCTCAAACTGCCCATTCCACACACACAACCCTACATCCTCCCCAAATGCACACAACAAGTAGTCTATCGCACAAACATAACACAACAAGCAGCCTCCCCTCACACATTCCACCTCACAAGTAGTCTCAAAACACATACAACACCACAGTCAGCCTTCACACAAGAAAAAGCTCACACTCCACACTCTTATGGGGACACCACATAGAAATCACTAGCAAACACAGTACAAGTGCATCATACTATTTGTTTGTGCTGAGCTAAACAAATCCAGGAAATGTTCCCCATATGAGAGCTCTTTAGCAGAGCTCGGAGGAAGGGCTGTCCTGGAGGGTCATGAAACTGACATGCCCACTTTGGGGAATGATCTGACTCTGTCTTCGGGTGTATGAGTAAAGATCTGAGAATGGGTAAGTGATAATGGTCTATCATTAAATAATCAATTCTAGAGTAAAAAGTGTAGTCCTTGACCGACGAGTGCTGGAGGCGCAAGCGGTCCACCAATCAGGATCTAAAAAGAGCAAGTTTTATATTTTCTAGTTTGGAGTTAGTGATCAAGCTGGTGCTTCTGAGCAGTCTAGCCTTTTACCTAAAGTAGTGTTAAGATTACCCCTCACCAGCTAGAATCAGTCGTCCTCCTCTCGCAAAAGCATCTGTAGCATCATAACATAACAAAGATCTGTAGCATCATAACATTTGGTGTATACAAAACAGATGATTAACGCATTGAACATATTATCTTTCTGGAATAAAGCCTGACTCTCATCATCTCTGTATTCATTAATAACTGAAAATGGGACATTATTAGAGAACACTATAGCAAATTATGTGGTTGGGATCTTGGGTGTGGTTAAAAAAGCCTTGTGGATATTTGCAGTTAGTGAGCCACTCAGCTTGGATTGATGGAAATGTGAAAATATTACATTAGCTTGTGCATTAGAAGTATTATTAAACAGCAAGTTAAAACACTTTCAGCCACTTACCTTTCTCTAGCGCCGGGCTCCCTCTGCGCTGGGGAACTCTCCTCCTCCTGCCGACGTCAGCACCGAATGCGCATGCGCAGCAGGAGCCGCGCGCACATTCAAACCGCCCATAGGAAAGTATTATTCAATGCTTTCCTATGGACGTCAGCGTCTTCCCACTGTGATTTTCACAGTGAGAATCGCGGAAGCGGCCTCTAGTGGCTGTCAGTGAGACAGCCACTAGAAGCTGGATTAACCCTCAGTGTAAACATAGCAGTTTCTTTGAAACTGCTATGTTTTCAGCTGCAGGGTTAAAACTAATTGAGCTGAAGTGGTCTTGGTGCCTATAGTGGTCCTTTAATTCATATTTTGTAATTATGGGCTTTAGCTGAAGTAGAAAACTGACAGCTGAGTTACAACTCCCAGAAGCCACTGATGCACAAGGATTGATGGGACACGCACAAACCAGGACTGGCTGTGTTTTATGAGAGCTCACTGCTAAAGCTTACAATTGTGGGAATTGCAAGGTAGCACAGTGCCTTTAAAATGCATTAAAAGTGAAAAGGGGGTAAGCTAATGCCTTCTCCCCCTCATCTTCATTACAATTCCCTGATTATATTACATATTTCCATTTATCCTTTCCATTAACCACACCATTTAAATGGTTCACCTCTCTTTATTACATATTTCCCCATGCATCTCATTTATATACCTCCTGCTATACCTTTACTGCAGACTCGCCTTATTGTCCTCTTCTCATCCCTCTCCATTAGATTATACTAGTCTTGCCCAACCTCTCAGAGATCCTTTAACTCCTAATCTCCATTTACCCATTAAAGATTAGCCCTGGTTCTTCACAGTGTCGCAGATACCAATAGCACATTGCTTATGTAAGCAGCGAAGAATCAATATTTATCCTTTGCTTTGCAACCCCCTTACCCATTGCTGTAATATTTGACTACTTCTGTGATAGCTTATAGCAAGAGTAGGTAACATTTGGCACTCTATATGTTGTGGACTATATCTCCTTTTATGTTCTTACAGCCATAATGCTCCCGAAGCATCAGGGGATATGTTGTCCACAACATCTTGAGTGCCATCTAAACTCTGGATTAGAATATACCTTTATCCCGATCACAAAATGCCTGACCTCTCAGCCTACCTATGAAACACAGACACACATATTTTTAAAGTATTTATTTATTGTTTTGTATATTTTAATGTGCGACTGATGTACCCTACCAGTGCAACCCTGTTGTATAGCCCATATTTGAGGATAACAATATCACATTTGTAAGTAATTTAGAAAGTCAGTAGTACTAAATTGGTAAACCCAGGGAGAGTGTGTCAGGTTGCTTTACATGATGTAAGGGGTAACCCAGGGATGTGTCTACCGCGAGGCAAACAAGGCATTTGCCTTGGGCAGCAATTTCCAGGGGGGTGGCAAATACGACCCCCCCAAATGCCCAGGCAAATACCTTGTTTGCCTCGATTTATGGGAGCCCAAGAGCTGACCGGCTGGTCACCTTTGGGCTCCCCCGGGCGGGTGACGAGGGAGCACTTTCCCCTAAGCTCTCTGCTCAGCTCCCTCGCACGACCCACAGTAATGCCGGGAGCCGGAATATGACGTCATATTCTGGCTACCGGCATCACTCTGCGGCACGCGAGGGAGCTGAGCAGGGAGCTCAGGGGAAAGTGCTCCCTCGCCGCCCGCCCGCCCGCCTGCCTGCACGTCCAGCTGCCTCCCTGGACCCCAGGTGAAAAATCCACCCAGCTATACCAAAAGTAAGGAGGCTGGGTGGATTTCAATGTTTACAAAATAATATTAATATCTGTGAGTGGGGGAAATGTGTGTGTGTCAGTGAATGTGAGTGAGTGTGTGTCAGGGAATGTGAGTGAGTGTTTGTCAGTGAGGTGAGTGAGTGAGTGTGTGTGTTTCAGTGAGTGTGTGTGTCAGTGAATTTGAGTGAGTGTGTGTGTCAGTGAGTGTGTGTGTCAGTGAGTGTGTGTCTGTCAGTGAATGTGTGTGTGTGTCGGTCAGTGAATGTGTGCATGTGTGTTTCAGTGAGTGTGTGTGTCAGTGAATTTGAGTGTGTGTGTCAGTGAGTGTGTGTCTGTCAGTGAATGTGTGTGTGTCGGTCAGTGAATGTGTGCGTCTGTCAGTGAGTCTGTCAGTGAGTGTGTGTCCGAGTAAGTGTATGTCTGTGTATCAGTGTGTCAAATCAGTGAGTGTGTGTATGTCATTGTTTGTCAGTGTATATTAGAGTGTGTGTCTGTCAATGAGTGTATGCATCTATCAGTGAGTGTGTGCGTCTGTCAGTGAGTGAGCCTCTGTCAGTCAAAGGAAGGACAGGAAGGGGTGGGAAAAATTTAAATTAGGGGGGTGCCCGAGCACCGTCCTGCCTAGGGCAGCACAAATCCTAAATACACCACTGGGGTAACCCCTAGTTAAATATAAATAATTAGAACAAAGACGGTAAGCTCGTTTGAGCAGGGTCCTCAACTACCTATTGTTCCTGTTACATTTTGCTATTGTCTCATTTGGTAAATTCCCCTTTTATTGTAAAGCGCTGTGAAATAAGCTGGCGCTATATAAATACCAATAATAATAATAATCATCATGCCTCACAAACCCAACCTTTCTAAAGGCAAAAAGTATTTTAAAAAAAATAAATAAAAATAAATAAATAAATGAATTGGTAAAACATAACCTTTATTGGATTCTTTATGAAATTAAATTGTAGAATATATATAAAGTTTAGCTCTTATAGCAAGCTATACAGTTTGCTATAAGAGCTACACTTGATATATAGTCTACAATTTGATTTTATAGAGAATACAATAAAGGTTTGATAAATTGTCCACCTCCAATCCTCCCTTCCTCTTTGTTCTAATTTTGAAAGTCATTTAAGAGCACAGCTTCTTTTATAAAATCACTTTGGACAGCGTAAGGGTATGCCAGAAATTTACTTTTGCAAGAACAAATGTATACGGAAATTTTTTTTCATATAAAACACAGAAGAAAATAATATATAAATCTAATAATACATAATATCATAGCAGATACTGTATGATTTTTGTCATTGTTTTTAGATCATGATTTAGAAATCAATTCACACTTTATTTCTCTACAGACAAGACTGACTACTCTGAATTAGTTTATTTTTCGCACAGAAAATAGACTCTCTTGTGGCTATTCTATTTGGGTTAATGTTTCTTCATTTCCTTTTTGTTTTTTCTATATTTTACCCATGGCACATGAAACATTCAGCAATAACCTGTGCGGAATAGCTATTATTTTCATTTCAGCATCCCTGCCTTTTTTGTTAAAACACAGTATCGAACCTTGTATACATTAGGAAGATGTAGTCCGTTTCGTGACAGCTTCTCATACACTTTAACAGAAGTCATAGATGCACTGAATGTGAACAATTGTGACCACAGGGAGAATGTGTTTCTATTTTTAACCCCACACTTCCCAAAATCCCTGTTAACGACATGATTACATCACAGTGCGACTAAAATAAATGTCTCCGAGTTAAGTATTCTGAGTCTTTAATTATAAACTGCTTGCATTAGAGAATGTCAGAAAATTACCCTTACTCAGGGCTCTATTTATTCTGTGGTGAGATGTGACGAGGTGACATGTGACTTACAGAAATCAGGCCAAGGCTGAAATTAAGGTTTTATTTATTTATTAATAATATAATTTCATTATATAATGAGTTACTTAAATATTTGGATGTCAACTCATCACAACTGACTGTTTAGTTAGTAGAACCCTGTGGGATTTTCAAAAGTATATTTGTTTTATTAACATTTACAGCCACAACAAGGAAAGGGACTTGTCTTTACCCGTGTGTCTCACTTCCTCAATTCCAACTCTCGCCTTGACCCTCTTCAATCTGGCTTCCGCCCTATCCACTCTACTGAGACTGCACTTATCAAAGTTATGATCAAAGACCTAATCACAGGTAAATCCAAAGGCCATTACTCCATACTAATTCTTCTTGACCTCTCTGCTGCCTTTGACACCGTTAATCATGCTCTCCTTCTTCAAACTCTTCAATCACTCGGTCTCTATGACTCTGTCCCTTCGTGGTTTTCTTCTTATCTCTCCCAACGCTCATTCAGTGTCTATCCACATGAGTCCATCCTTGCAAGCGCGCTGTCTTGGCGTCATATTTGATTCTGGCCTCACCTTTGAGCCTCACATCCAGTATGTTGCCAAATCCTGTAGATTCAATTTTAAAAACATAGCCCACATCCGCCCCTTTCTTACGCAAGATGCTACCAAGGAGCTTGTCCATGCCCTAGTAATTTCCTGCATGGATTATTGTAACCCTCTCCTGATTGGTCTTCCCAAAAGCCGTACTGCACCGCTACAGTCCATAATGAACGCTGCCTCCAGATTGATTTTCCTCTCTAGTCAGTTCTCTCACACCTCACCCCTTTGTCAGTCCTTACATTGGCTTCCTGTATCCTTTAGGAGTCAATTCAAGGTACTAATTCACACCTATAAAACACTGAACAATTCTAGCCCATCTTATATCTCCCTTCTCGGACTCTCCGCTTGGCCCGTGACCACCTCCAGTCCGTTGTTCGCACCCGTACGGCCAACTCACGCTTGCAGGACTTCTCACAGGCGGCTCCCTTCCTATGGAATAGCCTGACTACCACCATCAGACTCTCCCCTAGTCTTGCATCTTTTAAGAAGTACCTTAAAACCCATCTATTTAGGAAAGCTTATGGCCTCCCAGAGTAACCTCTACCTTACATACCTGCCTCTTGCTCTTTCCTAAAGGGCAACACTCTACTCTCTCCTACAGTTCTGCCTCACTCCCACCTTATCTGATTGCTATTTCATGTCCTAATGTGTTTTACCCCACCTCCTATAGACTGTAAGCTCGTTTGAGCAGGGTCCTCTTCAACCTATCGTTCCTGTAAGTTTTCTTGTAATTGTTCTATTTATAGTTAAATCCCCCCCCTCTCATAATATTGTAAAGCGCTACGGAATCTGTTGGCGCTATATAAATGGCAATAATAATAAAATAAAATGGACCTGGCTTGCACAAGTGCATGAATAATGAATATCAGCTTTAAGTAAGTTAGAAACTGTAGATTAATATTTGTTTAAAAAAATAAAACATTAAAAAACTGCATTGGTGGTAGTAGCACATTTGACTAAACTATTTGAATGTGCTACTAAATTTCAATTTGGATAAAATGCATAAATTAGTGCTGAGTGTAAAAGCCGTGTACTTAACGCATGTGTTTACTCCCACACCTCTGAAACTGCAATGATTACTCATCATCTAAACTGATATATCTAATTGTAGAATAGATCAACAGCCGAAATAGCACTGACAATGAATGGATAAATTGCAAGGATCTGCTTCTATGCTCGTCTAATAGTTACCTACAAGCCATAAATATTTAAAAATTAATCTTTGTAAAGTTAGCAACTACCTGCTGTTTCCATACTACGGACCTTCACTGTAAGAGACCGGTAATTAGCGGTAGTAATTAATAGACAACCATAAACAAACTAACACCAGGTTTCTATGCGAGATTATCAAAATTACCAACAGGACTGATGCAGTCGCTAACACTCTCAACTTTACACTTCTTTCAGCTTGAAATGACAAGTTACAGACTGCAAACTCCTATATCCTGAAGGCAAAACCAACATTTATTCCATATTTAAACACATTTAAGCAGTAAAGCCTATCTATAAGCATGATATTTATTGTTCTCATTGAACAGCAAATTGTAAGGATTAGAAAACAAAGACAGGAGAACAGAAAACTAATTAAAGTCAGAAATTAACTATGAAAATTAGATTATTTTTTTTTATCTGCAATGTTCTTGCAGTCGTTATTATAAACAGATCCATTTTCCAAAGCAGCATGGGAGCAAATTCCATGTGGGAATCTCATGTACTAGGAGCCTCTTCATGAACTGCGTTGGTTTTCAGTTCTTCGGGATCCATTTTAACCATGAGTAAGGTTTGCAGCATACCTCTTATCTAGTCCTATACACTGGGTTGTCTGGATTATTTACTAAAGTAAGAATTCAATGTGGATTGTAAATTTTAGGCCAGAGAAGTTAACCTGAAAGCATAGCTGACGTTAATATGTTCTCCAGTTTAGCAATTTTGACTTTAAATTTGAAATTCATTTTGAATTCACACTTTAGTGAATAACCCTGAAATAGTGCCCGTAAGTCCTTGGTGAAGTACCACAGAAAAGTCTATTGTCCTTGGTGAAGTGCCACAGGAAAGTCTAGCTTCCTGTGCAGTAGCTTGTCCCAATAAAATAAAGTAAGACATTTTCATATTTATTAAGTCCACCAAGTAAACTATTGCACATGTATCCTCATATTCTGCCAAAACAAATAAATTTGGGTTAGGGGGCAGAGTGCATTTAGGGACTTAAAATTAAGGATTGTGGGGAGCTATAGCCCGGCTAAAAATGTTAGTAGATTCAGAGGACAGGAATTTGAAGGTAATTCTCCAATAATCCCAAACCCTTTGCCTCCTCCATCCTTGAACACCCACAATATTGAACCCGCTAACTCTAAGTTCCACCTTCATCATTACAGGATTTGTAATGGTAGTAGTGATGCTTTTCATTATAAATCATGTAATGCCACCTTGCTATTTTATTTTCGATACAGCAGTATTATAATTTCACTAAAGTATTTTTTATTTCATTTTTTATATTTTTTATTTGTCTTTGCCAGATTAACATTGAGGAAACAGAGCATTAAGTCTAGAACTCGTTGTTACAGATTTTTTTTCTACATTACAAAAGAATGGCACAATACAACTGACCTCAATTGATCTAAATCTGAGCATCATACAGCCCCTTTGGCTTCATGAGTCACGTTTTATG
The DNA here is from genome assembly GCF_036172605.1 of Pelobates fuscus. NCBI lineage: Eukaryota > Metazoa > Chordata > Amphibia > Anura > Pelobatidae > Pelobates > Pelobates fuscus. The sequence continues at coordinate 379,168,896 of NC_086317.1, read as the reverse complement.
AGTATGTTACTGCATGGAAAAAAATGGTGGCTGTTGTAAAAGAAAAGCGGGATTTTACAAATCTAAAGGCAATAGTTAAAAAGGCTTCTTCAAAGAATGTGATGTTGGATGTGCAAGTACAGAGGAGAACCTTGTGCGAGACAACCTAAAAGAACATCCACTGAAGCACAGTAGTAGATTGGCGAAAATGTATTGAAACAGATAAAACAGCATGGGGTAAAAACATATTTTTAATAATGTCATATAAAAAAAACATGGCTCTTAATAAAAAGACCCATTAGTCTGACTTAAATCTGAACAAGCATATTATATTGAAATGTCTAGTATTATTTCTTTAAATAATTTTTCAACACTTTTGGACTTGTTATTAAAGTGTTAAATGATTATTATCTGACGTGCACTAACATCAAAGTATGAATAGTTAGTAGGCACTATTTCATGAAAACTTGTAGGTAGACTCAGAAATGAACAATTTGATTAATATTTCTGGTATGTCAAATGGCATGTCCAGAATTATAAATTAATAAAGTTAAAAAATAATACAATAATAAAGTATCATTCGGATGTAGTTACTGATACAAGTGTCAATATCCCCAGAGTGTGGATATGATATTGTGTAATAACCCCGTTCCCTGCACACAGGATGCGGCCCCCCTGGCAGAGTACTGACAGAGCAAGATCACTCCTAGGACACTGACTCCCATACCACTCGGCCATGCTACTGGAAAAAAAGTATATACAAGGGTGTATATAGAGATATTACTTTTAGAGTTTAGATAGACTGGGGGACTGGGCACTCAAATAGCAGACTAAATTTAATGTTGAAAAATGCAAAGTTATGCACTTTGGCGTAAAGAATGCACAAGCAACATATAACCTTAATGGAAGTGAATTAGGGATAACAACACACACGAAAAGGACTTGGGAATTGTTATAGACAAAAAACTATGCAACAATGTGCAATGTCAATCGGCAGTGGTTAAGGTCAGTAAGGTATTGTCATGCATGAAAAAGGGCATTCATTCTCAGGATGAGAATATCCTTTTGCCTCTTTATAAATCGCTGGTAAGACCACATATTGAATATGCTGTGCAGTTTTGGGCACCTGTTCTAAAGAAGGATGTTATGCCACTAGAAAAAGTGCAGAGGCGGGCTACAAAATTAATAAAAGGAATGGAACATATCAGATATGAAGAAAGGTTTACAAATGTAAACCTTTTTAGTTTAGAATAACGTCGCCTGAGAGGGCATATGATAACATTATACAAATATATTCGGGGCCAATACAAACCATTGTGTGGAAATCTATTCACAAACCGGACTTTACATAGGACACGAGGTCATGTGTTTAGACTGGAAAAAAAAAGATTTTGTCTAAGGCAAAGAAAATGTTTTTTTACTGTAAGAACAATAAGGATGTGGAATTATCTGCATGAAGAAGTTGTTTTATCAGAGTCCATGCAGATGTTCAAACAGCAACTAGATGCATACTTACAAAAACAGAATATTCAAGGATATCATTTTTCAATGTAGGGTAATAGCGTCTTAATACAAGGATAAATCTGACTGCCATTATGGGGTCAAGAAGGAATTTTTTCCTAGTTTGTTGCAAAATTGGAAGTGCTTCAAACTGGGTTGTTTTGCCTTCTTTTGGATCAACAGCAAAAAACAAATGTGAGGAAGGCTGAACTTGATGCACGCAAGTCTCTTTTCAGCTATGTTTGTAACTATGTAATGAAAGGGGAAGAAAATGGAAAATGCTGGGGATGGGAAATTTTGTCATAGTGAAGTGTGGGAAGAGGTTTATGGGTATAGTCAAGCTTGGAAAGATGGACATGGGTGTTGTAAAGGAGGAAGGGGGATACAGGGATTGTGAAATGCGAGAAGGAATGATTATGTAGTGTGGGAAGGGGGGATATGGCCATTGCGGTGTGATAAGGGGGAAATATATGGATTGGGAGAAGTGTGGGAAGGGGTGATATTGGCAGAATGTAAAGTATCAGAAGGGGGAGGGTAAGAACAGAGTGGCACAAGTGGGGAGAAAAGGGGATTTGGAATGGGTCATAAAGCGGACTGCAACACTGATGTTTACCCCATTCTGTCAGGACATCTGTTAGATCATCTCAATACAAAAATTAGATGTAAACTCTTGCAGAAACACAAATTCGTTAATGGGAATAGTGACAAAGGTGGTAGGTTATTTTTTAGGATTCTGCCCTAAGGATGCTCCCAACTAAATGTCACAAAAGTTAGGCATCTGGCAGGACATTGTAGGAATATTCCATTGTTATTTTAAGACTTTATACTATGTTCGTGGCAATGGCAATCGGACCTATGAGGAGGCTAAGGTACTTTTTTTATAAAAGGTACTGACTCAGAACAACATGAAATCCTTGAAACTCCTTTGTCCCACTCCTTTGTCCCTCCTTTGTCCCACTGGACGAGCTGAACAAAAAGACCAAATATCCTGGATCTGATATTTGAACATCATGCTACTTTCCTGGACATATTGTGCCTACAATTACTGCATTCTCTTAAGGCACTATTGGAAGGTTGTACTCTTCCCTTTCAAATACTGATAACCCACATTACAATGTCACATAAGAAAAGCAAAGACTTGTCTACCAATGCCAAGTACCGTACTGTATATGTATTGAATGCTGATATAATACTATTGGCTAAAATTATAGCAATGAGTTTTGAAGATTATCTAATGACATTTATTAACCAGGACCAGTGAGGGAGCCAAGACAGCTACCTTCTAATTGGATGGTCATTTGTATTACCTTGTGTACCAAAAATGATCTGAGAGACCAATACAGACCACAGAAATATTCATATATTTGTACCTTTTTACAATGTTTTGTTTTCTATAGAGAACTGATGGAGTCAACAGATCTGCCCATTTTTTTCAAGTGCTTAATTTGATGTCTTAAGAAGTGCAATACCAAAGTCCTTAAATTTCCTTTGAACTAAAATACTGAGGCATTTTTAGTAACTTGGCTGTTATTGGTTAGATGATAAAGTTTAATAGCAATTCAGCTTACTTGTCACTAAACATTATCAGCTTAGTAAGGCAAATTTGTGGCCCATATCCGAATATTAATTATTTAATTGGATTTTTTTTTTATTTTATCATTATGTTTTAGAATTCAGGTGCATTCTTAGTGTAGAGAAAATATTTTTGTGAAGAATTACATGATTTCTTCAGTTATTCCGAGTCTCAAAGAGTTACCTTGATGCTTGTGGAGCATATCAAATAACTTATGATTTCATCCAGGCTTCCAACTGTGATAGCTGAATGGTTTATGGAGGGTTTGTTGAAACCAAGCGTACTTTACTGACCTAGGATTTTTCTTTTCCTCTAGCTACATCTCTATTTTCATCATTATGCACTTAAGAATTCAATATTACTATTGATATACATGTTTTTTTCTATGCAAAGAACTTGGTTCATGTGTCACTGCCTGATTCTTTCTCCCAGAGATGCAAGCTTGAAAAGTATAGTTATATTTAGACTCTTAAAGGGATACTCGCAGTATCATAAAAATTGTGTCTTGTTGTAGTGATTATGGTGCAAAGTGTCAGTGGGCACAAGCTGCATGGTTTGTGTCCAGGGTTTTTCCTGACACTATAGTACCCTGAGGGTGCCCCCACCCTCAGGGTGCCACTCCCGCGGTGCTGAATGGGTTAAAACCCCTTCAGCTACTCACCCTTTCCCCCCCCACCGGGCTCCCTTACCTCTCCTCCCCCGCCGATGTCAGCATCCTTGTCTGACGTCACCGGTGCCGAATGCGCATGCGCTGCACTGCCACGCGCGCATTTTTAAATGCTTTCCTATGGACGCTCTGCGTGATTGAGGCATAATATGCCTCAATCATTGCCGATGTGCCTCTAGTGGCTGTCCGGAAGACAGCCACTAGAGGCTGGCTTAACCCCAGATGTAAACATAGCAGTTTCTCAGAAACTGCTATGTTTACATCAGGCAGGGTTAACCCTAGAGGGTAAAACAGGAAAGTGGGAACCACATCCAATAAGCGTACAAAATTGAAATACAACCTGGAGAATAGAAACCAGAGCTGAAATATTCAATATAAGAATAATAGTGAATATAGAATAATAAAAAATATATATCATAGCGTAACAAAATATAATAATAGTGGGAAATGAGTTGATAATAGCAAACTCACAAACAAAAGTCGAAATCAGGCCTCTCACCCCCCTGGGGTATATATAATAATGTAGACTTGATAGTAGATTCAGGTAGTATGGATGTCTTCAAAGGAATGGATAAAAAGAACCATACATGGTGAAGTATGTTAGAAAAATAAAAAATATATTTATTTGATTGCACTTACAAACAGTTTGATGTAAACAGGCATATCTCCACTTCAAGTGGAACAGAACCGCAGCGTGGTGGAACTGGAAACCGGAAAAATTCAAACTCTGGCCGCAGGCAAATAGAAATACATATAATATTAAAATAAATAAAACAAATAAAGAGTCCAATATCTTAACCCTAGAGGGTCCTGACACCCAGACCATTTCATTGAAGGAACACTCCAAGCACCATAACCCAGTGGTGTATTTTGGATTTGTGCTGCCCTAGGTAGGACAAAACTTAGGCATGCCCCCTCCCGAAATTAAAATTTGCCCCACCCCTTCCTTTCAAGGCCACACGCACTTTGACTGACAGACACTTTCTCACTGATGCATGCACTGACATACACTCACTGAAAAATTGTCAGGGTACCTGAAGTCTCTACCTCGGAGGAGGTTAGACTTCCCGACGTCCGTTCTCTCAGCGGAGCTGATTCATCTAATCCTCACAGCTCTCATAGTCATTCCCACGCCGGCCGCGAGAACCCCACTTACTTTTATGACACGACGCTCAGGAGCCGACGTCATGACGGCAATCACATCCCGACCTGTCAATCTGGTTCGGAACAACGAATCAGGGCTCGGCAAGGGCGGAGCCATGATTTAGAGAACCAGGGTATAAAAGAGGGATGTGGGTAATGGTTCATTGCCCTGTCGTGGTTCTAGCTTGTCTGGTCCCTCAGTGCTCTTATGTTTATCGTTCTATCTGGTTTTGACTCGGCTTGTACTATCGTTCCTGTTTACCTCTCGTGTCCTTTGACCTCGGCTTGTCTCTCGCTTACCTGTCCTCTCGTTCCCTCGACCCCGGCTTGTCTCTGACTATTCTCTGCTTTCTCCTTACGTTAGTCGGGCCATTCTAAGGTCCGGTATACGTACATCTCTCCTGTTCGTACTCTGCGTGTTGGATTCCTGTCCCGATCCTGACATTACGACAGGGCCATGGATCCTGCAGGTACTAACGCTCAGTTTGGTTCACCTGACTCAAGGTTTGAAGCCATGGACCATAGAATGGACCAAATGGCTCTGGCGCTGCAAGCATTACTATCCCATCCGAGTAATCAAGCAGAGGAAATTCGTACTCCATCTATCTCTCTTGCTAACACAGGCCTAGAGGTAGCCACAGGGGGAATTTCTTCCCGTGTTACTTCCCCTTTACGGTATGGCGGTGCTCCAGATACTTGTCGTGGTTTCCTAAACCAGATAGGAATTCATTTTGAATTACAACCTCGCGCCTATCCTACTGACAGGGCGAAGGTTGGATTCATAATATCGCTACTCATTGACAAAGCTCTTAGATGGGCTAACCCTCTGTGGGAAAATGATAATCCAGTAGTCTATAACTATAATGCGTTCCTTACTACGTTTAGGAGGACTTTTGATCCTCCAGGGAGAAAGGCCAGTGCTGCTAGATCACTATTACGTCTTAGACAGCATAGGCTAACCCTCGTGGATTATGCGCTAGAGTTCAGATCCTTGGCGGCAGAGGTCAAGTGGAATGAACAAGCCTATATGGACGTATTTCTGAACGGATTGTCAGATGCGATCCTAGACGAGGTTGCCACTAGGGATCTTCCTGAAAATTTAGAGGAATTAATTTCATTTATTTCTCGTATAGATGAACGCATGAGACAGAGGCAGAACACTCGTGATTTTGGTTATAGATCTTCCTTAAGTCTAACTCCCGCATTTCAGAATTCTGAATCTACTATTCTAGCTCTCCCAGAACCTATGCAGATTGGTAACACTCACCTTTCAGAGAATGAAAGACAAATAGGAAAAGGGAGGGTCGGTGTATGTATTGTGGAGTAGGAGGTCACCTACGCCTTAATTGCCCTAACCGTCCGAGAAACGCATTTTTTTATTTAAATCCACCCAGGGGGTGGACAGGCAGAGTTGGCAGCGAGGGAGCTCTGATCTTCCTGCTCAGTTCCCTCGCGCGCCGCTTAGTGATGCTGGGAGCCGGACTGATGTCATATTCCGGCTCCCGGCATCACTAAGGGTCGCACGAGGGAGCTGAGCAGCAAGAGCTCAGAGTACAGCACTCCCTCGCCGCCAGACATCAATGCAAGCTACCGCCCGTGGCCCACCTCGTGAGGGCCCAAAGGTGGCCAGCTAGCCAGGGTGACTTTTTTTGCCATCCCCTGCAAAGTGCCGCCCAAGGCAAATGCCTGGTTAGCCTCGCAATACATATTTCACTGCCATAACCACTACAGCTTGCTGTTTTACAATGGTTTGAATTAGTCTGCCGAGCACTGCTCTTGTCTCCAGCACTGATGATTAAGAGGTGGAAGCACTTAAGTAGTAACTTCTGTTAGCTTTCCTGAGCTAAATCCTAAAACAGTTTGACTACTTACAATAGGGGGGCATCACGGCACACCTAGCACCATAACCACTACAGCAAGCTTTGAGTGTTCCTTTACAGCTAGAGTTTAGAATACAATTATCCATTAAATGCAATACAATTATCAATGATATAATTGATGGGATATTCAGAAAACAATTGCCAATAAATAACTTCTGCAGTGTATTCTGTGCTGTTAAAAGTGTATTCTTAGCGAATGTTCAATTAGATTCAATATAAATTTTTATATTGACAGCATTTAACTATTTCTAATTTCACCCACAGGTATCTCCATGCCCGTGCCTGTGTTTGGACTACAAGATGACAGCAAAGTCTTTAACCAAGAAAACTGTTCTTTGGCAGATGAGAATTTTATCATTGTTGGTTCCTTTATTGCATTTTTTATACCTTTGCTCATAATGCTGGTCACATATTTTTTAACTATAAGATCTCTGCAGAAAGAAGCTACTTTGTGTTTTAACAACCTGGGGGCAAAAAGCAAACTGGCTTTATTCAGTTTCCTTCCTCAAAGCTCAATTTCTTCAGAGAAACTATTTCAGCGCTCTTTGCAAAAGGAACTGGCTCCATATGGAAGAAGGACAATGCAGTCCATTACAAATGAGCAGAAAGCATCAAAGGTCCTGGGTATTGTATTTTTTCTTTTTGTGGTGATGTGGTGCCCGTTTTTCATCACAAATGTGATGGCCGTGTTTTGCAAAGAGTCTTGCAATGAGCATATCATTACAGAACTACTGAAGGTATTTGTTTGGATTGGTTACCTGTCTTCGGCAGTAAACCCACTGGTCTACACACTCTTTAATCAGACTTATCGGTCTGCATTCTCCCGTTACATTCAGTGTCGATACAGGGAAGAAAAGAAGCCTTTACAATTAATCTTAGTAAATACTATTCCTGCATTGGCTTACAACTCGAGCCAACTTCAGCTTGCCCAAATGAAGAATTTAAAGAAAGAACAAAAAAAGAAAACAAACGACTATTCTTTGGTTACTATTGGATTGCACCCATTAGACAAAGTGACAAAGACCGGGGTGGGAACACTAAATGAGAACGTGAGTTGTTTGTAATGTGACAACATTGGAAGCTCACAATTTTAAAAATGTTATATACACAGGGCTTGATTTCTCATTTGACAGTATGGGCTTAAAGCTAAATCAGGACTGGAATCCAGAAATCATTAAATGAGAAAATAGAAATATATTTCGGGGAATATTTACCGTCTCTGAGTTGCATGTAAACAGGAGAACTAAAATCTGTGGTTTTGCTTTTAGGGAACTAAAATTGGGTTCAAATGACAAGTCAAGAGCACCACACTTTTACCATACAGTTAGGATCATGAGCTGTGCAAATCCACAATAGCCATACCTCTCAACATTGGGAGGTATGAGATCAGGACAGCTGGGTGGAAAAAAAGGCAGGCCTGCACATTGATCAAGCATATCAACCTGGTATGAAGCACGCTAGGCTAATTGACAGCCCACTTGGCCAGCCCCCAACATACAGGACCATGCACACAGTGCTGCTGAAGCACACTCTGCACGGTCCTAGTCCCTTTTCACAATGCAAGGGCGTCCAATGATGCACCAGCACTGTGCTGCCCACGGACAAAATTGGGATGGAAGGACAGGATCTCGAAATCGGTACTGTCCCACCATAATAGGGACTATTGGGAATCCTACAATACTTAGAGCAGAAATGCATACAATTCCTGGTGCATGACAACATATTACGATGGTGGGTGTGCATGCAGCTTACTAAACTACCAAGCTTGTAATTTGTTTACTCACTCAAAAATCTTTAAAAGTTTACTCCAACCTATTGCTAACTAGGTCCCTCCATAAAATGCATGATTACATGGTAAAACTTACCTGCAATCCAGTCCCGGGTGATGCTCTCGGCACTTCTCTCCAGCACACAGGGTCCCTCACACAGTCTAATGAAATGCTTCTCATGAAGAAGCATTTCATTGGACCATTCTTACTGGCTCGGAGTGCATGCGCATGCTCAGAGCCGGTGAGGGGTGGGAGGAGACAGGCATGGCTGGACTGCTATTAAAATTTTATTTTTTTTAACTGATCTATCCAACAGAGGGAGGCGGGGAGGGACTGCAAGTAGAGAGGAAGGGAGGGTGGCCAGAGCTAAAAAAAGAAGTTAAATAAACACATAATTAGGCAGCCCGGAACAGAGATGTGGGCTGCCACGTTGTGTGCTAGGGTTGCAAACAGCAACTGTCACACAAGTGCCAATAACCCAGTATGTGCACTGTTTCAAGAAAAAAACACTGCACAAAAAGCAGACGTGGTCATGGTGGTTGGAGTAACCCTTTAAAGGCTACATTTTACTTAAATTCTAGCCTAGTGTCTGGCTCAGAATCATGGTAAATTCAGTTTGCAAAAAATGCTTCAATATCATGTTTAATAATCAGGGTTCTAGGCAATGACCCTGCTTGTCTTATGAGAAATTTACCCCTGTGTGAACACTAATGGAACATTAGAGGAGATGTTAGAGCATTTCTACCCAATAAACATGTATAAAAAAGGACATTCTGAAAACCATATCATTTTAATTTATTCAAGGAAACCAGGGTGTGCGTTTTTAAAATGTGAAGACATAAACATGTACACTATTTATATTTATTTTTTAAAATAAGGAGTGGAAGTGACTGATGAATCAAACAGAATTTAAAATCCATTTGTCTGGATAAAAAAATGCATTAACTTTCTTACCTCAAATAACTGCCTACTTGTATGGGAACCAATAAATGGGACATGAAAGGGGCTGTGCGTTAAACGGGGGCAAACTGGAGCATTAGTGCTAACTTTTGTAAAGGAGACAGTATTGCGATGCCTAAAAGTGTTACTGGGTATTGAACTGATATTTAAATTGTAAAATGTAGGACAAAATAGCTAGACTAGAATATTCTATCAATTTGAGATTTTCTGTGGCCATTTTGAACAAAATGTTGTGCTGCAACCATAAACTCATAACATTTCATTTTCAATAAAATTATTTAATCATTATTAGACAGACACAATTTAAATATATTGCTTATTCAATATTATATGTTATGGCATGTCTGCCATAATATATATGTTTCTCTATCCTGCTGTGAATGAAAGGCTAACCCTATTTCTAATTTTGCATTGTGCATTTCTCCAATTTTGGAGTTCTCTTATATTTGCTTAACTTTAATTTTCTAATTTTACATGCTCAAGATAGAGCAAAGGTATAAAGTTGCATTAGAAATGCTTAGCGCATATCTTTTAGTGTACTTTATGTTTGGGCACCTTTTCTAAGAATGCTTTAAATCCGTGGTTCCCAACCACATCCTCAAAATACATGATGGTCCATGTTTAGACAATATCCCCAAGTAAGGAACCAGGGTAACAAAGAGTGGCAGAAAGTCAGGGTAATGTACCAAAACAATTATTTTTTTATTTTTTAAATTGACAATTTTAAGATTATGGCTAAAACCACCACACTGTGACTAAAACAGAGTTGGAGAATTTTCAAAATCAGTTTTTGCTTAAATTATACCATTTGGAGTTAAGTAGATAACTAAAGATAATACCCTAAATGTAGTATGAATACATACACGTATGAAACAAAAAAAAAAAACAGAAACATTTGCTAGATACCCTTAAACATTCCAAATGGGGGATAACCCCTGATTTTAACTAAAACCAAAGCACTAGAAAATACTGGAGTGTTCAGCGTAGGGATAATGAGAACTCACTGATACTTTTCTTCATCATAAAAAAAAAAGAGTACTTATACAAACATGTATTCCTGACCCTATAGTGTTAAAACCATTATCTATCCCCATTGGCCTCCCTAAAGATAGTAAAATCTTACCTGTATTCAAGTCTGAAGCTGAAGCCTCTGCCTGTGAACTTCCTCAGACATCTGACATCATCAGAAGTGGTGGCCTGATGCAATCACAATGCTTCCCCATAGGATTGGCTGAGACTGACAAAGAGGCAGATCAGGGGCAGAGACAGCACAATTCAAACACAGCCCTGGCCAATCAGCATCTCCTCATAGAGATGAACTGAATCAATGAATCTCTATGAGGAAAGTTCATTGTCTGCATGCAGAGGGAGGAGACAATGAATGTTTGGATGCATTTTAGGCAGCCATGACCCAGGAAGGATCTCTAACAGCTATCTGAGGAGTGGCCAGTGAAGTTATCACTAGGCTGTAATGTAAACACTGCATTTTCTCTTAAAATACAGTGTTTACAGCAAAAAGCCTGAAGGTGATGATTCTACTCACCAGAACAAATTCAAAAAGCTGTAGTTTTTCTGGTGACTATAGTGTCCCCTTAAGCCAAAAAAGTGGAAACAAAAAAATATAATTACTAAGTAATATATATATATTGAAAAAGGCTTGCACTCACAGCCTTTTTTTCATTCCTTTAAAATGCGATCGACGTTTCAGCCAACATCTGTGGCTTTCATCAAGATCAGTACAGTACTGATGTTGGCTGAAACGTCGATCACATTTTAACCCCTTAAGGACCAAACTTCTGGAATAAAAGGGAATCATGACATGTCACACATGTCATGTGTCCTTAAGGGGTTAAAGGAATGAAATAAAGGAACCTTTTAAAAGAAAAAAGACCGTGAGTGCAAGCCATTTTTCAATATTCATACGTTAATTTATGGCATTGGCTAAAGTGCACCCGGCATTTTGAAATTTAAAGTGTGAGTGCAAGGACACAGAGAGACATTTTATATATATATAAATAACTAAATCACAGATACCCTTTAAAACTTAACATTTAATGTCATTGTTACAATAGTATATTCAGTATATTCAGACCAATTCTCTAACCCATTTGTTTTCCAGCGTGGTTATTTTGCCTTGTCGGAATTCTACACAATTCTTGAATTAGGGAATGACCCTGATAGTTTAGTGATTGGACCTCTAGACTTGGTAAATAGGCCGCAAAATAGCAGAGTTCCTAGACACTAAATTTGCTTTTTTTTTTTCTTGCTTAAAATCATTCTATAAACAAGTTCACTCTTACGGGGGAAAAAAAGCACTTCTCTATGGGGAACATCAGTGTTTTAAAAATTACTTTTTATCGATTGCTACTGCTTGTACCTTTTTAAATTACATAGCCTGAAAATTTTACTTGTTACAACGAAAGCAAATTCACGTCAAACAAAGGGTATTGGTACCTTCACCCGATTCCTCAATATTTTGGAGAATTATGTTATTATATTTTTTAAATGTTATGAAGAAATGTCATTGGACTGCTGACTCGTCATTTTCTATATGCTGTAGTTCAATGTAAGTACCCTACAAATTAAAAATGAATGTACCTGTGACACTAGTATTTTTAACCTGCATATGGCAATGTATTTTTCCATGTGCTAATGCATCTCTTGGTGTTTTTATTTTGTTGGGTTTTATATTGTTTATGTATGTAAAAACAAGTGCATTGTATATTTTTGAGCAATATTATAAATTAAATCAATGCAGTTATTTTTCAATAATGTTTCATATGTATTTGAATGAGAGCTAATTAAATTAAATTCATCACAAATTATATTTTTTACACACGTTAATTAACTTAAAGCACATATACATAACGAGAGAGAGTGGGTATACTTCAAAACGTAGACTGAGCACTCAATTAAAAAACAAAAGTACCTACATGCCCTGTATACATAGGATGCATGTATACACTATTGCATATCCTCTAAAACCTCAGGGATCCTTGAAAGTCAAGCAATTGCTGATCCCTATATATTGGTAGGTCCTTCAGACGGCCATCCAGTTGAAGAAACTAGTGTAGTGGACAGAGTGAAGAGCCTAGTAGCCAACAGGATAATTTGCCTGTCCATTGCATGTGTGAATTTATTTATTTATTTATAAAATATTTTAGAAGGATACATTGAGATTTCTCTCGTTTTCAAGTATGTCCTGGGTTCACAAAACATTGCATTAATACAATAGGTTACAATAAAATACAAAAACTATATTAATACACAATATATAAAAAATTTAGCCTAGAACAGGTAGGAAATATATAATCAACCATGACACATGCATTCTGTTTTGAGGTATGTAGAGAGGGATCTCTTAAAGGACTTTAGGCTTGGGGAAGATTTGAAAGTGTGTGGGAGGTCGTTCCATAATTGCGGTGCTCTGTAGGAAAAGGAGGATTGGGCAGCTTTCTTTTTGTATTGAGGTAGACTAAATAAAGAACTGGTACTAGATCGGAGGTTATAGGAGGTGGGAACAGCCGAGGAGAACATTCTGCTCAGGTAGGATGGGAGCTTCCAAGAAAAGCTCTTAAACACAAGGCTGGAAAGATGAAGGGTGCATCTGGATTCCAACGACAGCCAGTTTAGTTATTTTAGCATGTCACAATGGTGCAGCGGCGTACATACCGCGGTCGCATGGGTTCAGGGCCGGACTGGCCCACCGGGACACCGGGAAATTTCCCGGTGGGCCGGCACACTAGGTGGCCGGTGCGCGGCCGCCTAGTGTGCACCAGCCCGGGCCGCAATTACAGGGTGACCGGCAGGAGGGGATGCGCTCCCCTCCTGCCGGTCACAGAATGTAGCGTGGCCGGGCTGGCAGACCGGGTTGGGGCAGTGGCACTGGGCCAGCCTCTTCTCCTGGGGGGCCAGCCTCTTCTCCTGGGGGCCACCCCGAGGCTGGGCCCCCCGGCGGGCAGGCAGGCTGGCCGGTGCGCGAGGGAGCACTCTCCCCTGAGTGCTTCCTCTTCAGCTCCCTCGCGCACCGCACTGATACTGGAGCCGGAAGATGACGTCATCTTCCGGCGCCGGTATCAGTACGCAGCGCGCGAGGGAGCTGAAGAGGAAGCACTCAGGGGAGAGTGCTCCCTCGCGCACCGGCCAGCCTGCCTGCCCGCCGGGTGACCGGCCCCCCTGGAGCCCAGCAGCACCACTGGACCCCAGGGAATCCCCTCAGCACTCCAAAAGGTAAGGAGGCTGGGGGGATTAAATTTAAAAAAAAAATGTGTTAGTGTGTGTGTGTGTGTGTGTTAGTGTTACTGTGAGTGTTACTGTGAGTGTTAGTGTGTGTGTGTGTGTTAGTGTTACTGTGAGTGTTAGTGTGTGTGTGTGTGTGTGTGTTAGTGTTACTGTGAGTGTTAGTGTGTGTGTTAGTGTTACTGTGAGTGTTAATGTTACTGTGAGTGTTAGTGTGTGTGTGTGTTGGTGTTACTATGAGTGTTAGTGTGTGTGTGTGTTAGTGTTACTCTGAATGTTAGTATGTGTGTGTGTGTTACTGTGAGTGTTACTGTGAGTGTTAGTGTGTGTGTTACTGTGTGTGTTAGTGTTACTGTGAATGTTACTATGAGTGTTAGTGTTAGTGTCAGTGAGTGTGTGTCTGCTAGTGAGTGTCAGTGAGTCTGTTACTGAGTGTGTTTGTGTTAGTGAGTCTGTTTGATGTCTGTTAGTGAGTGTGTGTTTGTCAGTGAGAGTGTATGTTTTGTAAGTGAGTGTGTATGTATGCCTGTCGTTGAGTGTGTCTCTGTTAGTAAATGTGTGTGTCTGTTAGCTAGTGTGTATGCGTCTGTTCGTGAGAGTGTATGTGTGTCTTCAGCACTTACCTTTCTCCAGCGCCGGACTCCCTTGGCGCTGGGGATCCCTCCGCCGCTCAGCTCCGAATGCGCATGCACGGCAAGAGCCGTGCACGCATTCAAACCGCCCATAGGAAAGCATTACTCAATGCTTTCCTATGGACGTTCAGTGTCTTAGAATCGCGGAAGCTCCTCTAGCGGCTGTCAGTGAGACAGCCGCTAGAGGCTGGATTAACCCTCAGTGAAACATAGCAGTTTCTCTGAAACTGCTATGCTTTTAGCTGCAGGGTTAAAACTAGAGGGACCTGACACCCAGACCACTTCATTGAGCTGATGTGATCTGGGTGTCTGTAGTGGTCCTTTAACCCCTTAAGGACATGTCATGATTCCCTTTTATTACAGAAGTTTGGTCCTTAAGGGGTTAAGTGTGTGTGCATCTACATGCACTGGTGTACATACCGCGGTCGCAGGGGTCGCAACTCCTGCGACCAGGTGCCCGCCGCCATGTGTTGCGGCCCCGGCCTGCGCAGAGTAAGCATGCGGGGGGGGGCCCAGGGATCAATTTTCGCACCGGGGCCCCATAGGTCATGTGTATGCCACTGGGTAGGGGAGCATCTGTTCCCCTACCCGGTCTGACAGGAACCTGCAAGCTAGAACGCTCCTCCCGCGAGCAGGCAGGTTGGAGCGTTGCCGTGCGTTACCATGGCAACGCTCCGACCTGCCTGCCGTTCTCGCGGGAGAAGAGCAAAGTCAGCCTGCAGCCAGAGGAGCTGCAGGCTGAACAGCACGCACCACCACTGGACCACCAGGGATTGAAAAGTTCCCCCTCTCCCCTGGGCCCTGACCAAAGGTAAAGGGGGAGGGGATTAAAAAAAGGGTTTTTTATATAAATATATCAATGCTATAACCCCCCCCATACACACACTACACTCCTCCCCCCCCACCAACAGCACCCCTCCACACACACAGAACCCCCCCCCCCACACACAGAACACCTTCACACCTTCACGCACACAGAACTCCTTCATGCACGCAGAACCCCTCCACACATAAAAAGCACCCCTTCACGCACACAGCACCTCTTTACGCACACAGCACCCCTTCACGCACACAGCACCCCTCCATGCACAAACGATTTCTTTCATGTTTGAGTGCTAGTTTTCAGTTTTTTTCCCGCTTCCATTTCTGCGCACTATGCTGGCGCGATGCATTACGGGGCTGGTATGGAATTTTTTTCCAGGGCTGCTTTTCATTCCCAGTCCGGCCCTGCATGGGTTGCAGCTGCGACCGGGCCTGTCACTCCAGGGGGCCTGGTCGCCCTGCAGACCCCTGCGGCCAGGTGCCCGCCGTCATGTGTTGCGGCCCTGGCCGCGCAGTATAATTGCCGGGGCCGCAGGTGAACAGGCCCATCGGGTGGTCCATGCTGTTAGGGCCATCCGATGGAAATTAATATTATCATCAGAGTGGGCCCAGTAACAGCGCGACCGGGCCCACTCTGATGATGTCAGTGTCAGGATCGGGACAGGGATCCAACACGCAGAGTACAAACAGTAGCCAGATACGTATACCGGACCTTAGAATGGCCGGACCAACGTAAGTAGTACAGTATAGAATGGTCAAAGACAAGCCGAGGTCGAGGGTAACAGAAGATAGGTAAGCGAGGGACATAGCCCTTACTACTTCCTTCTCCCAAGTTAAGGAAACTGGTAGCAGAAGCCTGTGATCTTTATAATTAGGAGTAGAGGACAAAATAGAAACACCCAAGGCTTGTCCTCTAGAGAGACTTAGGTGCGAGCGTTTCCCGGACGGTTAGGACAGTTCGAGAGTAAATGACCCTTGGCTCCACAATACATACACAAACCCTCTCTTCTCCTGTACTGTCTTTCCTCCTCAGAGAGGCGGGTATAACCTATCTGCATAGGTTCAGGAAGCAAAGATACCGTGGAGTCAGGACTTGGAAAAGCGGGGGCTAACCTAAAAGAAGGTCTCCGGTTCCTCTCTCGAGTGTTCTGTCTCTCTCTTAAACGTTCATCTATACGAGAGATGAACGAAATTAAATCTTCTAAATTCTCAGGGAGTTCTCTGGTAGCAACCTCATCAAGGATTACTTCAGATAGGCCATTCAAAAATACATCCATATACGCCTGCTCATTCCACTTGACTTCTGACGCCAGAGACCTGAACTCTAGTGCATAATCCACCAGTGTTCGGTTCTCCTGTCTCAGGCGCAACAGTAATCTGGCTGCATTAACCTTTCTACCTGGAGGATCAAATGTTCTTCTAAAAGCAGCTACAAATGCGTTATAGTTATACACTAATGGGTTATCGTTCTCCCATAGTGGGTTGGCCCATCTCAGAGCTTTCTCAATAAGTAGGGTGATAATAAATCCTACCTTTGCCCTATCTGTAGGATAAGAGCGGGGTTGCAATTCAAAGTGGATACTAATTTGGTTTAAAAAACCACGACACCTCTCAGGAGCCCCACCATAGCGTACTGGGGGGGTAATGCGAGAAGAAGCACCCACTGTGGCTACCTCTAGACCTAAACTGACAGGAGAAACAGGGGTATTACGTATCTCCTCTGGTGGGTTATTGGCATGAGATAATAGAGCCTGTAGCGCAAGCGCCATCTGATCCATTCTGTGATCCATGGCTTCAAACCTAGGATCAGGAGAAGCCAGCTGACTGTTTGTACTTGCAGGATCCATTGGCCCTGTCGTAATGTCAGGATCGGGACAGGGATCCAACACGCAGAGTACAAACAGTAGCCAGATACGTATACCGGACCTTAGAATGGCCGGACTAACGTAAGTAGTACAGTATAGAATGGTCAAAGACAAGCCGAGGTCGAGGGTAACAGAAGATAGGTAAGCGAGAGACAAGCCGAATCAAGGGTAACAGAGATAAGCAGAGAAAGGTAAACAAGCCGGGTCAAAACCAAAAGGGATAATAGAATACACAAGCACTGAGTGACTAGAACAAGCTAGAACCACGACAGGGCAATGAGCTAATGAAAGAAGCTCTGTTAAATACCCTGTTCAGAGCAGTAACCACACCTCCGAGACGTCCTGATTGGTCCTGCAGCAATTGACTGACAGGTCGATCCGGGGGAGTGTCCTGATGATGACTTCCTGCCTAGATGGTGTAAAAGGCAGTCACTCCCTCGCGGCCGGCCTTGCATGACCGGATAGACCGCGGGGAAGGGAGTCATCAGACCGTTTGGATGGTGGAACAGCTAAGTCTCTACCTCTTTTGGAGGTAGAGACCACAGGTACCCTGACAGTCAGATGCTGGGAGAAAGTGACTGCCGCGGTCACTTCTCCGAGCAACCACCAGGAGCCGCGCGGGAGGAAGCAGAGGGAGTCAGAGTGGGAACTCTGACTCCCATCAACCTAAGCCACTGGACCTCAGGGAAGTCACCCTCCTGCACCTAAAAGGTAGGTAATAGGAAGGTGATTAAAATATTTTGCGTGTGTGTGTTAGTGTGTGTGTCTCTGTTTGTCTATGTATGTATGTCTGTATGTCTATGCATGTGTCTATGTATGCGTGTCTCTATGTATATGCGTGTCTGTATGTGTGTCTGTATTTATCTGTGTGTATGTGTGTCTCTGTATGTATGTGTCTGTATGTGTATTTGTGTGTCAATGTATGTGTCTATGTGTGTATATATATATATGTGTCTGTATGTATGTGTGTGTGTCTGTATGTATCTCTGTGTGTCTGTATGGGGTGGCGGTGGGGGAGATGGGGGGGCCCCATGGATCAGTTTTGCACCGGGGTCCCATGGATTGTGTGTACGCCACTGCATTGGTGGGTCCTGTAATTACATTGTATGTATGAAGGTCATAATTCAGGGGTGGAAATTAAAATTATTCAACTCCCATTGAAAATCAGGTTTATTGTCAATACTTACAGGCTTTCAGCTGTTTGCAATAAGCAAATCAAACAAAATCGATTGAAATAACAACACAACGAATGCTTCAAGTGGTTTCCCAGAATTCAGCTGATAATGTAACATAACGAATTCTCTAGTCTGAAAATGATTAATAAAATAAACCTGATTTTCAATAGGGGTTGAATAATTTTGATTACGAGAGCGGGAGTGCGTGCATTTATAAATGAAGATTACAAATATTTACACAGGTGAATGTGTTTATGTGTGCAGGAATGAGGGCATGTCTGTACGTATACATGAATTAGGGCATGTCTGTACGTATTCATGATTGTGGGCATATCTGTACATATACATGATTGGGGGCATGTCTGTACATATACATGAATTAGGGCATGTCTGTACATATACATGAATGTGGGCATGTCTGTATGTATGCATGAATAAGGGCATGTCTGTGTGCATACATGAATGAGGGCATGTCTGTACCTATACATGAATGAGGGCATGTCAGTATGCATGCATGAATGAGGGCATGTCTGTATGTATACATGAATGAGGGCATGTCTGTATGCATGCATGAATTAGGGTATTTCTGTATGCATGCATGAATAAGGGTATTTCTGTATGTATACATGAATGAGGGCATGTCTGTATCTATACATGAATGAGGGCATGTCAGTATGCATGCATGAATGATGGTATGTCTGTACCTATACATGAATGAGGGCATGTCAGTATGCATGCATGAATGAGGGTATGTCTGTATGTATACATGAATGAGGGCATGTCTGTACCTATACATGAATGAGGGCATGTCAGTATGCATGCATGAGCGGATAGGATTCAGTGGACAAATGCATGTATGATGGTAAATGTATGCATTTATGCATGTGTGAGGCTGAATATGCATATACCAGGGTTAGCAGGTGTATGCATGCCTGTCCTGTGACTGTATACACATGTATGCATATATTTATACTTTACTTTTATGATGGGCTGTTTTATATCCAGGGCTGGATTAAAATAGGGGCTACTGAAGTTGGTGCTCAAGATCCGGGTCCATGGAATAGGTTCTTGCTCTTGTGCAGAGGGAATAGAGAATGGGAATTTAATAGGGATGCAGGGCGAACAAAACTTGTGTGGACTGGCTAACCATAAAATAAATTAAAGTTGTCTTTTGCAGTGTGCAAGTTCTCGTGCTGCTTCTATCTCTCTAACAGACCAACCTCCAACTGTCATCATGCTGTGTGGTATATCCCCTTTCTGCTACACTGACTACATCCACCTCTTTCTCTGTCCCAGGCTGCATACTAGGAAAAAATATATAAGATACCTAGAAAAAGTAAAAGCAGAGAACATACATAGGGAAACACCATTAAGTAGAGGGGTCCCTGCTAAAAGTATTGCACTCACAAAATAGAAGTGTGTTTCAAGCCCATCGAGGGATCTTTGAAGATCTTGTAAAGGAATTCCTTATTTCTCAGGCGTAAATGCAAAAAAAGAACTGAACATAGTATAGGACTGTTGATGTGATAAAAAAATAAAATTTATTTGAAACACTTACAAGAAGTGAAAAGTAAAAATGCCCATCAGATATCTGTGTCCCTCCTTCAAGATGGTAAATAGAAGCAGCAGGTAACAGGAATCACAGGCAGTAAAACAAAATAGCTCTACGCGTTTCGTCTATATATAATAGACTTCCTCAGGAGCAATTGTATAAAAACAAATAATACAATCAAATCAGATAAATCACCATATGCTCAGTCTTCTTTTAAATGTCCCTCTCGTCGTGTTCAGCTTTTCATCAGCCAATCTGGGTGCTTGATGTCAGGTGTTCTGTGTGATCTGTAATCCATGTCCATATAGGGACTTCCGCCTAACGTCTGTGGAACGCATATGCGTTCCACCAACCCGGAAGACCGGTCTCCTTCTCATTGCGTCATCCCCCGGCGGCTGGAACGCATATGCGTTCCACCCGATCAACCCGCCGCAAGGGGGACCGGACAGGAAAGAGAAAAAATCAAGAATTGAAAAAACACTAAAAAAAGCACATCTAGAGTTGACAAAATAACTTCTATATCAATATAATATCTTATGTACAATAAGATCATGAATATTCAAGAGGTCAAAACATGTAACACATTGATGTATATATAAATCCACCAGCACCATAAGATGTTGAAAAATTTAAACAATTGTGGTTACACTCATAGTCATAATAAAAGAGAGAGATCCTGGAGTACACAAAATAAAACACTTGTAATAAAAATCAATAGTGAAAAAACAAAAATGATGAAAAAATAGAATAGAACAAGGTAAACAAATAATAATAAAAGTATAGAAATAAAAATTAAAATAATAAAAATAAATATAAAAATAAAAATAAAAAAAGATGAAATGAAAAAATACAGACTAAAGAAAACAAATTAAATCAAACTCTACATTCAACCCATAAGGTTGAGGGGTTTTTAGTTTGTGAATCCAGAATCCCCCTCTTTGTCTGCATACCAGTAAAGCTTATGCCTGCTAGTAGAAGGGGGGAAAATGGACAAGAGAGTCCTGAGGGCAGAGGATTTAGTGTTTGTGATTAGTGAGTGAGATTTAGGAGATGTGAACTGTGAGGGTTGTAATAGATGGAAGATAGAGATTGGCATAGAGTATTGTTAGGTTTATACATTTTATCAGTGGAGTGTTTAGGGAAATAAAATGCAAATGGGGGATAATGGTAAAAATAGGGTAATCTAATAACCTACGTAATTAGCAAAAGAAATCAAAACAAAGCACAGTTTTACCATATGACTTAAATGGTAATATTTTCAGTAACTAGAATGTCACACTTCTAAACAGTATCAAAAATACAAGATGCCCTGTGCACAGGAAACAAAGTATTTAGATACTAAAAGTCCTTTTCGTTTTAAAACTTAATTTTCATAGGTATGAAAATAAAAAGTATGAAGATAGTAGTCCGTGGTAGAGCCAGGCAAAAATAAAATAAAAATTTAAAATAGGGAAAAAAAACTGTGTACTGATAAAAATACAAGATAATTTTTTTTTTGTAATATATAGAACAAATGTACTATAATAATAGAGCCCAAATCAATAAATTCAATACAACAATGGGTAAAAATACATTTTCCCACCTAAGGACATAGTGAAATGTAAAAGTATAGGAAATCCTTGTACAGAGCTTTCGTCGTCCCAATCGTTCTGTGATAGAGAATGTCAGTAATTCCAGGTAGTGCCTGCGAAGGTGTAGTCGCACTGTGACAGGACGTGCAAAACAACCACCATTAAAGCCATTTAAATACACCACCGCCACAAGTTAAAATAAATTTAGAAAGCAAGTCTCACTCTAGTCTCACTTTAAGTCTCAGCCAGGCAGGGCAACACTTTTAAAATGAAAGGTGTTTTTAAAAAAAATGTGGGAGCAACAACATGAGTCATTTATTTATTTATTTTATTCTCCTGTTTTTAGAAGGTTTTAGAATCATTTTAGAATCAAAGATTTGAATTTGAAGGCAGCATGCGTCTAGGTATCAAGTGCAGTCTGAGGTAGCAGGTGTAGACTCAGCAAGGCAAGGTAAAAACCACTACAATGAAAGACATTTTGGGGAACAGCAGCAGGAGTAATTTAATTTAGTTTGATTTTATTTTTAATGGGGTGGGTTAGCAAAGGGAGGACCCGCCCCAAACTGGCATTAGTGTAGCTCAAGCTTTCAGTTAAAACCCTAGAAAGTTGAAGGACTGCCACTTGTGGCCGTACTATTGTCCAGTGGGGACCTAACATCAATGTACCAATCGTAATACAAACTATCGATTGCCCTCTGCCGTCACAAACTTCTTGCCAGCATGTCTAAAGTGCAATTCCACCACCTGTCATAGATAGTGTGTCGGAGGCCATGTTTCCTTTTGCTCCTGCCTCAAGCGTTAGCATGTTTGCCACTTTGGGTTTTCTTGAGGAATTGCAGTCTGCACTTCACTATTTAAGATACAAAGCAATTGACCTTCTGTTGCTGGACTTCTCCTGATACCAGGTTTGATGAATATCACAGCCCAATCTAACATTCCATGGATGGCCCTCAGCATGGAAAGCCAGCTCTGGGTAAAACAGGAAATGTGTAATTTTTCCTAAATTATAGCAACAAGGTTTCAACACACACCTTCGGTCCTGAAGGTGTCACAGGGAAAGTTGTGACATGTCATTCTGTGGACAGTATTGACATCTACAGGTAACTAGTGAATATCCTGGAATTTGCCTATGAAAGGGGTGACTAGACACAAAATCAGGATTTGATTGACTGGGTCTATACTCAGTGTTGCTATATATCTGTTCTATAGGATGCAGTTCAATAAGACAGAACATCAAGATAACGGACACCACCATTCTTACTATACACACAACCACTAAAATAGTGTAGATTAATTAAAGGACACGATATTTAAAAATAGTCTGTATGACCGAAGGTGCATGCATTCGGCTGCTGAATTTGATCATATTAAAATGTAGGAATGAGTTCTTCACACACATATATATAGCCGTATGCATGCACCTTGGGTCATACAGACTATTTTTAAATATAGTGTCCTTTAATTAATCTACACTATTTTAGTGGTTGTGTGTATAGTAAGAATGGTGGTGTCCTTGTTATCCCACGAGTGTACGTTGTCTACACCACGAATGTGAACTGCTGAAATGTCGTCCAGATGGTACTGAGCCCAAGACATGATCCGTGAGCAAAGGAGATACAATGTTTTTACTTTTGTACCGCCTTGTTTGTTCAGGTAGGACACAGTAGTCTTATTGTCTGACTGGATCTTTACAGCTTTCCCCAAAATGAAAACTTTGAACTGTTGAAGGGCGTAGAAGACTGCTAGCATTTCTCTGAAATTTGAAGATTTCTTTGTTTGGTCTTTTGACCAAACACCCTGTCTTAAGTGATATCCTAGGTGAGCTCCCCAACCTGTGTTTGAGGCGTCTGTCGAAATTACTACCCAAGATTTTAGACGAAAGGACCGGCCTTTTGTAAGGAATTTTTCCTCCAGCCACCAAGAGATTCTCTCTTTTGTATGATCTGATATACACATGATTGCATCTAAGTCTTCTTCCTATTTTGACCACTGCGCAAGGATTTCCCATTGTAAGGGCCTTGATTCCGCTCTGGCCCATTTTACTGCTGGAATCGTAGAGGTCAGATGACCCAAAACCTGCATGGCTTTTCTTATGGAACATTCCGATACTTGAAGTAGTTTTGTTATCAATTTTTTTATCTTTTTCTTCTTCTTGCTTGAAAGATGAATTGACAGAGTGTCTGACTTGATCAAAAACCCTAAAAACAGGATGGACTTTGAAGGGGTAAGGTGTGACTTTTCTAGATTTATGATCCAACCATGTTCTTCCAGGACTTTTAGAGTGTAGGTCACATCTGAGTTAAGCGTGGTTCTTGAATCTGCTTTTATCCACCAGTCGTCCAAATAGGGCACGATTGTGATACCTTGTAGCCTTAAGAGTGCTGTGATAGGCTTGAGGATCTTTGTAAAAATTCTGGGTGCCGAGGCTAGCCCGAACGGGAGCTTTGAACTGGAAATGATGGATGCTTTTCCCTTTCTTTATAGCAAACCTGAGGTATCTTCTTGAGCTCACATCCATAGGAACATGCAGATAGGCATCCTTCAGATCCAAGGTGGCCATAAAATCTACTTTTCAAAGGATATGTGTGACAGACTCTATTGTCTCCATTCTGAAATGTTGATAAGGAACGAGTTTGTTTAGGGATTTTAAATCCAAGATTGGGCGAAAAGACAAGTCCGGTTTTGTAACAAGGAACAAACGGGAGTATACCCCTTGATAAACTTGGGCATTTGGAACCTTTTCTATAACACCCTTTTTTAAAAGGGAAACAGTGGCGGAAAAAAGGGCTTGTTTTTTTAATTTTGACCGGTAGGAGGAGACAAGGAAAGTTGACCTTGGAGCATCCAAGAAATCTATTCGGTAACCTTTTTGGACTAGATTCAAAACCCATGGATTTGTAGTCGTCTCTCTCCATTTGTGAACAAAATTCTGCAACCTTCCGCCCACTCTGATGGCGTCAGAAACGTTTGTTTCTGTCAGTTTTATCTTTTTGTGTGTCAAACTTCGGATTTTTCCTTTGTTGACGAAAACCCCAGGGTTTGTCTTGAAAACCCCTCCGATGCCTAAATTGGGAATTTCTGTACCTGGGCTTCCAGGAATACTTTCTGTCTTGAGGCAAGGCCTTTTTAGTGTCCGACATCTGTCGGACTAACTCTTCTAGGTGAGAACCAAACAACTTTTTCTTCTCCAAGGGAAGTTCACATAATGCAGATTTTGAAGCAGTGTCTGCTGCCCAGGCCTTAAGCCACAGTGCCCTTCGGGTTACTGACGAAAAACCCATGACACGAGCTTAATCACCTCCGTAACAATATCCATAAGGTACTCATTGGACAACCTCAAATCTTGGAATAGGAGGGACAGGCCTTTGTCCTGGGTATCACCCAGACATTCTTCCAAGGTATTCAACCAAAGATTCTGAGCTCTTGCCACTGAAGCCCCGGCTAATGCAGCTTTAGCCTGAAAACCTGCTGCCTGATAGGCCCTTCTGCTGGAAGTTTCAGCTCTCTTATCCATGGGGTCTTTCAGACCCGAAATTTCCCCAATAGGCAAGGTAGTTTTTTTAGACAATTGAGCAACTTGTACATCAACTACCGGTAAATCTTCCAATTTATCTTCATCCTGTATTTTAACAATACTTTTAAAATGACTGGAGATAAAGGCCCTTTTTTCTGGGTTCTTCCATTCCCTGGAAATTAAATCCAGCATATTTTGTTGGATTGAAAGAGCTTTACTCCTGGTTTTATCTACCGTCTCATCAGAAAGGACCATAGACACCTCTTTAATAAATTTCCTCAGCTCGTCACGAGGAAACCCCACCTCGTTATCAGAAGAGTCGCTAGAGGATTCTGAATCTGAAAAGGAACATTCGCCTGAAGAGAGTTCTGAGCCCGATGGTGTCCTCTTCCTTTTAGCTCTCTGCTTAGTAGCTTTAACTGGAGAAGTGTGAGCTGTTTCTTTAAAAGACTCAAAGGTCTGGGCTAGATTATCCTGAAACCAAGACAAAAAAAGACTTCATTTCTTGTTGCTTGGATTTTTCTAGCGATAATGAGGAGCAAATATTACAGATTTTCCTCTTAAACCCATCTGGCAAAGGAGTGGAGCATTCACTACAACAGAGGTGCTTAGACTTGGAACTAGCTTTTTTTGAAGCAGGAGTAGGAACCTTGTCTTTATCCATATTGTCAGTAGAAACAGGGCTAGACATATATGTAATACACAAAATGTAAACAATATTTGTATTCGAAAAATAATTTAAATACCTAGAGAGTTTTAAAGAATAGAAACCAGCAGGATCCTACCTCTAAAACCTCTGACCCGTGTGGGGGGGCTGGTGACACGGGAGATCTTCACTGCCTAGCATCCATGCTGACAGAAAGATCTGCACAGCATATATAGGCAGATCGTTTCAAATCTAGCGCCATTTCCGGGGAGTTCAGCCCGCGCATGCGCGATAGAGCGGTCGGAACTCCGGTGGAACGCAAAACCACTCGGGCGTGCGTTCCACCGCTGTGCACATGCTCCTCCGACGGACAGGGATTCGCTGCCCTAATGGACCGCCTCCTTGCGTAGCCAGTGACCTCACGCGGCAAAAAAGCAGGCTTTCATACCTGCCTCCGTAACTGCAGTATGTCCCATGGCCACTCAGCGCTCCACCCGGGAGGCTATCAGGCCGAATCCCCCTGGCAGCAACCCATGTGCCTCACCAATCTCTCCAACTTCCAGATGCCGTCCGTTCCTGTTGGAACAAGAAAGAGAACTGAGGTCCTAAGGCTGCAGGGTCTCTTATACCTGGTAAGGGGAGGAACTTTTTATGTTAATTAATTATTTCTTTCAGATGCTTGCCCTAAAGGAAGAGTACATCCCTATTGTACTGCCACCATATACACACAAATATACACACACACATATAAACATATATTTAAGTCACTGGTGTAAGTGAAGTTTTATAGAAAGAGTAATTGGTCATTTTCAAGTAAAGGCCTGACAGGACATAGTCCTAAATTCCAGTATTTAGGTTTACAGCAACCAAAACTCATTATTAATGATGTTACTACAGAATATAAATAATATAGACCAAAATTAGAATAGGACCCAAGGTTTGCCAGGAAGTCCATATGTTTAAAAGATCTCACCTCAATCATATGGAATCCATATTTTGCTAGCAATTATTTGTGATGTCTGCAAACGTATTTGAAAGCATATTGTGTTTTGGGAAAAAGTCACCTTACAGAGAACACACTATTTTTGGCCAGATTTTATAAGCTTATAATGTAACAAGACACAGCAAGTTCATAAATAGCTCAGTCAGTATTCAGTTTTTCATCTCACTCTAAGGTCTATCTTGGCAAGTGCATTAAATGACTCCCAGAAGCTTAAATGTTTGTTAGATAACATGTTATTTTGGGTCTATGTAACAATCTGAGTATTTTAGTAACTGAGTTATGCACCATCAAAAGCATAATTTAATTATGAAACTCATTATATAACCAGTTATGATTTAGTTTTAAAATGTATCAACATAAGGCAGCCCATCAAATATTCAATATTCAAACTTAAATATAAACTTGAAACCATACTGAAAATAAAATACGGAATTACTTAAATTAGAGAGCTCTTTTAGACATATGTACAATTTTGTAGCTGAAATTTGTAAAATGCTGTTTTTCAGTGGTTTAGTGCCTGGTGACATTCTAACATTCTGTCACCAAAAATGAACATTGCTTATCCTGCTTCTATATAGTTTCCTCTCTAAGAAACTCTTTATTTTTATTTTTTCAGTTCTCTAGCGTTCATAAAATACACAAGGAGAAGTAGGAACTACTTTTCCTCATATTTAGCAGTCAAGGTGACAGAACTTGACAATGGGCGTGGTTTAAGCAAGCCTCTGTTTCAGTTGCCAATCAAATTTACCCACAATCCATCAGACAAGTCAATCACACAGAAGGCAAACTGCAGACTCCATGGGCAGAGGTGAACAAAATGGCTGCACCCAGATATTGAGATCTGGCACATGGTAGAAAGGTAGTAAATATAAAGGCAAGTGACAAGAGGGGAGAGTATAATATAAATATACAGGGGGCATATGGAAAGGAAAACCAAAAGCAAAAAAAAAACATGACAGGGCCACTTTAAGATGGTGGGGCACTAGACTCCACCCATGGATTTTGACTACGCCTCCTCAGTTAATATATAAAACATATGGGTGCCCAATAGAGAATGTTCACCATAGAGATGCACTGATTCAGTGCATCTCTATGAGGAGATGTTTATTGGCCCATCACAGCATTTTTGCCAAGCATGCGCTATAGCCTACTAAAGCTTTCCTATAGGATAGCATTGGATTGGCTGAGATCATTAAGTTAATGGATCTCAGCCATGGAGGTGGAGTCAGCCGCTGTGAGACCGGCAGGGCATGGGAAAAAAGGTGAGTAAAACCAACTTTTCAGTGAAACCTGAGCGGGAGCAGGGACCTAAACAGCTATACCAGGACTATAGTGTCAGGAATACGTTTAACCGGAATCAACAAATGTAATCCTATAGTGCCATCTGTTGGGCAAACATTCTTAGAGCAGAGCAGGAAAGGAACGCAAAATATTAAATGCATTTCAGGGTAGGGGAGGAACAATAATACAACAGACTATTTATTAGTGCAGACTTTAACTGAAAGGGTTAGAAGTTTTATTGTCTCATACAAAGCAAATACGTTATCCTTTCCAGGGAAAGTCTGCACTAAGAAGTATAATAAAGCTCACCAGGCTTTACATGTATATTAATACATGTGTGTTATAATATTGTATATGTGTTACAGTACATATAAATATTAAAGGGACACTGAAGGCAATTTGAAAACTTAATTATATTAAAGTTGTTATAGTACCTCCAGACCTACCCCCACCCCCTCTCCTACCCTCCAAAATCCTTTAGTTCACTAATTAGAGAACTTGGAAGCGCGGCTTCAAGCCACGACTCCAAGCCCTCTTACTGTAACATACCATCACATCACGCACACTGGCGTACATACCGCGGTCGCAGCTGCGACCGGGTCCGTCACTCCAGGGGGCCGGCCACCCTGCGGACCCCTGCGACTGGGAACCCGCCGCCATCTTTTGCGGCCCCAGGGACGCCGTCCAAGGGGTCTGTAGGGTGGCCCATGCTGTTAGGGCCACCCGATGGAGATGGATTGTCAGGGGGCCCGGTCAGCGCTGGACGCTTGAACAGCGGGACCGGGCCCCCTGTGATGAGATCGCAAGCTGGGAGAAAGTGCCTGCATGTCACTCCTCCTAGTTAACACACAGAGCCACACGGGGGGAAGAGAGGAGGGAGTCAGAGTGGGAACCCCAGGGAAAGTCGCCCTCCTGCACCTAAAAGGTAGGAAACAGGAGGGTGACTTAAAACATTGTGTGTGTTTGTTTGTATGTGTGTGTGTGTGTGTGTGTGTGTGTGTCTGTATGTGTCTTTGGATGTATGTGTGTCTTGTGTGTGTGCGCCTGTCTGTTTGTATGTATGTGTCTGTGTCTGTCTGTATGTATATGTGCTTGTATGGGTGTGTGTCTGTGTGTGTGTGTGTCTGTGTGTGCCTGTATTTATGTATGTGTGCCTCTATTTGTATGTGGGTCAGTATGTATGTCTGTATGTGTGTTGGTGTCTGTATGTGTGTTTGTCTGTCAGGGGGAGGGAGTGGGGGGAAGAGGAGGGGGGGCCCACGGATCAGTTTCGCACCAGGGCCCCATGGATTGTGTGTACGCCACTGGTCACTCACATGGCCAAAAAACTTGCTCATGGAGACGGGTAACTTTAATCTAATGTTGGGCTAGATAGTCGCTATTGACCGTAGTGTTTATTCACCGTAAAAATAGAATTATCTCACGATAGCAGTCAGTTTTAAGTATACCGAAGAGTAGCTAAATCACAATTGTAATGAGGCTAGCAAATCGTTAGTTTGTATCTAACAAAAGTTGTTTTGTTAAGATCAACAGTAGCTCATTGCTGGGAATGTACGTTTTGCCGAAAATATCTTGCAGAGCCGCCCACATATATATATGGTATATTTTGATGTGAAAAACCGGGATACTCTAAATTGCAGGTTAATGCCCTTTAAAGAGCAAGTTCACAGATATTGCGGTTCTAGTAAAGATTATTGTAGGCAGCATGATGTAAATAGTATAGGGAGGGAGATGTAGATTAATAAATAGGATTTAGCTTTCCCTACTGTGCCTTCAAGGGCACCCATTACCTCCAGATAGAAAGCTTTCCCTTGTTAGTTTTATATAAAAACCCTCCCCCCAAGCATGTGGGTGGTTTGAAGCAATAGTGGGGGATAAGGAGCTGTAGTGGGCTTAAACCTGTATAGGGGGGTTAGGACCAGTAGAGAGAGCCCTGAACTGTGGCTCTGCCTAAAATCGAACATAGCCTGGTTCACTAAACATTGAACTAGGCTTTGTGAAACTGAACTTTCTCACTATCACTATACTTCCTTCTATCTTCACACACCCCCTCCAGCTGTACCACTGCCTCTATTAACCATTTATTATCCTCTTCCTCTTCAAGCACCCACTTTCATTTCTGCTCTTACTTACCTCTTTCTTGAGTCTCTTTTCTCTTTCTCTCCATCTGCCCATGAGCAGCATGCCTCTGCAATAATCCTGTCCACTGCATTTCCTCCTGCAGGCAGCTCCCCCCTTGTCCTCCCTTGCGGACTCTCATGCATCCAACCAGCCTCACAACCGCAGACCATGTGTAACCACACTAGCCCAGGACCTCTACATCCAGCATCTTCAAGATTGTCTGAGACCAGCCCCCTGGACAGCTGCTGCAACAATCGATTTGCATAACCAAAGAGTTTCTGCACAAACTGTCAGAATCTGTCTCAGGGAAGCTTATCTGCATGCTTGTCGTCCTCATCAGGGTCTCGATCTGACTGCAGTTTGTTGTTGTAACCGACTTAAGTGGGCAAATGCTCACATTCGATGGCTTCTGGCACTTAGGAGAGGTGTTCTCTTCATGGATGAATACCAGTTTTCACTGTACAGGGCAGATGTATGGCGTTGTGTGGGTGAGCGGTTTGCTGATGTCAACATTGTGGATCGAATGGCCCATGGTGGCGGTGGGGTTATGGTATGGGCATGCGTATGTTATGGACAACGAACACAGGTGCATTTTATTGATGGCATTTTAAATGCACAGAGATACCGTGATGAAATCCTGAGGCGCATTGTTGTGCCTTTCATCCACGACCATGACCTCAAATTGCAGCATGATAATGCACAGCCCCATGTTGCAAGAATCTTTGCACAGTTCCTGGAAGCTGAAAACATCCCAGTTCTTGCATGACCAGCATACTCACCGGACATGTCACCCACTGAGCATGTTTGGGATGCTCTGGATCGGTGTATACGACAGAGTGTTGCAGGTCCTGTCAATATCCATCAACTTTTCACAGCCATTAAATAGGAGTGGACCAACATTCCACAGGCCACAAATCAACAACCTGATCAACTCTATGCAAAGCAGATGTGTTGCACTGCGTGAGGCATATGCTGGTCACACCAGATACTGACTGGTTTTCGGACCCCCCCGAACCTCACCAATACAATAAAACTGCACATTTTAGAGTGGTCTTTTATTGTGGCCATCCTAAGGCAAACTTTGCAATAATCATGCTGTCTAATCAGCATCTTGATATGCCACACCTGTGAGGTGGATGGATTATCTCAGCAAAGGAGAAGTGCTCACACACAGATTGAGACAGATTTATGAAAAATATTTGAGAGAAATAGGCCTTTTGTGTACATAGAAAAAGTCTTAGATCTTTGAGTTCAGCTCATGAAAAATGGGGGGGAAATTTTGTTCAGTGTACATACTTTTCATGAAGCAAAGCAGAGCATTATCCAGTACAACTGAGAATTGTAGCCAGCCAAAATCGGGGATAATTACACATGCATTTGAAGTTACATAGATGATTAAGGCCTGTTCAGAGATTCGTAGGTTTTGCCAATTATTATTGCAGATTTATTCAAGGTTTTTCAAAAAATAATCGCTCCTATCACTAATATAAGTTAGAAGGGCATTGATGCTAAACACTGGTCTTAGAAAGCTAAAGTAGCATACAAGTCTTTGAAACAAGCATCTTCTTCTGCCCCAGTGCTTCATATCCTGATCCTCGCAAACTGTTTATTTTAGAAGTAAATGCTTCTGAAGTTGGTGTGGTTGATGTACCTAACAAAGATCTTCTCCCGATACTCCTTTGCATTTCTGTGGGTTCTATTCTAAAAAGGTAACTCAAACAGGAACTAATCGGTAATAGAGGGTTGTTGTCAATTATATTAGCTTTGAATGAATGTCTGATTACAATTATGTGATTTTCTGCAGACCAGGTAGCAGAAATATAAAAGCAGAGGCTCTCTTCTGACAGTTTGAAGCTACAGATCTGATGAATCAAATAACTCACCAATTGTAGCACCAGACAAAATAGTGGCTTTGACAAGACCCTTTCTATCTATCATACTCATGGAGAATTCTAAGGGCTCAATCACAGGCACCTCTTGACTTACCCCTTGGAAAACTGTTTGTTACTTTCCAGGAAAGAACCAATGTCCTTCATTATCTACATGGTACTAAAACAGCAGGTAATGTATGTATTAACAAAATTTCACCAAGTACTAGACATTAGACATGTGCAATTAGTTTTGTTCTGAACGTAAATTCTGACGAATTTCCGCAATTCAGACAATTTGTCTCTAAATTCTGGAGAGGTTTTTGTGCTGAGATGTGGATCACTTTGTCTTTTTTGTCCACCTATAACCCATAAATCAGTGGTGTTGCTGAACGTGCCAATCAGTCTTTGGAACAATATTTAAGGTTCTTTGTGACTGATATGTAGGGAAACTGGGCAGATCTACTTCTCTAGGCCGAATTTGCACACAACAACTCTAAAATTGGTCCATCAGGCCACAGACCCTTATTTGCTAATTATGGTTTTCCTCCTGCTGTTCTCCCAGCATCCTTGCTTGATAAGGTAATGCTAGGATCTGATTCCCATTTAGCCACTTTGCAGGGGGTATGGGGGCAGGTTCAAGCCATCCTGCAGAAAAATACTGTGCTCTAATACCGCTTTGCTGATCGTCACCATAGAGTTGCTCCATCCTACCAAGTGTGTGATAGGGTCTAGTTATCTACTCAGAACAGCTGTCTTTATGTTCCCTCCAAGAAGTTGGCTCTTTGTTTTATTGGTCATTATAGGATTTTATGCAGCGTGAATCCTGTGTCCTATGTCCTGGATTTACCAAAACATCTCTGTATAGCCAATGTGTTTCACATTTCCCTGCTCAAACCCTTGCTATGTAACCTGTTTACTAAGATGTTGCCTTCTCCTGCACCTGTTTTTGTTGACGGTGAGAAGTTCAAGGTCCAAGAGATTGTTGATTCCTGATTCACTAGGGGTTCCCTCCAGTTTTAGGTGTACTGGAAAGAATATGGTCCTGAGGAACGTTAATGCTCTGGATAGTCTTCGAAAGTTCCATGCCAGGTTTTCTTCATGTCCTGGTACTGTCTGCCTAGGAGATGGTCCTGGGAGGGTAAATGTCGCAGTACCTGTCTCTGTGTTCTAAGTACACCCACTCATCCGTAGGTTCCTGGTGCCTCATTATGACATCATATATGACATGGAACTCTCCCATTGGTCATCTTTTATAATGTCAGTCTTTGTGGCACTTTTTGATTATATGTACATACTTGTGACATCATGGCACTCTGTAACCAATCACAACCCAGTACACAGTATATACAGTCATGGTAAAAAGAAAGTACATCATCTTTGAATTCTATAGTTTTACATATCAGGACACAACAACAATTATCAGTTATTAAAATTATTTAAATTCAACCTTTAGATGAACAAAAACATGTGACACATTACACCATGTCATTATTTATTTACCAAAAATAAAGCCAAAATGAAGAAGCCATGTGTGAAATACTAACTATATCCTTACTGCTTCCATAGCAAGTAAGAGGCTAAGTAGCAGACTGCTGCTAATCAAATGCCCTTGATTAATTGATCATCAGCGAGTGTGATATAAAAGCAAAAAGTTTCAGCAGAGTGCTGGTCTGGAGCATTCAGCTGTGTGTTAACACAATGCCAAAGAGGATAGATATCAGCAATGATCTTAGAAAATCTATTGTTGTTGTTCATCAAACCTGGAAAAGTTAGTAAAGCAGAGGGTAATATCCTCCAGGCATCACAGTAAAACAGCCAGTGATAAAGCTTGTTATTTGGCAAAAGGCGTAATTTTATATTTTTATCTCTATACTTTGTTTACCCTGGACCATCCTGATTGTTTTAAGAAGATTTTATTCTCTCTTGAAATATCATTGGTGGGGATTATACCACCTATGCTGTTTGGATTGAGCAAAACCTCTTTTTGCTCTCCTTCTGTGAGTACTTTTTTAAAATGTTAATATTGTTCTTACCAGTGAACACTATTGGCTGTTTTTATTCTTTTATATAACATGTACATCAGTGATTTACTGCCATTTACACCGGGATTCCTACACATTTCCATAATGACCAGATTTTGATACACTACCTACATTGAACCAGTGTATCCATAAGCGGGGATCATACTGCTCAGGCATTAGTACTTGGAGCTGATCAAAAGCGCAAATAAACTGTAAGTGTATTTCTATATTTTCCGTCACTGAATATAAAAACATACTACACTATACTATGTTTCCTGTCCTCTAATTTTACATATGTACTGACTATTATATGGGCCGAAGGAGATCCACAAGGCGCTGCAACTCTGTGTACTATGTCCACTACCCGAAAGAAGAGACTCTGGCCTGGGTTGTCCTACCTGCCTATCAATACGGTCAGAAGCGCTATAAATCCTTTTTGTTTATTGCTTCCTTGCATTTACCTAGGTTTGAGTGTTAGGGTCAGGTCAATCCTGACATGTAGTTACATAGTTACATAATTACATAGCTGAAAATAGAGACTTGCGTCCATCAAGTTCAGCCTTCCTTACATATGTTGTTGCTGTTGATCCAAAAGAAGGCAAAAAAAAAACCTAGTCTGAAGCGCTTCCAATTTTGCCACAAACTAGGAAAAGATTCCTTCTTGACCCCAAAATAGCAACAGCTCTTACTGTCCATTGAACTTGTTGATGATGTGTACACACGTGTGTATAGAAGATCTCTCTATCTGTAACATCATTAAACTGTACCATATGTCAAGTTTTTTTTTTTTTTACATATGTACTGCTGTTTGCATTGTGAGTAGAATAAAGTGCGTTTTTAAATTTTTGGGGTGATATAAAAGGATATTACGGCAAGTGATTTATAGAATAGATACATAATAAGACATATTTTAATCACCCTTAAAGTAACAAAATCCCTAATGCTATAGTGTCTCTCTCACACTAGCTCTAAATATCCCCCCCCACCTTGGCCAGGGCCGCCATCAGGGCATGACAACCATAACGGTTGTCCTGGGCCCGGCGGTCCTGGGTGACCCAGACTACTCTGGCAGTCCGAGCCCCACATTTATGTGTACATGTATATAGCGATTTTCGCTATATATACACCCTGTTCCAAATTATTATGCAAATTATATTTTTCTCATTTACCTAAATAATTGATGTAAATAACAGTCAGCATAATTCTCATGTTATCAACTATTAAGAGTACAATTCAAATTTTATTGAACAAACCTCCTAATGATAACAGTATTTTTTTAAAACATAAAAAAAAACTTACAATGCACTGTTCCAAATTATTAAGCACAGTAAGTTTCAAAACACTTTATAGGTTGTAAAGAACTGAAAATTGTCATTTGTTGTGTTTGCAGCATATTTACTGAAATCAAAAGCTATTTCAATCAAACTTATAATAACATTTTAACTTTTTAAACATTTTAACAGGTCACGTTACATTTTAACATAGGACCCCTTATTTGATAGCAGCTTCACAAGTCTTGCATCCATTGAACTTGTGAGTCTTTGGACAGTTTCTGCTTGAATTTGTTTGCAAGATATGAGAATAGCCTCCCAGAGCTGCTGTTTGGATGTAAACTGCCTCCCACCCTCATAGATCTTTTGCTTGAGGATGCTCCAAAGGTTCTCAAAAGGATTGAGGTCAGGGGTGGATGGAGGCCACACCATGACTTTCTCTCCTGTTATCCCCATAGCAGCTATTGATGCAGAGGTATTCTTTGCAGCATGAGATAATGCATTGTCATGCATGAAGATGATTTTATTACGGAAAGCATAGTTCTTCCTTCTGTACCAGGGAAGAAAGTGGTCAGTCAGAAACTCCACATACTTTGCAGAGGTCATCTTTACACCTTCGGGAACCCTAAAGGGGTCGACCAGCTCTCTTCCCATCATTCCGGCCCAAAACATGACTCCACCATCGCCTTGCTGACGTCGCAGCCTTGTTGGAACAGGGTGGCCGTCCACCAACCATCCACCTGGATCATCCAGGGTTGCACGGCACTCATCAGTGAACAGGACTGTTTGAAAATTAGTCTTCATGTATTTTTCTGCCCAATGCAGCCGTTTCTGCTTGTGAGCATTGGTTAGTGGTGGCCAAATAGAAGGTTTATGCACAGTTGCAAGACTCTGAAGGACTCTACACCTTGATGTCCGTGGGACTCCAGAGGCACCAGCAGCTTCAAATATCTGTTTGCTGCTATGTAAATGGTATTTTAGCAGCTGCTCTCTTGATCTGATACATGGATCTGACAGAAATCTTCCTCAATGGGCCTTTATCTGCATGAACCCGTCTGTGTCTTGAATCAGCCACAAATCTCTTAATAGTGCGATGAAATATCTAATGTTTTCATACCTCGTCCAAGGCATTGAACTATTTCACTCTTTTCGGCAGCAGAAAGATAATTTTTCTTCCCCATATTGCATAAAAATGGTGCTCTGCTTAATAATGTGGAACACCCTCCTTTAGTAGTTTTTCCTTAAATTGGGCTCACCTGGCAAGCTAATTATCACAGGTGTCCTAGATTGTTTTCAGTGATCAAAAGAGCCCTGACACACAATGCCATCCATGAGTTAAACTGAAAAACAAAATATTTAATCTTTGTGACACTTAAATAGAATTTGCATAATAATTTGGAACAGGTTGTATGTGCACTGAGGGCCCCCTGCTACCTGTACATTGCAGAGGGGGCCCAGCAGTACACTCTGTCCTCCTTTCCAGCTGCTCTCTGTCTAACTTTCCGGCGCCTGCCAGAGCGTTGCCACGGGTTACCATGGCAATGCTCCGCACAGCACGCAGGCCGGTCTCGCGAGGGTTCGTCAGAGAGGAGCTGGAAAGGAAGACAGTGTGTGCTGCTGGGCCCCCTCTCTACAATGTACCACGGCTGGCTCCCTCCACAATGCGATCTCCCCAATCCCTGGCACGTAAGAAGCAGGGAGGGGGCAATAAAATTTAAATATACACAAATACATTTTTAAATAAATACTCCCCTCCCCACTATTTTACACACACACACACACACACACACACACACACACACTGCATCCTTACAAGCACACTCTGTATTACACACACACACACACACACACACACACACGCTACATTCACTCTGCACTCACTACAAACACTGCATTCACTATACACATTTTGCATTCACCACAATCACACTACATGCACTACAAACACACTACATGCACTATTCACACACACTACAAAAACACACTCTCCATTCACTGTACACTCTACATCCACTACACAAACATACACTCTGCATTCACTATACACACCTACATTCACTACACAAACTCTGCATCTAATGCATGCATACAAACATTATACATTACACAAAACGTACAATCTGCATCCACTATACACACTGCATCTGTGTCACACATTCTACATCCACTATACACACACACACTTCATCCTTGTGGACGGATTCGGGGCTGGCCCCGGGGGCCCAGATCTTGAGCTATGTCAGGGGCCCTAAAATTTCTGATGGCAGCCCTGACCTTGGCATAAAAATTAGAAATACTAAAGATTTACCAGCCTTTTTCAGCACTGCTGCTTTCTTGGCGATGCTCTCCGCTCGTTCTTTTGAAACAATGTCGAGGAGGCATGGCCTTCTCCAGCATGGTCCAATCCAATGTTCCTTATAGAGGAGTATAGGGGATCTAATGAGCGGTGAGTGCCACACATTCAGACTTTCTCTTAGGAAAGCATTGAATCAATGCTTTCCTAAGGGGCTTCCATGAGAATGAATTTTACTTAATCAGTGCAACAGAAGCACCTTTAGAGGCTGTAACACTGACAGACACTAGAGGTGGACTTAACCTTGCAATGTAAACATTGCAGTCTCTGAAAAATACAATGTTTTACATTGCAAGGTTAAAAGGACAGGGACAATGCACGCAGACAACATCATTGAGCTGAAGTGGTCTGGGTTACTATAGTTTTTCTTTAACCCCTTACCGACCAATGAAGTCCGAGGTACGTCTGCTAAAAAACGGTCGGTAACGACCAGGGACGAACCCGTTATGTCATTTAGTAAATCGTCACTTACCTGATCACTGGCGATACCCAGCCAGCAATTGCCATCCTGGGGTCTGCCTGGGAGCTCAGGCAGACCCCCCACTACCCAATCTGGCCCTCCCGGGTCCTCGTGACAGGCAGCTCTCAGGCAGGCCCCCTAGCACCTGAAAAAAAAGTTAGAAAAGTTAGTGAAAGTTAAATAAAAGTTTGTAAAGTACATAAAAAGTACTTGGATCATATAAATATATGATCTAGTACTTTTACATGCACATAAACACACATATACCATTATTAAAAGTGTATTAATTAATTTATTAATATTAAAATACACTTAGAATGATGCTAATTATATATATAGATAAAAATATTTAAATAAAAGAAAAATAAATAAATTGAAGAAAAGAAAATAATTATATTAAACAATTTTTTAAGCGGTTTAAATCTGTTCTAACTGTATTTTAAAATTAATATACATATAATAATCAAAATAAATGTAGAATGACGTTATAAATACATATATCCCCTTAACGACTGTCGACGTACTAGGTACGTCCGACAAAAAACTGTTGTTTAGGTACGTCTGCTGCAAATAGTAGCACTGGACTTACCTGGACCGGCGATCCGCGGTGATCACGGTCAGGGGGGACTGCCAGGGACCCCAGCAGTCCACCTGCAGCAACTCTGGTCACCCTGGCCCTCCAGGGCCATGTGATCAGCAATAGGAGTCTATAGAGCTGCCACCAGGCTGCTAAAAAGTAAAAAAAAAAAAATTATATATATATATGTATGTATGTATGTATGTGGTCAGGGCAATATTGCCTTGATGGTAAAATAACATATAATTAGTTTACAATAAAACATAGTTAATAACACCAGTTGGTTGTGGTGTGCATGAACCGACAATGCAGTAGGCCTGTAATAAAGAGGACCCACCTTAGAGGGTGATGTGAATAAAGGGAGTGGTGGGAGAGGTAACTCGCCAGACCAACAATGGTAAAGTTGTTTGGTGGCAAAAAGAAGAGAACCCCAATATAGTCTCCAAAGTAAACATGTCTTGAACTTGAAATTCCGCTACGAACTTGGTGAAAATGTGAAATGCCATCATAGGTTTTCCTAGAGTTAACTGAAAGTGCAAGATGGGAAAGATTAAAAGTGGGGGAGGATTGGAAGCCCTTATAAAGGGGACCCAAGTCCCTCCCACAACTACAGACCCAGCCTTAACTTTTTGGTCAGGGCAATATTGCCGTGATGGTAAGATAACATAATTCATATAAAATAAAACATAGTTAATAACACCAGTTGGTTGTGGTGTGCTGGAACCGACAATGCAGTAGACCTGTAATAAAAAGGGCAAAAAGAAGTGTACCAGGCAAAATTGTATTCATACTACAACCATCAATTATTTGGACAAATCACGAAATGCTTGCCATAACTCTAACTGGGTTTGGTATGTATAGTGTGTAAGCAGATGATTTCCAACATCCCATAGCTTTGATTATATGAACTGGAATGTGGTTGGAGTAAGCAGATAATGCTGCCCCTATGCGGAAAGAGTGTCCCGAGTAATGATTTGCATTTAGGCCAAGTCTCGTCAATAGCATACGGACATAGAGCATACATTGAGCAGTAGTGAGAATGGAACCATGTAGTTATAAAAGTGGTTGGTGTGGTTGTTTGTGGAAAGTGTTAAAATATGTATCCAAAACCTTAACGGGGCACCATTTATTATAGGTAGGGAAAAAAGGTATATCAACCATGCGTCCCACCTGGCTAGTTTTAGAGTGGTGAAGTGAAAGAAAGTAATGGTCTACGTATGGCTTTGTGCATATCGGCTATTTTAATGTAGTCTGTGGTCATTACATTACTGGTGGTCAATTCCCTTGGACATACGAATCCATAAAATGCTAGATAGATGGCAGTTTTAATTACCATATTGGTCATATGTTCGAATGGAGCTGTATCTAACAAATCGGATCATGATTTAAATATCGTATTGTATGGGTAATCTTTGAGGGGGTAAATGTGTATATGTTTTTTGTATTCCCTTCAGCAAAGTTGTTATCTGGTATAGAAACATAGAATGTGACGGCAGATAAGAACCATTCGGCCCATCTAGTCTGCCCAATTTTCTAAATACTTTCATTAGTCTCTGGCCTTATCTTATAGTTAGGATAGCCTTATGCCTATCCCACGCATGCTTAAATTCCCTCACTGTGTTAACCTCTACCACTTCAGCTGGAAGGCTATTCCATGCATCCACTACCCTCTCAGTAAAGTAATACTTCCTGGTAATATTTTTAAACCTTTGTCCCTCTAATTTAAGACTATGTCCTCTTGATGTGGTATTATGAAAGGAATCCTGTTTTATTAGGATGTTGTAATAGCATGTGGTGTTGAATGCCCATTAGATAAAGTTTATTGTGTTTAAAGATAATTTTAAATTATGGTGGCAAAAAGAAGAGAACCCCAATATAGTCTCCAAAGCAAACATGTCTTGAACTTTCGCTATGAATTTGGTGAAAATGTGAAATGCCATCATGAGTTAATAAGACATTAATCCAGGAGCAGGTCTTGGAATGGAGGGGCAGCCAGATGGGAAGCGGTGGGCAGAGTCTACCGGAAGGTCTGAAAG
Organism: Pelobates fuscus; assembly: GCF_036172605.1. NCBI lineage: Eukaryota > Metazoa > Chordata > Amphibia > Anura > Pelobatidae > Pelobates > Pelobates fuscus. The sequence continues at coordinate 379,128,415 of NC_086317.1, read as the reverse complement.
CGAAACCGAGACAAGTGATCAGCAGCTACATTCGTGACCCCCGGAACATGAATACAGGTGATGTAAAATTGTCTGGTGGCTGCCACCCATGTGAGTCTCCTCGAAAACCTATTACCAAAGAAGAATACCGCCCTTTATTTAAAATGTGGCTAGGTTGTCAGAAAAACATCTGACTGAGTGACCAGCCCAGTCTGACCCCCAGGCAATAGCCGCGGCCACGATTGGGTATAACTCAATCATGGCCGATGTAGTTGAGAAGCTAGGTAGGGCCTTAACTTCTCTAGGCCATGGCCCACAAAGCCATTTATTACCACAGATTGCTGCAAAGCCAGTATTGGCCGCAGCATCTGTCCAGAGTGTAGAAGAATTGTCGGAAAGTGGGGGGAGGAACATGGCTTGCCCATTCCAAGATGTGAGAAAAGTGTGCCACGGAAGTAAGTCAGCTGTTGCATGTGTGTCTAAAGTGATGCATGATTTGTCTGAGGAGAGGTCCGAGAACAAAGAAAGTAGGCGGGAAAAGAAAGATCTACCCTGAGGAATTATTCTCATAGCAAAATTGAGCGACCCAAGCAGAGATTGAAGTTCTTTCTGGTTTCAAGAACCTAGCTGGAAGTACAGCTCAATGCTTGATAGGCTGCGCTCAATCTTATCCTGGGGAAGACTGGCCTGCATGCAGGGGCGGGCTGGGCCGGGGGGCAGGGAGGCAATTGCCCCCCAGGCCGCCCGAAATTCTTTTAGGACCGGCCACGGTGGGCCGGCCCTTTAAATGCTGCAGCCGCCGAGCGCTCTGTAAAGAGCGCTCAGACGGCTGCAGCAGCTTCTCCCCACCCTCCCCTCCCCTGTAGCGTGGCCGAGCCGGACTCCGCGGTCCCGGCCGGAGTGATGGGAAGGTGCACACTGAGTGTGCACTTCCTGTCAGTCCGGCCGGTTACAGGAAACAGAAACTCTTTTTGAAAGTTTCTGTTTCCTGTAATCGGCCGGACTGACAGGAAGTGCACACTGAGCGTGCACCTTCCCATCACTCCGGCCGGGACCGCGGACCGGAAAGCAGCTCGGCCACGCTACAGGGGAGGGGGTAAGAAGAGGGGAGGGGTGGAATAAGATGAGGGGAGAGGGTGGGGGGATAAGAAGAGGAGAGGGGGGGATAAGAAGAGGGGAGGGGGATAAGAAGAGGGGAGAGGGGGGGAATAAGAAGAGGGGAGAGGGGGGGAATAAGAAGAGGGGGGGAATAAGAAGAGGGGAGGGGGGGAATAAGAAGAGGGGGGGAATAAGAAGAGGGGAGGGGGGGAATAAGAAGAGGGGAGGGGGGAATAAGAAGAGGGGAGGGGGGAATAAGGGGAGGGGAGGGGGGAATAAGGGGAGGGGGGAATAAGAAGAGGGGAGAGGGGGAATAAGAAGACGGGAGAGGGGGGAATAAGAAGAGGGGAGAGGGGGGGAATAAGAAGACGGGAGGGGGGGATAAGAAGAGGGGAGAGGGGGGGATAAGAAGAGGGGAGAGGGGGAATAAGAAGACGGGAGAGGGGGGATAAGAAGAGGGGAGAGGGGGGAATAAGAAGAGGGGGGAATAAGAAGAGGGGAGGGGGGAATAAGAAGAGGGGAGTGGGGGAATAAGAAGAGGGGAGGGGGGAGTAAGAGGGGAGGGGGGAATAAGAAGAGGGGAGGTAGGGGAATAAGAAGAGGGGAGGGGGGGAATAAGAAGAGGGGAGGGGGAATAAGAAGAGGGGAGGGGGGAGTAAGAGGGGAGGGGGGAGTAAGAGGGGAGGGGGAATAAGAAGAGGGGAGGGGGGAATAAGAAGAGGGGAGAGGGGGGATAAGAAGAGGGGAGAGGGGGGAATAAGAAGACGGGAGAGGGGGGAATAAGAAGAGGGGAGGGGGAAATAAGAGGGGGGGGAATAAGAAGAGGGGAGGGGGGAATAAGAAGAGGGGAGGGGGGAGTAAGAGGGGAGGGGGAGTAAGAGGGGAGGGGGGGAATAAGAAGAGGGGAGGGGGGGAATAAGAAGAGGGGAGGGGGGAGTAAGAGGGGAGGGGGAATAAGAAGAGGGGAGGGAGGGGAATAAGAAGAGGGGAGGGGGGGAATAAGAAGAGGGGAGGGTGGAGTAAGAGGGGAGGGGGGAGTAAGAGGGGAGGGGGAATAAGAAGAGGGGAGGGGGGAGTAAGAGGGGAGGGGGAATAAGAAGAGGGGAGGGGGAATAAGAAGAGGGGAGGGGGAATAAGAAGAGGGGAGGGGGGAGTAAGAGGGGAGGGGGGAATAATAAGAGGGGGGAGTAAGAAGAGGGGAGGGGAGGGGGGAGAGTAAGAAGAGGGGGAGAGTGAGGGGGGAGTAAGAGGAGGGGAGGTGGAGAGTAAGAGGAGGGGATGGGGAGAGTAAGAAGAGGGAGGGGGAGTAAGAAGAGGAGAGGGAGGGGAAGTAAGAAGAGGGGAGGGGAAGTAAGAAGAGTGGAGGGGAGAGTAAGAGGGGAGGGGGGAGTTAGAGGGGAGGTAGGGAGTAAGAAGAGGGGAGGGGGAGTAAGAAGAGGGGAGGGAGGAGTAAGAGGGGAGGTGGGGGAATAAGAAGAGGGGGGAGTAAGAAGAGGGGGAGAGTGAGGGGGAGTAAGAGGGGAGGGGGAGTAAGAGGGGAGGGGGAGTAAGAGGAGGGGAGGGTGGAGAGTAAGAGGAGGGGAGGGGGAGAGTAAGAAGAGGGGGAGAGTGAGGGGGAGTAAGAGGGGAGGGGGAGTAAGAGGAGGGGAGGGGGGGAGTAAGAAGAGGGAGGGGGAGTAAGGAGAGGGAGGGGGAGTAAGAAGAGGGGAGGGGGGAGTAAGAGGGGAGGGGGGTAAGAAGAGAGGGAGGGGGAGTAAGAGGGGAGGGGGGAAAGAAGAGAGGGAGGGGGAGTAAGAAGAAGAGAGGGAGGGGAGTAAGAAGAGAGGGAGGGAGAGTAGGGAGAGGGGGAGGGGGGAGTAAGAAAAGGGGGCAGTAAGAAGGAGGGGAGATAAGAAAAAGGGGGGAAGAAGAGGGGGAGGGGGAATAAGAAGAGGGGGAGGGGGGAGTAAGAAGGAGGGGAGATAAGAAAAAGAAGGGGGTGAGTAAGAAGAGGGGGGAGTAAGAAGGAGGGGAGATATGAAAAGAGGGGGGTAAGAAGAAGAAGGGGAAGTAAGAAGAAGAGGGGGAGGGGGAGTAAGAAGAAGAGGGGGAAGGGGAGTAAGAAGAAGAGGGGGGAGGGGAGTAAGAAGAGGGGGAGTAAGAAGGAGGGGAGATAAGAAAAAGAGGGGGGAAGGGGAGGGGGAGTAAGAAGAGGGAGAGGGGGAATAAGAAGGAGGGGAGATAATAATAAGAAGAGGGGGGAGTAAGAAGAGGGGGAGAGTGAGGGGGAGTAAGAGGGGAGGGGGAGTAAGTGGGGAGGGGGAGTAAGAGGAGGGGAGGGTGGAGAGTAAGAGGAGGGGAGGGGGAGAGTAAGAAGAGGTGGAGAGTGAGGGGGAGTAAGAGGGGAGGGGGAGTAAGAGGAGGGGAGGGGGAGAGTAAGAAGAGGGAGGGGGGAGTAAGGAGAGGGAGGGGGAGTAAGAAGAGGGGAGGGGGGAGTAAGAGGGGAGGGGGGTAAGAAGAGAGGGAGGGGGAGTAAGAGGGGAGGGGGGAAAGAAGAGAGGGAGGGGGAGTAAGAAGAAGAGGAGTAAGAAGAGAGGGAGGGGGAGTAGGGAGAGGGGGAGGGGGAGTAAGAAAAGGGGGCAGTAAGAAGGAGGGGAGATAAGAAAAATGGGGGAAGAAGAGGGGGAGGGGGAATAAGAAGAGGGGGAGGGGGGAGTAAGAAGGAGGGGAGATAAGAAAAAGAAGGGGGTGAGTAAGAAGAGGGGGGAGTAAGAAGGAGGGGAGATAAGAAAAAGAGGGGGGTAAGAAGAAGAAGGGGAAGTAATAAGAAGAGGGGGAGGGGGAGTAAGAAGAAGAGGGGGAAGGGGAGTAAGAAGAAGAGGGGGGAGGGGAGTAAGAAGAGGGGGAGTAAGAAGGAGGGGAGATAAGAAAAAGAGGGGGGAAGGGGAGGGGGAGTAAGAAGAGGGAGAGGGGGAATAAGAAGGAGGGGAGATAAGAAGAAGAAGAAGGGGGAGTAAGAAGAAGAGGGGGGAGTAATTAGAAGTAGGAGGGTTAAGAAGCTCTCAGGAACAGAAGGGACAGCTCTATAGGACAGGGGGCAAGACAGGGAGCTCTTTCACACTATGCGCACACACACACACACACACAATGCATCCCTATACATACACAGAAACACACAATGCATCCCTATACATACACAGAAACACAACATGCTTCCCTTACACACAGAGAAACACACAATGCATCCATTACACACACACACACAATGAAACCCCCACACAAAGACAATGCATCCTTTGCACACATACACAGAAACAGACAATGCAAACACACACACACTGCTTTTCTTACATACACACAGAAACACAATGCATCACACAAAAATAAAAAAAAATGGAAATCACATTTTTCAACCCATGGAGGTCTGGATTTGGAGTCACACTCAAAATGAAAGTGAAAAAACACACTACAGGCGGATCCAACTTTGATGTAATGTTCTTAAAACAAGTCAAAATGAAGCTCAGTAGTGTGTGGCCCACAAGTGCCTGTATGACCTCCCTACAACGCCTGTGCATGCTCCTGATGAGGTGGGGGATGGTCTCCTGAGGGATCTCCTCCCAGACCTGGACTAAAGCATCTGCCAACTCCTGGATAGTCTGTGGTGCAACGTGACGTTGGTGGATGAAGCGAGACATGATGTCCCAGATTTGCTCAATTGGATTCAGGTTTGGGGAACAGGCGGGCCAGTCCATAGCATCAATGCCTTCGTCTTGCAGGAACTGCTGACACACTCCAGCCACATGAGGTCTAGCAATGTCTTACATTAGGAGGAACCCAGGGCCAACCGCACCAGCATATGGTCTCGCAAGGGGTCTGAGTATCTCATCTCGGTACCTAATGGCAGTCAGGCTACCTCTGGCGAGCACATGGAGGGCTGTGCGGCCCTCCAAAGAAATGCCACCCCACACCATTACTGACCCACTGCCAAACCGGTCATGCTGGAGGATGTTGCAGGCAGCAAAACGTTCTCTACGGCATCTCCAGACTCTGTCACGTCTGTCACATGTGCTCAGTGTGAACCTGCTTTCATCTGTGAAGAGCACAGGGTGCCAGTGGCGAATTTGCCAATCTTGGTGTTCTCAGGCAAATGCCAAACGTCCTGCACAGTGTTGGGCTGTAACCACAACCCCCACCTGTGGACGTCAGGCCCTCATACCACCCTCATGGAGTCTGTTTCTGTTTTGTTTCTGACCATTTGAGCAGACACATGCACATTTGTGGAGGTCATTTTGCAGGGCTCTGGCAGTGCTCCCCCTGTTCCTCCTTGCACAAAGGCGGAGGTAGTGGTCCTGCTGCTGGGTTGTTGCCCTCCTACGGCCTCCTCCACGTCTCCTGATGTACTGGCCTGTCTCCTGGTAGCGCCTCCATGCTCTGGACACTATGCTGACAGACACAGCAAACCTTCTTGCCACAGCTCGCATTGATGTGCCATCCTGGATGAGCTGCACTACCTGAGCCACTTGTGTGGGTTGTAGACTCCGTCTCATGCTACCACTAGAGTGAAAGCACCGCCAGCATTCAAAAGTGACAAAAATATCAGCCTTGGAAGCATAGGAACTGAGAAGTGGTCTGTGGTCACCACCTTCAGAATCACTCCTTTATTGGGGGTGTCTTGCTAATTGCCTATAATTTCCACCTGTTGTCTATCCCATTTGCACAACAGCATGTGAAATTGATTGTCACTCAGTGTTGCTTCCTAAGTGGACAGTTTGATTTCACAGAAGTGTGATTGACTTGGAGTTACATTGTGTTGTTTAAGTGTTCCCTTTATTTTTTTGAGCAGTGTATAATCATGTCTGGATCTAACATTTTTTTTAAGGGAGACCGGTATACCAAGGGATTCAAAAAGAGCCATCATATGTTTGAGGCTGCTAGGGGGTAGTGAGTTCTCTTCAATCGTGAGGAAGTAATCTAAATAGTGATTTACAATCGGAAATCTGCACACATTTAGTAGCAACCAACACAAGGTCTCTGCGAAAATATCAGATATTTTAGGGCTGCTCTTAGAGCCAAAAGTGAGCCGGGAGAAGAAATTATATAAACCTTGCCACTTAATGCCGTGCAGATGCTAAAGTGAAGGGTGAATGGGAAGCAACTTGAAAACATTGACAATATCCATATTACTGAGCCATGCTCCTGTCCTCGTAGCCAAAATGGCCCAGATGGCCTTGTCAATGGTGGCATATTGCAGAGAGAATTCGTCAGAGGGTATGAGGGAATTAAGACTGGGGATCGTGCAGGAATGTGGTGCCGATAAGTCGATGATCAGTCTGTGTTTATGTGAAGTATTTCCTGTGACAACACCAAAAGGGTTAGTTCTCCATGAAGTGAAAAGTGGGGAAATAAATGGCCCTAACTGTGAAAGAATTTACTTTGATTCCAAGGTTCAAGCTTTTAGGTGTCCTATTAGATAGCCTATATTAAAATTGTCCAACTTGGACTCCGGAAATGCTTAAGGCTTAAAACGACACTTAAGACCATATATGTCTAGTTCGGGAGCATCAATCAATCAATTCCTTCTCTTACTAATTATATGTACATGACGTTCATTCCTATGTCTTATCTGCACTCCCTTTACCCTTTCACTCCCTCCCTACTACTGTTCTATGAATATTTGCACGTAAGCACTTACTTTTTAATGTATACAAACACATACTGATGAAATAAACGAGAGAGGCTTATTTTGATAACCAACACGCGTCTGCTGTCTGAATTCACGCTTTTCCAAGTGCAGTTGTAACAATTTGAGTTCCCCTGAATATAAAAAAGATCAAATTGGATCTATATCAATTGGTGCCGTGACCCCGGGATTAGACGAATCCAGTCCATCCGGACCCAGAAAGGGGAACTCTGAGCCCGAGAGACGGTTAATGAGATAGCTGCAGCAGGTGAGGAAAAGCTTTCATTTTTCTACCTCTAATTGATTTACTCTCTGGTGCTCTTTGAGGCTCCTGTTCTGGTGGGTAAAGTTTAAAAAAAAAAATGCTGATCCAAAGAACTTGTTTTCTGTGGTATTATGATTATATTCAGGTGGATGTTATGTCTTGTTAAAGGAATCTTGAGATAGTGAAGTATATCTGAGTTTTAAGATATTTTTTATTGTTTGCCTTTTCATTTCTTTTATAATAATTTGAGTTAGAATCCTCCAAGGGTAGCTCTCTTGATCTGTGTTTAGAATAATGAAGACAAGACTGAAAATTCCACTACAGTGATCCTAAAATCACTGTTTTGTACAGTTTGTCTTGTGTAAGGAAGTAATTAACCCTTAGAAGTTTTAAGATGGGAGCTCTCAGAGCACTCAGGAGGGATTTACAGCTTTGACTATAGTCAAGGATCACAAAGGAAGCTATTAAGCTATTAAGAAAATTAAGAAGTTACTTAAGAAAGCTGGCATGCCCTCAGAGTGCACTCTAGACCCACATATATGGAGGGAATTTATGGCAAATTACAGAGGATGGTTAGAAGATAATGACTTAGTAGAAGTCGCCCAAACATGGCATGATACTGCAGTTGAATTAACTAAATGTGGTTGTAGAGAAACCACCAGAAAAGGTATACCATATTATCAATGTTTTGGACCTCTAGGGTCACAGAGTAGGCAAGACCCTGGGGAAAATCTTGTAAACCCACCCCCTTACCCAGATAAGGCAGGGACTCATTTGGTCCCTAAAGACCAGGTGATTTCCCAAATTCAGGCATCTTGAGTCTACTACCACTAGTGAGAAAGAATATTGGATCTGTCCACAGTGCAAATGGACAAATTCTTGGGGGCAGGGGGGTTAGGAAAAGTGTACACGTTGTGGTTTCCCTAAACCCCCAGCTCACATATTGGCCCTTTTTCAGAAATCAGAACCTCTCTTTCCAGTAATATTACGCAGTGGGACTTCATATGGTTCCCTAGCCGCCACAGTAGGACCTATGGGTTCGTTAGAGGAAGAGGGTAGTCCACCAGACTTAAGGGAACCCCTAGTTGCCACCCCTAGACACCCCACTGGGGCCATTAGGGCCACAATTTACTAATCTCATGATACCCACAGTTGAGAGCGTATACCATGAAGAGACAACCGAGCTCAGGTATCCAATACTGGGAAGAATAGAAGCTCTGGACACCCAGTGAACAACTGGCAATAATATCGCAGCTGCCAGATGAAGAGGCCCCTTTAGCTCTAGTCCAGTCTATCCACCATTCAAGCTACTTACCAGTGGATTTAAAACAGATTGCAGCCCTAAAAGCTGGCCCCATTTTTGCTAGAATAATTGCTAACTATATCAATGCCCATGAAGATAACGTCAGAAGAAGCAACATGCGAACAGATGAATGGTTTAGAACCAAGTCTGCATCTGGAGCTTACTATATCACTGAAATGAGAGAATGGGCTAAAGTAAAGACAGGAACTAGCCCATAAATTAGGAGACATAGTACAAGGGAAAGATGAATCTGTTGAAACATTCACCAGACTACAGATGGTTTGGGATACACAGATATTTAAACCACTTCCACAAGACTGCTTATTAACTGCTTCATGGATGGTCTCCACATACCCATAAGGACTGGTCTCCAAAATGCTAGACCTGAGTGGAGACGTTTAATGAGGATCTGGTAAAGGTGGCTATGGGAGTGGAAGTCAATCTAAATACTAGAAAGAGGAGCACACCTCTAATGGCACTCTGTCCCTAGAGCTGGTGGCAACAGAAGGAATTGTGGCAGGAAAGTACACATTAAATGAAACTGCAGGTGCCCTCCTAAAAATAGAAAACCCCAGGATTCAAATGATAACTCCCATGACAACCAACCAACTCCACCACCTCCCCCTCCCCAATATGAAATTGGCAACCCAGTGTTTCTCCATGCTTTAAATATCCGTGACTCAGCTGGACCCTCACCCATTATCAATGTTACACTGCCCGAGGACCGAATAGTCCCTTTTCTGCTGGACACTGGGGCAGCCAGATCTATGTTGCAGGAAAAACATGTGTTCCCATATGAGATGTCTGAAGATGTATTATCATGTGTAGGGGTGGATGGGATCCCAAGTGACATTCCCGTTACCCACAAACTGAGATTGCAGCTACACGACTCTACTGCCCTGCTAACAAGATTACTTGTCAGCCCTCATGCCCCTGCTAATCTACTAGGCAGTGATATACCCTTAAGTGTCTTCCCTTAATGCAAATATCCAGTATAGCCCCACTGGAAAAGTAACATGGTCTGTGCCTTTAGAGGACAAACAAATGATATCCCTCTCAAATGTTCTGGCAACTCTCACTATGCCCAACCATGTGCCAGAACCTGCCATTGACTTGTCCTCAGTCCCTGACTCTCTATGGGCTACAGGGAAGAGCCCAGAGCCACCCCTGCCTGTCAAAAACAATACCCCTGAAGCCCTGCACAGGAAAATGCGATTCACAATCTGTGCAAGAATTACTGTAGGCAGGGGTAATTGTCCAGACTACCTCCCCTTGTAACACACCATTGTACCCAATTAAGAAAAAGCAAGAGGAAGGGAAACCTGTGGTCTACTGTATGGTACATGATTTAAGGGCAGTTAATGCTATAACTGAACTCATTGCCCCTAATGTTCCCAACCCACACACCTTGTTGTCACAGATACCAACTTCCTCTAAGGTATTTACTGTTATTGACTTGGCAAATGCATTTTTCTCTGTGCCCTTGCATTCCAACACTCAGTACTTATTTGCATTTACACATAAACACAAGCAGTACACTTGGAAAGTATTGTCCCAGGGTGCACAAAACGATGGCCCAAATTCTTGAAGAGTGGCCAAGGGCAGATGATGTAAATTTATTGCAATATATCGATTACTTACTTTTATGTTGCAAAGATATGGAAACTTGTAATGTGCACAGTCTTTCTTTGCTGAAATTTATGGCACAAGCAGGCTGCAAAGCTACAAAAGCGAAACTGCAAGCATGTGTTGAGACTTATTTTCTTAGGACACTGTATTTCCAATGCCACAAAACATCTCACGGAAAGTAGAAAAACTGCAGTTCAAAATATTACAACCCCCGTAGCCTAGCCTAGCTGCGTACTTTCCTGGGCCTGGTTTCATATTGCCGACCTTGGCTTCGCAATGCAGCAATCTACATGCAGCCCCTGTATGAGTGCCTCGCCCACGAAAACAAACCCTTTAAGTTAATCCATGCAGCAGAAAATGCTTTTTACACCCTTAAGTTGATTGTCATCTCAGCTCCGGCACTGGGTATTCCAGATTACAGAAAGCCTTTTACACTGTTCTGTACTGAACAATCGGGTTATGCTACATCTGTCCTTACACAGGACCATGGTGGTAAACAAAGACCAATAGCATACTACTCCACCAGATTGGACCCTGTTGCCAGGGGTGCCCCCTCATGTGCTAGGGCAGTGGCGGATGTTACTGCCCTCCTGGACAAAGCCACTGATATTGACTTAGATAACCCAGTGACCATATACATACTGCATGACATCAACAGCATACTGTCACAAGTTCAACCAAAACACATACATATCGCAAGGCATCTCAGAAAGCAATGTGCCTTGCTTATGCCACCTAATGTTACACTGAAAAGGTGTATGGTGTTAAATCCATCTGCATTGCTTTCCTTGGATTTAATAGAGGGGAGTGGGAATGGTACTTGTACTTCTGATCTTTTTGTAAATTCACTTTAACCAGATAAGTTAGCTGAAGCCCAAGTACCCCATGATTGTTCAGCACTAATGGCACAAGAGACAGCAGGTTTTTCACATGTAATTGATTCTCCATTATCTAATGCAGATTTTGAGTTTTTCGTAGATGGTTCCAGATATGCTGATGAGAAGGGCAATTTCCACACTGGATATACTGTAGTCTCTGCACATGACGTAATAAAAGCTGAACCACTCCCTCCTCACTGCTCTGCACAGAAGGCTGAGCTGAAGGCACTGATTGAAGCGTTCAAACTGGCCTCTGGTAAGACAGCTAATATTTACACAGACTCTCGCTGTGCCTTCAGTGATTTTGATTTCAATGATTTTGGCCCTATATGGCGGGATAATGATTTTCTCACCTCAGCAGGTACTCCAATCAAGAACTCTGAAGCCGTGAGTGCACTTATAAACGCTATCCTGCTATCCACTCAAGTAGGCATCATCAAGGTGGCAGCTCACATGAAGATCACAGATGAAATTACAAGAGGAAACCACAAAACAGATGAAGCTGCCAAGCAAGCAGCAATCCAAGTACATCCTTCTACAGGAAATACCTTCCTGCAGGTTGTCCTTACAGATGACGACGTTGACTACAATATACTGCTGAGCTTACAAAGACAGGCAACAAGGAATAATATGACCTCTGGAGGAAAAAAGATGTAGAACCTGATGATGACAGAATGTGGAGGAAAGGTAAAAGTGTTGTAACCCATGATGGCCCAGATGGCCCATGGACCTACACATCTATCCAAGATGCACATGAACAGCATAGTAAACACCCATTGGGTAGCACCCGGATTTACTGTCGTAGCAGCTAAACACACCCAAGCTTGCATGATTTGTGCTAGAAAACAACCCAGGACAGGCTGTAAAAAAACAAGTAAGCATACACCAAGGCCACTTTACTAGTTTCAAAGACTGCAGATAGACTATATTCAACTGCCTAAGTTAGGAGTGTATGAATATGTGTTGTGTGCATTGATCTCTTTTCAGGTTGGCCTGAGGCCTACTCAGTGTCGAAAGCCACAACGAAGGTCACAGCTTCTGAAGGAACTGGTATGTAGATACGGGGTGCCTGAAGTGATTTAAAATGACAGAGGTAGCCATTTCACTGGGAAAATAATGCAAGAAATTATGAAATCCTTAGGGATCATCCAGGCCTTCCACACCCCTCATCATCCCCAGAGTAGTGTGGAAGTAGAAAAGGCAAATGGCACCTTAAATAACAAGATTGCAAAAGCCATGCAAGACACAGGGAAGCTCTGGACTGAATGCCTTCCCCTAGCACTCTTTTCTATGAGATTAACCCCCGATTCCAGACATGGCCTATCCCCTTTTGAGATCCTGTTCGGATGTGCCCCAAAGACAGGCCTCTATTTTCCCCAGACCCTCTATATGCAGCATGGTAGTATGACTGCCTTTGTACAGGCCGTACACCAAAGATTAGGCAGGGTGCATAAACAAGTCTTTGATTCCATTCCAGATCCAGACTCTGGTTCTGCAACTCACAAACTGCAGCCTGGGGATTGGGTGGTGATAAAGAGGCATGTGAGGAAAGGACTTGAACCACGCTTTGACGGTCCATTCCAAGTGCTCCTGACTACAGCTACCTCAGTGAAACTAGAAGGAAAAGCCACGTGGATACGCGCCAGTCACTATTGACAAATCACTCTGACTGATCCACCGACATGAAGCTGTTCTTATCCTTTACCATTGTATGCTCTGTTCAGATATGCTACTCTGACTTGAGACCAGAAGACAAGAATGCATTGCAGGGAAATATATGGATGCAGAAAGCAAAGGCTTTTAATTTAACCTCCTTTTGCCTCAACCCTCTCCTCAGTACTGAAAACGCCATACAATCTTGTCTTATAGCTGTCCCTACCCCCATCTCACTCTTGAGGAAGTACCTACATACCCATAGACCCCATAAATCTCTACAACTATGTTCTTATGCTTTCAACCCACTGGTAGGCAAGCCCCCGCTAGCCCTGAAGACAATTAATTAATGCGACAGCCGCTGAACTATGTTGGTCTTTTTCCTGTAATTGTTTAAGAGACCCCAATACTAAATCCCTGTTTTGCCCCAAATGGTGGAAAAATACCACAAATTGTAGAGCCCTGATCACCACTATATAATGTACCAAAACTCACCAAGTTATGAGTTACCACCACCATGTCTATCTCCCTAAAGGGTGGACTTTCTCCTGTGGAAATATTACTTATGCTTTTGTCCTATGTAACATTACAGGAGATCACTGTGCAAAAATTGTTACATATCTGGGATTTGCCTAGGAAGACAATGTCCCTACCCAGCTTATCCTTTAAACTTCTAGTTGATCTAGCAGAGTTAGGAACTGAGTGGCCCTGCTCAACTTCTGCTGTATTAGGGCAAAGGTTGGTAGAGTGTGCCGTGGATGCACAAACTGCACAAGCAGGAGTCCTGAGGCCTGCAAAATAACTCAGTATCCAACTTACTCCAGTTTATCCTGTAGGTAAACTGAGTCAGTGCTGCAGCCACTTTTGCAGAAAAGGAACGGTGGTAGTCATAGAAGGCTGTACCACCGTATTTGTGCCCCAGATGCACCAGCTTTTAACTACAAAAGGAGAGAGTTTTTTTTTTTTTTTTTTTAGGGACCCCGAATATGCGCAATACCTATGTAACAGCCCCCAAAAAAGGAAGATGTTTCTCAATAGAAGAGGAACAAGAGGAGGAAAGAGAAAGAAGACAGAGAGAGAATTTTAGAAGTAAATTAAGATGCCCCCCCAAAATATAGAACCCATAAACATTTTTAACCTAAATAAAAAAAAAAAAGAAATGTTGTGAAGACCATGTAAATGTTTTAAGTAAAGGTTTTAATAATAAATTTGACATGTTCCTGGATCTTAATAGATTCATGAGGAAATTATGTTCTCATTTCAAATAAGATCCATAATGAACAAATTAGCTAGGAGACTGAATTCAATCATACAGACCTTAAAGCCAAGTCAACTTTTTTCCCATATTATCTTAAGACACCTAGTATGAAAGCTTTTGAGAAAGCTTGTACCATAGATTTAAAAAAGATTAAACCCTTGTCAAAATTCCAACAAAATTTAACCTGGTGGGGGGGAGGGGGGAGAGAAAGCCTTGGAAGATCTAAGTAAAGATAATAATAATATTATTATTAAGCCAGCTGATAGGGGGAGGTGTGGTGATTATGGATAAGGAATTCTAGATCAATGAAATTTCTAAACAATTAATGGACCAAAACACATGACAAATTGAAGATTATTCCCGAACCAAAAATAAAAATGGAATTAACCCAATTTTTAGATAATGCGTTCAAGAAGGGCATCTTAAACAAAGATGAATTCCGGTTCTTGAACACTAATAAATCAAATCAATTATAGCGTTCAATTACATCTTGCCTAAAATACATAAAGATCATATATGCCCCCCAGGTAGACCTTTTGTGGCAGGGGTGGATTCACTGTTATCCCCCCTGTCACAATATATTGATACTTTATTACTTTATACTTTATTACAACCACTAGTTTCAAAAACTCAAGCTTACTTAAAGGATTCTATAAATCTCCTTCAAATCTTACATAATTGTAATTGGTCTGAGGAATATTTTTTAGTGACAAGTAATGTCAGTAGCTTATACACCATCATAGAACATGACAAAGGGTGTGAAGCAGTGGAGTACCTCTTAAAAGAATCCATCCAGTTTAAAGAGGAACAAATAGAGTTTATTATTAAAGGGATATATACAGAGGCATAACTAGAAACCACGGGGTCCCGGTGCAAAAATTGCCCTGGGCCCACCCCACCACCCTCCTCCCATATGTCTATGGCCCCCCCCCCATACATTACCTCTTCCCCCCCACACATGCAAACAGATACACACACAGACACACATACCTTTCCCTGTCCAGGGTGGTTCAAGCGGAAGGGAGTCAGAGTTCCCACTCTGACTCCCGCACCTTCCTCCCGCATGGCTCCCAGTGGTTGCTGGGAGGAAGTGACCGGGGCAAAAAAACAAGACACACTCAAAGATCCTTTAAATGCAACTTTGACCAAAATAACAAACAATCTTGAAAAATAATTTCTAAATTCTTGCCAATCTTGAGAAAAGATCTTGTGTTATTTAATATTCTCCCAAACCAATCAAAAATTATTTACAGAGGGGTTAAAAATTTCAAACAAAGTTTGGTAAAAAAAAACATAAAAAAAGATCCACCCAAAAACGTTTCAAAACAAAAAGTTTTTTTGGGATGCGGTCTGTGCTCAGCTTGTAGAAATAAGAAAAGTGAAAAAAGACATAAAAACTCAGGAGATGTTGCTGAACACATATTGGGGTGTTCTTTGTCAGTAACACATAACAGGAACTAAGAATCCATGCCTAAAGTACAATGTGAGAGAAAAATCACAAAAAATTACTAACCAAACGTTTGACAAAGACTGATAGTAGAATTAGTGCATGGAAAGTGTCTACTTTTCAAAAATATATGGTTTGATGTGGGTAAATTACATTGGCTGGCATCAAAACTGTCCCAAATAGGACATGGCTGCATGATGACCAGATGTGAAAATTCCAAGTTGGAAAACTGGAATGCGCACCCTCCAAGTAAGGTCTTTTAGTCCCCAGAGAACTCAACACACCTATATATGGTTGGTATCACTGTACTTGGAAGATGTTGCTGAACACATATTGGGGTGTTCATTGGCAGTAACCCTTACAGTTCTCAGTACATGTATTCTTAAATTGCCATGTGTGTAAAAAAAAATCACCAATTATTTATTTATTTTAATTTGGCATGGATTGGTGGTAAAATGGTTGCATGAAAAGAGTCAAAATACCCCGAGTTTAATACCTTAGGTTGTCTTCTTTTAAAAATATATATACATTCAATGTGAAGGGTTATTCAGGGATTCCTGACAGATATCAGTGTTACAATGTAACTTGCAAAATGCTACTTGTACTTATTGCCCTATAACTTTCCAATAAAAAAAAAAGCTAAAAACATTTTAACATTGGGCATTTCTAAACCGAGGTCAAAATGTAGAAACACACTAACAGACACACACACTAACAGACACAGACACACACTCACCCACCCACATTAACACATTTTTTTTAAATTTATTTTTAACACATTTTTTTAAAATTTATTTTTAACACATTTTTTTGTAATTTATTTTTAACCCTTTTTTTTAATTTATTTTTAACACATTTTTTAAAATTTATTTTTAACACATTTTTTTTTTATTTAACACCCCCCCCCCCCCCAACCTCCTTACCTTTGGGAATGCTGGGGAGGGGGGGGTGTCTCTTCCTCCCTGGTGGTCCAGTGGCTGCTGGGCGATCGGGCGGCACTGCCTGGCTGGCGGGCTGGCAGGCGGGCGGGCGGCCGGCGAGGGAGCACTTCCCCTGAGCTGTCTGCTCAGCTCCCTCGCGCGCCTCAGAGTGAGGCTGGGAGCCGGAATATGACGTCATATTCCGGCTCCGCCTCCCAGCCTCACTCTGCGGCTGGCGAGGGAGCTGAGCAGACAGCTCAGGGGAAGTGCTCCCTCGCCGGCCGGCCGCCTGCCAGCCCGCCAGCCAGGCAGTGCCGCCCGATCGCCCAGCAGCCCGCCGGCATGTCTGTTAGCTGCAAGGCTAACAAGACATTTGCCTTGGGCATTTGGGGGCGGCTTTTTTTGCCGCCCCCTGGAAAATGCCGCCCAAGGCAAATGCCTTGTTTGCCTCGCGGCTAATACGCCCCTGATCCCCCTTCTTACCAGTCTATGCGAGTTAACACACCCTTTGACTCTGTATTAAGCACAGCACTTGACAGACGTATATCTTTCCACAAATGTTGGTACTATCCTGCAATTACCATCACAACATGCTAGTATTATCGATACTATTGGCATGATTACTTTGCATATTATTTTGATACACATACTGTGATGACAATTGCTCAACTCTGACTAATATACACACAGAATCTACCTTACACTGGACCTACTTGTTTAGCGACAATTAAGTCGGCCATGTATACTGTGTGGTAGACCGGTCTCCTCCAATATAGGAATAGCCTTACAAGGCTGAGGAATTTATGTATATAGCTATTTTGCTTATAAGTTAAGTTTTTGTTAGATTTGTCTCCACCACCGAGATCACACCATTTAGATACTGGTATATATCCAGGGAGCCTTCTCCCCACTTATGTGAGAAGATGTTGGCTTCTTCTTTTTTCCTTTTTTTTTTTTTTTTTATGTCTAGAGCACAGCCTCTTAAAGGGGCAGTTAAAATAATGAGCAGAGACTAGGTAACCAATAGAGTGGAAGAGGTGCGAACCTCTCCCCTAAAAACACATATCTCACCATGTCCCCAGTAATACTGTGAATACACATCATAGTGTTTACCATTGTCTCTTAATCCATTTGCTTGTTGCTCTGTTTATGATCCTGTGCTGCGTGCAACTGGCTTCCCTGACTATGAGTTCACTAGAACCTATTTGGTACATTTCTGCTACCTGGGTTCCTCCTGTCAAAACTGTAACACATATTTATTACAGCCATACATCCAGTGAGGGCTGGACAGTGTGCGGCCAGGGATAAACTGTTAGAAAATGGTTTCACACTGATATGAAGAACAGCGCCAGAGGACTCCAGGCACTATAACCAATTCAATAAGATGACATGTTACAGTGTCTACAGGGTGCCTTTAAACACTGAGGGTTAGCTGCGTAATAATAAGTAGCGACAAGGTTGGAAACCAGTTGCTAATTTGCTACTGGTGAAATTGTCAAGTGCAAAGGAAGGAGTTTATAATAATGCCTGACAGGGAGTCAAGACAGAGGAGGTGAGTTCACAGTAAATACAAATGTCTTTTTTTCCCCATGTAATGTACATTTATTTTTCAAACATTGCAAACATATTCATAATAAATTAATAATAAACTACAATAAAATACAAAATATACAAATGTTTGCATTTTGTTGATTTTCTATTTTGTTTCTGCATTTTGCTTTCAATTCTTTATTAACAATGTGAGAACAATTGTGGTGAAAGCTCAAGTATAGCAGCCAAATTATAATAATCAAATGTAAAAATAAATAAAAATGGTTCACTATCATAATCAAATACACACTTTTGGACACCACCCTCTTAACCACACAGGGGCCCTCATTCACATATACAGCATGCCTCCCAAAAGTTCCAGGTCTGGCAGGACCATCCTGGGCTGGTTCCATGGTGTCCCAGAACCAGTGTCACCAGGGTACAATCCCCAGGCAGCACAGTTCAAACACATTAGGTATACACGTGCTATGCTCTAGCACCAATCATACAGCACTACAGAAGCACACTTTGCTCTGAGTAGAACTTGATATGGAGGATTCCTCGTTCCCATCCCCTTTCCAGCAAAGGATGTCGCTTTATGCCGCCCACAACTGTCTCAAGTTTATAGAGACTACTTTGTCTTATGTATTTTTCTTGGCAATCGATGGCGCTTAAGGCAAGCTTCACTCTTTCTTAGCTTGACAAATGAAGTGGAGCTAAGTCCACCCTGTTGTCAGGTTTGTCAAGCGTAGAAAAAAATATATATAAGACAAAATATCTTATGCTTTAAAGAGAAATAGTTCAGAAATGAAGACAGATTTTGAAATATCAAGAGAAGAGGTAACAATAGAATAAAGGTAAGTGTGGAACAACAACAACAACAACAACAAGCACTGAAACAAATGAATGTCTTTATTGAAAGAATTTAAAAAAAAATAACCAACTTCAATAATTTATCAAAAAAAAAACCTGTATAACTTGCTCACGTAACATAAGTTATTACCTGCCAGGTAACACCCAGGAACAAAATACACAGCACCGCCTTTAAATAGCCCATATAAGACAACAATAATAAAATGTACGGCCTATTTAGATAAAGACGAGAAACTATAATACAAGTAAAATGTAGGACAGGGGGGAAGGCTACCTAAATTGCACAGTTCAACTTTCATTTTACTTTTTTGGCAGTCCGCAAAGGCAATTACATGCATATTCTCCACTCGTGGTGAACTGCTGTAGCAGTGCAAGTGAAGTTGGTTGGCTCATGCTATGCATAGCTCCAACATGACAATGTGGCAAGCTAAAGAAGCGAAATTTGGGGTGAACTATTCCATTCCTTATTGCCACATACAGACAATGGACTAAGTGTCCATTGTCTGTTTAGGAAATGTGCAGGCACCTATTACTCACACTGAAAATGACAACCTTTCCCTGCATTAAAAGATTACAATTTCTCTTTTTATCTGCAAGACTAGAAGCAGAGCAATAAACATCAACCTCAAATTTATGGCTGCTCTATTTTTACTGGTATAATAGCGATAATTCAGCCCATAGCAATGGGTACCATTTATACAGAATCCACACATATTACCATCATTCATAAAAGCCATCTCTAATGGCTGTTTTGTTGTTGAGTGGACTACAAAATATGCTGCTGGAACAATTGGAAAATGATAGATAGTAATTTAGCCTTTCAGGGATTTCTGAGGCTCTATTTAGAGCTAATGGCCAGACACCACAGGAGGCTAAAGAAAACTTGTGAGAAGGCTTTTCAAGGCACAAACGGAATGTGATGTTGTTTCAGGAAAACAGGTATGAAGAAGCAGTTAGGTTTTGTCGTTATGTCTTTGAATGAGAGTGATGGATGATCAAATTGAACTGGAAAGTAAAAAAAAAAAAATCTCTAGATGCACGTTGGCAACTCAATTACATGTTACATCTGCCCTATATTTGTGTTTTGAAGGCTACAATTGCAGTATCCTTCGCTATATTGAGGTTTCCATGGATAATGCACTACTTTGAAGGTTCTGCTAATATATAGAAAGACTTCTCACGTAAACCTCAGAACATCGGGCATTAAGACAAAGTGACAGTAATCCGGTTATTCCCATTCAGCAAGTATATATATTTATATATATATATATATATATATATATATATACACTTTTCAACTCAATGAATATGAGCACAGAGAGTGATATATTTCACTAGAATATAGACCATATCCGAGTGTCGTGCATCCCTAGATATATAGTGTTATAGTATGTGCCTCTCACCAGAATATATGCTTTATTAGGATTTCATCCATCCCCAGATATAGGGTTATGATTCATGGTTCTTATTTCAAATGCCATAAATTGATACAGACACGGCGGCAAAATATATTTCAAAATTTTTTAATCAATATTTAGCCTACTACTACTACTACTAAATACTAGTAATTTATGTTTCTTCACTTATATAAAACTTCCACATTGTTCTTACATTAGTATACTCATGTGTATAACCATACTCTATACCAGGGCAGCTTTCAGCACTCCCGATGTTATGGACTACATCTCCCCTAATGCTTTGCCAGTATTAGCATGCATTATGACTGTAAGACTATGATGGCGAGAAGCAGTCCACAACATCTGGCGTGACGAAGGTTGCCTACCCTGCTCTATAGAAATTTGCCTATTTTGTTCAATGTAGAATGCAATCTATTGCACAACTGATTAGAATGATTGATAAGGGGCAAATATTTAAAATAACTTTCCATTGTATGCAAACATTTAAACTACCAAAAGTCACTGGTGTATGAGATCAATGCGGCTGAGAATGAGGTTGACTATCCAGGTGCTGGGGACGTCTCTGGGGTTTGTCTTGCGTCTCCCAAGAGACATTGCACAAAAATGAACACCTACATTCAGAAACACCTGCACTTCTCACAAGTAGAACACTTCAATCACCACACTGATGGTACATACAAATAACTTGTATATATAACAATGCATTGGAATAACAGATTTATTATTTTTTTGCATTTCCACACACAGACACTACATATTGCTTTCATGAACTATCATATAATACAGACAGATATTTCCGCAGTAACCAATAAACTGTAAAGTTACAAATACACCAGTGCATTCACATATTTGCAATACACAAACAATACAATCCTACATGCACAACATTCACATGCACTTCACACATGCACTTCACTTCATACATCCTTGTGTTCTTACATACTAACACTGCACACAAATACATGCACACTGGCACTGTACATCATACACATACATTCACACTAGCATGCAAGCATAGAAGGATGCACATTCAGCCTGAAAATGCACATACACTCAAATACAAACATGTATTCAATCACATGCATCCACTCTGTACTTTCCCCCAAATGTATTTAATAATTTCTATGTAAAACGTATAACAATGTTTCTCTGTGAATAAATAACATTGTTTGCCAATCATGACTTTATGATATTACACTTCCCAGCAACGTATTCACTTGGCAGGTATTTTTGTGGATGGGACTGAGACTTTGCTGCTCCTCCTTGCCTGCAGGTGTCGCTGTGGTATTGTACAGTGTAGAAGTCAGTCTCTCTCTCTCTCTCCCACTTTGTGCTCCGAGTAGCTGTCTGTACTTGGTGTGTTGGTGCAGGTGAGGTGCTGTCTATGGGTCCCTGAGCTAATGTAGGAGCACCCCCGGGGCAGGGGTTAATGTAGCTGGCAGAGTGGCAGGAGACTCATGGCGTTGTTAATTGGGCTGAGATTCACAGCGAGCACAGTGATTCCCCAGTGGGCAGCGTTAACAGTGTATAGAACTTGCTACAATACTCCTAACAGTATGTGATACTTCTAATAATTCTATTTCTATATTAAATATCAATGTTCCAAACTGCCCTCTAGTCTGGCTAGTTGCTGGCAGCCCTGTGTATTGGTAAATGAGTGCCAGAGGTATACAGTTTGTTATTAGGGGGTGGCACTGCCAGTATGTAGCTCATGGCTAAACATAGCAGGAC
Organism: Pelobates fuscus; assembly: GCF_036172605.1. NCBI lineage: Eukaryota > Metazoa > Chordata > Amphibia > Anura > Pelobatidae > Pelobates > Pelobates fuscus. The sequence goes on along the minus strand of NC_086317.1, from coordinate 379,106,774 downwards.
ACCAGCCTCTCACTCTGAATTGTGCTGCATAAACATATGGAGACTAGTCACTGTTACACAGGTCTGAGTTATATTTTTACTATGAGACTTCACTTCTGTCGATATGGGGTTCATTCACTAACCAGTGAACTGGGTTACAGGGTTATTCACTAACTTGTGAAATGCCTGGAAATCAAGGTGAATTTCAAACTTTAGGCCAAAATTATACAAACTGGAAACATACCTATGTTTTTCCCACTTTGGCTATTTGACCCAAAATTTGAATTCTAAGCAATTCATACTTTTGTGAGTAACCCTGTGTGTCAAAAATAGCACACGTGGGGAAATTCTTCAACCCTGCTGTACCCATAGCTTGGCTATTTTATTAAATAAAATTTTAAAATAAGATTTTCAATTTACTGATCAGTGAATAAACCCCTATATGTGCTTAACATACACTATATGATCAAAAGAATTGGGACACCTGAACAATTCACCAACAGGGACTTTTGACATGGCATTCTAAATACATAGACATTAATATGTAGTTGGACTTCCCTTTGCAGCTATCACAGTTTCCACTCTAGTGGAAGGCTTTCCACATGATCTTTGAGTGTTTGTGAAAATGTTGCCCATTCATTCAGTACAGCATTTGTGAGGTCAGGTGCTGATGTTGGACAAAAAGTCCTGGCTTGCAATCTCTGTTCCAGTTCATCCTAAAGGGCGTTTAGTGGAGATGAGGTCAGGGCTCTGTGCGGGCCAGTCAAATTCTTCCACACCAAACTCATCCAACCATGTCTTTATGGACCTTGCTTTGAGCACTGGGCACAGTCATGCTGAATACAAAAGGGCCATTCCCAAACTGTTCCCACAAAGTTGGAACCATAACATTGTCCAAAATGTATTGGTATGCTTACGCTGAAGCACTAAAGAGACATTATAGTCACCCAGACCACTTCATCTGATTGATCTAATTGATCTGATTTTAGAGAAACTGCAATGATTACCTTTCAGGACTAAGACTACCTCCAGTGACTGTCAGACAGCTACTAGAGGCACTTACCACATCCTATGGAGAAAGCCTAATGCACTTGTAGTGTATGTGCATTGGGCTCCCCTTTTGGAGGAGGCAGGGTGCCGACCCAGCGTCGAGGGACATTGGTCCTGGAATAGAGAAAGGGACTAAATGTTCCCCCCCCTTTCATTTATATACCAAGGGAATACAGATTTGTATTTCCAACATAGAATCCATTTTCATATTATCCTTCGCTGGTAGTATGAAGCCTAGCCCAACCCCTGAAAGATGGACCCATACCATTATCCCACTTCCACCCCACAGTATGTTGCTTGTACATAGGTGCAAAGGAAGCCCTTCAGAGTTTTCTTAATTAGAAGCCTCTTATTGGCTATTTCCCTATTTTAAGATATACCCCTAATGAATACATGTATCAACTAAACAGTGATTTCATTGTTTTTCCCTTATATGGAAAGTAGAGTGTTCCATTAAGAGATGTGTCCCAATACGTTTGTCCATATAGTGCAACTCCTCAGTCTTTAGGAACCAAATCCCTTTGTCATTCATCCATGTACCTTATTTCTAAAATATTTGCAAAGTGCATGATTACATTGATGCATTTATATTTTTATGTTTAGAGTGTTCCCAGTAGGGTGCTTGTCTAGCTTAGTTTAGACATAATTATATTTGTGAGTATTGTAGGTATAAGCAAAGGTACAGGTAGTTCTCACTTTGAGCCGTGTTCCGTTCTTACAACTTGCTCATAGAAAAAATTGGTCGGAAAGTTAGGATGCGCTAGAGCAGGGGTAGGCAACCTTTTAGCAGCACTGAACCGATATAGTATTGTGATGTCCCGTAGCGTGCCGATCCTATTTTTCTAAATTGAGGTGTGTATGCTGCCGTATTCTGCTTGTTATTTTTACTCTAATTGCTTTGTATCGTGGTATTTGTGCATATGTGAGCTATTATATTGTATATGTTCATTAGCAGTTTATGGTATCGTGTATGATACATATGAATGTGGGCTGTGTATGAGGGCTGCTTGTGGAATTGTGTGTGGATGGATATGTCACATTGTGTGTTTAGTAGTGTCTGGGGGCTGTTTGGGGTATTGCATGTGAGAGGCTGCATGTGGGGTTGTGTGCATGTGTGTGGATTGTTTGTGGTGTTGCGTTTGTGGGGATTGTGTGTATGTTTGTGTGTGGGCTGTTATTCTGCATTTCTGTGTAAATCTAGCAGTGTGGGTGACTTCCCTGGGTTCCAGTGGGGACCAGGCTGGCCAGGTACAGGTCAAGGACAGGAGCTGCAACACCAGCTGCGGGCTGCTCTACTACAGTGTGGATTCCCATTCACAAGTGCTGGGAGGAAGTGATCTCAGGTGTGCTGTGAAGTGATCTCTATGTGCTGCCATGCATAAATTGAGGATTGTCCTTCACCACCTCTTCGTATTAGCAGATATCTGAAGTTTTACTGGGACTCCTGATAGGCCAGAGCGTGTTTGGTTCTAGCAGCCTCGAGTGCCGTGCAAAGACACCTCGAGTGCCGTGCATGGCACTAGTGCCGTAGGTTGCCTACCCCTGCGCTAGAGAGTAGGTCTATGTTCAGGGGAAATTCCCTGAACATAAAGTCGAGGGCTTCCCTGCTGTACTGAGCTTGTCTATGTTCGGGGGAATTACACCGAACATAGACCTACTCTCTAGCGCATCCTAACTTACCGACCAATTTGTTCTATGACCAAGTTGTAAGAACGGAACGCGGTCGGTAAGTGAGGATGATCTGTGCTTGAAAATGGACTACTGATTGAAAGGATATTATAGGTACTGCTAATTAAAGGACCACTATAGTACCAGGAAAACAAACTTGTTTTCCTGGACATATATAGTCCTCAGCCCCCTCTCCATGGGGCTATCCAAAAATATAATATGTCTATTATGTCCATACAATATTGCACTAGGTGTTGTTCTGATTCATTTTTTTTTAGATTCTACTTCCTGTGGACCTCCCCATGTTTGCAAGTATTAGCTTGTGTATTTAGATTTTACCACAAGATCACTGGTTCAATTTAGTGTTTTAGACACTTCTAACACATTATAACACACTCTGATTGGGCACATAGTGATCACTGTTTTTTATTTATAAGAGATTGTATGGTTAATTTTCTTTAAATATATATATATATATATAAATATATATATATATATATATATATAAGAATAGCTTGGCACTCTCCTTAATATCAAATAGGATACCTGCCTGGGTGCAATCCACGTTGCGTTCCAAATATAGACAAAAAAATCTGTAGTTTTATTTAATCCAGGTACAAACCAAAACCGACGTTTCGACCTCTGCAGGTCTTTTTCAAGGTTGACCTTGAATAAGACCTGCAGAGGTCGAAACGTCGGTTTTGGTTTGTACCTGGATTAAATAAAACTACAGATTTTTTTCACAAAGTCCTGAGTGTGCATCCTACATTCTCTATTTGTCTATATATATATATATATATATATATATATATATATATATATACATATAGATATAGATATAGATATATAGAGAGAGAGAGAGAGAGAGAGAGAGAGAGAGAGAGAGAGAGTAGACAATCCAAATATAGATAAAATAGAATATAAAGCCTAAATGTTTCCCAAAAGTGACATTGCTCAAAATTGTATACTTGTCCAAAAACTTTATATATTTATCTAAAAAAGGAAAGGGGGTATATCTGCTTAAAGGGACACTATAATCACCAAAATAGCTTTTGCTTATTAAAGCAGGTTTCGCGTATAGATCATACCCCTGACATTTCACTGTCATTTAATACTTAAATTACTTTTGTTTCTGTTTATGCAGCACTTTCAATTATATGTTATTTACTTTAAAAGTGTGTATCTCCCGCTCTGCAAATTGAACTTTAATTACATACAGGAGGCTCCTGTAGGGTCTAGAAAGCAGTTAACATAGCAGGAGATAAGAAAGTCTAAAATACACAGAATTTGAAATAAAGAAAGTGTAAACATTAGATGACCTTTTACAGGTGTTTAGGAAGATTATGTAATTCACAAGCAAGGTGTGACTAGGGTGCATAAACAAAGTGATTTAACTCCTAAATGGCAGAGATTTGAGCAGTGAGACCGCAGGGGCATGATCTATGCACCATAACTGATTCATTAAGCTAAAATTGTTATGCTGACTATAGTGTCCCCTTAAGGCCTTTTAAGCTGTAAGTGATCTCTTAGGTACCTTCCCAAAGAGAGTATAATATTTGACAACCAAAATACATATACTAAAAATAGTGTATACCTGCAAAAACCACATATATTCGGAATGGGGGTGGATTGCCTAAATGGTGTATGTATAAGAAGTTAAAAATAGTACTAAAAAAAAAAATATAAGTTGCTTAAAAAGACACTACTAAAAAAGCGAGAACCACAAAAATTGGTAATAAAAAATATCTATATATTTATAAATAAATAAAAATAAAAAAACAGAGGGATTCATAAAAAATTAGACAATTCAAAATCTATATTAAGACCGGATGGGATCAGAGTCTCCAAATAAAAATCCATTTAATTTCCTCCTGTCCGATCTTTCTAATGAAATCTCCTCCCCTCACTATATATATTTATATATTTGTTTATATTCTATTTTTGTTCCTTTAAAAATAGATTTAACCATGGCTTTGAAGCAGATTTCCAGCAATAAGTGCTTTGATGGGTTCCAGAAAGTGTTTGAACATGACAGGTAAGCAAGTATCGCAGAAGGTCTTTTGAAAAATATTGATCCCACCTGCTCAAAATATACCATCGAGTGAAAAGATGGGATATAGCAGTGGGAGATGGATTAAAATTGAGAGGATTAGAAACTGCGATGGTTAATAGGCCAAGGGACGAAATGGTCATATTTAACATGGGCTTCCTGAAAATATTGTTTGAGGTGAAACGATGGCCTTCAGACTCAAGGTTGAAAACCACAGGTCTAGGTCTTATTTTGCATGTGTTGATATGATACACATTTATACTTTTTTCCCTAGACTATTCCTTTGGTTCCTAAATTGTTCTCTTGGTGTAACGTGGGGACCTAACCCTGCAAGGTAATTATTGCAGTTTATAAAAACTGCAATAATTACACTTGCAGGGTTGAGGGTAATGGGAGTTGGCACCTAGACCACTCCAATGGGCAGAAGTGGTCTGGGTGCCTGGAGTGTTCTCTTTAAGCGATCAAAAAGGAATCCCCAGATGTCAAAGGTAGCTGGAAAGGAGAACGGATTCAACTTCCAACACACATTAACCAGAGGTGTGCCCATGTAGAGAGGTATATAGCTCAATTGTCATGATTTATACCGTGTTGGGAAGAAAAATAAAAAAAACTTTAATATAGAAATACATAAAGACAACAAAAGACAGAGGCAGACAGTGCTACCCTCTAAGGGTCTAGGTCGTAGATGGAGTCTAGATAGTGCAAATATATATGGGAGAAACTTAAGGTCAATGCCTGGTGTCAGGTGGGTTTATCAAGATAGAAATTATCTAGATAATGGAGGAGGAGGTCACTCCTCTAGGTATGGAGATAATAGGGACAGTAAGGGATGTCTACCTATGGAATTAGTGCATCAGGTATAAACAGGTGCTGCTAATAGTAGGAGCAGCCCTGAAATCATATATGAGTAATGATGCACATTCCTCTTAGTATAGAGGTAGTCTTGAACCTATAATCTAAGCTGTTGCTTATAAGCATTAGTCCGTATAGTAGAGTCAGGTCAAGGGGGGACAACCCCAGATTGATAGATGTGTTAATACACAGATTAACTCTCAACCTGAAGTGCCAAATATCTTACACCTGAGGCCACTGTGGCGCTAGGTCTAAAGGTAGTGAGAAACAAGTGTTTTAGTTTGTAGCCATTAGACCGTATAAAAGAATCAGGTAAAGGAGGCAACTCCCAATGGATAAAATATTTATAGTTGAAAATTAACTCTCAGTTAGAAGTGCCAAGTATCTTATACCTGAGAAAAAAATATAGTTGTATATAGTAGCCACAGTGATAACCGGTTATTGACACCCAGAAAGCCACCCTTATCAGAAGTGGCTCGGCAGTGTCAAAAAGACCTGAATTACAGCTTAGAAAGACCTAATTAAAGTAGTCATAGGTGGAGTAGACTTGTAAGGAGTAGACTCGTGAGGAGTCCCTAAATCTCCTGTCTCATAACATTGTTAGGTACTGCTAGGGCAATAGACCACCCTAAAACACCTATCTAAAGATGAGAGAGTACTAAACCTTACTGAACACCAGTCCTCCCGAGATAAGAGCTAACTAGACTGTCCAGCATGACCCACAACCGTGAACAAAACCCAGTGGTGAAAAATAAAAAAGCTAACTACGAGCTTAAGTCTGGCATATTCGTCGCCTAGAAGCCTAAATCTGGCGTCCTTGCTGACGCGCGTTTCGGCGCTATGTGGCGCTTTTGTCAGAAGCAGAAGAGTGCCTGGACCCTGCTGGACTTTTAAGAAGGAGCCCCGCCTCTCCGTGTACGTCATACGGCCAATCAGACGCCGCCACGGAGTGAGGAGAGGAGGGGCTACCGTCCGATGAAATCGGATAGGTTGATGTGTCCGAAAGGGGCTTGTAGCAGCGAGCCAGATCGCTGTATCAAGCAATGGCTTAAATTAACCCCTGAGGTCCCTGGTTGTGAGAAGTAGGCAGTACATATAGCAGATACAGAACATGTATCTATACTTATACGAGTATGTACTATAGTTACCAAATAAATGCTTATGTTAACCCCTAAAGTCCTTAGTGATGGGCAGCACCAGGTACATATTAAAGAAACGGAAGATACAAAAATGTATCTATACTGTATTCAAGCAAGTGTATACTTAGTGGCCAGATAGGGGTGACATAAGACACAAACACAGTCTCCTAACCTCAATAGGTATGGAAGGAGAGGGCAATGGGGTATTTGTATCGCCCTAAAAAAGGGGCTGATGTTACGTTTTCTAAGAAGATAAAGCTGTACATATTAAAAAACATGAGAGGATTAATGAGCTGAGTAGCCTACCAATAGGAATATGTATGCATCAATGGAAAAACGTATTCATGATGGTGAAAGATTGTTAATCCTACTTACTAGATGTTTAGTAAGGTAGGATCATATTTGCGAAGATGGGATATTTATTAGATCCTATTTATCAAATATTTACAGTCATATAAGATAGGATCATATTAACACAGAATGAGATATTTTTAGTAGGTCCTATTTTCTGGATAATGGCAGTCATAATAGTAGCTATTTACAGGGGTATTCAGTAGGTAGTATTTACAAAGGGTACCATATTTCCAGATGATATTTATCAGATCCTGTCTGATAAATAATAACAGTCATATAGTTTATGTGCTCAGTCATCTGTTCTTGGCTAATTCCAGATATTTACAGAGATATTATTAGAGATGATTAGTGAGTGTTATATTCAAGGAAATTTCCAAGTAAGAAAGTGTGTGAAGAGGGTGTTTAAAGAAAAGGAGAAAAGGAAAACCCTTCATTCAGGCCTTGAGGGCTCACGGTCTTTAGTTGGTAGATCCAAAAACATTCCCTCTGTCTAAGGAATTTGTCATAATCTCCTCGTCTGGGGTTTCTTTTGACTAGTTCCAAGCCACAGAAGCGCAACCCTTTTGGGTTGCTGTCGTGGTATTCACGAATATGTCTTGAAATAGGGCTGTCGGTCAAGTTCTTACATGATCTGATATGCTCCTGTATCCGTTTCTTAAAGGGACGGAATGTCTTGCCCACATATTTTTTATTGCATTCACAGGTCAGAAGATACACAATAACCGCTGTATTGCAGTTAAAGAAGGAAGTTAAATTAAATTCCACCTTCTCTAGGCTATCTTTCACTTTTTTAGAGTCCTTTTTTATAAATTTGCAAGAGATGCATCTTCCACAGCCAAAGGTTCCCACTAGGGGGGTCTGGAGCCAAGTTTTGGGAGATACTGTAGTTTTGTGACTGGGGGCTAAAAGATCTGGCAAGTGGCAAGTGGCTGGGGGCTAAAAGATCTCGTAGGTTCTTTCCCCTCCGAGCTGTAATGGTGACATTTGGAGCTAGCACCTCCTGTAGGTGTAAATCACTTGTTAGCAGAGGCCAGAAGCGACTTAGGGAATTTTTAATGTTCTCCCAGCCTGCGTCATAGGTGGCAATCAGACGTATAGTCCCCTTGGGTTCATCTGGTGGTTTCTGGGTGTTTTCACAGATCAGGTTCTTGCGGTCTGAGTCGAGGGCTCTCTTATATGCTCGTTTTAGACATCTATTGGGATACCCTTTTGCCCTGAAATGTTCCCTTAGGGTTCCGGCCTTAATCTTGAACTCCTCGATCGTGCTACAGTTACGTCGGATCCTGAGGTACTGGCCGGTGGGAATACCCTTTTTCAGGGGTGTCGGGTGGAAGCTGTCCCATCTCAGGAGATTATTGGATGCGGATGGCTTGCGATAAAGAGTAGTGTGTATCTTGTTTTCTGACGTAATGGAGATCGTTAGATCCAAGAAATTTAGGCTTGAGCCCCCAAACTCATTCGTAAACCGTAGATTTTCACTAGTGATATTAAGAATTCTAACGAAGTCATTAAAGTCCTCAAGGTTACCCAACCACACAATTAAGACGTCATCTATATAGCGCCGCCAAAGATAAATCAAGGAGAGGTATTTGGAAATCCCTGTATGTTGGGATAGGTGTTCTTCCCACCACCCTAAGTGGAGGTTGGCATACGATGGGGCACAAGCTGTCCCCATCGCAGTCCCCCTAATTTGGTGGTAGAATTTGTTCTTGAAAGTGAAATAATTGTGTGTGAGTATAAATTCGAGTAGTTCGAGACAAAATGTGGTGTGTGGGCTCGCAGAAACGCTTCTTTGTCCTAGAAAGTGGTTAATGTAACTGATCCCATTTGAATGAGGAATTGAAGAGTACAAGGCTTCAATGTCCAAGCTACAAAGTTTAGCCAGAGGTGGTACCTCAAGATTGGCTAGAAGGGCAAGAGTCTGTTTCGTATCTTGGAGGTAAGATGGAAGTTTTTCGACAAAAGGTCTTAAGATTTTGTCTATGTAGATACTCAATAACCGGTTATCACTGTGGCTACTATATACAACTATATTTTTTTCTCAGGTATAAGATACTTGGCACTTCTAACTGAGAGTTAATTTTCAACTATCAATATTTTATCCATTGGGAGTTGCCTCCTTTACCTGATTCTTTTATACTGTCTAATGGCTACAAACTAAAACATTTGTTTCTCACTACCTTTAGACCTAGCGCCACAGTGGCCTCAGGTGTAAGATATTTGGCACTTCAGGTTGACAGTTAATCTGTGTATTAACACATCTATCAATCTGGGGTTGTCCTCCCTTGACCTGACTCTATTATACGGACTAATGCTTATAAGCAACAGCTTAGATTATAGGTTCAAGACTACCTCTATACTAAGAGGAATGTGCATCATTACTCATATATGATTTCAGGGCTGCTCCTACTATAAGCAGCACCTGTTTATACCTGATGCACTAATTCCATAGGTAGACATCCCTTACTGTCCCTATTATCTCCATACCTAGAGGAGTGACCTCCTCCTCCATTATCTAGATAATTTCTATCTTGATAAACCCACCTGACACCAGGCATTGACCTTAAGTTTCTCCCATATATATTTGCACTATCTAGACTCCATCTACGACCTAGACCCTTAGAGGGTAGCACTGTCTGCCTCTGTCTTTTGTTGTCTTTATGTATTTCTATATTAAAGTTTTTTTTATTTTTCTTCCCAACACGGTATAAATCATGACAATTGAGCTATATACCTCTCTACATGGGCACACCTCTGGTTAATGTGTGTTGGAAGTTGAATCCGTTCTCCTTTCCAGCTACCTTTGACATCTGGGGATTCCTTTTTGATTCATTACTCTGGGTTATGCCCATTTTGTTGCCCATTTAGTCCTATTTTGACTTTAGGGCTGGACTCTGTCTAACCCTCTAGCCATTTTCTTCTATATTTCTCTTTAAGCGACCCTTTTACATAGTTTTTTCTAAGGCCTCAGCTGTATAATTCTCCTCCAATTAAGCTTGCAAAATGTTAGGTTTGCCGCTGCCTATCAAGGTTCCACAATATCAGTGGATTTGACCTGTATGTACATCATTAAATTATAGGTTAAAATTGGGCAGTGGAGATTGAATATGACCTTCCTATTAACACTAATTTTAAAATATATTGTATTTACCAGAATACAATCTAGTATATTCCAAGTACATTTCAAGATTTATTGGCACCAATACTGTATAATTTCAGATTTTCTTTTAAAGCAGACAATGGATCACTGTTTCTCTAATGCCGTCAATATATTTTGTTGTGTCTGTTTCTCTGTGTACCTTGTTGCTCTGTAATTTGTTTTCTTTTCATACAGCAGTCATTCATTGCACCATTACTTTGCTATCAAATGTAATAAAGAAGAACATTCACTAAGATTTATTCATCTGTCTCCTCCTCAGATGATGGAACTTGGATTAGTAAAATGTTGTTTTTGTTATGACTGAGAAAATATGTTGTGCTATTATTTGTCCTGCTTGTATTTTTCCAACACAAATGCAATCCAGTTACATCTAGACATTTGGTTTATTATAATACTTTGATAGTTGTGCAAACTTGCTTTGCAGCCTTGTACTTTCTACCAACCCACATATTAGGATTTTTATGTTGACTTTGAGAATATATGTATAAACTAAAAATCTGTTCAAGGTCATTATATACAGTTTCCCTGTAGATTATTTAACAATACTCTCAAAAATGTGACTTTTAAATAATTCCTTCCTTATGTCTGGTTGATTCTGTTATTTAATTTAATTTAATGCATTTTGTACTAAAATCATTCTGCCTATATAATATGCTTAGCTTGATCTCACTCTGCTTATGCAAAAGTATTGTGAGCTGGCATATTATTCAAAATCTAAATTGTTACAGTATATGGCCAAAAGTATGTGGACAATCTACGTCTAAGTGCAGTTAGGTGTTTCGGCCTCATCCATTGCTAACAGGTGCCTGAAATCCAGCAGATAGCTATAGAATGTACATAGACAAACACTGGCAGTGCAATGGGTTCAGTGACTTTAAACATGGAACTTTCTTATGGTGCCACTTTTGCCACAAGTCAATTTGTGAACTTTCTACCGTACTCAATGTGCCCTGCGTACCCACAGAGTGTGGAATCTGAGTGCTGATGTGTGTTGTGTGTAAAAATCGCCTGTCACCTTTTGCATCACTGCATCACTGCAGAGTTCAGAACTGCCCTGTCTCTGGAAGCAACATCTACACAGGAACAGTGTGTTGGGAGCTTCAAGAAATGGGTTTCCATTGCGGAGCAGCTGTACGTAAGACTCACATCAACATTGCAATTGCACATATAGGTTTGAGTCGTATAAGGCTGTTTCTAAATAAACTCTGAAGAAGTGGAAGTGTCCTCTGAAGTGGTGGATCATGCTTTACTATCTGGCAGCTTAATTATTATTATTTATTATTATTATTATGATATTTATATAGCGCCATCAAATTCCGCAGCGCTTTACAATGGGTGGACGAAAAGACATGTAGTTGTGACCAGAAAAGTTGGACACACAGGAACAGAGGGGTTGAGGGCCCTGCTCAATGAGCTTACATGCTAGAGGGAGTGGGGTAAAATGACACAAAAAGGTAAGGATAGTATTAGACTAGTGACAGTTGCAGAAGAGGACTCATTCAGGAGCTATTAACAGTTTAATTGATACGCTTTTATGAAGAAGTGGGTTTTTAACGATTTTTTGAAGGAGTGGAGACTGGGTGAGCATCTAACTGAGGAGGGAAGCGAGTTCCACAGGAACTGTGCAGCCCTCAAGAAATCTTGAAGGCAAGCATCAGAGGTGGGAGTAAGGACAGAAGATAGACATAAATCTTCAGCAGATCGTAAGGGCCTAGACGGGACATACTTGTGTATAAGGGAGGATAGATAGGTGGGAGCAGCATTATGTAGAGATTTGAAAGCAAGAACCAGAATTTTCAATTGAGCTCTATATTTTATAGGAAGCCAATGTAGGGACTGACAGAAGGGTGAGGCATGGAAGATGAGCCTCGCTGCCACATTCATTATGGACTGTAACGGCGCAAGTTGGGAGCACGTAAGACCACTGAGAAGCGGATTACAGTAGTCAAGGCGAGAAAGGACAGTGGAATGGACCAACATCTAAGTCACGTCTGGCGTTAAGTAGGGGCGGATGCAATGTTTTTGAGATGGAAATGACAGGATTTGGCGATAGATTGAACATGAGGCTTGAAGGAGAGGTCGGAGTCAAAGAGAACACCTAGGCAGCGAGCCTGTGTGGTGGAGCTGATGGTAGCACCGGTGACTTGGAGGGAGACAGACACAGGAGTAACAACACTTGAGGGAGGAAAGACCAGAATTTCAGTTTGGTCAAGTTTAGTTTAAGGAAGTGGGCAGCCATCCAGTTAGAAATAGCAGAGAGGCAGTCAGAGACACTAGTCAAGAGGGACGGGGAGAGATCAGGAGAGGACAAGTAGATTTGCGTGTCATCTGCATAGAAATGATATTGGAAGCCAAATGAGCTAATGAGTTTACCAAGGGAGGCAGTATAGATGGAGAACAGTAGGGGACCAAGGACTGAACCTTGGGGGACACCAACAGAGAGGAGTTGGGGAGAAGAAGCAGAGCCAGAGAAAGAAACTTAGAAAAAAGCTTCAACTGCTGGAGTGAACCAGACTAGTTAGGTATACAACTGGATATGATGAACGAAATAATATTGGTAATATGACAAATACCGTACAGTGAAACACCAATAAATAGTAGTGAGAATCTAGCCAAAATGGCTTACCTCTATGTACAAAAAATAATAATAATAATAAATAGAAGAATGACGAAGGTGCATCCAGAGCGAGCACCGAAACGCGCGTCGGGCTCTAAGGGCTCTCTGTTCTACTCACGTTTTTTCACTTAGGGATCTCTATCACCATGTGTAGGCAACCAACATACTAAGTATGGTTATACACATGTAGTCACCCTTTTGTGTGTTTTTTACCTCCTATTTGTACTAGGGTTTGGGTCACGTTTTGTATCTGCTGAAGTATACCTCAGTAGTACTAATTGGGGCTTCTCGGTTATATACTGTAACCATTATTTGTTTAGTGTTACAGCTATCGAGTTATAGAGGGGGAGGTTCTATCTATATACCTCTTCCCTATGTCATCTATGAGAAGTATACATTAACTCATCTTTGACACCCCCCTTTTCCAGTGGGACTATTGCTTGGCATACCGTCGATCAGATTTTATATTACACTGGTTACCAAGTTCATAGCCCCTCTTACAGCTGCACGATCCAAGCACCGTGTTTAGCTGAACGTGACAGCACCCCTGATACCTATGCTTGTCATTTGACTCATACCTACTGTATGGGCCCCTAGCTCTGGGTTTGACCATTTTTTTGTACTGATTAAAGTCTCCAGCCAGTTAGCTATTTGGGAGCCTTGTAGGTCCATAGGCATCATTCTTCTATTTATTATTATTATTTTTTGTACATAGAGGTAAGCCATTTTGGCTAGATTCTCACTACTATTTATTGGTGTTTCACTGTACGGTATTTGTCATATTACCAATATTATTTCGTTCATCATATCCAGTTGTATACCTAACTAGTCTGGTTCACTCCAGCAGTTGAGGTTTTTTTGACTATTCTAAGCTATAGGGGTTAAGCCCCAGGACACCCCTGGAGTGTCCCAATAGGTGCTCCTCCACCAGTGAATTGGTCCATATTCGTTTGGACCTTCCTCACAGGTGGAACATTTGTTAAATTTAGAAAAAAGCTTAATGGAAGAATTTGGATGTGGCAGATGCCAGGAGAACACTACCTACTGGATTTCATATTCCTACTGTAAAGTTTGGAGGAGGGATACAAGTTTGATGCAGTTTTCTGTGCGAGGACATGGTCATCTTAAAGCTACAGGATACATAGACATTTTTAGACAATTTGGTGCTTCCAACTTTTCAAATTGGGGAAGGCCCAACTTTCCTGTTCCAGTGTGAATGTGCCTCTGGGCAAAATTTGAGGTCTACTGTTTGATGAGATTGTTCTTGGGGACTCGGGAGAGCCATGACATTAACCTCATTGAACACCTTTGTGTAGAAAAGGAACTCCTATTGTGAGTCTTACCTCACAAATCCTGTTTTGGCTGAATGGGCAAAAGGTGTTACATTAAGATTTAAATATTTTGTAGAATGCTTTTCCAGAAGTATGGCGGGTGTTTAGCTGCTTGTCCAAAAAGCTGATATAGGTGTGATAGTCATGTTCACATACTTTTGGCAATATAGTGTACCTGTGCATTTCCTAACACAATGCAGAGAGTACATTTTTGCATCCCCCCCCCCCCCCCCCCCATATCTTTTTCTGATATGGTAATGGATTTGTACTCGATTTCTGCTATATCTGTACTTCCTCCTTATTCAGTCCGGGCATGTCAGTAACTATACATAATAAACTGCTCTGTGTACTTGTTTATTTGTTAAATAAGTAGACCTAATTGGGGGTACACTTGCCACAGCACCTGAGCTATACAAGATTGTTTCCAGGGCTCTGGGAAAAGTCCTGCAAAATATGCAAATCAACACCGGCAGCATTGTAATTTTGTTCATATGTGTGTCATACGTCATTAAGTATACTTATAACTAGCTTTCTCTGTGCCATTTTGACAATAAATGAGCTAGGTTGGTTTACTACACATAAATCTATTGCTTTATTGCATGTTACATTATTTTGACACTTCCTTTCAGCTAATGGATTTTTTGTGTGTGTTTTGTTTACCTTCCCCCAACAGCCTGGAACTAAAATGCAAAATGAAATTTGCAATATATTTGCCACCTAAAGCTGAAAATGCAAAGTGTCCAGTTGTGTACTGGCTTTCAGGTTAGTTCTTCATCTTTGCAAATGCCAAAATTGTTTGCAACTCCGTAGTTCTGAATCTTTTTTGGATCATGGCACGCTTCATTAAGAGAAATGTTTTTAAGGCACACCTACTGTGTATTTTTTTTTTCTTTTTTTTTTCTATACCTTCATAATTCTAGTACACCCCAATTGTTCAGGAATTAAGGAAACAGTCCAAGCACCATAATTTATTGTAGGAGGGAGAAACCTCCCATTTTTTTAGACTCTTAAGATGTTATGGTGCTTGGATTGTCTTTTTTTCCAGCATTGCTTCATATGGTCTCTTGACAAAACCTGAATCTCGGTGTGCTTGGGTAGCTCATTGAAGGAATAACTGTTCTAAAGAATCCTTAATAGGTGGGAACTAAATATATCTCAGAGAGTGAGACAAAAGTTTTATCAACCTTTTACGATAATAACTAAACACCAAATTGAAGTGTTTTGAAAACCAAATTCTAAAATTAAGGCTTAATAGGAAAGTTCTGACTGTAGATACGTTGGAGACTATTTAAAATGACTGCTATTTTAGCCTGTACTTTTTTTAATTGTGTATAAGCTTTGAGTACCAGAGGTGTGCAAAACAGTGTGTAATGCTGCCATATATAATGTAAATGGATGTTCAGTGGGAAAGTCCATCACATGCATGCACACATCTGAAATTGATTTAGCTCTCCTACTCATACCTATGTTGCTCTATTGACAGTGAACGTGGTGAGATGCAGAATTCTGTGATGTCATTTGTGCTAGTGTGGGAGTGTGCTCTCTTTGCATGAAGCAACAGCAGAGGCAGCTTCTGGTATCCCTTTTCTTACTCACACTTGCGCCCTTGAGCTCAGCACTGGAAACTAGGGACAGTTGTTCTCCTATACACAATCTTGACTTACTATGCTGCATCCTCCCAGTGCTGTGAGACCGGGTACCAAAGTAGACACCAGAAGCTGTCTCTGCTATTGCAGCACACAGAGAAAGCCACCACTAATGAGGGATTACCTAATCAACACCATTCCTCTTCTAATCAGTAATCAAACACCCTTCCAGGAGTACAGATTATAAATACATTTTTCACAGAAAATTAACATGCTGGGATAAGCAAGATGTGGTGGGGTCTTTGGGGATTGTAAATGTAGCATCAGATTTTCGATTTACACTTTTATTTTTGTGTGAAACTACTGGATCTGCACAGTAATTTGAAAGCCGTTCTGAGTCATTTACTACTACAGTACATGTTTTGCAGCTCTTTAATGTCATGTCCAACAGAATGTTACAGAGTCCGTATTCTTTTTGTTACAGTGATACTATTGAAATCAGTATTTCTAGTCCTTATAGTAGATAACTGATCTGATCCAGGCAATGTTTTTATTTCTCTCCCTTGTACAGGTTTAACATGCACTGAACAAAATTTCATTACAAAAGCAGCATTTCACCAAGCTGCAGCTGAGAATGGACTCATTGTAGTAGCCCCAGATACTAGCCCACGTAAGTTTTCAGATTGACAGATTAAATGCATTTGTACACGTTGTTTTCATGAATTTAAAGCAGAACTGTAATTTTCAAGTTTTTCAGAAAGAATCTTTCTTTAAAAAAAATGTAATCATAAATCCTGTGCTATAATTTGCTTTAAATCAGTATTTTTTTTTATTCCATCATAATTCTTGTATACCCCAATTAGCATAGGATATGTGCATTCTTATAGGTTCATTCAATTAGTTTTTATACGGCACCAGATACAGGATACTTTGGAGGTATGTGACTGGTTTAATTTTTTTCTGTCAATAAGATTCTGTAATTAGTCCCATCATAGTTGTCAGCACCAGACTCGATAGGACAGGCATAGGCAACTTTCGGCACTCCAGGTGTTTTGGACTACACCTGCCATGATGTTTTGCCAGCATTATAGTTGTAAGAGCATTAAGGGGGATGTAGTCCACATCATCTGGAGTGCCGAAGGTTGCCTACCCCTGCAATAGGATCTTAGTCTGGATCTGGCACAAATGCTACACCTAGTGAGACTAGGCATAAGGTCCCACTATGCGAGCTACACCAGAGACTTTAATCCTTTCAGAGCCAGAGCCAAGAGCAACACAATACAGCTCATTGGCTTATTTAATTTCTTTCTTTTAACAGAGAAAATAAAAAAAAGTGTAATTTATTAAACTCTACAATTAAAGATATCATAAGGTGTGGACTACTTAAATGTGAAAGAGTTCATAGCTAGACATAGGCTTCATGGACACATCCTGCCATTTTCCATCTGTCATCATATGCAATGGCCAATGGGAACAGGTATCTGTATGTGCAATGGGTATATGTGGAAGTTCAATGCATATGGGCAAGGCAAAAGATCCTCAATATTTATCCTCCTATGCATGAACAACGTATTAACACTGAAGTATTTTTACATGTTCCTCTTCCCTCAGCTGTCACCATGTTGTCTATGCATTATACACAAGTCTACGTCTATGATATTGTAAAGCGCTACGGAATCTGTTGGCGTTATATAAATGGCAATAATAATAATAATAATAATAATACGTGACTTTCAACTATAGGTTTAATTTTCTTCTTCTGAGACAAACTATTTTTATTTTCTATAGCATTGTATTACTTTCCGTACTGTCTGACATGCATTTCTCACATTAGACAATTCAGTTGCCCAATATATAGATGAAGTGAATACTTTCCATGCTGTCATTTATAGGTGGTTGCAACATTGAGGGAGAAGACGAAAGCTGGGATTTTGGCACAGGGGCTGGCTTCTATGTCAATGCCACGGAAGATCCTTGGAAATCTAACTATAGAATGTACTCTTATGTAGTCGAAGAGGTAACTTCAGTAACGTGGTTATTCTTACAGAGATAGACATTGCTACATTCATAGGCATTTAGAAATCGATTCCTTTGAGATCTTACAAATGAGGACTATTTAAATACAGGGACAATTTGACCTCAGTAAGTAGAGTAAATATCTTTCATACTATTCGTTTGCCTCTGAAAAGCGTACTTGCTACATCTGCTTCACTGCTTTGGTTTTCCTCTAGGAAGTTATACAGCCAATATGCAAGGGTAAGACAAGGCTTCAGTTTTTCTCTTATCAAACCATTATCTTTGGAACTCAGCTCTACTGATTCCACTGTTTTACTCTTGCTGATTTGGGGTACCTGGGTGCAGTAAGGCTCTGTGATTGAGCAGCTGTAAGTGGGCAGTACTTTGATGTTCCAGCAATGAATAGATACCTTGGGGGACTGGTGGTGGAGGCAGAGGTTGGGAATGACCATTCAAGTATCATGAGCATTGCTGCCACCACCACCACACCCTACAGGTGGTTCTTCTTTACTCAAGTCCTAGCTCTGCAATTTTTATTGTCAAATGCCACTATTGCACATATCTAATTATAAAATAAACTTTAGAGAAAAATGTATTTCTTTCACATTGGCTGGCTGATTTTGGCCTCAATTCTAATATTGTTGGATAATCTTTCAAACTGATGTAAAAATTTAAAACAATATTTTCTATTATGAAACATATTTTGATAGTTTTGTATTTATAGAACTTTTTATATATATTTTCTCAACTGATTTTAATATTTCTAAAATATTAAATAAATATACAAACACGATGAAAGAGAATCTAACACAGAGTGTTTAATGGTTGTGGAGTAATTGGGGCATAACCCAACATAGAAATCAATAAGAAGATTAGTACAGACTAGTAAGAAACAAGCCCAATACCAATCATATTACCCTTATTAAAGTACTAGTCCAACATTGGAATGAGAAAACCTTAAAAATATATAATTCACAACTTTATTAAATCCCTATAAGGATGATTACAAAAACATACACAAAAAAACTGTGCCAGAAAAATGTGATAAAGTGAAAAAATAGAAAATAAATACAATTGTAGAAGAACTGATGGATCCTATATAGATAGTCAGAATGATCTCCCAGCTTGGAAATAGATTAGAAAGCAGGTGAACGTAACCTGATACTATGTTGCAAAAATGCATACAAATTGAAAGCACCACGTATGATTACAACATATGATGCAGGCTGGGATCGGGTTAAACAAGGTATTCTAAAATGTGGCCTCCTCTAACTGAAGATATACACCTCAAACTAATTCTGGGCCTCCACATTAACATCACGGCACGTAGAGGTAGAAACCTGAAAGTTCTTCTATCTCCTAGTCATTTTCAACCCCAACGTTCCATCAAACAAACTTGGCTTACTAGTCCCCTCATGGGTTCCCTCAGGTGTGGGCGATGTGTGGCATGCAAGTTTATCAAGCGTGACTCTAAGCACATAACTGACAGTGAAGGTATACAGTCCTTCAAAATTAATACATTCTTTAATTGCAACACAGCTGGTCTAGTTTACTTTTTAACCTGCGTATGCAATCTTAAATATGTTGGTAAGACCTTTTGTCCTGTCTACAAATGCTCGTAGTTTAGGGAATAAGATCCAAGAACTTGTGGCAATAATGGCAACTGATAATGTAGATTTAGTCGCTGTTACTGAGACCTGGTATAATGAGAAAAATGACTGGGACATAGCAATACCATGGTACTCTTTATATAGAAAAGACAGGGAAGGCAAGAAAGGGGAGGGGTGGCCCTGTATGTGAAGGATAGCATAAAATGTAGCCTAATAAAAGTTAGTGAGGTTACGTTAGAATTTGGTAATCCCACAGTAACTCGTGTAGGTGTGATTTATAGGCCCCCAGGGCAAATAGAAGAGTTAGATAATCTACTAGTTGAAGAAATAGCTAAAATGACAATGAAGGGGGAAGTTATCATCATGGGTGACTTTAATCTTCCTGATGTGAATTGAAAAACCAAAATAGCTGCTTGTACCATGAGCACACATATTCTAAACTCCCTACAGGGATTGTCTCTAAAACAAGTCCTAGAGGAGCCAACTCGTAAAGAGGCCATACTACATTTAGTGTGAACAAATGGAGATTTGGTATCAGATATTACTGTAGGTGAAAGTTTAGGATCCAGTGATCATCAGTCAGTGTGGTTTAATATAAGAACAGTGACACACAAAAGGCACACCACATATAAACAAAAGTTTTAGACTTTAGAAAAACAGACTTTTCTAAAATTGGAATTTATGTAAAGGAGTCATTATCAGACTGGAGTAATTTAAATGGAGTCCAAGAGAAATGAGATCATTTAAAAGTTGCACTGCTGAAGGCAACATAAAATTGTCAGTAAAAGCAAGGCTTGTCAGTAAAAGCAAAAAATTCAAGAAACCGCTGTGGTACTCCGCAGATGTGGCCAAAATAGTTAAAAACAAAAAGTTAGCATTTAGTAATTATAAAAAAAAAAAAAAAACCAGAGTGAGGAAGACAAAATGATTTATAAGATTAGGCAGAAAGAGGCTAAGCGGGTTATAAGAGCTTCCAAATCACACAGAAGAGAAAATAGCACGGCCAGTAAAAAAAAAAAAAGGGGACAAACCTTTTTTTGCATACATAAGTGAGAAAAGAAAAGTAAAACAAGGAATAGTTAGATTAAAAACAATAGAAGGAAGGTATGTAGAAGAGGATAAAGGTCTAGCTGACTGCCTCAATGAATATATTTGTTCAGTATTTACAGATGAAAATGAAGGAAAGGGGCCTCAGTTAGGAAAAAGGACAAATTAGTCATTTGTTACATGTGAGTTTACAGAGGAAGAGGTTCTATTTCAACTGTCAAAAGTAAAGACACATAAGTCAATGGGACCTGATGGAATACACCCAAAGTTATTAAAAGAGCTTCCTGGTGTACTAGCAAAACCATTAACAGAGTTATTTAACCAATCATTGTTAACAGGAATAGTCCCAGAAGATTGGAAGTTAGCGAATGTTGTGCCCATTCACAAGAAAGGTAATAGGGAGGAGTCGGCAACTATAGGCCAGTAAGCTTTACTTCAGTTGTGGGGAAAGTGATGGAAACCATGTTAAAGGATAGGATTGTTGGACATCTAAAATCACATGGATTTCAAGATCAGAGACAACATGGGTTTACTTCAGGGAGATCATGCCAAACTAATCTTATTAATGTTTTTGATTGGGTAGGGTGGTGCAGTAGACATTGCTTACCTAGATTTCGGTAAGGCTTTTGACACTGTTGCACATAGAAGGCTTAGCAATAAACTGCAATCTTTACGTTTGGATTCCAATATTGTTGAATGGGTAAGGCAGTGGCTGAGTGACAGGCAACAGAGGGTTGTAGTCAATGAAGTATATTCGAAGCATGGGCTTGTCACTAGGGGGGTATCTCAGGGATCTGTACTTGGACCCATTCTTGTTAATATTTTTATTCGTGATATTGCAGAAGGTCTTGATGGTAAGGTATGCCTTTTTTGCTGATGATACTAAGATATGTAACAGGGTTGATGTTCCAGGAGGGATAAGCCAAATGGCAAATGATTTAGGTAAACTAGAAAAATGTTGTGGCAACTGACATTTAATGTGGATAATTGCAAGCTAATGCATCTTGGACGTAAAAACCCAAGGGCAGAGTACAGAATATTTGAAAGAGTCCTAACCTCAACATCTGAGGAAAGGGATTTAGGGGTGATTACTTCTGATGACTTAAAGGTAGGCAGACAATGTAATAGAGCAGCAGGAATGCTAGTGCTTGTTTGTATAGGGAGAGGTCTTAGCAGTAGAAAGAGGGAAGTGCTCATGCCATTGTACAGAACACTGGTGAGACCTCACTTGGAATTTTGTACGCCGTACTGGAGACTGTATCTCCAGAAGGATATTGAACTCCTAAACTGGTTCATGGATTGCAGGATAAAACGTACAAGGAAAGGATAAAGGAACTTAACATGTATAGCTTGGAGGAAAGACTAAACAGGGGGGATATGATAGAAACATTTAAATACATAAAGGGAATCAACACCGTAAAGGAGGAGACTATATTTAAAAGAAAAACTACCACAACAAGAGGACATAGCCTTAAATTAGAGGGGCAGAGGCTTAAAAATAATATCCGGAAGTATTACTTTACTGAGAGGGTAGTGGATGCATGGAATAGCCTTCCAGCTGAAGTGGTAGAGGTAAAGAAATGTAAGTATGCGTGGGATAGGCATAAGGCTATCCTAACTTTAAAGGGACACTGTAGGCACCCAGACCACTTCTGCCCATTGGAGTGGTCTGGGTGCCAACTCCCACTACCCTTAACCCTGCAAGTGTAATTATTGCAGTTTTTTATAAACTGCAATAATTACCTTGCAGGGTTAAGTCCTCCCCTAGTGGCTGTCTATAAGACGGCCACTAGAGGGAACTTCCTGCTCTATAGCACAGGTTTTCTGTGCTAGTGCGTCGCTGGACGTCCTCACGCTGTGTGAGGACCTCCAGCGTCGCTCAATTCCCCATAGGAAAACATTGAAAATAGTTTTCAATGCTTTCCTATGGGGTGCGCTAATGCGCATGCGCGGCATTGCCGCTAATGCGCATGCGCGGCATTGCCGCGCATGCGCATTAGGTCTCATCGGCCGGTGGGCGGGATCAGTCTCGCCCACCGGCCGATGTAGGCAGAAAGTGGAGCAGCGGGGGAGGAGCAGGCAGCGACGTGGGACATGTCGCTGCCTCAGGTAAGTGACTGAAGGGGTTTTCACCCCTTCAGCAACTGGGGATTGGGGGGTGGGAGGGAGAGGAATCGTGCAGTGCCAGGAAAACGGATTGTTTTCCTGGCACTGGAGATTCCCTTTAAGAAAAGGCCAGGGACTAATGGAAGTATTTAGAAAATTGGGCAGACTAGATGGGCAGAATGGTTCTTATCTGCCGTCACATTCTATATTTCTATGTCCTCTCAAAGAAAGGATTAAGGAACATGTAAGGTATGCCAAGTTAAGCATAGAGACCCCCATCGCCCATCACCTTAAATAATTCCACTCAGGAGATTCCCAAGGACTGGTTAAATGCAACCAAAGAAAGGGTGATCATGACAGGTTCTGAGACAATGTGAGAGCTTCTGGATTTATCGCCTGAAGACTCTTCAACCTAAAGGGTTAAATGAGGGCTTCTCTTTTGCACAATTTATTTAATTGGCAATACATTTATAAATATGTTTTATTATTAGATTCTCTTTTTTTTTTTTTTTTTTTTTTTTAATTCTTTATTTTTCACTCGGTAGGAAAGGGAGTGCAGATAACAACTTTTCAGGCTTACGCAGAAGTCCGCGTCATATACAGCAGTGCCAGTTGATACGGTACGATGTAGTATGAAGAATAACAAAAAGAATGACACAATAGGATATGCATATATGTAGATTCATACCCTTGTATTCCACTGAGGGTTTTTGAGAGGTTCCCTCGTACAGCAAGGGCGAAAAAGTGGAAAGTGGGGATAGAGGTGAAAGAGAGCGGGGTACAGAGATAAAGGGGGGGGGAGGGGGATAGGGGAGATAGGGACTGTTGATGCTGCAGTCCTCCACCGCTATGCTTTGACCAGTCCTCGGTTGTCTAGTTCCCTTCCCTGTGTGGATGAGACCCGTGTCATGAGGTTACCAGCCATTAATGGGTTCAGTCGGTGGGCTTATGGGAAGTGGCTTCGCATCATGGGTGACTTGTGTCTATGTTCTCGCCAAGGAGAGTTGTTGCCTAAGAAGTAGCAGTGACGTCAACAGCTCTATTTAATGGTGAGTGCGTATTTGTAGAGCATAGTTCTCTCAGTGAGCGGGATAGGTTACATCCTAGGTCCGCATATAAGGATGTGGATTGTTTGGTACCTGGAAGCCCTTGGTTTAGGGTCGTCCCTGGGGCTCATGTGGGGAAGAGAGGGGAGACAATTTATAAAGGCAGTCTAACGTGGAGGAGAACGGAGGATCTAGGGAAGGAGGGGAGGGGGATGTACGTGGTTCTGAGGCCCTGCCAGTCATTCCGTGTCTTGAGTGCCACCAAAGAGTGGGGGGGGGGGGAGCGGTTCAGCCAAGTTCGCTGTCATCCCAGAGGTCCCATATCTTGTGGAAGGTTTTAGTGGACCCTCTGAGTCTAGCTGTTAGGTCGTCCATTAGCCTTATCTCTCTAATTCTGGCCACTATTTCTGACTCGTCAGGGGTTGAGGGTTTTAACCATGAGGCCGCTGCCGCCTTCCTGGCCGCTAAGGTAATTTTATGTATGAGTTTCTGTTCAGCCCTGGTCCAGCCCTCTATATGTCTGTTGAGCAGATAGACCCATGGGTCCAGCTCTATGGTTCTGGAGAAAACCCGACTCAGGAGGGTCTGGACGCCTTTCCAGAACCTGACCATACTGGGGCATTCCCACCACATGTGGAGATACGAGCCCTTTAGCCCGCATCCCCTCCAGCATTCGTCATTTATAGTTTTGCGCATCCGCAGTAGTTTGACTGGGGTGGTGTACCACCTAAACATTGTCTTAAATGATTGCTCCTGGAGGGTCACGCATATAGAAGTGGTAGCATTGGCCTCCCAAATCTCTTGCCACTCCGTCCCTTCCAGGACCTCTCCGAGCTCCTGTTCCCATTGTTCAGTGTAAGTTAGTCGGCCCCACTCCCTCGTCTCCGCACAGAGATGGGCGTACAGCATTGTGATCGTTCCCCGGGGCAAGTTTTCTGATAGACACCAGCGTTCAAAGAATGTAAGCGGTTTCAGCGCTGCGCATTTGATATGTGGTTGTTTGGCGAAGTCTTTTAATTGGACGTATCTAAAGAAATCGCTAGGTGTGAGGTGTCTCCCCTGCGAGAGGTCAGTGAACCCCACTATGTCGGGGCCGTTATAGAGGTGGCAAATCCTCTGCATCCCGGTGTGTTCCAAGTTCCGAAAGTCTCTGGCAGTCATACCTGGGGTGAAGGTTCTGTTGCGCAGGTAGGGCATTAGGGGGGAGGGTGAGGATGCCAGGCTGTATTTTGTGTGTGTGTGGTCCCATAGTCTAAGTGAGTTTAGAATCGCCGGGCATGTAACTCGAAGTATAGGTCTGTGTTCTCTCTGTACCCACATGGCAAATTGTGGTAGGTCTGCCCCTATCATGAGGGATTCAATATCTACCCATTTCCTTTTGCCTGGAGGGGTGTGCCACATCGCCACCTGAGCAAGTTGGGCTGCTAGGTAATAATAATACAAGCACGGCAACCCCAGTGCCCCCCTCGATTTGTGTCTGTAAAGGATCTGTCTTGAAATACGGGGGCGTTTGTTTTGCCAGATAAAAGTGCCTATGGTTCGTTGCAGTGGTTGTAGTTGGGCTTTTGACAATTGCAATGGTAATGCCTGGAATAGAAACAGGATACGTGGGAGGACATTCATTTTACCAGTATGAATCCGTCCCACCCACGATATCGGTTTGTCTAGCCACTTGTCGAGATCTTTAGATAGGGTTTTGAAAATGGGTGTGTAGTTGTATTGGAATAGTTTACTGGGGTCTGCGGTTAAGTGGACTCCTAAATATTTAATGGATGTGTGTTCAGTGCGTATCGTGTGTTCGTACCCGATCTTTGTAGCGTCAGCCGCCGACATACCTACAGGAAGCGCGCTGGACTTGGCCATATTTACTACGTAGCCCAAAATTTCCCCGTAGCTCCGGAGGACTTTGTGCAGTGCCGCCATGGATTGGGATGGGTTAGTGAGGGTTAGTAATACGTCATCGGCATAGGCCGAGACCAAGAATTCACTGCCCCCCACTGTGATTCCGGGGTGCTGCCTAAGGGCCTGCAGCAGGGGTTCAAGGGCTAGAACAAACAGGAGTGGGGATAGCGGGCACCCCTGCCTGGTGCCATTGTGTAGACTGAAGGGGTGGAGGGGAGCCCCCGAGATCTGGACCTGGGCCCGGACATTACTATACATCGCTCTGATGGGTGCGATGAACTCCCCTGGTAGCCCAAGGTGCTCTAGCACTGTGAACAGGTAAGTCCAGGTCACCCTGTCAAAGGCCTTTTCGGCGTCTAGTGATACAATTAGTGATGGACTGTTCAGGGTGGCCTGTCTCCATATTAGATCTATATTGCGCCTAGTATTTTCGAAAAGTTGCTGTTCGGGGACAAAACCGACCTGGTCTGGGTCTATCAGAGACGTTAGGAGGGGGTTTAGGCGGGACACTAGGACTTTGGCTAGTATCTTCATGTCATGGTTTATCAAGGAGATTGGCCTATAGCTAGATGGGAGCATGGGGTTGGATTCTCTTCTATCCAACATTGACTATATTTTGTTCCAGTCACTTGTCACATTTGTATATGCAGCTCAGACCGGATACATAGATTTGTACATTAATATCTTATTTTTACGTCTAACACTTATATATTTCATCTGCTGCTTACACCGGACATCCAATTTTGAAAGACTTTCTTAATATCTTTCCTCTCCTTATTAGGGATATATACTTTAAGATTGACTGAATTCTTTACATGCTTTCTGGCATTTGAGGAGTTATTTTTTTTGCTTTCATGACCCTCTGGCATTGGAGGGGTCAATTTGTTGGTTCTAATGACCCTCCTCCTCTTTCTCTGCCTAATTGGATATGCAGCTATCACTGACATCACAAAAAAAAATGGCTCCAAAGGAAAGGTGCATATAAGTGCCGAAACGCACATCGAGCAGATGCGCCACTGGTCATTTTTAATACTTGGACAGCTTTTGCATACCTTAGCAACTTGCTATTACTATAAATCTTAACGATCTTCCTCGGCAAATAGGCAGTTTCTATTTTTAGGCAGTAGTAGATCAGTTATGTTCCTCACCCTTCTGTCAGTCCCTACATTGGCTTCCTATAAGATATAGAGCTCAATTTAAAATTCTGGTTCTTGCTTTCAAATCTCTACATAATGCTGCTCCCACCTATCTATCCTCCCTTATACACAAGTATGTCCCGTCTAGGCCCTTACAATCTGCTGAAGACTTATGTCTATCTTCTGTCCATACTCCCACCTCTGATGCTTGTCTTCAAGATTTCTCGAGGGCTGCACCATTCCTGTGAAACTCGCTTCCTTCCTCCGTTAGATGCTCACCCAGTCTCCAGTTTGCCCCTGGCTTTTGGAGGAGCCTGATTGCCAGCCTCCTGCCTTATGGCTATGACCCTGGGGTGTATGGCCCTTTAAAAACATTATTTGGGCACATTGGATTGTACACTTTTTCTGCCCTTTAATTCGAAGAGAAAATGTGCATTTACCCCTCCCCTTTTTCCTGTCTATTGTTTCTCCAGCAGGGCATTGTCCCAGGGACACTGCCAGACCAGTTTAAACTGGCTGCTTTGTCTGTCCTCAATCTCTCATCAGCCCTTGCTAAACTTTAACCCCATGGCGATTTTATTCTGTTTGTGGGATCTGAGCGCTGTTCGGATATATTGCGCGCTCAGATCCAAGCTATCTGGGGATAGGTTGAATGTGGGGGTTCTGTTCAGTATAATATGAATTATGTATTTTTATGTATTTTTACTGTTGTTGTAAATGGAGATATTCCCTGTACCTGGAGATAATTAAGTTACCACACCCACTTAAACCAATTATCTCCAGGATAGAGGAGAAGGTAGACCGGCTGCACAGCCTAAATCTGTGGAACTGTTTTGGGAATGAAAGCCATGATTGCAGTCTGTCAAATAGGACTTCTACCTAACTTTTGAACCACTGGACCAATTTGTATGATTTTGACATATGTTTGTATACTGCATATGCTGGTTCAGAATATGTGAATTGCATGTATGGTTTTGAAGTTATGAATATTGAGTAAAACTGTATATTTTCTGCCTGTGATAATTAAGTTAACCCATTGTGTTCAGTAATTATATCACAGGCAGAAGGGAGGGTTTGTGTGCCTTGGCTGGGAGTGTCTGACTGTACTGTAATGTTTTGATTGGCTATTGTAACTGCATGTCCTGTATCCCACGTGGGTCCACGTGGGTGGTAACCTTGTGGGAAAACTTGTATATAAGTGCCAATAAACCCTCAGACTGCTGAGTTCCTGTTTTACCCTCAACATAGAGCCTGGTCTAATGTGTGGGGGAAAAGGCTGCATCTACACTGGGGGATTGGTATACTCTGTACCCTGGCTATAATCACTAAGCTTTTTTAAGAGTTTTTTCCTGCTTCGCTCTCTGAAGGAAGAGAGTTTAACCCACTGGAGCCTGGAGCCTTGTCGTAGGTCCAGGGTGGGTAGGAGACGGCGAGACCCCAACCAAGTTGCGGTGGTTCGTGGGGTCTGCAGTGCTTATGGTGTCAAGTGGAGTGCTTGGAGCCCTCGGGAAGCACTAGGAGCATCCATCAATGGAGGTACCCAGTCGGGGTGCCAGGTGATCCGTTACAAGTTAGTATTGGCTATTTTAGGTAGATGGGCTGCCTTAAAGCAGCAGTGTTTAGCTTATGTCACACTGGCTATATCTAGTTTATGAGGGGTTATTTACAGTTTTTTAGCTATCTTTTCTATACTATTGGCTAATCTCTGTATCTTCAGGGTGTAACCTATATGGGACTACTTTTTCCTTCACTTATGAGCAGACCAATTTAGGTCTGCATACTTGTCTATCATCTATATATTATTACTTTGGCTCTCAGCACTTGATCATACGGGATATTATACTAAGGGCAATTTCATATTCAATTGTTGTTTTCCCGGCTGTCCTAGTTTCTCAGGCTGGGGTTTACTGCTTTGGATTACCCCATATATTCCAATTCCCTTTCCTTTCTATGGTTTCTTAACGATTAGTTAAGCTGATTAATAATAGTCACTGGTTAACACCACAGAGCCAAGAGCCTTCTTTACACTACGATTTCTGCCTATGATCCATCACACTGCCTTAGGATCAGTCTGCTATTCTTTATTATTATTATTATTATTATTATTATTATTATTGCCATTTATATAGCGCCAACAGATTCCGTAGCGCTTTACAATATTTTGAGAGGGGGATGTAACAATAAATAGGACAATTACAAGAAAACTTACAAGAACAATAGGCTGAAGAGGACCCTGCTCAAATGAGCTTACAGTCTATAGGAGGTGGGGTATTAGAAACATTAGGATAGGAAATATCAAGTAGGAGTGAAGCAGAGCTGGAAGAGAGAGCAAAGCACTGTCCCATAGGAGAGAGCAAGAGACAGGTATGTAAGGGAGAGATTACTCTGGGAGGCCATATGCTTTCCTGAATAGATGGGTTTTAAGGCCCTTCTTAAATGATTGAAGACTAGGGGAGAGTCTGATGGCAGTAGGCAAGTTATTCCATAGGAGAGGAGCCGCCCGTGAGAAGTCCTGCAAGCGCGAGTTGGCCGTACGGGTGCGAGCAGCGGTCAGGAGGTGGTCGCGGGCAGAGCGGAGGGTACGAGGAGGGGCATACTTCTGGATCAGTGAAGAGATATAAGAGGGGCTGGAATTGTTCAGTGCTTTGAATGTATGGGTTAGCACTTTGAATTGACTCCTATAGGATACAGGGAGCCAAATGTTTATCTACATTTATTGTTATATATTAGATACTATATCAGACTTTCCTAGCCCCCAGCAGCTCAGAAGACTTAGCTGGGTGCTTTCAATTTGTATGCATTTTTGCAACATAGTATCAGGTTACGTTCACCTGCTTTCTAGTCTATTCCCAAGCTGAGAGATCATTCTGACTATTTATATAGGATCCATCTGCATGTCCAATTTTACTTATTTTCTATTTTTTTTACTTTATCATATTTTTATGGCACTGTTTTTTTTTGTGTGTGTTTTTGTATCATCCTTACTGGGATAAAGTTGTGAATTATACATTTTTAAGGTTTTCTCATTCCAATGTTGGACTAGTACTTTAATAAGGGTAATAGGATTGGTATTGGGCTTGTTTCTTACTAGTCTGTACTAATCTTCGTAATGATAAAACATTAAATAATTTAAAAGCTTAAACAGCAATCAAATCAAGGCCTTAGTGAGAGAATACATTATATGTATGTATGTATGTAGTGGCAAAAGTACCCTTGCCATGGGCTCTTGGAGGGGCTTGCTGGCCAGCTTCTTGCCAAAAGGCTATAGGCCCTTTAAAAACGTATGTGATTTATGTACTATTGTACTCCAGAAAGAGAGAGACTGACCGTTAGCACTAATTCCCTGGAACTGTTTTGGGCATGTGCACAGTCGGCCAAAACTATGACTTTCATGGAAATTCCGAACCTATCTGGGTGATTTTTGGCTATCAGGGGATGTGACTTTAGCGGGGGTACTTTCTGGAGGTTGTTAAAATGTGTTTTCAGTGCCTGGAGATAATTGAGTTTAGTTCAGTTCCTGACTCAATTATCTCTCAGGCACAGGGGAGGGATTATCTTGTTTTGTGTGGGAGTGTCCTGGACCTGAGAGCCAATGTAATCATGTGTATGTTTTTACTGTAGTCTCCTCTGCCCCAAAGCAGCGATTGGCGGTGGCCACCAGGTGGTCCACCATATATAATATATATATAATCTCCTGCACTACACCAAAACCACTTTATTGCCTGGTGCTGTCCAGCCAAATACAAAAATATAAAAAAGGATAGCACTCCAGGGACTTGAAATAAGACTTAACTTTTCATCAGGACAAATATATATATATATATTATAGAACTTGCTTTGATGATTCCTTATCATACTTGAATATCTCTGGTTATTTTGTGAGCCAAAATAGGCCAAAGCATGACGCTAATGGCTCGATGTACTGGCCCACTCAGTTTTGGGGTTTGTGTTGCTACTTGTGTGTATAATATGGCATCATTGATTTTTTTGATGATTATAAGAGGCTCTTACAGGGTTAACCTAGTGTTGGTTTTAATGATCAGTTGCTCAGACTTTATTTCTTTGTTTGACTGCAAATAAACTACAATGAAACCCTGTGTTAGTACAGTAGAGAAATTGTGATTTGTTACTATCTGTTCTGCAATGGTTTACATTGCTTCTCTTTTGTGGTACCAATGTGGTCTTGCTGTTTGACTGTTTATCTGGCTGATCAAAAAAAAAACACTGGTTAGTCGTCTTCTGTATATGTCAGAGCTTTATACCAACCGTAGACAGCTTTCTCGATTTAACAATGGTAATTTGTATGGTTAACTCATGCCCTAGAAAAAGCCTACAGGCTGATTGATATTAGGATATTATGCATGAATTTGTGTCCTACTGCCTTTGGTCATATGTGTAATATATTAACATATGATTATTTTATTCACTGAAGGGGAAATAACAAATGGGACTGAAAATCTAATGCAGTGTGTGAAGAGTGATTTTTATTTAATGTATTTCAGCTGCCTCACCTCATCAATGGAAATTTCCCTGCGGACCCAGATAGAATTTCCATTATGGGGCACTCCATGGGCGGGCATGGTGCTTTAATCTGTGCCCTGAAGAATCCTGGGAAATACAAGGTAATGCTGTCATCCAAGGGGAAATGTGTGTAAATAACTACTGAACCAGACGATCATGAAAGAATCTATGCTGTTGAGCACAAGCACATTAACCCCTCTGTGATAAAAATCCAAACACTAAACGTATTACTCTATAGCGTTTGGCAGCAGTTGTTGGGGTTGTTTTTTGTTTTTTATAATTTCTGTATTGATTTATTAGGCATTACATTAGTCAGGGGCATAACTCCTCATGAAGTTGTATAAGTAAACACAATCAAATGGCTAGCAACACTCTACACCAGTGATTTATTTCCCACTAGATTAAATGGACCTTTCCTATGACTCTGAAATTGAAGTGAGTGGCTTAATTTTTTAAAATTTGTTTTAATATTATTATGTAACGGCATCTCCTGCCTCCAGATGTAGTTTCCAGATGCTTAAAAGGTCTTTGGGATTGGGTGTCTGTATTAGGAAATAGCATAACAAATTGTCTGTGTATAACGTACAGGGGAGGACAACTCGATAGAGGTTGTGCTTCTCTGATGGATGGGGGCAGTGGAGGAATAAAATACAAAATAATTCTCAACTGGATCAGGATTCGCCAGTCCTGGTTTAAAGAGCAAAAGTTAAAAAGACTGTAAGTGTTGTATTCAGGAGCTAAAATTTTGAGTTTAAAAGAGACAAATAATAAAAAGTGTCAGGGCTGTAAAATGGAATAGATAAAATGAGATTGATAAAATGATTGAGAGAACAAAATTATGAATTATCTGCCTCACAGGCACAACCTCCTTACCTGCTACTTCTGTCGCACTAAATAATCAAACACAATTTCACCTTTATTTATTTTTTTTATTAATTTAATATAAAATTTAGAAATTAACCGATGATTTGAGGGGTCCATACTCTAAATGTGTAAAAAAAAAAAAATCCAAAAAATGAAATCCTGGGTTTTCTCCTTTCTGCCTCCCAATTTCTCTTCCTCTCCCCCCTTTGAATTAAAGTTTCTTATCTATATTATCCCATAGTAAATTAAGAAATAAAACTTGTGCTCATGAAAGTGTTAATTGCGATTATCTAGTATTTCAACCAAAAAACAAACAAGAGTCCTGCGCATCCAGTATAGGTGTGCACACCCAGGTGCTACCACAATTTATTTGAGGACAAAGTTAAAACAGCAAACATTTCAAAACGTTTGCTGTTTTAACTTTGTCCTCAAATAAATTGTGGTAGCACCTGGGTGTGCAAACCTATACGGGATGCGCAGGACTCTTGTTTGTTTTTTGATATATATACACTGTTGGGACTTCAGTGTGGAGTATCTGCAGCACAGGTCTAACTTGTTCTTTGTTTATATTTTGAATATTGTAGGCATTTTTTGCCTCTACCTCATCCTATATATCTAATATTCCATCTTAATTTTATCTCTGCATAAGGATTGGGTGTCTCTTTGCAGTGTAGCTTGACATTTCTTGCAGGATCTTAGAGATTAATTGGTTAAATTGCAATGGCCAGGTCTATATCATGTATCTTGTTTTTGAAGAATATCTTGGCTATTTGTGCCCATATATTTTAAGATTAGTATATTCCTGTAATTAGGTCATCTGGACTGGAGTATCTTTTCTTTTCAAGATGACTCAGTCTTTTCATTTAAAACTCCCACTGCTCATGTTGAATCCTCTGATCTATGTTTTGTGTTTCACTAATTAAGAAAGGACAAGGATAGAGAAAACAAGATATGAATAATGGAGCTTAAGTCCGCCACACACCGATTATTTATTTTTATTGCGAGGAGAGATGATGCAGTATAGATTTTGAGACGTTTGATTCAATTTTTTTTTTTGCTTATATCTCTATATTATGTTGCCCCCCCCCTTTTTTTTTTTCTCAATAGAACTCTTGTTTGTCTACTCAAACATACTTCTGTTCACCTTCTACATATCATAAGCTAGATGTTTTGGGAAAAAAAATAATTCTGCTAGCAGTGACTTTGAAAGATCACGTTTCCATAACACTCACAGAATGCCTTGTAGAATATAACCAAGTGACCACATCTACTATTTTCACGCTTTAGCTATCCTTAGCAGGGTTCTGTTGTATGTAACATAGCGTTTGGAGCAAAACACGGATTAGGATCCAAATGAATTGTAAGGCCTAGTCACAGACTGCAATTAAACCTACTGGGTGTCCTAAATGTGGCATTGGCATGCCATTAGACCATATCTGGAATACATTTGTTGTGATGAAAACAGTGGCAGAAGTCTTGAAGAATAAAGAAAGTGTTTTTTTGTTTTTGTTTTTATAAATTCGCACATTTTTATTCTGGATTTCCAAATGGATTATCTCTGGAGTTTTAATTTTTATAATGTTGCTTGTTGTTCTAAATGATTACTAGAACATCTAGTATTACATTTTTTTTCTTCAGTTTTTTTAAATGGCACTTTTCCGCAGAAACACATCCAGCAAAAAAGACTTGATTTCTTGGTGCGCCCTTTGGAAATGAATGCATTCTATTGTTGAAAGAAGTAATGACCTTTTTAATTTATTTATTTATTTTCTTCAAAAATGTAACTTATTTATTTAGAAATGAATATGCCAGGAAGAATCCATTGCGATTTCTCTTGTTTTAAAGAATGTAATTCACGCACAAATATTGCAATGTAGGGACAAGCTATACATTTAACATTACGCTCTTAACCTATCACTGGCACCCAAGTCAATCCTTTAGAAGTATGGCGGCTGTCAGATTGGAACCTCATGCCTCCATAAATATCTTACTGTATTCAAGCCAGAAGCTGTAGAGCTGCATGCTGTTTACCTAAAAAAAAGTTGTCTGCTGACATCATCAGAAGTGGTAGCCTGATCCAATCACAGTGCTTCCCCATAGGATTGGCTGAGACTGACAAAGAGGCAGATCAGGGGCAGAGCCAGCACAATTCCAACACAGCCCTGGCCAATCAGCATCTCCTCATAGAGATGAACTGAATCAATGAATCTCTATGAGGAAAGTTCAGTGTCTGCATGCAGAGGGAGGAGATACTGAATGTGTGGATGCATTTTAGGCAGCCATGACCCAGGAAGGATCTCTAGCAGCCATCTAACAAGTGGCCAGTGAAGTTATCACTAGGCTGTAATGTAAACACTGCATTTCCTCTGAAAAGACAGTGTTTACAGCAAAAAGCCTGAATGGAATGATTCTACTCACCAGAACAAATGCAATGAGCTGTAGTTGTTCTGGGGACTATAGTGTCCCTTTAAAGTTTAATTTGCAGAGCAGGATATAACGGTTAAAGTAAAATACTTCTTATTGAAAATGAAACCATTTTATTTCATGCAGGCTGTGTCGTTCACAGCCGGGAGAGGTGTAGCTAGGACTGCATAAATAGAAACAAAATTGATTTAACTCCTAAAGGGCAGAATTGAGCAGAGACTGCAGGGACATGATCTACACACAAAACAGCTTCATAAAGCTGAAGTTGTTTTGGTGACTATTGTGTCTCTTTAATTTATTTTTAATTTCTTACTTCCAAATGCAGGAGTCACAAAAAGCTGTGTTTTCTTCTTTGAGACACCCTGTTTGCTATTATTAATTGTTACTGTTATATCTCAGTTTGGTTATCATATGTATTCCTTATTTATGCAGTACATAAACCTAATCTTAAAATGTACCATATTAAACCAAGAGGATAGACCAGGTACGATGACAATTGTTTCAGGGCAAGGCGCTACGTTTTGGAAATAAAGAGGCTCCTTCACCCCAAACTTCTCTTTTCCTCATCATTTCCTTTTCTCTTTTTCGTTCAGAATTTGTTCTTCTTTTATTCCTTTCTCATACATAGCTCTTTTGTTTTTTCTATGCTTGACAATCAAGACAAAGGGTGGAGCTTGAATCCAGTTCCACTTCCTTGGTCAAGAAAGCCTTTCCAAAATACTCACATTTCCATTCAGTTCTTCCTCGTATCCGTTCTACATCAACTGACCTGCATCAAGCACATGAGGGAATTAGATCCCGTTGCATACCCTGAGCAGACTTTTTTATAATTATTATACAGGGACTATTAGGAGTTGTATAGCGGGGGCAGCTAAAAAAAAAAATGGTTTTGGCTGTGACAGGGTTTTAAGAACAGGTTTTTGGCTTCTATCCCTTCCTGGGATGGTGTCTTTCCCTCTCATAATTTCATTTAAATACAATCCCTTGCATTGAAAGGAAGAATGTAATTTATCCTTCCCTTGTCTAGGTAAATATGATATTAAGGGTCTCTATTTGTTAAAGAATTTTCTAGTAAGATTATCTTTGTGCTAAGATTTTTCTGACTAGTTAAAATTGAAAATGGTAATAAATGTGGTACAGGATTGAGTGAAAGTAGGGGTGGAAGAAGGTATCCATTTGGAAAAGATGACTCACTACTGCTAGGAAAAGTAGGTATCCCTGTAATTTTCAATTAACTGGATATAGCTCATTGTGGGGTGAGTCAGTCTTGAAGAGATTGTATTACATTTTTAGCTACCCCTCTGGATATTTGTACTTTTTCGATCCCTTTCCAGCCTTTGAGGAATGAAGATATAAAGGGCACCTCATAAATGTTATTGTTTGAGGTGCATTTTATACTGACAGACGGGGCTGCCACCTGTATGACCTGTGTGTTATTAGTAGACGTCACAGATTGTGGCTTGAATAGATTAGAAGGAAATACTCAAAAATAAAACTCAAAATACACCTTGGTTTTGCAATGTGTTAGAATAATTGTAATCGTATTTATTGAGAATTTTCAGCAGTACAAAATTACAAACAATGTCACCAAGAGCCACTACAGCTGGTTGAGATATTTTATATCTGTATTTTGTGTTTCTTATTAGACTGTTTCCGCGTTTGCTCCCATCTGTAATCCCCTACAATGTCCATGGGGCCAGAAAGCATTTACTGGATACTTGGGCTCTGACATTAAGAAATGGGAGGTGAGTATGTAACACACCAAACACCTTTATTGCACACTAGTTGGAATGTTGGAATTATTATTGTTGTTGTTGTTGTTGTTTTTCTTTTTTTGTTTTTTTTTTTTACATTCTTTATTTTTGTTTTAAATGGTTTTTATTTGTGTGAACAGTGCGTATAGTCAAGTACTTTACATTTATGACTGTGTATGCCTACGTAGAGGCTTAGCTCAGATGGAAAAGTGTTGTATGACGGTGAGCCGTCCAGTGCAACAGGTCTAATCAACAGTTACAATATAACAGTAACAAAGCGGTAACAAAGTGAACTCTGTACAGTTAACAATCATATGTTGGCTGATGGCAATGCTGTGGAAGTTAGTAGTAAAAGCTCTTTGAGCATAGGTTGCGCGAGAGCATGTGTTCTCTCAGCCCCCTCTAGTGAGCAACACAGGTAGAGTCAGGTACTTGTATTCTGAAACTTGCCATTGTATAAGAGCCTTATAGGTGATCATTATATAAACAAAATGAGAAACGTTTGTCTTGTGTGTGTCTGTGTGTGTGCCTTAATCATACGTAGCATAGTTGTCGTAGAGTTCGGTTCCGATTCCAGTATCTGGGTGGCTATGTGTGTCCAAGTTATGTCGTGTTTGTGGGTGTGAGGGTCTGGGATTTGGGAAAGGGGTGGGTCGAGAAACATAGTGAAGTAGGGAGGCAAGGCATGTGGGGGGGGGGGCTGGAAGAGATAGTGGCATCAGGGTGTGCGGGCATCCCTGCCGCCTCGCCTATCTGTATCCCCATTCTCCGCCCCAGACCGCCCCGCCCCGTCCGCATCACCGGTGGCCGGCTCTCCTTGGTTCCTTGTCTGCTCCTCCCTAAAGTCTGATGTAGTCAAAAGGGCTACGAAGTCGTCTGAGGTGACATATTTCATCCAGTAGAACCACCTCTTCGTGTACCTTTCCTTTGTCGCTGCTGTGGTTGCCTTCAAGTCTTCATATTTCCGGGTGTCCTCCACCTCTTCCACCCATCGTCGGAGTGGGGGGGTGCGTGGTTGTTTCCAAAAGATAGGGACTGTTGTTTTCGCTGCATTGAGGAGCCTGGGTATCACTGATCGTTTATATACCTGCATGGGCATCGTCGTGTGGTGCAGCAAGAAGGGGGCCGGCGTCATTGGGAGGCATTCCTCCGTAGTTTCGGTGATCACTCGTCTCACCGTTTCCCAGAATGGTCTAATGAGAGTGCAGTCCCACCAGAGGTGTAAGAACGTCCCGGCCTCTCTTCCACATCTCCAGCATGTGTCTGATTTTGAGCTGTCTGGTGTGAATGTCTGCTGGAGTGACGTACCACCTCGTGAATATTTTATATGAGGTTTCCTGGAGCCTCGCTGAGCCGGGGGTCTTCTGGATGAGTGCAATTATTTTATCCCAGTCTTTGTCTGTGAGTGGCTCCTCAAGGTCCTCTTCCCATCTCCTAATGCATGGCGGTGCCAGGAGGTACCGTCCGGTTGCCAGCGAGGTGTATATTTGAGAGATCGCCCTGGGGGGCGGTGTGTCCGTTCTGCATAGGGTTTCGAACTCCGTACATTCCCGTATAAGGCTCGGTTGTTGGGGGATTGAGCGTGTGTAGCGCCGTAGTTGTTCACGCGCCATAGTGTGCAATAGGGTATGTCTTTGGTCCGGAAATAGGGTGGTTATTGGGTGTATTGCGCCCGTGGATGTTAGCACATCTCCTATCCGAGGCAGCGCGTTATTGAGCCCTGATTGCAGGGTTGGGCCCATGTCCCCTGCTGGGAAATCCGGGTTACCTCTGAGGGGAAGTAGGGGACTCGGGTCCATCGTAAGATAGAATTTGGGCCCTGTCTGGTGCCAGATCCTGAGTGTGGTCTTCACAAACGGGTTCACGTGTTGTACGTGTCGGCTAGCTTCCTTAGTGAGCCAGGGTAGGGCTCGCAGGTCGCAGTTAGTGCTGTCCTCTTCCAGTTGGATCCATGGTTTTCCTCGCGGCTTGGTTGACCAGTTAATGATCCTTGTGAGGTGGATTGCGATGTAATACTTCTTGAAATCAGGGAGGGCTAGGCCCCCTTTGAGTTTCGGGAGAGTCAATTGGGAGTGGGCTATTCGGGGGGTTTTGCCTTTCCAGATGAAGTGCCTGACTGCCGCTTGGATGGATGTGAAGAAGCTGTTTGGTGCCGCGACCGGTACGGTTTGGAAAACAAATAAGAATTTTGGGAGAAGAGTCATCTTCACCGCGTTGATGCGGCCAGTCCAGGATATGTAGTATGCGTTCCAGGCCTGTAATTCTGCCTGCGCAGTCTGAAGGAGCGGCAGGAAATTGTGTGAGTACAGGTCTGCCGGGTTCTGCGTGAGCCACACCCCTAGGTATCGCATCTTGGTGGTGCACCAACGGAAGGGAAAGCGGCGCCTGAGAGTCTGCGCTTGGGTGTGTCCAACGTTGAGGTTTAACATTTCTGATTTGGTATAATTGATACGTAGGTTGGAGACGTTGCCGTATGTTTCGAATTCCGTCATGATCTTTCGCAGTGTCGTAGCCGGGTGTTGTACGATGAAGAGGAGGTCGTCCGCATAGGCCAGGACTTTGTGGTGTGAGCGACCAATGCTGAGTCCGCGTATCTCCTCGTTGCTTCTGATGTTGTTAAGGAATGGCTCCAGGGTCAGCGCGAAGAGCAGGGAGATAGGGGGCAGCCTTGACGTGTTCCATTGCGTATTCGGAATGGGTCCGTGAGGGCCCCATTGATGCGGAGTCTCGCCGTCGGGTCACTGTATAGCGTCTGAACCCATTGTATGTATTTGGGGCCGATGCCTAGGCCGCGTAGGGTTTCGAAGAGGAATTCCCAGTTGACCCTATCGAAAGCCTTTTCGGCGTCCGTGGAGAGGATTAGGGTCTGCTGTTTGGATCGCGTGGCTATGGAGATCAGGTTCAGTGCCCGTATGGTGTTATCTCTAACCTCTCTCCCTGGGATGAACCCTGTTTGATCTGGGTGGACCAGGTCCGGAAGCAAAGGTGCCAGGCGGCCAGCCAGCACGCTTGCCAGGAGCTTGACGTCCACATCCAGGACTGAGATCGGGCGGTAGCTAGCACATGATGTCGGGTCCTTACCCTCTTTTGGGAGGAGGGTGATGTTCGCCGCCGTGAATTGGGTTGAGGGGGTTGCCCCATCCAAGATCGAGTTTAGAGCTGAGTGTAATTTCGGTAGGAGCTCCGGCATGAATGTTTTATAGTACAGCAGAGGCAGTCCGTCTGGCCCCGGTGCCTTCCCCGTCTTAGCCTTTCTGAGTGCATAGGTCAGCTCCTCCACGGTGATAGGGGCCTCCAGCTCGTCCCGTTCTGGGGCTGCTATTTGTTTCAATCCTGCTGTGTCAAGGTATGCGCGGATGGCCTCCCCCTTGTGAGGCGTCGCATTGGCCTGTGTGTCTGGTTTCAGATTATAGAGGTCCTCGTAGTATTGGGTGAACGCTGCTGAGATCTGGTTGGGTAGGTGGCATATCTGTCCCGTGGCATTCCGAATCTTGGGTATATACAGGTGGTTCCTGCGTTTCTTTAGTAGCGTTGCCAGGAGTCTCCCACATCTGTTTCCATGTTCATATACCCGGTGTTTGAAGTGTTGGTAGGAGCGTTGGATTGTTCGGTTCAAGTGTTCGGTGAGGTGGGTGCGCTTGAGAAGGAGGTCTCGATAGGTCGATGGGTTCAGTGTACGCTTATGATGACATTCCAGTTCTGCAATGTCCTTTTTGAGGTCTGTTATCGTCTGGTTGTATGCCTTTTTCATCTCCGAGCATCGCGCAATGAAGTGTCCCCGGAGTACCGCTTTATGTGCCTCCCAGCATAGCAGGGGCGACAAGTCTTCTGTTTCATTTAAAAGAAAGTAGTCTTGGATAGTTTGTTTAGTCTCGGTAACCAGGTTAGGGTCTTTGAGGATTGATTCATTGAGCCGCCAAGACACCTGACGGGGTCGGAACAGGGGTGACTTGATTCGTATGCGGATGGGGTTATGGTCCGACCACGTCGTGGGCAGGATTTCCGATTCCACTAGAAGAGGCAGGTTGTGATACTGTAGGAGGAAGTAATCGAGCCTGGTGTAGGTGGCGTGCGTCGTGGAGTAGAACGTATAGTCCCTCGCGGTGGGGTGCAGCGCTCTCCAGCAGTCTGTAAGTTGGTGATGGTGCAGCAGTTGTACCGTCCGTGAATGTCTATTGGGTGTCCGCTGTGCTGGGTTTGCAGTGGAGTCCTGATGATGGAGCGGAAGATTAAGATCTCCTCCTATGATCAGGGTGCCGTCCGCGAATCCCATCAGGGTCTTCAGTGCCGAGCGGAGGAATCCGAATTGGTTGGTATTGGGCGCGTATAGAGTCGCGAAGGTGTATGCCTGATCCTGGATGGTTCCCTTCGTAAAGATGTATCTGCCGTGGGGGCATCTAAGCGTGTCCTTTTCGACGAACGGGATCCTTCTGGAAAACAGGATGCCCACGCCCAGTGTGCGGCGGTGTGGATTGTTGCTGAAGAATCCTAGTGGGTAGTTATGGTCTCCCAGGGATGGTGTTCGGTTCTCTTGAAAGTGTGTCTCTTGTAAGAAGGCCACCGATGCGCGGTATCTTTTCAGGTCCCGCAAGAGTCGTGATCGCTTCTCTCGAATATTGAGGCCCCGAACATTGTATGATAGGATGTTCAGGTCCTCCTCAACGTAGGGAGCGTCACCTATAGCCGGCGCGGCCCTCCGGGGCATCTTTGGCGGGCGGTATATGGGGGGGGGGAGGGTAAGAGGGAAAGAGGGGGGGTGAGGAGAGAGAGAGAGGGGGGGTGAGGAGAGAGAGGGTGAGGAGAGAGAGAGAGAGAGAGAAGAACACAACCCAAGGGGAGGGGGGGGGGGCGGAATGAGGTGTGTGTGAGCGTGTGTCTGTGTTGTGGTCTCCAAGGGACCTTAGGTATTGTTGGGTCGGTGGACTGAAGTCCCGGTGGTAAGGTCCGTGGACCCAGAAAGTCTGGTGTCCGGGGCTACTCCTGGACGGGGGTACTCTACTCAGTTGAGGGTACCTTTTAGTCCCAACCCTTCGGGGTATGCGGGTATCCCCCGTTTGCCACCGGCTGACGTGAGGGATTGTCCAAGCCGTGCCTCAGTGGCGCCAGGGGGTAGCCGTCTGTCCGGCCGTCAATGACAGGGATCGGTGTCTGTCAGGTAGTGTGAGAGTGCGGCCCGTGTAGGCCCTACTTCTATCTGGGTAAGCTACCCCTGTGAGTGTATGTAGTGGGGCAGGTCTCGGTTTGCCTGTGTGTGGGTAGCCTAGTGTTTCATGTCGCCCCTTGATCTGAGCACAGGTTGTGGGTTCTGCGTATCGTGCGGTGCCAGTGCGTGTGTGAGTAGTCTGCGAGGTATGTCGGGGTAGGGTGCTTGTTGTCTTGCGGGTATCGAGGTTGCCCTCCCAAGCATGGGTGGGTCTGTGACCTGGGTGGTCCTATTTTCGTGCAGGTGTGTGCGTTATGCAGTAGCAGTATGTGGGTGTGACCTGGGCGTCACTGATTGCTCCTGAGCAGATGTGTCTGTATTGAACTCTTACAGTCGTTCCCATGCCCTGTGGGCAGTACTTCCCCCCCCCCACCTCCCCCCTATATGTCCGACCTGGGTGCCTTTATGGATATGTCTGCATACAGGTGCCCGTGATGTCCCACCTCCAGCAATTCCCTCCTCTAGCGGGTGTCCTTTCTCCCCCCCCTCCGCTTTGTATCCTTCATTGTTTCTTACCTCCCCCCCCTACTCTCTTCCATCCCCCCACCCTCCATTCTGTGGGTCTTGCTCCTTATCCCCCTCCCCGCCCGTCTCATCCGCCTTCTCGTCTGCCATTGCCCCCCTCCCTCCTCCCCCCCCCCTAATCTCCCAGGCGTATGTTTGTCACATCCTTGCCCGTTTCCTGTTGCCCTCCCTCCGTGTGTCCCAGTGTCCGTAAAGTGATGTGCAGATGATGGGCCATGTGGCCTATTACCTCGCGGTGGGGAACCAGAATGACCATGCGACTGTGTGACACCCTCCCTCCCCCCATTGTCCTGCATTGTCCATACAGATAGGCCATATTTGGGCGGCCAACTACGCCAATGACTTCAATGGTATCAGAGCACCCTACGGTGGTCGCTGCTGGTCTGAATTGTAGTCGTCCTGTTCGCGGTAGCACAAGTTGCTCTGTGTGAATGTCCCAGGTCTCAGGACCCCATGTGTAGCAATGTCCCGGTCTCCCATACGACCCCCTCCCCAAGTGGAGGATACACCCCTCCTGTTATGTGCGTGTGGTCAGTGGCCCCTGGTGTTTAATAAAGTACTCACGGGTGTGCTGGATAGATGTGTTAGCGGTTCGTCCCCTCCCAGCATGTCCATGTGTCGCTGTTGCATCCTCTATTCCTCTGATCTCGTCGGATCTTGGTGCCACGGACGGTTGCGTTGGGGCCTATCTCCGCCCTGGCCTCTGCCCATAGGTGGTGGTGGCGGGCCTGTCGCTTGTTGTAGAAAATGGGGGTCCAGCCAGTTCGGTACCTGGGTCTGTGGGAGCCCCAGGGAGCGCTGGAACACCGGTACGTCCACCGGGGCCCTGATGACATGGATGTTTGGGCCTCTGCGGGCGGATAAGGAGAAGGGGTATCCCCATCTGTATGGGATACCCGCCGCTTGGAGTGCCACGGTGACCGGTCTGAGAGCCTTCCTAGCTTGCAGGGTGTAACGCGATAGGTCTTGGTAGATGGATATTTGCTGATTGTCAACGCGGATTGTACCCATGCGGCGCGCATTGCGCAGTATATCTTCCTTGAAGGCGAAGTTGTCTAAACAGCAAACAATATCTCGTGGCTGTTCGCCAGTAGCAGGTGGCGCGCGCAGGGCACGGTGGGCTCTGACCAGGCCTAATCTGTTGATTTGTTGGCCTCCCAGGGTATTGCTGAAGATTGTGCGCAGAATTTCAGGTATATTCTCCCCTGGGCCCTCTTCTCTCACTCCCCTCACACGGAGGTTTAGCCTGCGCCCCCTGTTATCTAGGTCATCCACCCAGGTGGTTAGATGGGCCAGGCTGGCTTCACAGCCCTGTATGGTGTTGCGTGTTGTTGCTATGTCTGACCTTATTGCTCTGGTGTCAGCTTCATTCACTGTGAGGCGTGCATCCATGCCAGCTACATC
Organism: Pelobates fuscus; assembly: GCF_036172605.1. NCBI lineage: Eukaryota > Metazoa > Chordata > Amphibia > Anura > Pelobatidae > Pelobates > Pelobates fuscus. The sequence goes on along the minus strand of NC_086317.1, from coordinate 379,063,430 downwards.
TGCCTTCACCTGTGTCAGCTCCTCACGGATCGCTTTGCAGAGGCGGTCGGAGAGTGCCTCCAGGTCTGCCTTGGTGAGTAGATTGGGCAGTAGGGCGCGCAGATCCCCATCCAGCGTCCCCCGTGATGCAGGTGAAGCCGATGGGGCCGGGGAGAATTCCGCAGGAGTCTCGGGCGGGGAGCCCGTCGTCTCACTTAGGGCCTCCATTTCCGGCTGGGAGGTGAGGTCCCTCGGGGTGGTGAGGTAGGACCGGATGGTCTGCTCGGTCCTGGACCCCGATTGTTTAGGGGTACCCTGGGGTTCAGTGGGCTTCTTTGTGCGCCCCATCGCGGGATGTAATGTGCGGGGTATGCCTATTGTAGCCGTGTATTGCTTCGGGCCTCGAGGAGCTTCTCTCTCACGCGGCCATACTTGTCGGCAGCCGGACACGCCCATTCTTTATTTTTGGATGCATGAGTGAACATATCAGCTTATTTTGCCACAATAGCAGTGATAAGCTCAGTAATACAATGCAGTACAATTATAGCAGTTGAGAAATGCAAAATGTTTAAAGTATATAGGTAATAAGTAGTAGCAGGTAGCGAAAAGCAGTACATATGTCAGGTATTACGGTTCACAAGTGAGTAAGGCATGCTATATACATTTACCTGAACATAAATATCACTGCGAGTGAGGATCATGTAACTGTTAAGCAAGCGGTGTACGTTTGTTAGGAGAGGGAAGCAAAGTGGGGGAAAACATTTAGGCTAAACTGATTAAACACGCTTAATGGTAACTTTACTTAGGCTGTCTGGATTCATGCTTTTGCGCTTAGTTGTAGTATGTTGAGTGCTCTAGCCTGGTGGACTTTACCTCTGTGTGCACAGTAACAATTATATTGAATAGCGAGACACATAAAGGCAGTTTGAGCATGCAGCATGCCAGGTCAATGCTTGAGGCTACTATCATACTGCAAAATGGGTGTCTTCTCTAAACATGGGGCAAACAGACAAGATCAACTGAGAGTCAAAATATATTAAAAGCAAAGATACACACGCTTAGTGTAGGAGAGCTTTTGTACCCAGGTATCGGCTATGGGAGATATAGCGAATCAGTCCCTGGGAGGTCAGCCGATGCCCGATCTGGAGGCTGCGGTTATGTGCCTGTCAGTCTCGTTGAGGATGGCGGGCAGCCAGAGATGGGTCGGTGTCACCTCCATGCTCTGGGTTCGTTGTGAGGCCAGCATCTTTTTCCCACGGGCCTGGGGTCTTGTAAAGCTCGGGCCCTTCCCTGTTCGGGCAGGTCTGGGGGCCGTGATGGTGGTTCGCCGCCGGCGGCGTGTGGGCCTCCGCCTGTGTGTGAGATGCGTTGGGGCATTGCCCTTCGGGGCCTTCAGCCCGGCTGGGCTTGTGTGGGCAATGGTTGTCTGCTGTGTCGGGTTCATGCCCAAAGGTCTCCCGGTCCCCATCCGGCTGTCGCTCTCTCGTGCCTCCTTTGCCCTCCTGCTCACTTGTGCTTGCGACTGTGCTGTAGCATGTCGGGCTTCCACCTTCACCCAGAAGTCCTCAAATAGCTTTTTCAGATGTGTGTCCAAGGATTCGTCTGGGCTAGATCGGCACTCTGGTAGCGCATGGCCGTCGTTGGGCTGAGCCTCCGCCATTTTAGTGCTGCTTGCGGCCTGCTGGTTTGGTACGTAGTTTGGGCTGTCATCGTCGTTCGCCAGCCCTGTGAGTGTACAAGATTTGTTGGTTGGGACCGGGATAACCCCCGCCGGTCCCAAGGGGGGGGGGCAGTCCGATACTGCGGGTGCTGCATGCTTAAGTGAGCCAGGAGATCGGCCGCCTCTCCTTTGCTCTGTGAGGTGTAGGCCTCGATCCTCCAGCCCAGGGTCCCAGCGGGCAATCAGGTCATGTGAGGTATCCCCTTGTTCCCGAACCTCTGTAGCACAAGGTAAGGTAGGTTGGGGTTCAATATGAAGCGGGTTCCCCTCGATTTATGCTGGTGTTTGGATCTAGAATCGGGAGCCCACAGACATCGTGTCTGACCAGCTCCTCGGTCAGGCTCCGCCCCCCATATTGTTGTTGTTTTTAACTATATACAGGGCCGTCTTTAACACGAGGCCCCGCTGGCCTAAACCATCTCTCACCCCCTTCCCCGGCCGGTAATCCACACACTAAGGAGGCCCACCGGGTGGCCCATGCACAAAGGGCCACCCGGTGGACTTCTGTCAGCAGTGGCCCGGTCGCACGCTGAGGTGCTTTAACAGCACAACCGTGCCCTTTGCTTTTCACTTTTCAGCAGCCAGATGGGAGGTAGTGACGGCTCAAAGACAGGAGCGCGCAAGAAAGAACAGTAAGCAGAGTGGAGGGGGGCTGGCCACACACCTTCAGCCACCAGCAGGGAAGCCAGCCTCCAAACTGGAGGGTGGGTTTAAAACTTTAAATTGTGTGTGTGTCAGTATGTCTGTATGTGTCAGTATGTCAGTGTGTGTTTGTCTGTCTCTATATGTGCCAGTATATATATATGTGTGTGTGTGTGTGTGTGTATCTGTATGTTGTCTTTGTGTGTTTCGGTGTATCTATGTGTGTGTCTGTGTATTTGCATGTGTGTCAGGTTATGTATCTGTGTCTGTATACCTACATGTGTGTGTCTGTGTATATCTGTGTGTCTGCATGTGTTTCAGTGTGTATATATATCTGTGTGTGTGTATATGTGCATACATCTCATCATTCACACACTAACACTACACACAAATACACCCCTGCATTCAAACTTCAACACTACGTACAGACACACTTCTGTGTTATACACCCCTGCATTCAAAAACCAACACTACACATAAATACATGCTTGCAGTCACGCCAACACCACATACATATTCCATGCAAAAACCTGTTTACATTCAAACACACAAAAACTGCTTAGTGCTAGATACAGACCTGCAAACATGAGTAAATGGTGGAGCCCCAGCTGTCAATGCATTTCTGGAGTTGCACGACAGATAGGGATCTACCTTTTAATCACCCGTGCGATAGGGAGGCCCAAAAAAATTCTTGAACCTCTCTACTTTAGGTCCGCCACTGCGTTGGGGTGGGGTACGTGATTGCATGCCTGGGGAGGGGTGTCAGGGTACAGGGGGCTGCTTTGCCCTGGGTCCAGTCAGTATTAAAGACGGCCCTGACCATATACAGTATGCCTATATATCATATATACCAGTGGTTTCCAAACTTTTTAGGTTCAAGGCACCCTTAATATTTCAATATTTTTCCAAGGCACCCCAAGTCAAAATTTCTATATTTTGTATATCTGTACAGCGCTGCCGCATTTACTGGCGCTATTGTATAATGTACAGTGTTGGTGTTTGAAGGGGTATTGTATACATTTATTGTGTTTTAATACAGGGGTGTGTTTGTATGTGATGTTTACGTTTTATTGCAAGGGTGTGTCTGAATATAATGTTCACATTCAAATGTGGATGTACATTTTTATGACTTTTTTGTGTTTGGGTGTGTTTGTATATATATATATTTTTTTTTTAAATGTAAATGCAGGGGTGTGTTTGTATGTAATATTTGTGTTAGATTGCAGAAGTGTGCATGTATGTTGTGCTGGTGTTTGACTCCTTGGATGTATGCACATACATACATCCACAGATATTCATGCACATTAACACATAGATGCATATAAATACACTGATACATACACAACAATTCATGTAGGCACCGACACATACACACACATAGCTATGCACCCTGACACACTCAAACATTAATACATGCCCACACCATGAAACAGATACACACTGACATAAAAACACACACCATGACACACAGATGCACATATACAGAAGCTCGCTGTTATGTTATATATAGGTACACACACACACACTCTTATACTCACACATACTCGTACTCACACACAAGTGATTTTTTTTTTCTTCAATTATATATATTTTCAGCCACCCTCCTGTTAGCTTACCTTATGTGCCAGGAGGGTGGCTTGGAGTCCTGCTGTTGTGGGAGTGAGGGGTCTGGAGCTCTTCATGCACCTCTACCCTCACACTGCGGCTGCCTCTTCTCCCTCCTGTGCTGTCTCCCTGCAGGATGCCGGGAGGAAGTGACAGGCTGTCACTTCCTCCCAGCCAGCTGACATTGCAGGGGCCCTGTTGCGGTCTTAAAGGACCGCGGCACTCGACCGGATCCCTGTTGAGCAGTAATGTTTCCCCGATGCTATAAATTCCGCGGGGAACCGCTGATATATACAATGAAAAACAAGGTCTTTGGTGTTTAATTCCCTTTAATTTATATATATACATATTGCAAATAAAAAAAAATGTATGTAGTGATGTAATTTTGAAAGCCCTGGCTTCCCTTTGTGTGTTTTTCTCCAGTGTGGCTATTACAGCTGTGTATTTGCATTTTACTTTTTTTTTTTCTTCTTCTTCCTGAAGGTGTACGATGCAACACAACTAGTGAAGACTTACTCAGGCTCCCAACTAGATATACTAATTGATCAAGGTAAAGATGATCAATTTCTTGCAGCAGGGCAGCTTCTGCCAGACAACTTTATTGCTGCCTGCACTGAACGTAAAATACCAGTTGTGTTTAGATTGCAAGAGGTAAGTTGTATGAACTGTAATCAGCAAAACTGTAACCTCAGAGTGTACCGCATTTTATTCGTTAAAAAAAAATGCCCTAACATTAACTGGAAATGGTTTTAGCCCACTCAATTTTCTGTATATATTGGGGGAAACCACTTTGTGCTTGGCTGCTAGACTTTTCTTTTTCACACGGCAAGAGGGATGGTGGACTTTTGCAGCCCTATCTACTAGTGCAAGTTACATAGAATTAATTTCCTGAATGCTGCAAATCTACCATATATAAACCAAATGTGTACATATATCAATTCCAAGCAGAGTGAAACATTTGACATATCCCAGTAAAAATGTTTTGGTATACTATATTACTTTGTGATTGGTTAATAGATACGTCACCTATTTTCTTGTGCTTTTGACTAGATATAATAAACATAATAAAATTGCATCAACCATTGCCCACTAGTGTAAGCGGCTGTTTTCCTGCGGGCTTTCATTTACAAGCCTATGAGCGAGCTTCAGGGTCACCACAGTAGTTGAAAATGATCTCCAAGTCTTCCACGGTTTTTTGTATTTTTCGACTTTTCCATTGTTTGCTTAGAAATCATACTGCAAGGAAATGAGCTGAATAGTTTGTTGATATGGAGGAAAAACACCATGTCCTAAAGAACACAATTTGATATGTAGACTGCATGAAACTATTCGATCATTTATTTTCACATCAAGCGCTTTTGTGGAAAATATTTTAACCCATGTCCTTGATTTGTTGGCAGTAAGAATGCAGTGTTTGTGCTAAATGTGCTGGAGAGTTTGTTCGTTTCTTGCACAGTTTATATGTATCTCTCCATTAGGGGATTTACTTTGTATAACCCTTTGAGTCAATGTTTATTGATTTAATACTTAAAGGAATACTTGTGGCTAGAATAGCTAATGATTTGTTATTGCAACTCCTAGAATATAGGCTATTGATAATATGATGTTTTGTACATGTAGAACCAGAATGAACAGAGATGTAGATAGTTGTAGATGCATATTTGTTGAAATAGTAATTAAAAACAGTGGAATTTTGTGTTTGATATTTGATGTGAAAAATAAAGCAAATGAGATCTAAAAAGCAAGGTTTTGTTTTTAGAGCTTCCAATAAAATGATTTACTTATTTAGAAATGCATATAAAATGCGCACAGTATGCTTAAAATACAGTACAAAAATCTATTTGTATAAAAAAAAAACCTTTGAATCCTAATCGGTTAGCTATATATTAGAGGCACCAAACAACTTTAGCTTAAAGGGATCTTATAGTGCCATGAAAACAAAACCCCTTCAGCCATAACAAGGTGCCAGAAAATATGCCCTAGTCTGCCTGTTATTTCCATCATATAATTCCAAATAAACTGTCTTTTGTTTTTAGAGTAAACAATGTGCATTTAAATGTTTGTGTTTGAAATGTTGTCTTTGAGATCACTGGTAAAATGCATTTTCTGTCTTGTTTCAGGGATATGATCACAGCTATTTTTTCATTACTTCTTTTATAAACGATCACATCAAGCACCATGCAAAGTACCTTCACGCGTGACATTTTCAGCAGAAAGCGTTGCACTATTTTACCTAAAATGGAGATTAGCAACAACGGTCTTAAGTAGTACATTGATTTGCATTTATAATCTGCTAAATCTGTCAATCAATTAAATTTGCCATTGGGATAAAGTTGTGTTGTGGTTTGAATTATTATTATTATTAGACTATGGAGAAGTGATGTTTAAAGAAGTTGCTCCTGGCAAAATTTCCACAAGTCTGGAACTTGAAGACTGTAAGCTTACTTAAAATTCTGTCATTTCAGTATGATTTACAAAAATGCAGAATTCACAAAAAAAAAGTAGTTTATCTCCCAAAAGACCATTAATTAAAATGGAAGTGTGTCATGCTTTGGTCTGTTACATAAATACGAATAAAAGGTAATTGATAATAGAAACCAGGGCATTAAGCTGCTAAAATGGTTGATTCAATAAACTGGGAATTGAAGAGAAATGACAAAAGAAGTGGAAATTTTAGACCACAATATCCAAACTTGAAAATATTGAATTGAGAGTATTTTTTGTAGTTGTCTCTTTTGGTCTACAAGTTGCATTTCTGCTAGTGACATACAGATCCCATGCTGTGATCAAAAGCTAGTAGAGTACAAACAGAGTGAGACAGGCAAGATTAGAAACACTTTCACAGGAATGCCCGCTACGCAGAAATTTGGCTCTGGGTCCCTTAATATGCATATTCTCCCCTAAGGCACAGAATGCTTCTAGTGCACCCTGTTACGCGAATTGGAGATATAACAATTGTAAAAAAAAAAAAAAAATACATTTGAAAAATAAACAGGACCAGAAGATAATATAGAAGAAAGGAAGATAACATTAAAAAGAAAATGGCATATGCAGATAAAAGATTGCATTTTCAGTATAAGTATTTGGTATATCACATACATTTTAGTCTAATATTTCACATTTGGAGTTTGTGTTCCATATTCAAAACATCACATTTCATCCACAACTGGATATAGAAGTACATCTCCGCTTATAGTAATCCTACTACCATGATACATCTGGTATGTTTTGCATATGCTACCTGTTCTGGAATTGTGACTAATTTTTTAGCATTTAAAACATTTTTGTAGTATTTTGCCTCAAAGGTTTATAAACTTTTAGTGTTCTATATTTAATGGTTAAAATGTGTATTTAAAAAAATAAATAAAAAAAAATGTAAATGGGATATTACACTGATCAGTCACATCATTAAAACACCTGCCTAATATGTGGGTTTCCCTTGTGCTGCCAAAATAGCTCTGTGTTGAGTCGTGGACTCCACAAGACCACTGAACGTGCCCTGGGGTATCTGGCACCAAGACATTAGCAGCAGATCCTGCAAATTGCAAAGTGGGGCCATCATGGATTGGATTTGTTATTCCAGCACATCCCATAAATGCTTAATCTGAGATATGGGGAATTTGGAGGCCAAGACAATACCCTGAACTCTGTCATGTTCCTCAAACCATTCCTGAAAATGTTTGCAGTGTGGCAGTATGCGTTATCCTGCTTAAGGAGCCACGATTGCTATTAAGGGGGGTATGTGATCTGCAACAAGCTCTAGGTAGGTGGTACAATGTAAATGTAACTTCCATATGATTGCCAGGACCCAAGGGTTCCCAGCAGAACACTGCCTCCGCTGGCACTTCTTTCCATAGTGCATCCTGCATCCTGCTTGCACAAACCACATGCACTGGCCATCCACCTGATCTAAAAGAAAATCTGATTCATTGACCAGGGAACTCTTTTTCATTGCTACATGGTTCACTTCTAAAACTCATGTCCCCATTGAAGGCACTTTTAGTGGTTGACATTTGTTATCATGGGCACTTTGACTGGTCTGCAGCTATGCAGCAAACGGATGCACTGTGTGTTCTGACACCTTTGTATCATGGCCAGCATTAAGTTTTTCAACAATTTCACATTAGCCGTGTAATCTGACCAATCTAGCCATCGCTCCCAACATGCTTCAATGAGCCTTGTGCACCCCTGATTCGAACGCCTGTTCTTCCCTGCACTACTTTTGGTAGGTATTAAGCACTGCATACCAGGAACACCGCACAAGACTTGCCGGAGATGCTCTCACTCAGTCATCTAACCATCACTATGTGTCCCTTATCAAAGTCACTCAGATCTCTTCACTTAACCATTTTTCCTGCTTCCCACATATAGAATGCAAGAACTGACTGTTCACTTGATGTATAATATATCCCACCCATTGACAAGGTGCCATTGTAACGATACAATAAATATTTACTTCACCTGTCAGTGATTTTAGGGTTGTGGCTGATCAGTGTATTTTGACTGTTCTCGGCTGAGAGGTTTGTATATATAAGGCAAATTTTATATAAGGCAAATTTCTATGCAATATAGAATGCACACTATAACCACTATATATGGTCGAAAAGTATAATTTTATTATGTACAAAAAAGTACTAGAATGAAAAAAATTAGTAAACACAATGACAGAAGCAAGGGCAAATACAATAATGCAATAATACAATATCCAAAAAATTCTAACCAGCCTCAGGACAGAAACACGAGTCACCAAAATTTGCCCTTGGTTCTGTCGTGTTTACTTATTTTTTTTCATTCTAGTACTTTTTTGTACATACCGTATATACTCGAGTATAAGCCGAGGCCCCTAATTTTATCCCAAAAAACTGGGAAAACTTATTGACTCGAGTATAAGACACGGGTGGGAAATGCAGCAGCTACTGGTAAATTTCTAAATAAAATTAGATCCTAAAAAAAATATATTAATTGAATATTTATTTACAGTGTGTGTATAATGAATGCAGTGTGTGCGTGTGTGTGTGCATGAATGCAGTGTGTGTGTGTATGAATGCAGTGTGTGAATGCAGTGTGTGCAGGGCCGGTGCAAGGATATTTGCCGCCGTAGGCAAAACATTTTTTGCCGCCCCCTCCCCCCCATATGTCCTGACTTCCCCTCCTCCTCCCTCAGTGGTCCTTACCTCCCCACCCCCGTGTTCCTTCACCCCCCCCCAGTGGTCCTGACTCACCCCTCCCCTAGTGGTCCTTACCCTCCCCTCCCCTAGTGGTCCTTACTTCCCCCTCCCCTCCCATAGTGGTCCTTATCCCACCCCCTCCCTCCCATAGTGGTCCTTATCCCCCTTCTCCCTCCCATAGTGTTCCTTATCCCCCCCATGCCTCCCATAGTGGTCCATATACCCCCCCTCCCTCCCATAGTGGTCCTTATCCCACCCCCTCCCACCCATAGTGGTCCTTATCCCCCCCCCCCTCCCTCCCATAGTGGTCCTTATCCCCCCCCCTCCCTCCCATAGTGGTCCTTATCCCCTCCCCCTCCCTCCCATAGTGGTCCTTATCCCCCCCCTCCCTCCCATAGTGGTCCTTATCCCCCCCCTCCCTCCCATAGTGGTCCTTATCCCCCCCCTCCCTCCCATAGTGGTCCTTATCCCCCCCCTCCCTCCCATAGTGGTCCTTATCCCCCTCCCTCCCATAGTGGTCCTTATCCCTCCCTCCCATAGTGGTCCTTATCCCCCCCTCCCTCCCATAGTGGTCCTTATCCCCCCCCCCTCCCTCCCATAGTGGTCCTTATACCCCCCTCCCTCCCATAGTGGTCCTTATACCCCTCTCCCTCCCATAGTGGTCCTTAACCCACCCCCACCCTCCCATAGTGGTCCTTATACCCCCCCCCCCTCCCATAATGGTCCTTATATCCCCCCCCTCCCATAGTGGTCCTTATACCCCCCCCCCTCCCATTATGGTCCTTATACCCCTTTTTTTTTTTTATTACTATTTTTTTTATTATTATTTATTTCTTCTTATTTTATTTATATTTTTTTTTTTTCGTCCCCCCTCCCTGCTTGATACATGGCAGGGAGGGGGGCTCTCCTTCCCTGGTGGTCCAGTGGCAGTTCAGTGGGGGGGAGAGGGGGGCTGGCAGAGCTGTAACTTACCTGTTCTGCAGCTCCTGTCAGCTCTCTCCCCCTCTGCGCCGTCCGTTCTGCTCTTCTGTCAGCTCACATTGTAAGTCTCGCGAGAGCCGCGGCTCTCGCGAGACTTACACTGGGAGCTGACCGAGGTGCTGACCGGACGGCGCAGAGGAGGAGAGAGCTGACAGGAGCTGCAGGAGAGGTAAGTTACAGCTCTGCCAGCCCCCCTCTCCCCCCAGTCTGTATTATGGCAATGTAAATTGCCATAATACAGACTCTGACTCGAGTATAAGCCAAGTTGGGGTTTTTCAGCCCAAAAAATGGGCTGAAAAACTCGGCTTATACTCGAGTATATACGGTAATAAAGTTATTCTTTTGACCATTCATAGTGGTTATAGTGTGCATTCTATATTGCATAGATATTTGGATTTTTGAAACATTTAAGGGAGTGTTTGTATAGGTTTGCACCTAGCTATTGGATACATTTTGTCTCTCCATGTACTCTTGGTTTGTATATATATATAAGGCAAACAGAACTTGATATCTCTTTATGTATATATGCGTAACTTTTTTTTACATTTTTTTTTTTATTAGAACATTTACTTCTTAAAGGACTACTCTATGCACCATAACTAGTGACGTGGATGCATTTAATTTTTAGACTGTCCTAACATTAGGCATGTCAGTGCAATTCCACCACCCCATTCTTGGTCAGCTAGTTCAGTTTGCTTTACACACATTGTGACAAAACCCCTGTTTTGCTGGATCTCTTGAGGCTTTCATTTAGTCTGTTATTCGTATATTTGGCCCTTTTGTGATTTTACTAAAAGAACCGAACAAATCACCGAACAGTCAGACCACCTACAATGGTCTGTGCAGCTCATTAACCACCCAGCCACTGCGGTTAACCACAATTATTTAACGAACGGCTGGGTGGTCATCGTTTGTTTGTCGAACATGTGGTGGCGGCCATTTTAAATTGTCGAATGCCCAGCGGTGTATTGTCGTTGACAGTGTGGAACTATTTTCAGCCTGAATTTCAGACGAACACCGCTGGGGCTCACCAACATCCATCCCATTCATCTCCAGTTGCTATGTTCTGTTCGGGAAATTTATTATACGAAGGAGACCGACCCCAGGTAGCTGAATCCATGGAGCTAATTTCGGACACATTTCCCCGAACAGCAGGTGAACCAACTCTTTAGTTCCATGGTGTTTGAACTGTGTTCGTGGGATCTGAGCGCTGTTTGGCTATATTGAGCGCTCAGATCGGAGCTATCTGGGGGTATGTTGAACAGGGGGATTCTGTTTGGCGAAATACAAGTTATTGATTTTATTGTAAAAAGAAAATATTTCTCTCTACCTGTAGATAAGTTTACTCCAACCACTTAAGCCAATTATCATCAGGATAGAGAGGAGGGATTCCACTGTATGTGTGGGTGTGTTTATTATTGTAATGTGAAATGATTGGTTACTGTATTTTTTTGTCACAGTCGTCCACAAGGTCCCTTTGGGAGTAACCCTTGTTGGAAGACCATCATAAAAGGCCGAGCTGTGGCCATCAATAAACCAGATAGTTTTACCCCTTCGCGAAGTCTCGACTCATGCTTGGGGCATTAGGAGCTATAATCACTACTTTACTCTACTTCAGCTGAGATTCCGGGAGAAGCTACAAGGAACTTTCCTACAGGGATAGCAGGATCCGTTACACACATATTTATTTGCAGCCATCTTTAATCCTGCATACCCATAATTAGTCACTGCCACAACTGTATACATCCAAACAAGCAAACAGCCAAACTTATTTATTCACTCTCTCTACCTCCCCACCTTACCCATGTTTGGACTAAGTAGACAGGCATGCATTTTTACCTAGGTCACCAGGAATGACTGACATACAACCGATACAGCTTGTTGTTTTAGTTATAGTGGGGGGTGTCAGTTCTGTACTCCAATATTTTATATTTTTTTTGTCAAGCCATTGAGCTTCACTTTCACATTATTCAACCAACCTTGGAGAGTACTGTTAAACAGAGAGTACTCTAAGTGGCTAAACATAGTACTAACAGTCTGTTTTTGCTGCCCATGGACGAATGGATAATGCAAATGTAAAACTAAATAGGTGCTTTATTTAATAAAAAAATTAAAACCGTTAGGCAACCAAAACCTACCTGTACCGTAACAACTACAATAAATCAGTAGCAGTTTTGATGCTTGTTAGTTTCCCTTTAATATTGTGACTGTCCTTAACCTAGTCTCTTATAGTTGGGTATTAAGCCCTTCCTAACTGGAAATACAAAATACAACCACCCCAGCCTTGGTCCATACTTCTCCCTCACCACTTCCTGGAATCACTAGTTCACTTCCAGATTTCATATATTATATTTATATATATATATATATATATATATATATATATATACACACACACACACACACACAAATAGAATTACAGGTGCAGGGCTGTTCCTATAGACCAACTTAAAACCCATTTATTATTATTTTTTATTAATATTGAGGCTTTTAAAATGCGCATTCCAAGAACCATAACAGCACACTGTAGAGGTTATGGTACAAAGAATGCCCTGGCACTCCTCCATTGTTTTAGAACAGTTTGAATTGTTACATGGGATCTTCTAGGATTTGCTTCATTCACCCAGCAGCCATTGGCGAGTGTGCCATGGACCCTCCAGTCTTCTAGAGGCAAGTAACGTTTAGGCCTGCCTAGTGGTGTAGTTCTTCAAATCATGAGCCCTGATATATAATGCATCGTCCAAGAATCCACACATCAGCATTTTAAAGCAATTTTTATTTTACAGCGTAAAGTATTGCAGGATAAACATTTTAAGACATGAGCAATATTTGTGTTCTCTGGAACGATCATTACAAAGCCATTGTCCTATATACATGTAAAAAAATAACTTTGATAACTGCACTTTTCCTTTTGTTCCAGCCATCATTTTGTCTACTCTTATATTCAATCTCTGTAATTTATCACAATGTTTCCTCATTTTGAAGTTTTCCGAACATTGCTTTTTCTTTTTATTGATTGCGCTGTTCCTGTGATATGCACAATCATACAATAATCAGCGCACACAGTGTAACCCACAGAAAATTCTACAGTCAAATTCTACTTTTTTTTTTCTGTAGATGTCTGACCTGCATATGTATCTTTTGATTACACTCATACATAAAAGTTTAGAACCATTGCTGCTTACATAGAGCAGCCCGTTTAGAATGGCACTATGAACAAACGCTTACCTTAAAGAAACACTATAGTGTTAGGAATACAAAACGGTCTCTGGCATCAGCCACCAGAGGTTGCCTTAACCCTGCAATATAAACATTGTAGTTTCTCTGAAACTGTAATGTTTTTTATTGCAGAGCTAAAGGGACAGGGACACAGCACCCAGACCACCACAATGAGATTAAATGGTCTGCGTGCCTTTAGTGTCCCTCTAACATTTGGTGATTCTTTTTTGTTTGTTTTTTTTACAATTCGACTTACCTCCTCTGAGACTACAAGGTGAACTTAATAAGGTTTAATAGGAATTGTAGTCCACCTATAGCTGATTGGCTGCCACAGGTTCTCTGCCAGATTTGTTAACATTTATTAAAGGGACAATGTATGCACCCAGAACACTTGAGCTCGGTGAAGTGGTCTGGGTGCAAACTCCCATCACCCTTAACCCTAGAGTGGTAAATATTGCAGTTTGTATAAATTGCAATAATTGCCTGCTAGGGTTAACTCCTCCTCTAGTTGCGGTCTACTTCTTGGCTTGAAGGCGACTTTTGGTTGCCTAAAGACGCTGGACATCCTCACACTATGCATGAGGACTTCCAGCATCACCAGAATCCCCATAGGGAAGCATTGAATAAGGCTTTTCTCAATGGGGAAATCCTAATGCGAGTGCCGCCGTTGCTGTGCATGCGTATTAGGTCTCCCTCGCCGGCTGACGGAGGGGGAGGAGCGTGGGCAGAGCTGAGCTAGTGCCGAGGGACATAGTCACTGGACCAAGGTAAGGGACAGAAGGGTTATTAACCCCTTCTGCACCACGGGGCTGGGCCTTGACAGAGGGGGAAGCTATAGTTCCAGGAAAACGTGTTTGTTTTCCTGGCACTATAGTTTCCCTTTAACCATGGCCATTTAGTAGTTGTGCAAGACACTAAAATGGTGCATGCAATGGAAATGCAATTATCTGGGTGATATTTTCCAGAACAAATTATCTCAATATGAAAAAAAAACAGTTCTGAGGTAAAATTCTATAAATGGATCCATTGCTGTGGAAACCAAACTTGGCCTACAACTGCTCTTCATAAATTACCCCCTCCCCCCCACCCCTAAGTATATCTTATAATCCAAATCTGATTGCCTTGAAATTACAGTCCACACAAAATGTACATCTTATGCTATACATACTGGTATTCTTTGTCTTTGAGCACCAAAGACCTCCGCACCTGCACCAGATCCCTACCTAAAGCTGAGCTGCAAGCAAAGCCACTGCAGGCAAATGCACTTGCGGCCCCCATCAAATATCAAATGCACCTCTACCACTGCAGCAGTCATTTTAGAGGAGACAGAAGTGATCTTAATCGGAGTGTACATTTTAATCTATACCTATTGTGTAGTTTGTTTTTATAGTTTGATGTATAGATTAAGTTTGTGTACCTACACAAAGTTAGTTGGCTCCTCCAAGTTTTATAGATAAAGTCTGTTTAATGAGTCTGGGTTCATAAATTTGCATGTCTCTCTCATGATTACAATTCCTATATTCACACAATCATCAGCTTTTAGACAAAGGTATGATTTTAACATGGATCATCCCTCAAATCTATTTTGGCATCTCCTGTACAGCTTCCAGCTTGGTGAATTAGCATGAATACTTTTCCTTTTTATACGTCTAAAACACTAATATTTTAATGTTAAGAAAGGAGAATTGTCATCAAGAAAATGTTCACCCTCTAAATTGGGTCCTACATTTAACATTCCCATTGTTTGAGGAGTGCTATCAATCTGAAGCCTCTCTTCTACTTGCTTCAATGCATCATTTCAACATTTTCCTTTACATTTCTCCAACATTCATTATTCCTGTGCTTCTATACGTCACATTATTCACATGGAAACTGTGGTTGCCTCTAACTACATAACACATTGTGCTTTTTTAAAACTTCTAGTTAAAATCATACAAACGTTGTTTTTGTTTTTTAATATAAGGGTATCAATCAGCTAAATTTGGAACTTGAAAGCATATTTAAATAAAAATGTGAATCTATGACAATCACATTTCATGGATTTTTCATTTTGTCATACAGTTTAATCTTTATTTTAAAAGGTTAAAAATTCCTTTGTCTGCAAAAGCAAATAAAGGAAGTATGCAAGGTACCCTGTGATGTCATTGGCATGCAAGTTAATATCCTATGTTATTCCCATGGTACCCACCGATCATGCAACATTATCTGGTATGACATCAAGCATTGTTATACAAATATTCCAGGGGATAAGTTTGGCAGGTTGTTTAAATAATGATGCTTTATCTTTCAGTGAACCAGTCTACTGTCAAATGGTAGATGTATATTTAGATAACAAATCTATATGTAGCTCAGTCTTAATCTATTAACCTAGATACTGCAGCTCATATGATTAGAAAGAAAAGTTTTTTTTTGTTTTTGTTTTTTTTATCAATGCATTAAATGCGTTGGAAGCTAGATTATTTTACTGCATACTAGAGGTAACGAGTTTGGCAGAGTAATACCACAATATTCTTAAAGTTTGCTGAAGTGCTTGTGTATTTTTTCCCCCTTTTTTTTGTATCACCATGTTACAAAAAGTGCAGATTTCAATAGAAATTGTCACATTTATAAATTAATCTAGTTGCAACCCCTGGCTGTCCGACAACTGGTCCAGCCACTTCCTGGCTTGGTTAGCTCAGTGGAGCTAAACTCCAGAGGCAGCAATTGCTCAGAGCACCTGCCTTGCAAAGACTTCTCATTGAGCTGCATTGGAAGTCTGTGATTGGACAGTCACAGAAAGTCTGGACAGGTTTAGAAGGGGAGGGCTTGTAAAGGCTTCAGAGAAGAGATCTGTAGGTTTTGTAAGCGGTTTTTAACCCCTTAAGGACCAAACTTCTGGAATAAAAGGGAATCATGACATGTCACACATGTCATGTGTCCTTAAGGGGTTAAATATAACACCACATTTTTTAAAATCCACAATTAAGTGCATGCATGTTTTCATTGGGGAAATATCTACTAACTAGTGTGTTTTTATTTGGGCAGTGGAGTGTCCCTTTAAGATTCTTGTCCAGATGACCGTTAGATTTAAAAAGGTTTTTAAAAATGGACTTTTCATTTAAGGCTGCTTCTAATTTAGCTGCCTGAGTAAATCCTCTGACTCCAAGGGGTAAAGAGAGGACTAGGAAGAAGCAGTTATGCAAATCCTATAAAGGGTATTTAATAGGATTGCTTCAAATGACATAAAAGTAAAGTGAAATTTGCAAGATATACATTCTTTTAGGATATATATTTTATGTTACAGCATTGTTAAATCAGATGTCAGATATAAAGTAGAAACAATCAGTGTAGATCCGTGGCGTACCTACCATGGTCGCAGGGGTCACAGCTGCGACCAGGCCCGTTACTCCAGGTGGGCCAGTCGGGAGGTACAGCCACTTCACTTATAAGTGGCCCCAGCCACCTGAGGGCCCCTCGAGCCTGGGCCCCTTATAAGCACACAGACCCGGTCAGTGGCGTACACATGACCCATGGGGCCCCGGTGCGAAAATTGATCCGTGGGCCCCCCTCTCCCCCTCCGCGCTTACTCTGCGCGTGCCGGGGCCGCAACACATGGCGGCAGGCACCTGGTCGCAGGGCTGATGCACACACACTTAAAGGACCACTACAGACACCCAGATCACATTAGCTCAATGAAGTGGTCTGGGTGTCAGGTCCCTCTAGTTTTAACCCTGCAGCTGAAAGCATAGCAGTTTCAGTGAAACTGCTATGTTTCATTGAGGGTTAATCCAGCCTCTAGTGGCTGTCTCACTGACAGCCGCTAGAGGAGCTTCCGCGATTCTAAGACACTGAACGTCCATAGGAAAGCATTGAGTAATGCTTTCCTATGGGCGGTTTGAATGCGCATTCGGAGCGGAGAGGCGGAGGGATCCGCAGCACCAAGGGAGTCCGGCGCTGGAGAAAGGTAAGTGCTGAAGACACACACACACTCTCACGAACAGACACATACACACTAGCTAACAGACACACACACATTTACTGACAGAGACACACTCAGCGACAGACATATATACACACTCACCTACAAAACATACACTCTCACTGACAAACACACACTCACTAACAGACATCAAACAGACTCACTAGCAGACACACAAACACACTCAGTAACACACTCAATGACACTCACTAGCAGATACACACTAACACTCACAGTAACACTAACACACTCACACTCACACTAACACTCACACTAACAAACACTCACAGTAACACTAACACACACACCAACACACACAGTAACTCACACTAACACATGGTTTGTTTTTTTTAATTCAATCCCCCCAACCTTACCATTTGGAGTGCTGAGGGGATTCCCTGGGGTCCTGTGGTGCTGCTGGGCGGCCGGTCACTGGGCGGGCAGGCAGGCAGGCTGGCGGGCGCGTTAGGGAGCACTCTCCCCTGAATGCTTCCTCTTCAGCTCCCTCGCGCGCCGCGTAGGGATGCCGGCGCCGGAAGATGATGTCATCTTCCGGCTCCGGTATCCGTGCGGTGCGCGCGAGGGAGCTGAAGAAGAAGCACTCAGGGGAGAGTGCTCCCTCGCGCGCCCGCAGGACCGGCCGTGGGGTGACAGCAGGGCAAGCCTTGGAGGGCCCTGAGGTGGCCGGCTCCTGGGCCCCCCAGGAGAAGAGGCTGGCCACAGTGCGTACATACATACCCCTGCGACCCTGGTATGTACGCCACTGGACCCAGTCAAAGTAATCTTTTTATCTCCCTCCCCGGGTCTTTGCAGATTTTGCGCAGCAGGAAGGGGAGGAGGCTCTCTGCCTTCAACTCCAGGCTGAGTCCAGGCTTTCCGAGCATTGCCGTGGTAACCACTGCCACGCTCGATTCCACGTGGTGCCGGGACTCGCGGGAAGAGCCTTCACCCGGCAGAGATGAAGGCAGAGATCCTCTGCAGCACCACCAGACCACCAGGGAATATGCTGCCTCCGCCCTGGATACTGGTAGGACACAGGGAGGGGGCAATATATTAAATAATATTTTTTTTTATTTATTTTTTTAAACATTAACAAAATAAATATTAAGAAAAAGATGCTCCCTTTTCAGCCCTCACAGACCCTATCCTACTCAGCAAACACTCTCACACACAGCGCGCACACACACAATATGCATCCCTACATACACACACGGACACACACAATATATCCATTACACACACAGAAACAAACACTACTTACTTTACGGTAATGGGGAGAGAATGACATATATGGACGAAGGGAATGACACACATGGGGGGGCTGGGACGGAGGCACTTGGAGGGGCTGGGGGGATGAGATGCATGGAGGGGCTGCGGGGGATGAGATGCAAGGAGAGGCTGGAGGGGATGACATGTATGGAGGAGCTCGGGGGTATTAGACGCATGGAGGGGCTGGGGGGGATGAGACACATGGGGAAGCTGGGTGGATGAGATGCATGGAGGGGTTGGGCGGTTGTAAGACGCATGGAGGGTGGTGGGTGGCCAGGGCAATTTGTGCACTGGGGCCAATTGATTTCTAATTATGCCTCTGGTGTAGATGTCACACATTTCCAGGTTCATTAATAATATTGATCTGGAAATGTGTGACATCTATATTGATTGTTTCTATTTAATATATGACATCTGATTTAGCAATGCTGTTACAAAATATTTCTATAACCAGGTCTCCAATTTAGCTCTAATTCTGCGGGGAATGTAAGACACGTTGTCTGTTTTAAATGCTAGTAAAATTAAAGATTGGGTTGCTGCATGCACGTGAATTATTACAATTAGGAGAGAAAAAAAAAAGTGAGGATTAGACTTCTCCCAGTCTCAGTGATAACTTTTATCAAACAGAGAGCAGTGAGTATACAGTGAGTATACAGCGGGACATGTAGGCCAACATGGGCTTAAAATAAACAGATACAGAAAATGAATGTCTCAATAATTTGCACTAAGTCGTACTATTTTATTATAATGTAATCAGTGATTTCTATCAGGGAAGGTGCAAACCTGGCTTGATGGGATTAGCATAAATGGTTTGTGGTGTATTTAGTTAACAATCTAACTACTAAATCTTTAAAATATAGATAAAGTTTAATTTTGACTGGAGTGGATTATTTCCAACTTCAAGAAAGGCATTTACCAATGGATTATCAATGGTACCTGAGAGTTCTCATGTCACTATGTAGTAGTCCCTCATATGATATTATAATAATATTTATCTCATAGTATTGTTTAAATTATATTACAATATCATTTTAAAATATTCCATTTAAACTGGTTCACAATGAGAAAGTACTATTGTGCTAAAGTTTACAGTTGATTTTTGTTTTGTTTAATATTATAGTTCCAGGACGTACATGGAACAAAGTAACTTTTTGTTTTTGTTTATATTTACTAAAGGGACACTATAGTCACCAAAACATATTTAGCTTAATTAAGTTGTTTTGGTGTATATATCATGTCCTTGCAGTCTCACTGCTCAATTCACTGCCATTTAGGAGTTAAATCACTATATTTATGCAGTCCTAATCACACCTCCCTGCATGTGACTTACACAGTCTTCCTAAACACTTCCTGTAAAGAGTCATGTAATGTTTACATTTCCTTTATTGCAATTTCTGTTTAATTTAGAATGTTTTATCTCTTGCTCTGCCAATAGCTTGATAGATCATGCAGGAGCTTCTTGTATGTGTTTAAAGTTAATTTTACAGAGCAGAAGATAAAAACCTATAAAATAAGTTTGCATGTGATTGAAAATGAAATCATTTTGTTTTCATACTGGCTGTGTGAGCCACAGCCAGGGGAGGTGTGGCTAGGGCTGCATAAACAGAAGCAATAGTAATTTAACTCTTAAATGGCAGAGAAGTGAGCAGCAAGGCTGGAGGTGTATCATCTATACACCAAAACTGCTTCATTAAACTAAAGTTGTTTTGATGACTCTAGAGTCCCTTTAACCCCTTAAGGACACATGACATGTGTGACATGTCATGATTCCCTTTTATTCCAGAAGTTTGGTCCTTAAGGGGTAAAGGGACACTTCAGGCTCCAAAATAATAACCATGTGTTTAATGCCTCTGCCTTGAGAGGTCATGGACATTATTAAGAAGAACTTTGTTTGTTTTAAATGATTGTATAACAAATCTACCTTTGTCATTACAAATCCTCATATCATGATGACTTTGAACATGTGCAGCAGTATTCAGTGTACGAGCCTCATGCACAGCTGTACTACAGCAACATTTGAATGACAGTGACAGGACACTGCGCTAACCTGCCTGCAGAGCTCACTGCCTAACACTGCCGCTGCTGTCTCTACATTATTTTGGAGGTGGCAGAGTGGGTGTGGGCTTTGGATGCCATGAATGTCCTGGTAAACTGTTCAAACTATATGACAAAAAGTAGAGGGATTGCACCTATAATCTGTGTTCACCATAAGTACTACAAAACAAACTATAAAGGTTATGGTGTTTACAGTGTGCCTTTAATATATTACCTCTACAGCCAAACCACTCCACATCTAAGCTATATTCATAGTCTGAAACTATTTAAATATCTAGTTGACTGAAAAACAAGTGAAATAAAAAGGCACTTGGCACTTGCACAAGGGTCTTGTCTGTTTTCATTCTAAGTCAATCATTGCATGTAGAGTTAAAGACTCCTTGTACAATCTATTTTGGGGGGAAATAGTAAGGTTTAATAAGTTGTACATATATGCCTGGTGACTCCAAAAAGAAATAGAAAATGTCTATCAAGTAAAGTAGAAATAAATGGGGAAAAAAAAAAAAAAAAAAATTCTGATTGTCATTTTTAAGTTGGGGGTTAATAATTGATTAGGTTTTGTAAAATGATTTCCAAAATTAATTATAAATATTTAAGTACAAATTGATAGGCAGATTGGTACAGGCAAGTGATTATTAATAGTTCCCCAAAATCTCTGTATTTTTGCCTAAATACATATAGATCAGGGATTGTGGAGCAGTTTTTGCTTTAAAGTCCTGTAGTTAATCATTTTCATGGACTATCTTAAAAACAAAGTTACAGTATCTTATAAATGCAGACATGTATTTAAAATTATTGAAGAGATTCTTGGTGGGTGAAAATTTGGATGCTATGCACGCTAGTCTTTTACGCTACGTTGATAAGGCTGAATTGGGAAATCTTTTTTTCCGCCCACACTGCTGTTTTTGCGTAAAATTTATATTTTGCTTCTATTACATTCCCAGTTTAATAAATTAAGCCCTACACATTGTATGCTCTTATACTACTAGATCTCTATGTTAACATCTTCCTGTGTTAGTAAACATTGGAAACTAAAAACTAAAGTCTGCCTCTTAAGTAACTAAAGTCTGTTAAGTAACTTTTACTTCACCAGTGAAGATATGAATTCTTAAAAAAACAAAAAAACAAAAACAAACACAATTTAGACATTTGTTAGTTTCTTGAGTAGTTCAGGCTAACTTTGCACTGCAGACATTTGTGGACTACATTTCCCATGATACTTTGGGAGCCCAGAGGAAAGGAATCGTTATATCGTTTCATTTAGTGCATAAAAAGGAGCCATACATTGCAAAACCAGCAATTTGTCGTCAAGAGTCACAAAATTCAGCTAAATATAAAAAATAAAATGTCAGTCGAAGATGACTGTTTTTCAATAGCATTTTACCCAATAGGTATACAGTAACAAAACAATGCTAGCATAAAACATTAAAACAGGTACGACTTAAAGACAAAATCTGTGAAAAGAACTTAAGTGACCACAAAAAAGCAGTAATAAAGGACAGTTCCTATTTTACAGTTTGCACCCAAAAGGATGAATACAATTCTAATAAATATTACTCATACAGTATAAATACTGAATGTCTAAATAGATTTCTTTTTTTTAAGAAAAGCCCAGGTCAGAAAGAATCAGTGGAAGCAAACTGTGTAGAGACTGTTTTTACACAAGCAAAAAATAAAATAAATTGACTCTCCATTCCACAATGTCACACTCCCCCCCCAATTTAATTAGGCTGCAGAATGTAAAGCAGTTTTCTATTAATCTATACATCTGTACAGTTTAGTTACAGTATTAGTATTTATATCTTGAGGGAAATTGTATGTTCACACAATATTGCCTTAAGCGGCAATGGCTTACTTCAATCTGGGTGGAAATGGCCAAATATTGAGTACAATAATTGCTAGAGGGACTCAATTTGAACCTTAATGTACAGTCCAACCAAACACAAGCAGCCTAGCAGCACTAAAACACAAAGTGAACCATATATTCCAGATGTGTGATAAGTAGATAATATACTGAAAATTAATTTGGGAATTGCTTAGAAGCAAAAGCTCAACAAGTAAACAGTAAGAAGGTATGGAAATGTTGGAGCGGAACGAGACAGAAAACTGGACCATTGCTATGAGCCATTTAAGGCTATCAAACAAAGATTAGCTATTTAAAAGGTTATGTGTAGCTTAAATGTTCTCTCCAGTACATTTACTGCTTGCAAACCATCGCAAAAGGTATTTTATTTAGAGTATTAAATCTTTTCAACTAGAGTATGAAGGCACTTTGTAATTTGCTTTGGATAAGGGGTGGAAATTCTTTTCACTTCGGTTGTTGCAGGACTATATATCCCAAAAATCCCTACCAGTAATTGGACAATTCTGGACACCCCTGTTGTAGATGGACTTTATAATAAAAACATTTCAGATTATTTTGTATCCAACATAATAAACAGAAAAGTCCTAAACTAAGAGGTTTGTTTCTGGTCTCTCCTCCCCTCCCCCCTTGCGCTTCACTCGAGATCAAGATACTTACAAATAGTTAAATGTCAATAGGTATGACATAATAATCATAAACGTTGAACTTGTTTATTTTCTCATTTCTCATCACTGCTTCAAAGTGCCCTGTTATTAAATGTTGAATTGGCAGGATCCTCTTTTATTTACATTGTGCCAGTTCCCATTGCATTTCCTAGTGCCGCTAGCTGCTGCAACAGAGTGACAGTTACAAAGAAGAATCCCAGATTGACACAAAATATGCAATATTGGTTCCCACAAAAAACATAGTGGGGAACTCCAGTTATCCTTTAATACTCAGTAAAGGGCCTTGTAAAATATCTTCCCTTTCTTCCCCCAAAAAAGAAACTTAATTGATGCCCCTAGGCGTCAATTAACTGAGGGTATGACAAATAGTCACAGTGACCTTAAAAGAACACGATCGTGTCAGGAATACAAACATATTCCTATCTCTATAGTGTTAAACTATTTAGCTCCCCAGCCCCCTCAGATCGCTTTTAAAAGGTTTTAATATCTATTGGTTTTCTCCCACACCGCACCAGTCTTGCAGCAGCTGGCCCTGACTCCATGGCTGAGGTCATCAATCTTGATGATCTCAGCCAATCTAATGCTTTCCCATATGAAAGCATTGGGAGGTAGTTGAGTATGTCTCTCTATGGGGCATGTTCAGCGTCTCCATGCAGAGCGTGAAGACGCTGAACGTAGGTGCTGCAAACTGCACAGCACTGATCCAGGAAGCACCTCTAATGGCCGTTTGAGTGACTACGCCTAGAGATGTTACTGGCAGCAATGCAAAACTGCCCTTTTTTACATTTAAAAGCCTGCCGGGAAGGCTATAGACACCAGAACAGCTACATTAAGATGTAGCAGTTATGGTGACTATAGTGTCCCTTTAAGTGTAATGATATACTATTTAGTATTTAGAAACAAATGCTTCCTTGCCCCTCTTCATGCACAAGGCACCATGCACTACCAAATACAGGTCCAGGGTATGCTTACTAAATATGTTTAACCCAGGCAGGAGAGCCAGTTCGTGTTTAGTTTAGTTTCCAGTTACCTTTCACATGTTGAGACTAAGGATTATGAGTTCTGGAGTAGTAAGCAAAAAATATTACATTTAAAAGCTCGTCATTCCCATCACAATTGCTCTGATTAAGTGAAAACATCTCTCCATTCTTGAAGTATGCCATGAGTGAAACGCCAAGATAGTGTCCAGGATTGATTACCTAAGCATACTGGCAGAGTACAAGGAGAGGGTTTTAAAATGACGGTTGTTTTCTTGTTTAGAGAGAAATAACCACGGCAGATGTGAACATTGTGTGTAGTGAGGTTCCAAGAACCGTGTTTTGACTTTCTTCAGTCCCTTTAACATTCCCTCTGTGGAGAAAAACTAACAGGGGAGATGTACAAATAAACTATTTGTTAAGGCTTCATTGATTCAGAATTTCTTTTAGATTATAATCTTTTGAAGTAATAGCTGACATTGTATATAAACATTTACTATTTTGTGCAAAAACGTGTTTCGATCTTTCCCTGTGGAATATCATATTCTGCTTTAGATCACGGTTCTTACAAGCATCTCCTCCTTCAATCATTTCCCTCCTTATTCCATTGAGACGGCCTGTGAAGCATGGTGCTACAGTCAAATTAAACAGGATGCAGTAGTTTCATATAAATAAGGCCTGCTTGGTAGTGGTAACGTCTACTAGTGCTTGCACGGTGATGCTCACTTTTACC
Organism: Pelobates fuscus; assembly: GCF_036172605.1. Lineage (NCBI taxonomy): Eukaryota > Metazoa > Chordata > Amphibia > Anura > Pelobatidae > Pelobates > Pelobates fuscus. Next base: position 379,038,595 of record NC_086317.1, on the reverse strand, counting down.
AAGCCCTTTTCTTCTAGGATGTGATGGGGTAAACACAGTTTCTCCTATAAAAAATAAATAAATAAATAATAATGAATAATTACATAAAAACATATTATTGCCAAGACACTACAAGCTTTCCATTATATTTATATTAAATCAGTGTTTCATTTAGAAGATTCTATTGCAAATATAAAAGGATGTGTTTCATCCCACACAAAGTAATCTCTGCAGAACAGTCTTTCTTTGGGATTGTGTTTAAAGGGACACTCCAGGCACCCAGACCACTTCTGCCCATTGGAGTGGTCTGGGTGCAAAATCCCACTACTCCTAACCCTGCAAGTGTAATTATTGCAGTTTTTTATAAACTGCAATAATTACATTGCAGGGTTAACTCCACCTCTAGTGGCTGTCTATTAGACAGCCACTAGAGGTCACTTACTGACTCATAGCACAGGTTATCTGTGCTAGAGCGTCGCTGGACGTCCTCACGCTGTGTGAGGACTTCCAGCGTTGCTCACTTCCCCATAGGAAAGCATTGAAATTCATTTTCAATGCTTTCCTATGGGGAGACGTAATGCGCATGCGCGGCATTGCCGCGCATGCGCATTAGGTCTCCTCGGCCGGTGGGCGGGATCAGTCTCGCCCACCGGAAGAACAGGGAGGAGCGGCGTGGAGGAGGAGACAGCGGCGAGGGACATCGCCGCTGCCTCAGGTAAGTCACTGAAGGGGTTTTCACCCCTTCAGTAACCGGGGATTGGGGGGTGGGAGGGAGAGGGACCCTCCAGTGCCAGGAAAACTGATCGTTTTCCTGGCACTGGAGTTTCCCTTTAAGGATCTTCCTTCACTGACTGACTCCATCCACTCTATGGTGGGAACTACCACTTGTTACACCTCATCCTCTACCCACATTAAAACAGAAAACTACCTCTTCACCAAGGGACAGATATCCAAGCCAACATAATTATCTACCCAGGTTTACACAGAGTTTAGCACAACATTTTAGGAACACTGTCCACACAACTTATTCATGCTTTCAAATTTTTGAACATATACGTTTCATTTTTTTATTTTTTATTTTTAACATGCTCTTGCCTAAATATTTCCTATTGTGTATTCCACAATTGGTATTTCTATATTTTAGATTAAGGTAGGACTGAGCTGTACTATTTGCAGTTACAGCATCTTGGATAATGAATTTTATGGCAACTAGTTTAACAATATTACTATTTTGAAGAGAAATTACATTTTAAAAATGCTCAATATTGGGATATATTTAAAGGGACACACCAGACCCCTAAGGTTTTTATGTGTGAAGAGTGTGTCCTCTTTTCCATTTTACAAAAAGTGCAGATTTCGATACAAAATGGCACTTTTCTAAAGTAACCATGTTACATCCCTTTGCTGTCAATCAGACACTGGTCCTGTTACTTCCTGCTTTAAGTAGAGCTAAACTTAAGGGGCATCAGTTGCTCAGGAAACCTGCCTCGCAAACACTTCTAATTGAGATGCATTGGGAAGTCAGTAATGCATATATGGACTCTGCTTCATCCAACCGATTATGTGTTTGGAGAGGAGGTTAATAAGTATATGCTTATGCTTATGCTAAGTACAGTTTTTTCCTTTAACCCCTTAAGGACACATGACATGTGTGACATGTCAAGATTCCCTTTTATTCCAGAAGTTTGGTCATTAAGGGGTTAAAAGTTAATAATTGTATCTAATATCTTACATCAATGAAATACAACTTTAAGACGTAGTGTGACAATCAACAAGTTTGTTGTAGCCATCATGAATAAAACTGCATATGCTTCCTATTAAAACCAAATTTTGTTACATCCTCAAATAAAGCAGAAATTGGGCTGAAAATATTGTTAGAGAATCCCAGTTTGAATATATCCATGTATATTGCACTAGTATACTAAACTACCAACCTAAGAGACAAAATATAACATCCCATAACAGGGATGTTGGTCATTCTTGGGTCTTAATATTTGGTCATGGTTGGCCTGGAGGAGATATGTCTTAGTTACATAGTTACATAGCTGAAAAGAGACTTGCGTCCATCAAGTTCAGCCTTCCTCACATATGTTTTTTGCTGTTGATCCAAAAGAAGGCAAAAAAAAAAAAAAAAAACCCCAGTTTGAAGCACTTCCAATTTTGCAACAAGCTAGGAAAAAAAATTCCCTCCCGACCCCAGAATGGCAGTCAGATTCATCCCCGGATCAAGCAGCTATTACCCTACATTGAAAGATTATATCCTTGAATATTCTGTTTTTGCAGATAATGTTTTGCAGATAATGTAGTTGATAATATCCTTGAGTGGTCACCTGTTTAAACTCTAGTCCAACTTGCTAGAGGACTTTGGTGGGTTCTTTTAGGAACCTACAATCTTAGCAGGTCAAATAGCAAGTCAACTGGACTACATAACCTGTTAAATAATGGGGAAAACCTGATTCCATTTGAATTATTCCACATGGAGTTAAAGGCAACACCATGAACAGCAAACATTACAGCCAGGTTCAGCAAACTAGGAGGGAAGAGTAGACCCCCACCTGTTGTAATGCTGGCTAATGATCATGAGAATATTGCAGAAGATTGGGGGATCCTACTTTTTAAGCTTTCAGGCCTAGGATTAAAAGAAATTCAGATTTGTACAATATATTAATGCCTACAAAGAAGATTGTAATATTTGTATATAAATCACTGCATCAATTGCAAATTTAAAAACTCAAGTTTTAATTACATAAACAATTCTAACAGCCATTAAATATACTTTGAATATACTGTTGCATTGATAACTAAGCTAAGAACATTTTAACTGTTTTTTTTATTGATGAATATTCTGTTTAAATAGCCATGGAAACTCTCCAATTAACGTCTTGCTGTCAGTCTGCTTTGTTATGAATACCTCCTTTGTGGTTTGAGGCATTTATGGAAGGAATACATTTGCTTTCCAAGTGCAGACATCTGGTGAACAGAAGTCTCACAAGGAAAGACATTTTTTTGTAATATTTAATTCAGTTGCTAAGCTTCACCACCATTATCTTATATCAGTATAAATGCATGGGCTCTCCTTCTGTAATTCCAGGCAAATAATGGCTCAGGACACTCCCCAATACAAACTGACAATCGTTTTTTTGGAAAAGAGACAGGAAAATTCACATTCAAAAGTTAGTACTAGATTTAAGGTCTACTGCTTCATCGTAGTAGTGCTGAGAACCTTCCTTTGGTGACCACTGTAGTAGACAATCATGTTAATGTATAAAGAGTAGCTCTGAAGCAAAGTTCCTAAATTAGAGCAATCACCATAAAAACCAACATAATGTCCCTGTTGATTGCTTCACTTTCGGCATTTGTCCAGAGCTGCCCTTACCTACAACCTCAACTGTGTGGATAACTGACCTAAAATGATGTCATGAGAAGGAGGATTATTTAGCATTTTTAAGAAATGTGTGTTCCACTTTTTTACTCTTTTTAAAAGGCGAAGAAATATTAAGGTGCTGGAAATGAAGGATTAATCTATCTGCACATATATGTTTTTGAACAATGCGAAGCAAATTTCAAATTATTGGATTAGCAATTCATGTTCTATAAAGGGGTTTTAGTGTTTCATGGGGCAATTAATTGTTTTCTGTTTTGGACCACTTTACAGCCAACATTAGGCAAAGACGTGGTGATTGTGACATTCCAGAATGGGCACTGGTCCTGAATCACAGTTCATTCTGTGCCATTTCTTTCTTTAAAGAGGAACAGTGTCTCATTCCCTGATTCCAGTAAATGCTATTGAAGTGCAAGACCAGGAATGCAGCAGACTTAAGTAAAAACCCCACATCTGGCTGTGCCAGTTCGGCCTGGCATATGCTTTAACAGTCACATTAACAACACTGTGAAGCACAATTATATCAAGCAAGAAGTTACGTTGTTCTCCAACACATTATCCCATCTACTACACCACATTCACTGCTGCTAGGGGCACTGGATAGAGCCATGCGGATCAGACCCTCAACTACCATCCTTTAGCAAACACTCTCTGATCAAGATTATTTGGGAAACAGCCTAAGTTAATGGTGCAGTGCAATAAAACCAACTCGTGTAAAGCTAGTTTTCTGGGATATGTTGCACTTCATGTAGCTTTTACAGTTACAAAGCTGATAACTCTTCCATGAAGGTTTGGGTTTTGACATGCACACACCAGTAGATATGTGTAAGAAATAAATGCTATCATCAGGCAAACACAAAATGCGGACCGATCTCTTAATCAACACTGCTCACCATGGCAAATTATGTAAGGAATAATTGACGACAGGCCGTTGAATTATTAGAAAAATAATGCACACCCGAGGTGGTAATGGGGTCACGACGCGAAGCGGAGTGGCCGTTACACCTCAGGTGTGCATTCTTTTTTTCTAACAATTCAACAGCCTGTAGTCAATTATTCCACTTATGCTACAGTTACCACACCTCAAAACATTGTTCAGATGATGAATGTCAAGTTTTTGCCATTAAAACGCTCTTGTGTATAGAACTAATTTCTTATTACGCAACTGCAATGCGGTCAAGACCTGTCTGGAATTACTTTAGCCGTGCGTCTCCCTGAAAATAATGCACACATTAGAACGTTCGTCAACCAAGCAGATTGAAGCATTCAATGGCCCTGTAGTATGAGGCTCATTAAAAACACCTAATGGTCGCTGACATTTTCAACAATAAAAAAACTCACAGGAGTGAAAAAAATAAAGCACAAAACATTCAGTGTGCTGCATCATGAATTAGAGTTGCTAGAACCCTTGGAAACTAGATAAGGTCTGATCTGAACTTTTTTCTTCAGGCAGATCCATGTGTTAACAATAAACTTATTGCTGGTTTTGGAAGTGGGAACCTCATTATTGTTGTTGGAGTTCTGGCCATGAGAAGGGATGTGGCTAGTTAAAGTGCAGCTTCTCACAAAAAGAGTATGTCTCCTATTCACAACTCGTGGTCTATGCAAGAAATGAGGTTTGGCATGTCAAGTAGATAGTATATAGAAGGATATTTCTATATTCATTGGGACTAGTACTTTTTTTTTTTTTTACAAGTTGTACAAAATGTTGCATTTTATTTAACTCAACAATTTTACCAACTATATTTACTAGAGAAAGGCAGGACCAGAATGTATATCACAAATAATGTGTTGACTATGTAGTTCATATGTAACAAATTAAACAATGAAATTACAATTACATGGTATTTCCATTCACAGCATCAAATGCAAAATGGTCTCCCTTCTCTACTATACTCACTAAACCATCAGATATATTAACTATAATTTATTATTATATCAGTGAATAAGGGATAGTGCAATGTTAATCCCATTTTCTCTCTTCTCACCTTCAGTGTAAAGGACTTTTGTAGGCGAATTCTAATTTTTTAAGAATATTTTGATTGTCTTGATAAATGTCTTATCTCCTCTGAAACCTAATAAGCTGGCACAGGTCTCAAGACATGTTCTTGCCAACACAGGAGACCAAAAAGAGGGACTGATCTGGCAATAATTATACAGTGTTTATGTATTGTGTTAGCTACATACATATCCTCTAGCATCCTTTGCAATCAGAGTAGAGAGCAAAGCATTCTGGGACAAAATACACATAATTCCTGGCGAGGTCCAGTGCGCCTAGAACTTCCAGTATGGAATCAGACATGGGGTAACAACTTCAATGTGTAAATTATCTGCTACGTTATACATATGCTACCAATTAGGGTAGCATTACACAGATACAATTATTAGAAGATTACAAGACATAAATTAGGCATGACAGAGTCTCTTTAAAGCTCTACTACATGGGGATATATATGATCTCCCAACACAAATGATCAATATTCAGTACTCGGAATCGGAATGTTTATGTAAATGAGAACACATACACAGGCAGCATGCTTCCAAGGTTGCTATTCATACAATTGTCATAACAGGAAGGCAATACATGCTATACTTAAATTCAATTATTATTTTTAAGCAGAAATGAAAGCTTATGTTTTGCATCCATTACAGCCCAGTTTTTTTTTTTGTTTTTTTTTTTTTTATTCAGCCCCCTTCACCTCTGAAATATGTAGAAAACATTTTTTTCAAGATATAATTCCGTGGAAAAAAAAATATCTTATGCTATAATATTTAAACCTATTTAGAAGCCTAAAATGAAGTTCCATAGATGAATGCTGGAACTTCTGACCCCTAGCCAGCCCGTATCAGATCTCTTGGAACACATGTGTACCAAGTGAAAATAACTTGTGTAATAACTTTTATTACATGTTGGGAAACACCTGCATCAAGTAGGTTTTAGGTTTTCTACATGGTTGAATAAGAAAGCAATAGCAATTAGCATCCAGTTACTTAAATACTATGCTATGCCACCAATGTAGTAAAAAGTAAAAAAAAAATTGGCTTATATTAGGAGCCTTACAGCAACAGAATCCAGTGGTGAAAGGAGCAATGGGAATTGATTTCTGAATGTCAGATAGCAGCCAAAAGGGATGATTAAATTAAGTACCTTCATAACTCCAGGAATAAAGATGCAATTGCGTGCATGCAAATAGGTTAAGCCGATAGTGCATTCCAATGAAAACTTAAATACATTAATACGAAAAGTAGTATATGTAAAAGGCAAACGCCTATCAGATCCCAGGAGTGTAAGAAAGTGGCGGGTTGTGGGATTTTCTCTCCCAGAGCCAGAAGAGCATCAACAGTCTGTTGAATGTGGCGAATATTCAATTGAAGGATGTCATTTGGAGAGCAGAGGTCAGCCTATCCGAAGGGCAGCCATCAGAACAGAAAGAAACAGTGCACAGCATTAAAAAGACAACACAGATAGAGAATTGAATAAAGTAAATCAATAGCCTATGGGGCTAAGATTATGGAAGGTTTCCTACATGTGTTTTCCACAACAGCAGAAAGCTTAAAGCCACTAAATTACTAGAGCACAAATGATTACATTGGTGCCCAAAGGCAACGCTATAGACCATTTCTATGTCTACACCAACTGTTGAAGTAAAAATAAAAGATGAATGTGTTTTTGGGAATCTATGAATTCAGGTGACAAGTTATCTTTTTACAACAAGTATTGAGGCAAAGAATGGAATATAACGGAAAGAGGGGAAACATAAATATCACAATGAAATGTGAGGCTGGACCCAATGATAGCAGATAATACACCTAAAATGTTAACTAATATCTGCAATTTCTCACCTTAATGTATATGCTTCAGGCAAAAGAAAGCAATAGATGCATGTATTTCTGTAATGGAATGACGGCAAAAGAACACAAAGCTATATTTTATATATATATATATATATATATATATATATATATATATATATATATATATATATATATATATATATACACACACAGATGGAATTGGAAAACTTTATGCGTAGCTGTGAAACTAGTGTGAATATCTGCAACTAATATGGCATCGAATGCCAATACATAGAAAGTTTGTCTTGGCTCAGATTAAGCGTTAGCAATTGCTCAAATGGTGACAGATACATGTGCATGTTATGTATCATGAATTCATTAGTCATTAATAAAATAAAAAAATTAAAAAACTTCAAAAGTATGCAGCAAGTTTATACATGTAATAAAAAAATAAAACTTTTGGTTCTATTCACTAATAATTTTATTTATCACGTTACAGTTCTCACTCACTCTGTCAAAATACCCTTTGAGAATATATACCCTGTCATTTGTAAGGAGATGCATCGACTCTCTCCTCCACTGGCGGATCCAGAGCCTTATCTCGGGAGGGGCACTCATAGATTATTTAAAGAAACAATCCAGGCACAATAACCATTACAGCTCTCTGTAGTGGTTATGGTGCCAGGAGTGTTGTGGTGCCCTCCCAGAGTAAATAGTCAAACCGTTTAAGAACAGTTTGACAATTTACCTGGGGTCTGCCAGGATAGGGGCTGTAGTATGGGGATAGGGCCTCTAGGTAGGTGTGTGTGTGTGTGTGTGAGACAGTGTGTGTAGGAAGGGCAGTGTGTGTTTGTGTGAGTGATGTAGTGTGTGTATGGGGCCAGTGTGTGTATGAGGGTGTAGTGGGGGCAGTATGTGTATAGAAGTGCAGTATGTGTGTGTGGGGGAGTTTAGTGGGGGAGTGTGTGTATGAGGGGCGCAGTGTGTGTATGGGAGTACAGTGGGGGCAGTGTGTGTATGAGGGGCGCAGTGTGTGTATGGGAGTACAGTGGGGGCACTGTGTGTATGGGGGTGCAGTTTGAGCAGTGTGTGTATGGAGGAGAAGTGTGTATGGGGGTACAGTGGGTCCATTGTGTGTATGGGGGTGCAGTGGGGGTAGTGTGTGTATGGGTGTAGAGCAAATAGCAAAGGAGAGGTGCAGAATTAGATATTATGGTGCACAAATATAGATAGTTTTTTCCTGTTGGATAAATGGCTCACATAACAAATCGGAATTTATGTAAACAGTAATGCTCTAGGTCAAAAATAGGAAATGTGAAATTCCATTGGATGTTTCCATTGGATGTTGCCATTGGATTGAGACATTCCAACTTATTTAGCTATACTGAGCACTGTGTGATACAGCAGAGATCTCTTGAACCAAATCCTGGTCTGGTGGAATTACAGAGTATGAGCGTAGGATTTCCTAATATCAATGATTGGAAAAGTATAAGCTTGCATCCGACATAAAATCTTATTCAGGTTTCATTATCAAAATAAATAAAAATAAAGTGAATTGTAGAAGTGAATGTAAGCTGCCTCTGGCTTCCATTCACTTGCTCGGCTAGTTTCCATTCATTCTATTTTTTTATTTGAAGTGAATTAGTTGCTCTGTCAGATGCATGGTTTTTGCTTCAGTGCCTGGAGGGTTCCTTTAAGTAGTGTTGAGGCACTGGCCTACAAAGCGATTAGTGAGAATGTTGCTCTAATAATAAAGGGATTTGTCAATCAACCAACTTCGAATTCGGGGGTCAACACAATTCTGCTTTAGTTCAACTAAAAAATAAATGGACAAAACTAATTTTTAAAAAGGTCAAATCCAACATGTAAAGGGCATTTTTAAATTGGGCACCATGTGTAAACCGCATCTTGTATGATAAGAGACCTGAGAATGAATGACTTAATTTCTAGTGAAATCACATGAACGCATTTTAATCCCAAGCCCTGTAATACAGGTGGGTGATGTTTGCGACCTGCTCCAAACTCTGTCTATTCACTAGGCTGCTTTCATTTTACTCTGCAAAGCAAATAGTAAGAAAATAAAGGACACTTATCAGCCCCACAAATCTCATCCACCAGGACAAAAATTCATTTATTCATACTTGCTACAACTGGTTCTTCTGTCTCATACAGAGGTCTATCACTGCAGGTATCTGCATTCCAAAACGTAACTCCTGACAGATAATGTATTTGAACATCTCTATAAATAATACACAAGATGTTTGTCCTAAAAGTTATTTTAATGCAGCTAACATACATAGTTTTTATTAAGGATCACTATTAAAGGAGAACTGGAATCACCCCTCATTCCAGGGACCTATTTAACCATGCCCTGCCGAGAGTGGATTTATCTCATAAGAGTTGGCATTAGGCTGCTAGAGGGGTACACTGGCATTGTGGCAGGCTTATGCAATGTATTATCATATACTGTAATTAACACCCCAATATTTTTGCTTAAGTCGGGTGTTTTTCAAAGCCCATTCCAGTTTGTGAGCATTGAAGTTGGTGTTTAGTATATGAATGAGTGCGCTGGATCTTGGAAATACATATTTAATTATTTTTTTTTCCGTTTCCAATATACTGACCTACTATGTCTTAGGTCATCCTGCCCTCTAGTGGAAGTAGTCAAGTATACACTTCCTAAATTCCAACCAACCTAAACACTATGATCAAGGATTGCAATGATAATGCACCCCTTACAATGTTTAACTAATAATTTAACTATTTAAACTATGTGTGTAACAGTGTATAGTATTTAAATGTATCCCTAACAGGAAAAATCTCAATAGCACAGCAAAACACACCATGGTGAATAATAAAAGTTTTATTATTCATTAATCATGTAAAAAAATCTTATAAATTAAAATTGTAATTTAAGCAGTCAAAGTGCTTTAATCTTAAAGTGAATTTTTATCACTCCCTGTAGGACCTAATTGTAAGCTTATGTAGGAGTCAGGAAAAGGAAGACAAGTTAGGTTTAATGTTCACATTGTGCATTTTATACCATACAGCTATTGTATGAGAGTAAGTCTTCTTCTGTGTGTGTGGGGACAACGTATTGCAGGGGAACCAGTCATTCCTTAGAAATTGTGTTTTTTTTTTTTGTTTTTTTTTTTAATAAAACACTAAAAATCACATTGGAAAATTATTACTATAAGAAAACCGTTTCCATGAGATGTTCCATTTCCTTTTAACCCCTTAAGGACACATGACATGTCATGATTCCCTTTTATTCCAGAAGTTTGGTCCTTAAGGGGTTAAATATATATAAAAAAAAGATTTGGCAATTTACATCACAATCCGTTCAGTCCAGGCAAAGTCAGACACCCATTACATAAAGGTAGGAGGAGAAGAAACATTGTTTAAGTTCCATTCTCGTTTGTGTGCAGTCTCTACTGACGTGGTAAGGACAGAGCTTGTGGCAATGACTGATGTGGAGGTGGATACAGTCACCACTTGCAGGATAAACAGTTGTAGATGTCTATTGTACATTTTATTTATTTTTCTTATGTCATAAATATACTCTTGCTAAATATTGGGAATAAATAAACATGTTAAAATATTGGACAGTTTTCCCCGTCATCACCCTAATCCTGGAGAAAGGCAGAATTCTTATTTTAAGATAATTCTAATATGTTCCCAAAGGCTGTTGGACTTCAATTGTGTGTTAAAGTCAAATCTATCTTTAATATTACTGCCTGCTACCTAATCTAATTATAGGAGAAATCCTCAGCTCAGTAAGATTTAGCTCTCCACTAGCTCAGCAACCTAAAACTCCAAAATATGTTTGAGAAGTGTTGAGCAAGCAAGAGTGACTAGTAGCCAAATTCACTATGACTGTGCTTTGGTAATGTGGGCATGAAGGAGATTGATGAGGAATATTCTGCACTAATCAAGGTAAGTGTATGAACAAGCCTTTAAAAAAATGATTTAAATATAATGCCACCGTAATGTTTTTCTGGGGGAAGGGAATTACTGACCTGAAGGGAGAATGACAAAAGTAGCTTAGAAGATGAAAGAGCTCGGATTTGAAATGACTACATTTCAAGAAATGCAAAGTCAACCATATACAGACAGTGGACAGGAACAGTGATATAACGTAAGAGACAGACCATGGAACCAAAGATACATGAGAGCGTTATCAGCATAGAGATGGTACAAGAGTTTTGAATAAAGGATTACAAGGTAGCAATGAGAAACATATGGTCAATCTGCAAATGGTTTGTAGAACTGGGTGATCCACAGCATCAGAAGCGGCAGTAAGGTCAAGTAGAATTTGTAGAGAGTAATGACCTTTGAATTTAGTAGATATTAAATCATTGGTCACTTTGTTTTTTTCCCCACTCTTGACACCCTTGTGGGTTGCACTAACAAGAGTGAAGTGAACTGACTTTGCAGTTGGAATAAAGAAGGTTAGTCAACTGAATATATACAAGCTCCTACGGGAAGCAGGAGACAGCAAGGTGACATCGAGACAAAGAAGATACATTGATAGATGGTTTTTAAGATGAGATTAATAAGTCTGTGTCAAGATAGTGAAAGAAGCTAGTTAGATGTCAGGAGAGAGATGAAATTAAAATAAAAAGAGTGGAGGAAAGTGATTAAAGCGGCTGTGTCACGGGGAATTGGCGCTATATGGGAAAAAAAACGATTATCCCCCTTGAATAGATTTGTCTTCCTATCCCCCACCACATCAATAAATTTTTGGCACAGTCTCCTGATTTACCTCTACAAAGCCATTTGATTTTTTAAATTTATTTTAAAACAACAAGTATTTTTCTTGGGAGGGAGGCGAGAGGTATAGTTTCCCTTGCAGGCTCTGTCCATTGCCAGCTATGCACACTGACGACAGACAATATTATGCACAGAATTGACATTGAGTATCCCAGTTCCTGGCTGCCTAAGTCACGTATGCTCGGGGTGTAACACGCCCCCAGCACATAATTACAGATGACTCTGTATGTTCACTGTTTAAACTGGAACACTGCACATACATATTCACATCAGCAAGTGGTCATGGTGCTTAGAGTAACCCTTTGACACCAGTAAGAGGTAACAAGTACATAACAGGTCTAAAATTCCACGAGTAGTGTAATATTTCATTTATGTAAGCTACAGCAGGAACAGATGTAGTTAAAATCTAGTCAAGAACAATATTGTATTACAAGATATACAGAGAAGGTCCTCACTTGTCATAGCACGTATACAAACATTATTATTAGAATAGCATTGTACAATTATAAAAAAAGGGGGTTACTTAGAGGTGAAGTTTACAATGTATGAGGATTGTGAGGTAGGTGAATGTAAATCATTATGTGTCTGACTGGGATTCGAACCTGGGAATCCAAATTCAATGACAATGTTACCACTGCTCTAACCAACCAATATGAAATGTTCATATTACACCACGATTTGTGTCCATATGTATGTGATAATCAATTCTAACATTATCAGCCCATTATTTTTCAAGAAAATAAAAAATAAAATAAATCACAAATCCTATGTTGCTCAGCATTAACTCACACACCAATTATTTTGCATTTTTTTCCTCTCCCTACCTTTCTTCAATATATTCAGGATTTCATCTCTGTTCTGAATGTTCACTGTTTGATAAAAGCCCTGTGTTCTCTGGACTGAAAGATTGACCCTTGCATTATCAACGCAATTCTGTCTTGCTTTATTAAAAACAGTGGAATAGGCCTATTTTAAGACCCGTGAGTGCCCTTTTATATAGATACTATTGTTATGGTAAGAGTCTGTGCGCAGGCAACTTATTGACCTGAATTTCTGAGCATGGAAATAAATGCAAAAATCAGAAGCAGAAGCCATGATTATGACCGTGTGTTTTAATGAGACAAAAAAAAAAAAGCAATAGCCAATTTTTATTTACATTTTCTTGGGAAGGAGTTTCTATATTTGTAACATTGCCCTACAGTAATTTAAGCATCTCAGTTCTGCTCTACTGTAGCATTTATTTAGCATATAGTGCTTCATCGTCAGGCAAAGGCTTGTTAAACCCTCCCTGAGCTACATATGTATTTGTGATACTGCCAGCAGAAAGTTCAGTATTTCTTTATGCACTAACTTTGAAATGTGAATGACCGTGTCTCTCTATATTTCACTGAGAGTATAAAACGCAAATCCTTACCTCAGGTACTCCCATTTTTCTACATGCTTCCAGGAAGTTTTCAACATTCCTTCTGCATTTAGCCATGCTAAGTTTTGGCTGCAAGACAAAGACAATACAAAATCAATTCAGATGAGTATCTCATTTACGGTAATGCAGTTATTTCAGCAGAAACTCACTATAATATACCACCAGCATGTATTTATTTTCCAGCGAAATGATAATGTATCCCAATACGGGTGAGTGATTGTTTAACTTAGGGAAACAGTTTAACTTTAGAAACAAACAAGCCAATCTATATTTTGATATGAATATCTGAGAAAAGTTTGGTAGTTGGTTTTATGCTATTTTTATTGTGACCGTAAGAATTCTATTTTTTTTCTTTTTGCTGCATTTTCCAATACCCATAGTAATCTAATAATATCATGGACTCTTATGAACAGGGGAAGAAGCATGGTGGGTGTTATTGTAGCCTACCATGTGCACAGGACCATCAGGACTATGTGGCTCAACGTTTCAACAGTTTTCCAGCATTATTTACCAAGATTATGGGACCTGAAAAGATTTACATTTTCTTTGGTGACACGTGGGCTAGATATTTATAAACTAAACACTTGCTGTATTAACCCTGCATCAGCATCATTAACCCCAAACCAAGTAATAAACCCGCAGCCAATGAATGTAAGTCCTACACCAACAGCTATACCCCCACACTGCGCCATAGAATTAACTTCAGAGTAAATGCAAGTGGCACTGTCACAAAGTGTATTCATTTCTCATTATAACAGGGGACTCTGTGCATTTCATGACACCACGCAGGACTCCAGCCTATCGGCCTCCCAGCAACAACCCTGGAAACTCCCACTAATCTTAGGCAGCACTAGGACCTCTTAACCCCCTCACCACCCAAACACAATAAACTAAACACTACACTATAACTAAACATGATTCTTTACACTACAGTAACACTACGCCTCTGTAGATGTATTCTTCTGCTTTATACTTTTATATTTATAGTTTGACATTACAACTATAATTGTACTGCTATATCGTCGTGTATTAACACATTGCATATACTTTTAGTATCACTTTTTGCCAATTATAAGAATTAAGCAGTATTAACGCATTGTACTTCTCACTGTTTTTAGTAATATACTTATAGCCTGGGTAATTGCTTTATGCCTCCTAAATCCCTCGAAAATAAGATGAATATTTAATTTTTCTGTCTTTTGCTCTGTGTTGGCATTCTGTACATTTTCATTATACTTCAATACACACCTCCCACATTAGCAACCATACCACCTTTCCATGTTCCTTGGCCACGGAGTTATACTTAATATCACTTTTTAGTATCAGACTTAGAAACTCATTAAACTCAGCAGAACACTGGAGTGAAATGTAAAGATCTCTTGAAAATCCATATCGTTACAGTAATGTTCTCTAACTATATGGCACCATCAATGGCACCATCAATGGCACCATCAATCCCACCCATCTCTCAAACTTAATATAAAAATAACAGGAGAAAAAAAATGAGCAGGAAAAAAAAAGTAATTATAAGGAAAGCGTAAGAAAAAAAGAGTAAAGGAAAAGGAAGACCCACCTCCCAATATAAGCCTAATATTTCATGAAGTGCACATTTTTTTTCACAGACATAATTTGATCTTCCTACACTGGGGATGGATATGATATTGATTTGTTTCTTAGATAGACTATACAAGCCTAATGTTCATATGTGGTTAATCCTGTGTGTGTGCCAATTCCACATCCCTATTATTCATACATATTTTATGGTGTCCAGATGTGACAACAATCATGAGCTACATTTAACTTACAACAGCAGGAGAAGGCACGTGGATGCTCCCTACTGACCGAGGTCGGATTTGATTGACTAAATGGCAAAGAACAACTCCATCCATTAATGCAGATCCTAAGTCTTCAGGGAGGCAAACCTTTAACCGTATTTCAATATTCTGAAATTAAATAAGAGAAAGAATGATTCTATTACTTTTTATTGATAACTTTTTCACTTCAACAGATATATTAGTTAGTAAAACCAACTTCAGTAAATTGTACTTTTTTATTGTATATGTCATCGATTTCTTCTCCGCATACGGACGTAACCTTTCCTTTCTGACCTCGACAGCTTTTGCATCTTCCTCTTCATTACTTTCAAAGAGGTCGATATCATCATCTTCTTCTTTCTTTTTTGGGGCTTCAGCAACAGTGTCAACTTTGACCTCTACTTGGGCAGGGAGCTTGCAGACAACAGTTTCAGGTCTGGGCTGATCTGAGATAGCAGACTTCTCCAGTGTATTGACCTGGCTCTCCAACTTAGAGATAGCAAACAGCAGATCTTTCACCACTTTCTGGAGGTTCTGATTCTCATGTTTCAAGGTAAAAACCCGAGACAGGAGTTCATGGTTGTCTCCACCGCTTGCGAGCGCTGCAGCCGTGCAGCAATTTTTAGATATTCTCCCTGGCACTGGCAATGTCATGGAGGATTTGCTCACTCCCACCTCCTGTTGCTGGTTTAGAGTGTTTTCTGCCAGTTTCTTGCTTAGATTTTCATAATACTGTTCTCGGCATCTTATATATGTCCTCTCCTGCAACTGTCATCAAAACAAAACTCTAAGCCCTCAGTGAATAATATCCTAGAAACCTACTTTTCTACCTTACCCTTACCTTTTGTGTCACTATACCCCACTCCCTCTAGCATGTAAGCTCCAACTTGTCTGGTTACAAACACGTGTCTGTTAGTCCACCCATTGTACAGTGCTGCGGAATGTGTTGGGGCTTTATAATCATAATAATAATGTACCCTTCACTCATTCTTGTCTCTAAAAGTGGTTATTAGGGACTGCCTGATTTAATTTAGTCATTGTTGTATGTGGCAATTGTACGCTACATTCACAACTTGCACTGATCTTTCTCAAAGCGTAATTGATAGAGGAGCCATGGCTGCGTGCATTCTTGGTTGGTGGCTCTGCTACTCACTGCAATTGTGATACCAGCTTTTTTTAAATTAATAGCAGCTGCAGTATGGCTGCTATCTGCTAATACAACAGTTCCACTCATACTATTTGATGTGTGGAACTGCCGCTAAGGGCTAAGCCATTAATCCCCTATAAACCTCCTGGACACAGAATTATGGGACAAGATCAGGCCCCATAGACTGGTATAAGAGGATCGTGACCGATGAAGCCTCTTCATGTTGAGGAATGGGGTCTGTCTTCTACTGAGGGCTGCTGCAGAAGTGTAATAAGGCTCTTTAAATGTTATATCTTTTTTTGTGTTTTTAATGTATTAAAACATGAGGGGATCGTTTTTAAATACTCGGCTCCTTTAACCATCACACAAGAGAACCAGGGATTTTGGCACTTAATAAAATGACACATTTTAAGATCTAGAGGAGTAAATAGTACTCAATCATTGACCTTTTAAAGTATAGTAGAGAATAACTTGTGAGGAAAATGGAGCATCCAGACTCCAGAGAAATTTGCTGCCAACTTGATTGCAAGGAGTACAGTTTCAGATACAAAATAATTTTCATTTTTAAAACTTTTTTCCATTTTAAAATCAGTCTAAACGATTAGTAGAATCGTTGGGGGAGATTTATCAAAATGTCATCGTCCCTTTTTACATCTGGATTTTGTGAGAGTTTGGCTGCAATTTATTAAATTTGTCAATTTTTTTTTTCATCGGTTGCTTTTTTGTGCTATAACCATCTTTTTGTTACTTTTTTTTTAAATATATACCATTTTTTTCAATGACGCAACAGATTAATTAATATTTCTGCCACTTTTTAAGACAGATATTGAGATGCGTAGTACAGGTTTGCATTCCTGGCAATATAGTATCCCTTTAATAAATACAATGAAAATAATGACAGAGTTTAGCCAAGACGAATCCTGTGTCGCTTGGTGTGCAGTTTAATGAAACCATTAAGGGTTCCCCTGCTATTATAATTTATCAGAAATGGTATAAGGCGGACATTACCTCTCGAAGACTGTCTGTGAGTTCCTTTTCTTCTCTCATTTGTTCCATTTTCCTTCTAATTGTGAACTGAGGATCAACTGCTTCCAAATTCCTCTGCGGCCTCATGAACACTAAAGAAGAATGCAAGAAACACTTTTATATATACAGTTATATGTGTGGCACAATAACAACTGAGAGAAAAAAAAAAAGCAAAAACAGGATTAAATGCTGGTTTGCCAAAAAAAAACCCATTCATGAACGTGTAGTGATGAAAGCAAACCGTGCAGATTTGAGTAGAACATACATCGGTGTTGATGTGTGATTACAAGCCCTTAACTAGTTATGGAATCATTCAATTATTTCTAAAATTGTGATGTCTGTGTCACCAAAAAAGTTAACAGCCATGTCTTCAAAGATAAATTGTTCTGAAAAATGAGTGCCAGGGGTCAAACAAATTGTGATGTGATATTGGAAACCATTGCGTCATGATGTTTTCAGGCAGGTACACTTTTGCAACATACAAAAGGTGTTCCTTTCTATAATATTTATTATTCAGATGAAAAACTCATTTCAATTTAAATGAATTATGCAAGATAAAAATGTATGTTTGAATTGCTCAGCTGTATTAATGGACAATGAAAGGGTAAGTCTCCCTTGGTTCGAGAATAGAATAGTCCCACAGACAAGATCTGTGTTTATTCTCAATAAATTAATGTGAAAGAATATACATGCAAACATTCACCTTGGACTATACGTTCAATAACACCCAGCTCAGAGCAAATAGAACAATCATCAGCCACTTCAGTTCAAATGTGCCTATCACTGGCAAACAGACACTTATGTGATTATATTAGGTCACTAATTGTAATGTGAGTAACAATAAATAGACAGATAATCCTGTGCTTGTGTCTTTTAAACTCAACTGTGCCCGAGAAATTCTGTTTAAGACCTTTAACCCCTTAAGGACACGTGACATGTGTGACATGTCATGATTCCCTTTTATTCCAGAAGTTTGGTCCTTAAGGGGTTAAGCAAAGTTGGAGAAAAGCAGAAATTCACTATAGATGGAATTTTAACACATTCTGGTGACTGAAAAATCGTTATTAAGTTCTCTAGATGCAGACATTTCAATGGTGCAATGCATTAAAAGACTAGATAAATATTTTATTCATATTTGTTAACTAGTAATTTCCCTAATTATTTATACACATATCATAGATAAGGACACTGCAGACTTTACTGCATATGTATACATAACTAGTCATAAGATAAGGATAAAATGTAAAACAAAAAGAAAAAAGGGGGAGTAAGGGAGTAAGGGGGAGGGGGGGGTCCATATTCATTTCTACTCTACTCCTGGTATAATTAGTGCATGATGCACTGATACACAATAGACCTTCAAGGCACGGTTATATTTGATGTACTTGCTTGATAGGTAACAAATTCCCCTGATCTCATTATTGCTAGGAACACAGCCCTACCCCAAATCCACGAGGAGACATATCTAGTCCTTGTACCCAAGCTAACGATATGTTAGATTTTCAAACAACACAGAAGAATAACAATAGGTTGTGGAGATATTCAATATAGCACAGGCAAGACCAATGCTGAATGTGTACACCCTATTTCCATAAATATTCATATTTAAATCATACAGGATAATATTAAATATGTTTTTTTTGTAGCCATGATAAAGATTCAAGGTGTGGTGAATACCTTCCCAACAGATACCGGAAAAACAGAGAATACAGACACTCACTTACTGACCGGGTTCCGTTCCTACGAATTGGTCGGTAAGTGAGGAGTTAAGGGATTCCCTGCTCTGGTGCGTTCATCTATGTTCGGGGAAACTTCCCCAAACATAGACGAACGCACCAGAGCAGGGAACCCCACTAATCTATGTTTGGGGAAATTTCTTTCCGCATTCCTTAGCTGGCAGGACCCACGGTCGCAGTGGTCCACAGGGCGGCCGGGCTCCCTGGAGTGACGGGTCCAGTTGCAGCTGGGACCCCTGCGACTGCGGTAGTTCCACCACTGCCTAGTTATATTCCTGTGGACCCCTAAATCCAAAGTAATCTGATTACTTACCTTTACTCCATCAGCAATGTTTTATATTACAGGGCTAAAACTAAAGGGCTACTTCACCCAGACCACGTCATTGAGCTGAAGTGGTCCTTTAAGAACTTTGATTTTCAAAAGACTTTACATTTGGCAATATTACGCAATATCATGCTTCTTATCTCAAGTATTGGATTCAATATATGGATAAATTTTTTTATTTTTTTTTTAAAGTTATTGAGTTCCTTTAATTGATATCTATAACTGGTGTTCCAGTTTTATGACAGCTGCAATAAATGCAAGAATGTAAAATGTGAGTATTTTTATTATTTTTAAAGTTAGTTATTTTTTTTAATGCATTATCTTTTGTGTTTAAAACATTTTATTTAAGTACAGACAGCAATAAACAATGTATCAAAATTATCACTACATCATCTTTTAAATGCAGCAAAAATTCTGTTTAAAGTTAGACTTAATCATGCAGATTTAAACATTATCCACATGGGGGAAGTATAACCCTTTCAATGGCAACAAATCAGCTTGTGATTTTATGAAGGCCACTAGCTTTATATACAATGACTTCATAGTAATGATTACATGTCATGCATTTATCCAAATACATTTTAATCACTTCATTTGCAATATTTTAAGCTCTATCAGGCAAAATGGTCATATAAAGGAACACAAATATACAGAGAATGTCATGACCAGAGGTCTAACTACAAACCTCGGGGCCCCCGGTGTGAATATTGCCCTGGCCCCCCCTCCCCACAGGTCTACCCCCACCTCATACATCTACTCCCCCCCCCCCCATATGTCCACACTAAAACACACACATGCAAGATGTTTAAGTCACTTTCCTGTTTCCTAACTTTTAGATGCAGGAGGGTGACTTTCCCTGGGGTCCAGTGGTGGCAGTTTAGGCTGATGAGAGTAAGAGTTCCCACTCTGACTCCCTCTCCTTCCTCCCGCGTGGCTCTCTCTGATAGCTGGGAGAAAGTGACTGGGGCTGTCACTTCCTCCCAGCGACTGACGTCATCACAGGGGGCCCAGTCGCGCTGTTAAAGCGCTGCAGCGCTGGCCGGTGCTCCCTGGATATTCATGGTCATCGGTGGCCCTAACAGCATGGGCCACCCGATGGACACCTTCAACGTGGCTCCGGTGGTTACACTGCACGGG
The DNA here is from genome assembly GCF_036172605.1 of Pelobates fuscus. Lineage (NCBI taxonomy): Eukaryota > Metazoa > Chordata > Amphibia > Anura > Pelobatidae > Pelobates > Pelobates fuscus. The sequence continues at coordinate 379,018,058 of NC_086317.1, read as the reverse complement.
CCAGGGCCGCAACACATGGCAGCGGGCACCCAGTCGCATGGGTCCACAGGGCGGTCGGGCCCCCTGGAGTGAGGGGCCAGTTCGCAACTGCGACCCCTGCGTCCGCGGTAGTTCCACCAGTGGTCCCTACCCATCCAGCACACATATACACTAGATACATGAGATATATGGATTAGTAGGGACTTTTGGGCCACCCTGTATAATATAAATCCTACTTACACGGACAGGGAAATGTAAGAGGAAAACAATCCCTATTCCCATGTACATTTAGGAGTATTAAAAAGGGGGAAATATGGTATTTCTTTCCTTATTTACGCCCCATGGTAATGGAGTTTGGCCCATCGAAATAATATGCATAGGGTGTCCTGTTAGTTCTCATATTAAAATGACTATGCTAAATATTATAACCACTGCAGCTAGAGGCATAACTAAGAACCATGGGGCCCCGGTGTGAAAACTGCCCTGCTCCCCCCCCCCCACATATGTCTACCCCCCTGCCAACGTCCCCCCATATGTTGCCCCCCCCCACAGATGCTGACAAAAAGATACACATGCAGACACACACAGACAACACACATACAAACACAACACACACACAGAAACATGCAGACACACATACAAACAAACACACACATATACAAAATGTTTCAGTCACCCTCCTGTATCCTACATTTTAGGTGCAGGAGGGTGACTTTCCCTGGGGTCCAGTGGTGGCTCAGCCTGATGGGAGTCAGAGTTTCCACTCTGACCTCCTCCACTTACTTCCGCGCGGCTCCCGGTGTAAGTTGGGAGGAGTGACCGGGGCAGTCACTTCCTCCTAGCCTTTGATGTCATCTAAGGGGGCCCGGTCATGCTGTTAAAGCACAACAGCGCTGACCGGCCCACTGAAAATGAATTTCCATCGGGTGGCCTTAACAGCAAGGGCCACCCGATGGGCCCCTTCAATGTGGCCCCGGCGGAAATACCGCACGGGCCGAAACACATGGTGGCGGGCACCGCGGTCATTCCACAACTGACCGCAGCTCATTTACCGTATATACTCGAGTATAAGCCGAGTTTTTCAGCACATTTTTTGTGCTGAAAAACCCCAACTCGGCTTATACTCGAGTCAGAGTCTGTATTATGGCAATTTGCATTGCCATAATACAGACAGGGGGGAGAGGGGGGCTGGCAGAGCTGTACTTACCTTTCCTGCAGCTCCTGTCAGCTCTCTCCTCCTCCACGCCGTCCGTTCAGCACCTCGGTCAGCTCCCAGTGTAAGTCTCGCGAGAGCCGCGGCTCTCGCGAGACTTACACTGGGAGCTGACAGAGGGAGCTGCACAGACCGCGCGGAGGAGGAGGGAGCTGACAGGAGCTGCAGGAAAGGTAAGTACAGCTCTGCCAGCCCCCCTCTCCCCCCCACTGAACTACCAATGACACTGGACCACCAGGGAAGGAGCCCCCCTCCCTGCTATGTATCAAGCAGGGAGGGGGGACGGAAAAAAAATATAATAAAAAAAATAAAAATTATAATAATTAAATAATAATACAAAAAAATATATATAAAAAAAATAAAAATAATAATAATTAATAATATATTAAATGCCCACACACACTGCATCACACACACTCACACTTCATTCATATACACACACTGCACTCACACACACTGCACTCACACACACTGCACTCACACACACTGCACTCACACACACCGCACTCACACACACTGCATTCATACACACAATGCATTCATACACACAATGCATTCATACACACACTGCACTCACACACACTGCACTCACACACACTGCATTCATACACACACTGCATTTACACACACTGTATTCATACACACACTGCACTCACACACTGCACTCACACTTCATTCATATACACACACTGCACTCACACACACTGCACTCACACACTGCATTCATACACACTGCATTCATACACACACTGCACTCACACACACTGCACTCACACACACTGCACTCACACTGCACTCACACACACTGCACTCACACACACTGCACTCACACACACTGCATTCATACACACACTGCACTCACACACACTGCACTCACACACACTGCACTCACACACACTGCATTTACACACACTGCATTCATACACACACTGCATTCATACACACACTGCACTCACACACTGCACTCACACACACTGCATCACACACACTGCATCACACACACTGCATCACACACACTCACACTTCATTCATATACACACACTGCACTCACACACACTGGACTCATACACACTGGACTCATACACACTGGACTCATACACACACACTGCATTCATTATATACACACTGGAAATAAATATTCAATTAATATATACGCACACACACTGCACTCATACACGCACTGCATTCATTATATACACACACTGTAAATAAATATTCAATTAATATAATTTTTTTAGGATCTAATTTTATTTAGAAATTTACCAGTAGCTGCTGCATTTCCCACCCTAGTCTTATACTCGAGTCAATACGTTTTCCCAGTTTTTTGGGGTAAAATTAGGGGCCTCGGCTTATATTCGGGTCAGCTTATACTCGAGTATATACGGTAACTTAAAGATACACTGCAGACCTTAAATTACGTCAGCTTGCTTAAGTGCTTAATGCGTGAAGAGTGTGTCCTCTTTTGTTCAGTTTACAAAAAGTGCAGATATCAAATTGGCATGTTTATAAAGTAATCTGGTTACACCTCCCTGGCTGTGAATCAAACAACAGATCCTGTCACTTCCTGATTTGTATAGCTCAGTGAAGTTAAAGACTCAAGAGGCAGGAAATTGCTAAGAGCACCTGCCTTGCAAAGACTTCTCCCTGAGCTCCATTGGGAGTCTGTGATTGGACAGCCACAGAAAGTCTGGGCTGCAGAAAAAGGGGAGGGCTTGCAAAGACTGCAGACTAGAACCTTGCAGCTTTTGCAAGCTGCTTTTAGCTATACCCCTATATAAATATGCATCATTAAATACATGCATGTTTTTATTGGGGGATATCTACTAGAAAGTTATTTATTTATTAGGTTTGGGCAGTGGAGTGTATATGTGAACAGAAGTATATTTTAGAATTGTCCCTGCAGCTTGTATGAAATTATGTTCGAGCATTTTGACAAAAACAAAGGCTCTCCCAAGATCCTACAGCCCAGATAACGCATGCTCACATTATGCACTTAAAGCTGTCCAACTTTGTACAACAATAAGAAGCTGCAAGTAATGAGCTAACCTGTCCCAGCGCTTACCATTCAATGCCATTCAAAAGGAAATCGGTTTGGAGAGATAGCATGGAACATTGCCAGAACTGCAGCAAAGAGGCTAGGTTAGGTGCCCATTGAGTCTTTACACCACAACTACTACAATGATCTATAGAGGTTATGGTGCACAGAGTGCCCCTTTAACCAACTAAACTTCGGAGCATCTGGTTTTTGATCTCAGATCTGTGCAGTGTTTTTCTTCCTAAACAAATTGAGTTTTTGGGTTTTTGTTATTTATTTATTTAAAAAAAAAAAAGAAAGAAAAGGAAAGGAAAGAAACCCCATAGAAAAGCACTGTATAATGCTTTCCTATGAAGGAAGTTCTAATGTGAGCGTGGCATTATCTGGATGTGGCTGATGCCAGGTAATTATGACATCTGAATGATTTATTGAGATCTATAAGTTTGCAGCTAACGTGCAGACAACCTGAAATCTTTGAATCCACCCACACAAACTAAAATTCCAGTCCAGTTTGGTTTTTGATAAATGTCTATATTCTCCTACTTTAAAATGAAATGAGACTATTTTTGCATGCAAAAGACTGCTCCAATGTGAATTTATACATTTCATTATGCATCTGCATTTCTTTTAGAAAGTATCCTGATTGCAATGTGTGGTCAGATTTGAAAACACTACTGTTCTCAAAAGAACAAAACCACAAAACAAAAACAACAAAACACAACTACTACAGCCAAAACAACTGCATAGTTGGTCAGTTCATTTATTTATAAAGTGTTTTGGCAGAAGAATACATTGAGATTTTGTTTTTATTTTACTTATTTTACAAATCTACCAAAATTGTTTGCAATTATCCAGCGTAAAAATAAATAAATATATATATAAACAATGTTAACTATCTCAAACAATGTCTGAGGCACATTAGCAGGATAATGTCCCGGCTTGGGTTTTTCTGGCCAAGTTTCAAGAGTAAAACAATCCGTGTATTTTATCTAGTATATATGTCTGAAGATTTTCTAAGTAACTATTTAATGACTTTATACCATTCTTTCCCTATTAGTTCATAAAAACAATAAAAAATATCTCATGCAAACGTGGCAGATCAATTATTGTTGATGTGAACTGTTACCCTTCAAGTATCAGAAAATAACTGCAATATTTGCTACTCAGAGTTTACGCAAGGTTAGTCATGCTGTCAGATATCGATAAAGTCAACCTTTGACTCTTACACTGAATATAAGAGACAGTTGTCAATTGCATCTGCTTTACAATAAGTAAAGCAACCTGACTCATGTTTTTCATCACCTGTGCAGTATCTCTATTATCATATAGTTGCCAATGGTCAACAAATTAGCTCTGTCAATCCCATGTTTTGGGCACTTGTCCCAGGAAAAATAAGTCCCAGAACATGTCCCACATTCCAGGGGTGGAACTAGTAGTCATCCCAGCCAGAGTAGTCACCCCAGGGCCAACAGGAAGGTTAGTGGTTAAAAACATAAATTTTCTTTATTTTGGTGTGTGTGTATTTGTGAGTTTGTGTGTCACTTTATCTGTGTGTGTGTGTGTGTGTGTGTGTCATTGTGCGTGTATCTCTTTGATTCATGTGAGTGTCTGTGTACATACTTGCCACAAGTGTCCCTGAGAAAAAAAATATTTTTCAGATGTTGGCAACTATGCCAACAAGACTATATAACACAAATATAGAAAAGCATAAGTATATTAGAACAAGAGAGGACATTTGGAGAACAATGACTTCTCCTTTATTTATCCACTTTGAAGGCATAGTCTCTCTAATGGATCAGATAAGTGATCCATAAACATAACAGTTATTTGTAGATTAAAAAACCCTGAAATTACCCTCACAATTCCTGGTGTGGTATCCATAAAAGTGTTAGGTTCTTTCCATATTTTAATTCACATCATTTCTCCATAATAATGTAACTTTTCAGTCATGTTTTCAAACTCCTTTCTCCAATAAACTGTAACTAAAACGCACATAAATGATGCACCCTTTAACCACTTATAAAAACACTGGAGAAAGGGTTCTGAAAAGTGATGGTTAAATCCTGTTCGTATTTATTAAAGTGATCTAAAAAGTAATGGCTGTGTTTATGGTAAATTCCACAAGTTTTCACAAATGTATCCAATTCTGAAGACCATCAAACTGTTAGGAGAGTGGCAGAAAAAAAATAATCATAAAACAGCTGAACTGTTGAAAAAACGGTGCATATTCAATTATTCAATAATGCAAAAAAGCTACATATTTTAAAACAAAAAACAAAACAAATTTAATAAACTGCACCAAAAATTAGAAAGACAAATGTCTGCAATTCTTTAATAAATCGCTCCTATTCTTCCTATTACGGTGGTGGAACAATTCATTTTTATGCCTTACCCAATGCATTTTTGCTTTTCATGCCATCCCATCCATTTTCACATTTTTCCTACCTCCTATATTCCTCTGTATCTATGTTGTTGTTTTTTTGCACACTCTCCCCACTACACCATTACATCATCATTCCCCCAATAACCCCACTACCTTGTCTATTACATACCTTCTAAATTTTTAAACAATGTTGCATCTCTCGAACATGGACATAATTCCCTCTGTCTTTCAATACAGCCTTTTTACTCCTATTTACCCTGCACTATTATTCCCTTCCTGATTTTTCACAACGTACTCCCGCTGCAGTTTCCCTTTCTACATAACATTTTCTGTGCCGTGCTAGCACTTTTATGACAGATCAATGTTGCTCCCAAATAAAATAACAGAAAGTGGTTGATAACATTTTGACAAAATATACTTTTTGAAACTAAAAAGAGGTTACCTAATATTTGTCCAAATACAAACAATCATATCACCACATGGTTAAGCTGTTGAAGAATGTGCTTTTCCCCTCAACATCCGTTCAAAATAAATCATTTTCAGGACTTTGCTGCTCTGAAGTTTCCGTCCATCTTCTAATAAAACCGTCGAGCTAAACATGTTTCACTCTTTAATTGAGCTTTGTGAAAGCTCTACCAACGAGTGAAAAATGTTTTGCTAACCAGTTTTATGCACACTATGCTGACGTCTATTGCAGCTACACCTCTACTATTTTGAGGTTTACTGCTTTACATCAATGATAAAAGACTAGATTAATAGAGTGGAATGCATTTAATAATAGAAGAAATACATTTCCAGTCTTTGGACAGATACAGATTATACTATATGGTGCAGCCAAACTACCTACTTCACAACTTGATCTTACCCTCCACATCATCATATCCTCCTCCCAGTGGTTCTGGAGAATCCATTATATCTGAAATTCTACACAATATCCATCTATGACTCCAACCAAATACTCCAGTAAAAATTCTCAGTCCATTCAGACTTTATACTTCCTCGTTTCACCTCTACCTACCCAACTCAGTATGTTCCCCACATTTTACTCCCCTTTATCCTATTTATTGAGGAGAAAAGGGACAAAAGTAAAATTGAGGGTGCCTGGCATATTACTGGCTTTACATTCTCTGCTTGACATGCCTATGTGGGAAGAACACTGGTGTCCATTTCTACAGACCAAACATACAAGGATTGTGTACTCCAGACAGGATCGTTGGTCTTATCTAAACTTAATTTGCAGCATATTTATTATCTATGGCATGTCATCCCTGCCTTTTATCTCAAAAGGTTGGTGTTAGTTTACGGTATCTGCATCTATATCATTGCCATGTGTCACTCCTCCTTCCTGTGTGTGCAAGTTAGGTATACTGGTAGCAGTGAAGGGATGTGACATAATAGCCTTTCTGGCACAGGAAGCAGAGGTGAGCTTTGACAGAGGACTCCTCCCGTAGCACAAGAACCATAACCAGGTGATTATTTGGGAGTAGAAATTGGACAGGGAGGATACGAATGGCTTTCAGGATAGTAGAAAGGCGATGAGCGTTAAATATAAGATGTGGGAAATAGAAAGATGAAGTCATAGGATATGGATTTATGAGGCAAACAAGTCCATGGAAGTGGAAGAATGAAAGGGAAGATGAAGAGCAAAGGGAGGAGGGATGTTGAAGGAAGATTTAAAAAGTAAGATATGAAAAACAGAAGGAATAGGATTAGTTGGGATTAGAAAGGAAAGATTAGATGAGTTGATTTAAAAGGTCTTGGGTGAGATGTGTTTAGTAATAGTGGATTGAGACTAGAGTTTGCAAAATTGCACAATTATCCATTTTTATAGGTTACTCCACTCCGGCATCCAAACATATTGCAGCCTACAATAATTGCGCAGCACTGTTCCATAGCAACATAATGCTTTATTATAAAAAGGCACGCAATTAGAATGATGAAATTAATGTCTTCTCTACACAAGTGATGGCGAGTCAAATGATATTTAAAAATAAATAATAAAATGTTTAATCCAACACTTTACGCATGCAGGCCACACTTCACATAATGTACAATACCTACCATTGTCAATTTCTCCTTCTGACGAGGTATCCATGCTATAGCTGTCCCAATTTTGTGCCTGTGTAAGTTTGTTGAAGGAGATAGGAGGAAGAGTGAGGGACGGGTCTGTAGGAGGGGGTGTCAGAGGAGGTCCATATAAAGCAAAAGAGGACCAGAATAAATCAAATTTGAAGCAACAGAAGGTTAGAAAAACAGTCAACTCAAACTCAATTCATGCTCTAGGTATGCTAATTAAGAAACATGGATCTAATTTAGGAATGCAAGAAAAATACATTCGTTTCTGCACGATTTGCAGGTTAAACCAGGCAAGCTTAAACAGTACGGAATATTTGATCTAACACAGATGCTTGAGCACTGCAGAAACACAGATTGCTTGACACACTTGACATTATGTCAAAAAAATAATAATGCATGTTGATAGCTTTCCATCCTGTGATTATCAAATAATTTGAAAGTTTAGACATTCTGCAATTTAATTCTCTCCAAGATGTTACTCATAGCTTGTAATATAGAGTTATTTTCTAGTAATAAGTTATGTGTTGCATCCTATGCCATTGCCTTGGAAATCTCAAATCAGCAAATAATGACATATTATGTAGTTTTTTTCCCCTTCTATATCACTGTTCAGTGTTATATATTTTAATTACTTTCCAAAACATGATGCATGTTAAACGTTGTCTTATAAAGGATTTTGCAAAGACCAGTTATTGAAATTGATGCCATTTAAAATCTTGTTTGAAGAAAGCAATGTAATCAAAATAAGTGGATGATTTTAAATGTTAATAATTAAGTCAAATCCAGTACAAAAGGTGTGCTTTAGCTGCAATTAAAGGGTCACTCTAGTCACCAGAACTACTACAGCTTAATGTAGTGGTTCTGGTTTCTAGAGCCGGTCCCTGCAGGCTTTTCAGTATAAACGTTCCCTGAACGTTCTCCGTAGAGATGCTGATTGGCGTAATGCAGCGTATTGCCTCACTTGCACAATTGCCTCCCAATGCTTTCCTATGGATTGGCTGAGATCATAAAGATTCATGATTTCAGCCATGGAGGCAGTGCCAGCTTGTATTCCTGACCCTATAGTATTCCTTTAAATATGTGTATATTTTTGCATATTTATTTTAAATATTTAGAATAAGTAGAGATTGAAGCATGAAATACAAAATATCCTACTACTTCTACTTCTCTCCATGTCATTATCATTTTTGTCTAGTGATCCTGGACCTTCTATCACACCTTGGCCTCTACACATACCATCCATACATGACTCCAATCAAATGTTCAGGTCAATTCGGACCTTTTTACCATTGAACTACCTCTCCTCACCTGGTCCTATATATTTAGGTCTGTTCCTCAAATCCTTATTCCCTTCATCCTATTTGTTTCTTTACATGTATTGCTGTCTTACAGCAAGCATAAAAAAACAAAAACAAAAAAAAATTGTGTAAAAGAGTTTTTGTTTTTTTCATGCAAGACTTCCTTGTATTTCTTCTTTAGTTAAACTATTTTAAACAAAAACACAAAACACTTTCTTATCAAAATAGTTAAATGTATAAGAATTTCTCTTTTACACTGACAAATACACGCATGACTGAAACATGAAATAAACAGATATCAAAAACAAAAAACACACTAATCCCCCCTAAGACAAACAAACAGAACATATGTGGGAAACCTCAACTACAGAATTTAACTGAACATTATGAAGCATTATTTTTACAATGGTCAACACTTGCAGGAAACCATATCAGACAGGAAAGGTTTTTACTACCGAGCTATGCTTTATCAGGAAATAAGGAAATTAACAATGTTTGCAGTTTTGGTAAACCACTAAAACCATCCAATCCTAATATAGTAAATTGCCTATAATGAGACGGGTCATATAAAATACCCTAAACTTAGAGATTGCCAGTAAAAGCTCATTTTGTGTTGCTTGCCTCGATCAAGATCTTGAGGTGTCAAAAGATGAAATTAAATGTAGATTGTATATATTTGTTTATTTATAGACTGAGGACAGATTAGAGTTTGAAAGAAGCAGTCATCTTTGCTTTGTTGGTTTTCCTATGGAGAATGAAGCAAAGGGCTCTTAACACTTATTCCCAGGAATGTAGACAAACAATGATTAAAAAATTAACGCTGACAATCAGAATACAACAACGTGCAATAGTTCATATATTCCTTAACAATGCACGGTTTTAAATATTACGTACGAAGTCAATGTTGCTGATTTTATTTAATTTAATTTTTATTCGTAGTTTTAATGTACAAATGGAGAATTAATGGAAAACTCCGTAAATTCACAGTTTGAAGCCAAACAGAAATGCAATGTATTGCAAATTACGTTTATTTACTGCTCTAACCATGTGAGGCCATAAGAATTTGAAACGAACTAAATATCAGTGTTCCTTGAGGCAATTGTATAATGTAAAGACTTATTCTCAGTCAAAATAGTTTAAAGTTATTAAGTTAAAATCTTAAAAAATAAAGAGAAAATAACTGATCTTTCTAAATTAAAGAGATACATTTGCTTTTGGGCTTTCAATCACTGCTGTTTATAGCAGATTATTTTTGAATAAGTTACAATACTCACAGAAAACCCAGTGTAAATGATAAGGGCTACCATAATGACATGGTGATGCCATCTTGCACACCACCTCAACAGCTTAAAGGAACACTATAGGGTCAGGAACACAAACATGTATTCCTGATCCTATAGTGTGAAACTCACCATTTAGGTGGCTTGCCCTCCCCACCCTCCATTGCTCTAAAAAGGCAGTGTTTGTATTAAAATGCCTGAAGGCTATGATTATACTCACCAGAACAACTACATTAAGCTGTAGTTGTTGTGGTGACTATAGTGTCCCTCTAACACAATATTCAGGACCAGATTTGGTCTGTGCCATGCCATCATTCTGTGTGGAAACATCTAATCTAAGGTTTGATTAATAGCAAAAATGGAGAAAAAAATAAGAACACAATTACAAAAAGTGAAATAAATGATCAAATAGTAAATTAAAAATGGCGTTATGAGGAGTAACATATGAATAAATGTAAACGTAACAGTTGGTGGTGCATACTATTCGATATTCACATAAAGAGATTTCTAAAAAGCAATCTTCTTTCATTGGTGCTCTTCAAAGCCTGCGCATACTGAATTTTTAGTGCTCTGAGCAAGAAGATGCTTCAAAGATGCTTCACTACCCACTAGTAATGTCCTTCTATCAATGTTTTTCTTCTTTACACGGTTATTTTACTAAATGTGAAAGTCATATGGTGGTTCTCAAATCTCTTGACAGTAACTTCCCATAAAATCTGATTAGACTTGGCAATGTAGTACTACACATCTATTACCCATAGCATACACATGCCTCCCCCCATTGATGGGGATAAAAATTCTTTAAAAGTTATCAACGAGACTGCTTTAAATATCTTCTTTCAGCAACAAACACATTGTCCTTGTCAAGAATATATACTGTACTTACAGCTATAAACAAACAGTACTGATAAAGTAAACTGGATTTAGCAATTCTTTGGTGCAAACATATGGGGAAAAGCATATGAAGCAACTCAACGTAATGTTACTTGGACTTCATGGTTCTATGGAATGTGAAGCCATTATTCAGGGATGTGGACTGTGATGTGGACTGATTCAACACTAAACAAGACTCCATTCAACAAACAATGGAAATGTAGTCATGTGATACAATGAAAATATATCTATTTCCCTGTAATATGTGTTCCCTTGCTTGGGCAGGTTCATCCCCAGTAATGGCATGTGCATTGTTGTATTTCCCATCTACAGGTCCATTGTATAGCGATAATGAAGTACCCCAATTAATTATGTAATACCACTTGTTGGCTTTCTTCCATCTATAGTTACCAAAATGTTATAAAGGAGTCAGTTTGAACATTATAAATGTAATCAACAAAACAGCGCAAGTAATTGAGTGCAAGTATTTCTTATAACTGGAATGTAAATGGACTATTATCTACTGTAAGCGTGTTTTACATTATGGAATTGAGTTTTCTTTCATTTAGATTTCCAAGGATCACTTAACATCTTATTCTACAACTTTTTAAAAGATATTTGGATACGAATGCAGCAATACGAATTGCATTTACAAAATGCAGCACTTACATTTCTGGAATATTAACATTACGGTAAAAAAAAATAAAAAATTAGGCTTATTCAGATGAGTGGCAAAAAGTACCAAGATTAAAATAAATAAACAAAACCAATAGAGCTCAGGATTAAAGCTAAAAGTAAATAAGAAATAAAAGAATGTGTTGTTTTTTTTTGCCAACATCTTTAAAACCAGTATGCTTTTGGAAAGACCGTTTTTTTGAAAGTGATTAGTTTCATTATTGTGAAAAGGGGGGGGGAAAAGACACTGACCGGTGAAATTTTATTGAATAGCTTTCATAGTATAGCATTTGTTAATTTCTTAACGTTAGTTACACAAAATCAAATTTAGTGCCTTTTTTTTTTTTTTTACGGTTAATATTAAATTCATTTACAACTTTTAATTTGGCAAAAAACACTGTTTTCCTTGGTTTAGATAAACATGCATTGCACATCAAGGTCAACTAAAATGAATCTCATCATCAAACCAGTAAAGACAAAATCAAGAAAACTTTGATTGCATGTCATATATATATATAAACAAAAGTTCAATTAGCGCTTTGAAAGAAAATAGAGTGAACAAGCAAACCACATATTTGTCACCATGAGATATTTGAAGATTAACCAGCAGTATTTGTAAAAACTTACCAGATCTTGGTTTAAGACCAAAGGCTGCTGAGCTGTGTACTGGAGACATGGTAGGAGTCCCGTCATCATTCTGTGTGCAGAGAAATATAATGGTGAAATCCCTTAAATTAGGAAACTTAAACTGTATGCTATTCATTTAAAATAAGAAGTGTATTAACTTAATATTCAGTTGTCATAATTAAAAATGAATTTCCGCTATAATCATGGTTTGGCTATGTTAGCCTGGATTTTGCAATTTGTTTTTCAATTCAGCGTTTAGTGAACGACTCCTTAATTGGTTTTATATTTAAGCGCTGCATGCTTTCCTTTCCTACCTTTTATGTAATGGAATACGGTAATAGTTTTATTGGTACTATTGGGCCCTCTGTTGGGCTGCATTAATCCTGGCAATGGCTATGCCCAAATTATCACTGTTAAGAAAGGATATTCCAGGCACTAAGTCAAGGCCTGTTTGGAGATTAATGTGCACTTAGTTTTATTATTTTTTTAGAATTACATTTTTGTTGAAAATTATAAATGAATATCCCCTACTTGTCTCTCCTTATCTGCAGCTGTAGTCTTATCCTTTGAGGTGCTCACATTTTTCTTTTAGAGAGTTATTACAAGAGCCACATGTGAACACAAGAACTTTATTCATGAACAGCCATGAATAAAGCCAGAGGCCCCTATTACCGCTTTTATTAAATCATAATTCATCGTTTTCATCAACAAAGGATTTTGTGACAGGATTTGCTATGGCATTGCACACCTTTCAGAAAAAAACGGCTCGGCTCCTATTATATTACACAAACAGCCTCACTCATTATTTCATGATTAAAGGTAATTGAAGACTGACTTTTAATGTTCCAGGAGAAGGCATACAGATCTCCATGGAAGCAGCAGATGTGGTTAAATATTTCTTAGCCATAAACCAGGTGCAGAAGGAGGGGGGGAGGGGGAGCATCTGGTCACATATCTGCTATGTGGCCACAGGTACTCATGCTGGCTACCTCAACATGCAATTCATTTTTTATTTTGGCCAGCCTGTTTTTTTTTGTTTTTGTTTTTTTACTGGATAAAAACCCTGGGCAGATGCCTCTGAAGCAGTCGTCCACTTATTTTGCTCCCTCAGTCCCTCTCGCTGTTGGCGTAAAAATATTGCTAGGTTAAGATCTGGAACCCCCATCTAATATTTCCAAATATTACAAGACCAAGTGCTTACAGCAGCCAACCTTTTCACATCGAGCACCGCCTCCAAGCCTTACCAGTTGACATCGCAAGTGCCAACAGAAAAAAGTCAGAAAATGGCAATTTGATGCATAAGGCAACTTCCGGTGCTTTCAGAGTCCCCATTGCTAGTAGGCTTCAATGTCCAGCAAACTAAAATTGTATGTGAGTGTGAGTCTGCTAGTGAGCGCCTCTGGAGAGAGAGAGAGAGAGAGAGAGAGAGAGAGTGTGTGTCCGTCCCCGTGACAATGTGCTATTTAGAAAATATGGGCCTCAAGCTGTACGTAATGAGAGATTCTGATAGACAATGTACCAGAGTCCCAGATAAAATATACAAGTCACGAGAAGCTATATGGCTCAAACAGAGGAGTCTGCGGAAAGGGCAATGGTGGACAAAGGTAAATAAACACACTGTCACACGTCAAAAAAAAAAGAAGCAATCTATGAAAGTGGCCACCATTATTTATATGAATTATACGGACACTGTCTACAAACGTTTCTGCAAACTTCCCTTTCAAATAGCCCATGTGTCCTCCTGTATGTTAAAATGTGATCAATCTATAAATATCACAACTTTAGTCACATTACAAAATGTTATTTTATGGCCCCTATAATTCCACATCTGTAGTGTGTTAATATTTCCTAACACAAAATATTTTGAGATTTGCCAATGAAGTGCTACTTGTGGTGACATGAGAATAAATGTGGGAGTTGTTTAAATGTGAGTTTTTGGCTAAATTGTAGGTTTTGTCCAACTGCTATTTCACAGCAAGGAAACTCATTGTTGAGTGAATAAAAGCATACATAGCTATTTATACAGTATGCTTGGTTTTCATAAGTTAATTTAGGAGAACAATTCATTCCGGGTGCATTATATCAAGCAAAGTACTTTTGAATAGACACTGTACTCATAGTGTTAAAGGTACAGGCAATGCAAGCTTATTTGCTGAACAAAGGAAAATATAGATGATATTCAGGAACTGTTGCATATACACAACACAGAGACACATGCATTCAATATACACAGAAACAAGTAGGGCTCTGGGGTCACGACATCCAAGTGAAAATTCTAATATATGGATATTATATATATATATATATATACACACACACACACACACACACACACACACATTTACACTGTACAATAGCATCCCGTTGAGAGAATCTACAAGTCATTGTTATGCAGATGACTTTGCCTTAAGTATTTGCCTGACTAATTTTATGTTTGATGTACCATGTACTCTTCTGGTCTGGGCAATCACAAGGTACTAGCGAGTGTGTATCTGATTTTAACTCTGGTAAAAACTCTGTCAACTAGTTGCTGTATTGGAGAGAAATTAAAGTTTGAAAAAATAGACCTTTAACACTGGCTTACCCCTATCTAATATTAAGCTGATATTGTATTTAAATATGTTTGCAAAAAAAACTTTATGCAGGATAATACAAGACCCACCTCTTCTTTTTGGGAATTTTGAGAAGGTGAAGTCTCAATGATATGATCATTCTGTGCATCAAAACAAGTATGTTAGTGAATTAGAATTTAGAATTAGAGAAAACAGTAAGCCATCTAGTAACAATAATTATAGGTGAACAACCAGGGCCGGCGCTACCCTAAGGCGGCCCAGGTGGCCGCCTTAGGGCGCGCGGGTCCAGGGGGCGCGATCTCCGGTGAACAGAAGGAGGAGAGCGCCATTTGCATCGCTCCCCTCCTGTCTGTCACTGCGGTGCGTGGCTGAGCGGGCGGAACGCTACTTACCCGGTCTGACAGGAAATGCAACGAACTGCTTCCTGTCAGACCAGAACAGGAAACCGGATCCTTCGCCGCGGACCTCCAGCTCAGTCACATGGATGGAGGTGCAGAGGGGAGAGGAAGGAGACAATAAAAGGTACAGGAAGGGGGGGGGGGGCAATAAAAGAGGCATGATAGGAGGGGGGACAATAAAAGGAACAGGAGTGTAAGGGTACAATAAAAGGTACAGGAGGGGGGGGGGACTATGAAAGGTTCAAGAGGGAAGACAATAAAAGGTACAGGAGGGGGAACAATAATAAAAGGTAGAATAGGGGAGTGGGGGACAATAAAAGATACAGGGGACAACAATAAAAGGTACAAGAGGGGAGGGGGACAATAAAAGATACAGGACAGGAGGGGGGAAAGGGTATAGGAGGGTAGGGGTACAATAAAAGGTACAGGAGGGGGGGACTATGACAGGCTCAAGAGGGAAGACAATAAAAGGTACAGGATGGGGGGACAAGAAAAGGCACAGGTAGGGAGGGGGGACTATGAAAGGTTCATGAGTTGAGGCAGTAAAAGGAACATTAGGGGGATTATGAAAGATACAGGAGGGGGGACAACGAAAGGTACAGGAGGGGAGGGGGGGCAATAAAAGGTACGGGAGAATATAAAAAGACACAGGAGGGCTGGGTGGCACAAAGAAACATCCAGTGGGGTTGAGGGGGGACAAACACAAAGGGGCTGGGGGGAGAAAGAGTCACGCAGAAGGGTGAGGGGCTGGGGGAAAGATGCACAGAGGGACTGTGGGGGAGAACGAAGCACAGAGGGGCTGTGGGGGAGAACGAAGCACAAAGGGGCTAGGGGGAGAAAGAGATGCACAAAGGTACTGGGATAAAAATACACACAAATATGTTGGGGAGAAAGAGCCACACAAAAGGGCAGGGGGACGAAAGACACACAAAAGGGCTGGGGGGAGAAAGAGAAAGGCAAAGGGGCTGGGGGAAGTAAAAAATACACAAGGAGGGTTGTAAGAGACACAGGAGAGATAAAATACAGCAAAGGGGACACACAGGATAAAAGGGGGGGCAAGACATACACAATGGGATATAAAACACTAAAGGGGGTAAGTTAGTCAAAAGGGGGGTAAAAGACACACAGGTGAAGATACATTTTTTTTCGACGGGGAGGGGGGTGGCAAAATTCATCTTCGCCTGTGTAGTCAAAAATCCTTGCACCGGCCCTGTGAACAACAAACTAGGGTACTAGTAATGGAAAGGACAATTTCTAACAAAAACATACATTTAATTTGTATATTAGCATTCGTTTATTAGTCTGCAATACGTTTTACAGCCATATCTGCAACTACTACAACACTTGATGTCTTCAGTATTAAAAACATGTTTAATTAGCTTCAAGACATGAACTTGTTTTATGGAAATAAATTACCTGAAAAACTGGAGACATCTGTAATTCCACCTGTCCACTGAAAAAAAGAAAAAAAAAAAAAAAGACAGTATACCGTAAACTGAGAAATGGTGCTGAACTAATTAAACTTATGTTTAAAATAGTAGAAAAACACACTTTACTGTAGACTTGTTAAGATCAGATATTTCGGTGGTCTGTACATTATACAGGTTTATAGCATCTTCAATTTCCATATTTAACCTGGAAAATGATAAAAGAAAATACATTTAGAAATGTAAGGAGCAATGCTTATAGAAAAAATACAAATTAGAATGTTTCTAAATTACAAAATCAGATAGAAAAACTTGAGTGACATGAGAATTACCAGATTTATATTAACTACAGTTTTATTTTGAGACATATAGGTTATTCTTGTTGTTGTTAGATAAAGTCATGTTATTAAAGAGTCACTATAGTCACCAGAACCACTTAAGCCAAAAATAGTGGTTCTGGTGTCTATAGCCTCTTCCTGCAGACTCATCATTGCAAACATTGAAGGCCAGACTCTTTGCTGTAAGTTGGCTAACTCACTAATACAAAAGGTCAACAAAATTGTAAAACAAGCCATGGAGAAAACAGATAATCAAATACAAGCCAAATCACTATATAAGAAAAAAAAAAAAATTAACAGAACTATATAATACACTCTAAGGGAAACAATAATCATGGCAGAGCAATGAACTATCTGAGCATTGGCTAGTGAATGTTATGTAACTTAAATAATGCTCAGTCGAAGGTGGATAAAATAACAACATGTGGCATCAGAAAAACCTTGGAGTAGAACAATGAAAAACAAACTCTCACATAACCACTAAAATGAAACCACAACAGGGCACATTATAACAGTTACTGAGGGTATATATAGCTTTAAGTGACCAGAGGTTGGTTGATTTGGCCACTATGACATCATGACGTGCATGTGGGTTATTGGCGTGATGATGCATGCACATCCGCATCATCAACCTGGTCTGAGAAGGTGGAGCAATAAAAAGGCTCAGATATGCAGTGGCCGGCATCGGACAAGACGCCAGAAGGAGGAGTGCTCTCATTCGGAGAAGGATGGAGGTGGTACTTGCAGTAAGTACACCAAGTGCATAGGGACACACCTCCGATACTGGTGCCGGGCCGGTGCCGTGACAATGCTGAATAATCAAGAGGATCAAATCCTTTTTTTTTTTTAATGCTGAAACAAAAGCAGAGCAGTTATGTATTTTAATTTTTTTGTTTACCAGAGGGTATAGCCCAGGCTAAGGCTTTCTCAGTCAAGAATGTAACAATATATCCACCCCTTACGCAAATAGATAGGAATGTGGGAAAAGTGGGGAAAGTTCAAGTGCATCCTTACTTGGTTTGGGAAAACAGATCAATAATCCATATGCACAAATTACACAAGAACCCAGCCTGCTTCTGTAATTGCCAAAATAAGAAGACTGAAAGCTACAGTGAGCAGTTTGTGTTGTAGAGTAGTGTGACTGAGCAGGATCCAAACAGTTTGAGCAAACAGGTCCATCCTATGATTCAAGTCTCCCAAGACCAGTAGCTTTGCCAACTGAGGACTTAAAATTGCAGGGTCCATGACCCTAGTGTAATGTTGAGACGAAGGACTGATCCATCACTATCTCAGCAGCATCTGGAGTGCTGCTAATGATACATCAGGAGGCTGGAACCATGCCAATTCACACAGGCAAACAAAGTCATGAACATTTTTACATGCGTATACCTTACCTTGTGGGATCTTGCAACATATCAACTGCCTCTCTTAATTGTTCTATCATTGGTGTGTTGAGGTCTTCACTGTCAGAAGTATTTTTTCTGAAAAGAAAATAACAGAACTTTAAGAATGATGTAAATATCTAATTTAAAACTAGGGTGGGCTAGCAGACATATATACTAGATAAAACCCAAACACATTTTATTTAATAATAAGGAGACTTTAGATATACAGTTGCAAGAAAAAGTATGTGAACCCTTTGGAATGATATGGATTTCTGCACAAATTGGTCATAAAATGTGATCTGATCATCATCTAAGTCACAACAATAGACGATCACAGTCTGCTTAAACTAATAACACACAAAAAATGAAATGTTGCCATGTTTTTATTGAACACACCATGTAAACATTCACAGTGCAGGTGGAAAAAGTATGTGAACCCTTGGATTTAATAACTGGTTGAACCTCCTTTGGCAGCAATAACTTCAACCAAACCATAGGCGTGCGCAGCCTATTGCATTAGGGTGTGCACCCTAAAGCACAAGCACATGCCGCGTATATATATGTATGTATGTATATATATATATTATATGTGTATATATACATATACACATATATACACACACACATACACTGCTGTGTGTGTGTGTGTGTGTGTGTGTGTGTGTGTGTGTGCTGTTAGTGTGATGTGTGTATGAGGGTGCTGGTAGTGTACTATGTGGGTGAGGGTGTTTGTGTGTGCGCGCTTGTGAGGGTGCTGTTAATGTACTGTGTGTGAGGGTGCTGTTTGTGTGTGTGTGTGCACTTGTGAGGGTACTGGTAGTGTGCTGTGTGTAAGGGTGCTGTGTGTTTTTGTGAGGGTGCTGTATGTGTGGGTGCTGTGTATGTCTGTGTGTGCTGTGTGTGTGTGTGTGTGCTGCGTGTGTGTGTGTGTGCTGCGTGTGTGTGTGCTGCGTGTGTGTGTGTGCTGCGTGTGTGTGGGTGCTGCATGTGTGTGGGTGCTGCATGTCTGTGGGTGCTGCATGTCTGTGGGTGCTGCATGTCTGTGGGTGCTGCATGTCTGTGGGTGCTGCATGTCTGTGGGTGCTGCATGTCTGTGGGTGCTGCATGTCTGTGGGTGCTGCATGTCTGTGGGTGCTGCATGTCTGTGGGTGCTGCGTGTCTGTGGGTGCTGCGTGTCTGTGGGTGCTGCGTGTCTGTGGGTGCTGCGTGTCTGTGGGTGCTGCGTGTCTGTGGGTGCTGCGTGTCTGTGGGTGCTGCGTGTCTGTGGGTGCTGCGTGTCTGTGGGTGCTGCGTGTCTGTGGGTGCTGCGTGTCTGTGGGTGCTGCGTGTCTGTGGGTGCTGCGTGTCTGTGGGTGCTGCGTGTCTGTGGGTGCTGCGTGTCTGTGGGTGCTGCGTGTCTGTGGGTGCTGCGTGTCTGTGGGTGCTGCGTGTCTGTGGGTGCTGCGTGTCTGTGGGTGCTGCGTGTCTGTGGGTGCTGCGTGTCTGTGGGTGCTGCGTGTCTGTGGGTGCTGCGTGTCTGTGGGTGCTGTGTATGTGTGTGGGTGCTGTGTATGTGTGTGGGTGCTGTGTATGTGTGTGGGTGCTGTGTATGTGTGTGGGTGCTGTGTATGTGTGTGGGTGCTGTGTATGTGTGTGGGTGCTGTGTATGTGTGTGGGTGCTGTGTATGTGTGTGGGTGCTGTGTATGTGTGTGGGTGCTGTGTATGTGTGTGGGTGCTGTGTATGTGTGTGGGTGCTGTGTATGTGTGTGGGTGCTGTGTATGTGTGTGGGTGCTGTGTATGTGTGTGGGTGCTGTGTATGTGTGTGGGTGCTGTGTATGTGTGTGGGTGCTGTGTATGTGTGTGGGTGCTGTGTATGTGTGTGGGTGCTGTGTATGTGTGTGGGTGCTGTGTATGTGTGTGGGTGCTGTGTATGTGTGTGGGTGCTGTGTATGTGTGTGGGTGCTGTGTATGTGTGTGGGTGCTGTGTATGTGTGTGGGTGCTGTGTATGTGTGTGGGTGCTGTGTATGTGTGTGGGTGCTGTGTATGTGTGTGGGTGCTGTGTATGTGTGTGGGTGCTGTGTATGTGTGTGGGTGCTGTGTATGTGTGTGGGTGCTGTGTATGTGTGTGGGTGCTGTATGTGTGTGGGTGCTGTATGTGTGTGGGTGCTGTATGTGTGTGGGTGCTGTATGTGTGTGGGTGCTGTATGTGTGTGGGTGCTGTATGTGTGTGGGTGCTGAATGTGTGTGGGTGATTGTGGGGGTACATTACTCAATATCCCCCCTCCCTTCTTACTTTATGTGGGGAGGGGGGATTCTTGTTCCTTGCTACATTCCCTGGTGGTCCAGTGGAGGTAGGGGCAGATCAGTTAATACCCCCCCTCCCTTGTTACCTTATGCCTGGGAGGGGGGATCCTTGTTCTGCCATCCTTCCCTGGTGGTCCAGTGGTGAGTGAACTCTAGCCTGCGTGGCTAGAGTTCAGTCTCGCGAGATCTGAGAGTTGCCGCGGCAACGCTCAGATCTCGCGAGAGGAACCCGGCGGAGCTGCTGGCAAGAGCTCCGCCGGTCCTCTCCTGCCTCCCTCACTGCCTGTGGGTCGGTGGGGAGGGAGGCTGAGAGCAGAGCCGGCGTTTGGATAGCGCCGGCTCTGCATGAGCCGACAGGGGGGATCCTGAGATCTCCCCTGCCGGTCTCAATACATAGGCGTGCCGCGGGGATTAGGGTGTGCCCAGGCACACCCCGTGCGCACGCCTATGAACCAAACGTTTCCTGTAGTTGCAGATCAGACGTGCACAACGGTCAGGAGTAATTCTTGACCATTCCTCTTTACAGAACTGTTTCAGTTCAGCAATATTCTTGGGATGTCGGATGTGAATCGCTTTCTTGAGGTCATGCCACAGCATCTCAATCGGATTGAGGTCAGGACTCTGACTGGGCCACTTCAGAAGGTGTATTTTCTTCTGTTTAAGTCATTCTGTTGATTTACTTCTATGCTTTGGGTCATTATCCTGTTGCAACACCCATCTTCTGTTGAGCTTTAGCTGGTAGACAGATGGCCTTAAGTTCTCCTGCAAAATGTCTTGATAAACTTGGGAATTCATTTTTGCTTCAATGATAGCAATCCGTCCAGGCCCTGACGCAGCAAAGCAGCCCCAAACCATGATGCCCCCACCACCATACTTCACAGTTGGGATGAGGTTTTGATGTTGGTGTGCTGTGCCTCTTTTTCGCCACACATAGTGTTGTGTGTTTCTTCCAAACAACTCAACTTTCATCTGTCCACAGAATATTTTGCCAGTACTGCTGTGGAACATCCAGGTGCTCTTGTGCAAACTGTAAACGTGCAGCAATGTTTTGTTTGGACAGCAGTGGCTTCCTCTGTGGTATCCTCCCATGCAATCCATTCTTGGATAGTGTTTTACGTATTGTAGATTCACTAACAGGGATGTTAGCATTTGCCAGTGACTTTTGTAAGTCTTTAGCTGACACTCTAGGATTCTTCTTCACCTCATTGAGCAGTCTGCGCTGTGCTCTTGCAGTCATCTTTACAGGACGGCCACTTCTAGGGAGAGTAGCAGCAGTGCTGAACTTTCTCCATTTATAGACAATTTGTCTTACCGTGGACTGATGAACAGCAAGGCTTTTGGAGATACTTTTATAACCCTTTCCAGCTTTATGCAAGTCAACAATTCTTTATCGTAGGTCTTCTGAGAGCTCTTTTGTGCGAGGCATCATTCACATCAGGCAATGCTTCTTGTGAAAAGCAAACCCAGAACTGGTGTGTGTTTTTTATAGGGCAGCTGTTACCAACACCTCCAATCTCATCTCATTGATTGGACTCCAGTTGGCTGACATCTCACTCCAATTAGCTCTTGGAGATGTCATTAGTCTAAGGGTTCACATACTTTTTCCACCTGCACTGTGAATGTTTACATGGTGTGTTCAATAAAAACATGGCAACATTTCATTCTTTGTGTGTTATTAGGTAAAGCAGACTGTGATTGTCTATTTTGTGACTTAGACGATGATCAGATCACATTTTATGACCAATATGTGCAGAAATCCATATCATTCCAAAGGGTTCACATACTTTTTCTTGCATCTGTATGTATCTACGTCAGTATGCAAAGCTTAATACGTTAGATTTGTGTAAAGGTAGTGCCCAATTTTACTTTTGATTTGTTAGAATACAAACATTTAATTTCCTCAACAATTTCTTCATACTCTATGCACTTCCATCAGCCCTACCATTTTAATTAATCACTTAAGTATATGCTGCATCCCAAATAACTCAGATGGCACCTGAGATTGTGTCAGATTGCTTAGTTTGGTCACATACATCCTTTAAACTTTTTTATCATTTTTGTCAAGTGTTCAATAGCGCTCTCTTAAAAGCAAGAAGGCCCCATGACATCACATTCAAGAAGTTAGACCCATTTGTGAATATTTTCAAAAATTTGGATTTAGTGATCACTATTAAACCTACAGACCCCTTTAAACAGTATTGTGCTCCTTGTAATAATTACCTATAACAATCGTCTTCAATATACAAGTCTTTTCCAAAACAAGGACACATACACATTAATATAAAAACATCTGCCTAAGTCCATTGTTTTTTTAAAGACCTAATTCTGTGAGCTTTGAAGTTGCTGTTTATTGAAAGAGTGCACAGGATCTTGTATGTTGTATGAAATAGCCCCAGCAGCACACTTTTAATGTATGCATGTTGAGGTGAGTGCAGCCCTCTTGGTTCATATGTAAATATATTTGGGAGTCCAAGGTGCCTCATTCCAGGGCCCTGTTTAATCTTGCATTGCAGAGAGCCCCAGGAGGAAGCATTTCCCAAGTAAAGAGATTAATATCATAAGAGCAGGCATTAGGTTGCTAGAAAAGGACCTGCCAAGAATGAGGTACATTGATGTTGTGGCAGGCTTATGCAATGTATGATCATTTACTGTAACCAAATACCCCTTATTTTTGGCAGTCAGGTGTTTTTAAAAAACTATTACCTTTGGTGAGCTTTGAAGTTGCTGCTTAGGGAATGGGTGAGTGTGCTGGGTGTTGTGTGTTTTATATATATAATATTTAAGTTACACGTAACGTTAGACTTAAGTTTACCTGTTGTAAGAGAATCCAGCCCATAATGAGAATCCTGAAAATCACAGTTACAAAAAAAATGCCAATATTTGTCTGGCCTTCCATGTGCACAAAAGGGAGAAGTATTTTGGCCCTCAAATGGTTCAGCTATTCCAGTTTCATATCATCAGCTTTAAGCTCATTTGCTCCAATTTGTCAAGTAAAAAGAATTAATAAGAAGGATGAATTCACTCACGTGTTTTCTATTAACCAAGTGGTGTCCTCTTGTATTTGCAAAGGTTCATCAAATTCAGATGTTTGACCCTGTGTTCAAAAAACATTGGTATACCTTTTCATTATCAAACAGTAATACAGTGTCATTACCACTTTGAAAAGGTTAGGAGGGATTACAAGGTCACTTATTGTTTGGGGTACCAGCACTGAACATTTTATGGACCATCATTCTTAGACAGGCAGTAGATAGCTTATAGTTCTATTATTTACAGCACATAGGATCTCCAGCACCACAATATCTCCACAATCAAAGGAAACCAGGTGAAAGTGAGGTGTACACTGTTACCCCATCCAATAACATTTACTCAGTTGTAAACTGTATTATGATGGCCCCATGCACTTAGAATTTCTTAATTTTTATTTTAAACCAAACCCACCCACACAAAAAAGGGAAAAAAGAAGAAGGAAAAAAAAGAAATTAAAATGTTTTCGCAAAGCAAAAAAAAAAAATGCATGCATATGACAAGGGGCTCATCAGGGGAGGGCTAATGGCTCTTTGCCTTGGGAGCATTAAAAAAAGAATATCTGTACAAGACTGGGGTAAGGCTGTACCCCATAACTCCTGCATTCAAGTGGCCCGGATAAAAACTGCCCTAATGCCTGTGTGGCTCACATTTTCCCTCTAACTTACATGTACATCTGTACACTTGCCTCCTTTTATAGCCTTTCACACACTCCATTAAACATATATACACACCAAACCTCATACATGAATTCTTACATTTGCCTACAAACGCTCATCCAGAAACAAACACTCTCTATATAGTGCCAACATGCAGCACCCAAATGCCCCATGCATATCATTAGCCATATCTTACTAACCCATATGATTGCCACACAACACATGTATCAGATGTTCTGTAATTAACAAACTAATGACAAACACAAATTATTTGTTTATTATATTTTCTGCAAAAGGAAACAGCAGACTGCACACTTCTTACATCACTAGAACACAAGACATTCAGCAAGCACACATCACTAGCAAATTTGAGATTTATCAGAAGCACAAACCCCGAACACCATTGTTTTTACTCACAAGCACACATCACTGGCACGCACAACACACCAGTGGTTTACAATCAGCGTGCCTCAAGCCACATCAAAGTGTACAGCGAACACAATGACTACAGGACTGTAACGCAATCCTTAAATGTATTGTTAATAAATACTCCCCTGGCTGGCATGAGACATCGAGTAGATGGGTCATGAAATGAAAACAGAATATGAATCCCAAGGACAAGCCACAAAATGTTCAAATGGTATTTACTTCTTGTTATAGGACAACAAATTATCTTCAGATCATTTCCTTGAAAATAGCTTGTGCATATTTAACATCAACTCCAACCTCACACTACTGGATCATCCTCAAAATTAAGTATGCGTTACCTCATTGTAACTTATGAAGTCCGCGTGGATGGCATTTGTTTCGTCGTATCGGCATAGTAAATTCTCTGGCTCGCCAATGACAGTCCTGTGAGAATACTGTTGACAGCCAACTAATACAAGAATATAATCTTATAAATATTCTTCAAGCACAAATGCACTACATTTGTTTCAATAACATTATAATATCATAAAATATGGTTATATGATAGCAACATTCTAACATTAAAAAGACCACCAACGTATATTTATACTGATGTTGTTTGGTCTATGATTTTGCCTAGGTCTCCTGGAATTTTTTTCTGTCCTCCCTACTTCATCAAAATCGACATACAATTGACTAGAATGCTGCCTCCTGGGAAATCATGGGATTTGTTAACAAAGATCTTTATTACATTATGGTGTTCGTTATATTTTCCAAATTTCAGCCAGCATTGTACGACAGTTATCAAAGTGAGCCCAATTAAAACTTCAGAAACATTTTTGGTATCATCACTGAAGTCAGAAAATGTTATTTTAAAACCAGGTTTAAACAGTGATTTCATTGTTAATATCACAATGTCAAGATCAATAGGTCAATATCACAAGGTTACTAAGAACAAAAAGTGCTGTCTTCAAGGGATTTTTAATTAGATCGCAGGTTGAAGGTTATGCAAAGCCAAACATATTGGTGATGTCAACAGGTGACAGGTGTGTAATTAAAATATTTTCCAGGAGGCTTTGTAGAGTGTGTGTATTTCTTTAAGGTATGCAAACAAATCTTTCCGTTATAGTGTACATTTTTGTTTATGTTGTCTATTTTGCTACATTATATTTAGTTTGTGTGCAAACGCTTAGTTATTTGTTTGAGAATTGTTTTTTTGAGTCCTTTGGTTTGTTGCAATCCCAAAGCTTTCAGTGGTCTTGTTAAAGTGTCAGTAACTCTTCATCAGCGAGATTGTGATTGCTGAAACATGCGGGCTTGTAACTTGTGTCACCAGCAACGACCAACGCCCAGGCCCGCAAACGCCCCCCTCTCTCAACAGGACCACTGAAGCACTCTCCGCATGGTTCTAGCGACCTCTGCACAGCATCAACACATTTTATGATGAAAAAATGCATTGCAGTTCTCTGTTGTCCCCTTTTCACTTTTGGACAGGACACCAAAAGTGATACTGTTGTGGGGCATGGGGGGCTTAATGCAATAAATCGCTCTCTTTTCACAAATCTGATAACGGAAAGTATTGGACAGGTAGGGTTGTGACCATTTCAACATCTTTAATAGCTCAGCAGCCAGATGTCAAGAAATATCAGATATGAAATTGCAATTTTTCTATTGATCAGAAATTGAGAAAAATTGTCAAGAAAACTGAAAATTGTAAGTCAAAAGAGCTGAGCTAGAAAAATAAATTAATTTGCTGCTAAAAGTGTATTCCCAGTCTATTTAGTAAACCACACTGGGTTTTGCCATGGGAGAGCCATAAACCATGCACCCCTACGAGGTCAGCTCTCTCCAACCAGAAGACTGAAAAAAAGCCACCCACAAGTGTTTCAGCTGGCTGACTGGCAGTCATGGTGGTCTTAGATATATATATATATATATATATTTTAATAATTGCTGCAATAAGGCACTCTCAGATATAAGAATGGGTTCAGGCTTATCTAAGTACAATGCACTGTTAAAATGTAGCATTGAAAGGCATACTCATTATCTTTGACAAAGAAATTACGGTATTTATTTACAGTATGCATAGCTACTATATGCATGTAACTTGATATATTTAATAATATTACACAATTATAGAACAAGTAGAAGAAACACACTGGTACAAGATGTAACAAATGGAACAAGTAAAATCCTCCTTTGCAATGCTTACCATTGATTGGGCTGTTTAATTGCTGGTCTAACTCGTCTTTGGCAAGATTTTCTTCTTCCAAGATATTAGACATTGGCACACTCGGGCTGGCTGAGTCTTCATCACAAGGCTTAAACAGAAAAATAAAGCAGATTTGAGAACAGAATCAACAACATTCTTCAACATCATCCTTCCTTCATTTAGAAACCCAAAACTGTTGAGATATATATAAACTTACCTCAATGTGTGATTCAATTTATTTTTCATAAACAGAAAGAAAAATTTATATTTTACATGTAATCACTAGTGTTCAGACTAACTGATTAATTAAATGTGCATTTTGTTGGAGGGACCTACTCAATATATACTTACCTGTACCTCCAATACCTATATTTGTTTTCCTGCCACCAATCACATTTTTTTTCATTTTATTATTTATACATATATTTCAGTTCTGCTCATTTAAGGGATCCGTAACCCTATCCTTTTGACTCATGTACATTTTCAACAACCATTTTTAAGTTTCTTCTTTCTCCAAAGAAACCTGCTTTACTCTAAATAAGGAAGGTTCCTTTAAGACCCCGCACTGTGTTTAGGGCAAACTTCAAATTTCTTACAGAAACAGGTCAGATCTATTCACTACAAGCGGATATGGTGACATACTCTGAACTCTATAAACACAGAGACATTTGCCACCGTTAACTGAAAAGACAACTTCTTTTTAGAATTTAGAAATTCAAATTCAATTGTCAGAGCTAACCTCTAGTTATTGTGGGCTACAAAGCAACCACGGTTTATGGATATTATAACTGGAGGACAATCAAATACACAACATGACTCACTGACAAAATCATCTCTGTATTATCAAGAATGCTTTTCCAAGTGAGGGGGGAGTTTTACCTGTTTTGTTATTAAGTGCTAGCTTGTATGAGTTATTAACCTTTTCGTTGCAAAGGCATTAAGGTCTCCTAAAAATAGCTATTAACAATTTTTTTAATTTTTTTATTAACTGGGCTAAACAAAGAAAGTTTTGCAAAGATTGTAGAACCAACTTTCATTGTCACACTGTATGGAGACACTGAATGCTCTTATACAGATGTATTGACTCAATGTATCTCTATGAGGAGATTGTCAAATTGCCATTATGCTCCAATTAGACTCATGCATAATAGCCTCCCCATACTTACTGTGGAGAAGTATTGGATTATCTGAAACCATCAAAACTGATTATCTCAGCAACAAAGATGGGGTGGCTGCACAGAAACCAGTGGCCAATAATTAGGAGGGTTGTAAATCTTCTTTATTAATCTCTTTATTATTGCACGGGGTGAGGGGGCAGTCCAATAACTAGTAGAAGACTAGTGTTGGGAATGCATGTTTGCATTCCTAGCGCTACGGTTTTCCTTTAAGTTCTGCAATATGTAGGTACGAGAATATACAAGAATATTAGAGAAAGATAGATTCACTCTTCTGGGCAAACTAGTTAGATAGATAACATAACTAATTTTCTTTGTTCTAGGTATTATGAGGTAAAGTAATATTTGGACAGGATACTTCCAATAACACACAGTCTCACTATAAGCAGCATAGGAACATGTCCATGAGCCAAGGCCAGTGGACCAGAGAAGCAGAACTCCAGGAGAAAGTAAAAATTGAACACACACATAAAAACATAGAATGTGACAGCAGATAAGAACCATTCGGCCCATCTAGTCTGCCCAATTTTCTAAATACTTTCATCCTGTCCCATGCCATATCTTATAGTTAGGATAGCCTTATGCCTATCCCACGCGTGCTTAAACTCCTTTACTGTGTTAACCTCTACCACTTCAGCTGGAAGGCTATTCCATGCATCCACTACCCTCTCAGTAAAGTAATACTTCCTGATATTATTTTTAAACCTTTGTCCCTCTAATTTAAGACTATGTCCTCTTGTTGTGGTAGTTTTTCTTCTTTCAAATATAGTCTCCTCTACTGTGTGATTCCCTTTACGTATTTAAATATTTATATCATATCACCCCTGTCTCGTCTTTCCTCCAAGCTATACACAAACCCATTTAGAGTAAACTCTTACATACTTGCAAACTCATCAATCAACAAGTTGCGCACACACAGCTTGCCAGTCAGTGGCTGATGCTCAGCTGGGAACAGAATGATGAATGACATACAGGTCTAAAACAGGTTGGGGGTCTCTCTGCATTATATGCTCATTCTGTCACGGTAACAAAACCCAACATGCAGAGTTTTATCTAAATATAAATAACATATTACCAGGCCTAAGAATGGCTGGACTTAACCTAGCAAAATTAAGAATAGTCAGGAAATAGCCAAAAGTAAAGGGAGCCAGCGGACAGGAGAACGATTAGACATGTAGTCGGAGTCCAGAGATAGCCAAGAAAAGAGAAGTCAAATAGCAGAGCCGAGTCTGTAAGCAAATATACTAGAAATCACAAACAGCACTATAGAGACTAAAGCAGGAACCACAATAGGGCACTGAGAATAAATCTCTATTTATAGGTGAGAGTTTTTGCTTTAAATCCACGCCCCCAAAACATAAGGGGGCAGTGCAAGTGATGCAAATCTGCATCATGTAGGCGGAGCCGAAGCATCCAGCATCGGAATTGCCAAATGCTTCAGGAAAGGAGCCTTCAGGAGATCACCACGTTGGCGCCCGGGAGCGATTTAAGTAATTGTGACACATTCAAGTAGAGTCCTCAATAACCAATTTTTTACATTTGTAAATGTTTGTTTCTGATTTGTCGACATATCCCCAATTAATATGGTAAAGTGCTGCAGAATGTGCCGTGGCTACATAAATTCTAATAATAATGATGTTAATAATGCTTAATACTAGCAAGTCATCTCCACCAGGAAGGGCACTAAGAAATCTTAAATATTTTCACTTGTCTTACATAGAGAATTTACTCTGTGCATTGACATAAGTTCACTCTCAATAATAGGAGGAGTGGAATAAAATAATAAATGATAAATGCATAAAATGTCTCTTTGCAAAAAAAAAAAACTACAACGGACAAAAAAAAAATTAAAAAAATAAACACAGGAAGACTTTCAATAATAAAACCCCTTACAGTAGCATTTGAGGATTTGTGGCCTGGCATTGCATCGCGTTCATCCAGATGTTTCCTAGGAGAGTAATAAAGTGAGCCTGTCATGACATCAGAGACTAAAAAGCGTCTTCCACAGGTGAAGCCCTCTGCCTCATATCCTGCAGCTGGAGATCTAATTTTAACCGGGAACAAGAGGCGAGATTTCACTAGCAGGGTTCAAAGGGAGACTTCATTTTGATTTTCAAAGCAGAGTAAATGTTTCATTTTATCAGACTCAATTTCGAACAATCATATCAATGGGCTATGAGCTGTTCTGTGTTGGCTGATATTTTTTTTCATGCATTTATTTAAGGAGCTTAAATGGTTTATGTAAATCCAATTACAATAGTCTGCGTGAACGCATCTGTATTAATAAATTCCTTGCTATAAGCAAGGATAAAAAAAAAAAAGTAAGTGCAAACTACGGAGTTGATCTACTAGAAAAAAAGATACCATTAAGTAAATAAACCAGGGAACCAGATGACGGTCCCACAATATTTGTGCGTACGAAATCGAGATGCAACACAATAACTAGCAAATGGCGTTTCAGTTTCTATGGTTTTCTATAGGGTGGGTTTGCTTCAGCCAAAGTCTACTTTGGCTTATTTATTAGAAGAATATGCCCCCCCCTCAAAAAAAAAAAAAAACACCAAAAACTAATTTTAGCATATCCAACATCTAATGAGGCCATATGCATAAAAACTATTGTCTAGTGTCGAACATTACTTTGCATATTGACCATCATAATGATAGCCCTAATAATAATAATTTGACTTTTGCTTGTTTTCAAGTATGTCTTGGAGATGATTATGTAGATGTTATTCTAACCAACTTTATGATTTAATGAACATTGAGAGGATGAAATGCTGAGTTAACTTTGGCAGAACTCTAATCTAATTCTCTGAGATGCTGCGGTTGGAAATAACCACAGAGCTATCTCCCCAGCATAGCCAGTATGGTCTCAGCAAGCACTCTGAATCTTGAGTGCAATGTCCAAGGGGAACCAGATAGTAATTTACTTTTTTTTTTTTTTAAGGAATTTTCCTTTTTTAAACTAAACTCTATCTGACCTGTTTATTACTGTTTAACCCATAAAATGTTCTCACAGTTGTCCAACATGGTTTGCATATTTATAGGACACTGTAGGCACCCAGACCACTTCAGTGTGTGACATGTCATTATTCCCTTTTATTCCAGAATTTGGTCCTTAAGGGGTTAATGAAGTCTTCTGGGTGCAGTGTCCCTATTGCACTTAGTGCTGCAATTTTAAACATTGCAGTTCCAGCGAAACTGCAATGTTGACATTGCAGCTCTAAGTCTGCCCACAGTGCCTGTCTACCAGACAGCCTCTAGAGGGTTTCCTGAAGTGAAAATGACCTTTGGTCCGGTATCAGACGCTCTGCATGAGGACCTCCAGCATCAGATTTTTCCCCATCGGAAAGCATTGATTCATAGGAAACATAGAAACATAGAATGTGACGGCAGATAAGAACCATTCGGCCCATCTAGTCTGCCCAGTTTTCTAAATACTTTCATTAGTCCCAGTTTTCTAAATACTTTCATTAGTCTAATGCATGCGCATTAGAGCCCACTCATCGCAGGACGTCAGAGGGTGCGGAACGATAAGGTAAGTAAATAAAGGGTATTTAACCCTTTATTTACTAGGGAGGGGGGCGCAAGGGAGGGGGAAGGCAGGGGAAGAGAGATAGTGCCAGGAATACAGCTTTGTATTCCTGGCACTATACAGGTGATACTCGAAAAATTTGAATATCGTGCAAAAGTTCATTTATTTCAGTAATGCAACGTAAAAGGGGAAACTAATATATGAGATAGACGCATTACATGCAAAGCAAGATAGTTCAAGCCATGATTATGGCTTACAGTTCATGAAAAAACCAAATTCACAATCTCAGTAAATTAGAATATTGTGAAAAGGTGCAATATTCTAAGCTCACAATGTCCCACTCAAAGCAGCTTAGTAAGCCATAACACAAAACAACCAGAAATATTTGGGATGCGGCTGAGAAGTCTAAAATTAAAAGACAAAAGTATACATAGTGTAAATCTATATTAGATATTAGGTAAGTGTTCATGAAATGCACTCACGAGATGTAGATGAAAGATAGCGCTCTAGGGTGCCTCCCCCGATAATAATGGGGGGCTGATGTCTTCCTCCACTTGCTCCAAAGGGATAGATGAAAAGACAGGACTTCCAGGATGGTGAAAAAAATAAAACGATTTTATTAAGGATGAAACATCACCCAGCAATAAAAGTTGGAATACAGGCTTAAAATGAGGTCCTACGCGTTTCGTTCACAGTCTGGAACTTCCTCAGGGACCAGAAAATTAAAATTACATATGTAATTTTAATTTTCTGGTCCCTGAGGAAGTTCCAGACTGTGAACGAAACGCGTAGGACATATGTAATTTTAATTTTCTGGTCCCTGAGGAAGTTCCAGACTGTGAACGAAACGCGTAGGACCTCATTTTAAGCCTGTATTCCAACTTTTATTGCTGGGTGATGTTTCATCCTTAATAAAATCGTTTTATTTTTTTCACCATCCTGGAAGTCCTGTCTTTTCATCTATCCCTTTGGAGAAAGTGGAGGAAGACATCAGCCCCCATTATTATCGGGGGAGGCACCCTAGAGCGCTGTGCTATCTTTCATCTACATCTCGTGAGTGCATTTCATGAACACTTACCCAATATCTAATATAGATTTACACTATGTTTACTTTTGTCTTTTAATTTTAGACTTCTCAGCCGCATCCAAAATATTTCTGGTTGTTTTGTATTTTGCTGTGTAAAGGCCAATCTGGGTGATGACCTGGGAGGCTGTCTTACTGGAATGCTAAGATAAGTATATATTTTTTCACTTATACGCATTATTCATTAAGTGGTGATATTTAAACGTATATATACTTTTCTGTAGGTCTTAGTAAGCCATAACACCTACAATGGGTTCCTGAGCCTTTAAATGGTCTCTCAGTATGGTTCAGTAGGAATCACAATTATGGGGGAAGACTGCTGACCTGACAGTTGTGCAGAAAACCATCATTGACACCCTCCATAAGGAGGGAAAGCCTCAAATGGTAATTGCGAAGGAAGTTGGATGTTCCCAAAGTGCTGTATAAAAGCACATTAATAGAAAGTTATGTGGAAGGGAAAAGTGTAGAAGAAAAAGGTGAACAAGCAGCAGGGATGACCGCAGCCTGGAGAGGATTGTCAGGAAAAGGCCATTCAAAAGTGTTGGGGACTTTCACAAGGAGTGGACGGAGGCTGGAGTCAGTGCATCAAGAGCCATCACACACAGATGGATCCTGGACATGGGCTTCAGATGTCGTATTCCTCTTGTCAAGCCGCTCCTGAACAACAAACAACGTCAGAAGCGTCTTACCTGGGCTAAAGAAAAACAGACCTGGACTGTTGCTCAGTGTTCAAAGACCTCTTTTCTGTTGACAGCAACTTTTGCATCTCATTTGGAAACCAAGGACCCAGAGTCTGGAGAGGCACACACAGCAAGATGCTTAGAGTCCAGTGTGAAGTTACCACAGTCTGTGTTGATTTGGGGAGCCATGTCATCTGCTGGTGTTGGTCCACTGTGCTTCATTAAGTCCATGGTCAACGCAGCCGTCTACCAGGAGATTTTGGAGCACTTCATGCTTCCTTCCGCAGATGAGCTTTATGGGGATGCTGACTTCATTTTCCAGGCAAACTCGCCTGACCTGAACCCCATAGAGAATCTATGGGGCATTGCCAAGAGAAAGATGAGAGACATGAGACCGAACAATGCAGAAGAGCTGAAACACTCCTTGTTTTATTGGTTGCATGTAATATTCTAATTTACTGAGATTGTGGATTTGGGGTTTTCATGAGCTGTAAGCCATAATCATCGCACTTATGACAAATCACGGCTGGAACTATCTTGCTTTGCATGTAATGCGTCTATCTCATATATTAGTTTCCCCTTTTACGTTGCATTACTGGAAAAAAATTAACTTTCGCACGATGTTTGAATTTTTCGAGTATCACCTGTAATACCCCTTTAATGATTTGCTCTATTTCAGATGGACATCTGTTCTGCAAACGTGTTAAAAAACTCCAATTATTGTTACTTTTCCGGAGACTGGTTACCTTTGCCAAACTTCACAGAGTGAGGGGGTTTGGACAAGAAGATAATAAGGGAAACTTACAAATAGAAAAAGAAGTTCAAAAGGGTAATGATAAGGTAAAGAAGACAAATAGTAAATATGGAACTGGGCTGAAGCACAGATCAGGGATTAGCCAACAGAAATGTTAAAGAGACGCGTAAATGGGCTCCAGAAAAATTTAATATTTGTTAAATCAGTGTTTTTATAGGGGGCTGGGGAAAGATAGCTCTGTATTGGGCGGAAGATAAAGCAAAGCACGTGTCTCAGCATGACATTCGAGTCCACCTGGCTCACCATGCTCATGATAACCTGTTCCATAGATAAATATTTGTCAGTTCTATGTTGTCAAAAGGCACCTAATAATAAATCATGTTTTTAGACACAAACACGTATATAAGTAAATAACCATTCAAATATGTATTAAGTGATAAATAACAGACACATATATAAGTATACAATAAGGTGTGCAGTGAAGTGTATAAGTTTGAAGTGAATAACAAATCGAAGAGTTTTTAAACTAATGATCTTTATATAAGGCAGCATATAAAGGTTAAGTGATACACAGCAAGTTCAGCAATAACTTTCTCCACGTCGTGGAGCTGGAAAAGACAGAGAATATACTAGCCAATTAAATGGTTTAGTTTTGTACCACTCATTGGAATACATTAATCAAAATGTCTATAAGACCCCTGACGTTTTGCTTAATAAAATGAGAACCGAGAACTCTTTGATTGCACCAGTACTCTGCCTCTTTGTGCTTTTAATTACTTCTCCATCTAGCGCTTCTAAACAGATTGCCGCAAATAGTTTTACAATTGTTTCACTATCCAGGTGAAGGTGGTTGGACAATCAAGCAGTGGCGGATCTACCGCAGTCGCAGGGGTCGCAGCTGCAACTGGGACGTCACTCCAGGACTTCCGCCGGCTAAGTAATGTGGCCCTGGCACGCGCGGCGTAACAGCCGGGGCAGCATTGAAGGCGCCCATCGGGTGGTCCATGCTGTTAGGGCCACTCGATGCTATGTATTTCCAGGGGGCCTGGTCAGCGCTTTAACAACACGACCGTGCCCCCTCTGATGAGGTCAGAGGCTTTAAGGAAGTGTCTGCCCTGGTGACTCCTTCCAGCTTATACCAGGAGCCGCGCGGAAGGAAGGAGAGGAGGGAGTCAGAGTGGGATCTCTGCCTCCCATCAGGCTGAGCCACCACTGGACACCAGGGAAAGGTATGTGTGTCTGTCTGTATGTAAGTCTGTCTGTGTGTGTGTGTAAGTCTGTCTGTGTGTGTGTGTATGTCTGTCTGTGTGTGTGTGTGTATGTCTGTCTGTCCGTGTGTGTGTATGTCTGTGTCTCTGTGTCTGTCTGTCTGTGTAAGTATGTGTCTGTATGTATGTGTGTGTCTGTATGTATGTGTCTGTATGTATGTGTCTGTATGTATGTGTGTGTTTGTATGTATGTATGTGTGTGTGTGTGTGTGTGTGTGTTTGTATGTATGTGTTTATGTGTGTGTGTGTTTGTATGTATGTGTTTATGTGTATCTGTTTGCATGTGTGGGGGGAACGTATGGGAGGGGGATGGTAGATGTATGGGGATAGGGTGGTCGGGGGGGAGTTAGATGTATGGGGGGGGCCCCTAGGGCAATTTTCGCACTGGGTCCCGTGGTTTCTAGCTATGCCTCTGCAATCAAGCCATCATCGTAAAAAAAAAAAAAGTGATTATAAGAAACCTATAACTGATCCCCTTAACCATAACCACATTTTCCCCTCAATACATGTATGGCTCAGAAACATTGAGCTAAGCTGCTGGGAAAAAAGAACCTGCAGGACAAGAACAGGACTGCGTGGAACACACATGGTGAGTATAACATCTGCTTGCCGGTTTACTTTTGTCCTATATAGTTTTTATGCTATTCACAGGACCAATACAAAAATTAAATGACAGGCTAAATAATGAATGGGAGATCGATCAGCATTATGCTCTCCATTCTTAGCTCTGACCATCATTTCCTTTTTTCTAGTACTATGAAAAGCATAGATCATACAGGTCCATGTTTTGACACCTGAATAAAAGTTTATATTTTAACAAGCCTGACAAAATCAAAATGTTGCACTAGTCCACTTTTTTTTTTTTTAAACAGTTTAAAGTTTTTATTTTACAGTCAGAGAATCAAGATATTGTCCCTTGGGAATCTCCAGTCTGTCCAAAACCCATCCTTTTTAAGCACAGCAAAATCAGTCACATTAGCGTAATCTCCGAGCTTCACGCTCAGATTCCAAAAGTGTGAGTACATCTCCCTCTCGGACAGGCCCCTTCACATTTCTAATGATTGAGCGGTTTCTGTCATCCATGAATTCTACACGAACCTGGGTACACTGTCTTTGAGATCCTGTTCTTCCCAGGACTTTGGTAACCCGGGCGAGCTTGATGGGCTGCACGCGGCTAGCTTCCATTATGGCTGCTGGAGTCAGAAGAGCCTGTTCCACTTTTTTAATAAAGGTGCCTGAAGATATTGGGGTGCCTGGACCCTTTTTTCTAATACTGGCAAAGATTTGGAAAAGTCTGGAATGCATGCCCGGTGGAAGTGTCTATATATATATATATATATATATATATATATATATATATATATATATATATATATATATATATATTTCATATACCGGTATATCAGTTTAATTTTAATGTAAAAAGTAATTGAACTTTTAAAACTTTGCAATACAATTTCACATGCAGTCTTTGCACATTTTTTTAATCACTAATAATAAAACCTTACCTGTAGTTGAAAGAGGGAAATATTGAACAAGGTGGATGGTGGGAAGGCATATTAATATTAATATTATTTTTTGCATTTATATAGCTCCAGCATATTCCACAGCGCTTTACAATATTATAAAAGGGAGACATTTAACAATAAATGAGACATATACAAAATGTTATAGGAACAATAGGTTAATGAGGGCACTGCTCAAACGAGTTTACAGTCTATACATATATAATACTGGAAAAGGATAGCACTTCATGGAATTGTTTAAAAATAAAACAACTTTTATTCCATTGCATCCATAAAATGGTAACATTTCAGCTTCTTTACAAAACTTTCATCAGGACAAAAATGACAGACAGACAGACAGACAGATAGGTAGATACACACACAAATTGTAATAGATGTAATTTTTATTTTCTTTATTGTGTCTCTAGGTAACAAATTAAAACACATAAACAAAGAGAACTTGAGAAAAAATAAATTTTCAATTAAAAAAACAAAACAATTACCTCTATTGTTGATAAACGCTTCTCCCCACTGTCGCTGCCAACACCCGAGTCAGAATCCTTTTTTATTGGAAAGATATCTTCAATGCTTTTTATTTATGTAAAAAAAAAAGTGTGTTTTTTTTAGTCACCGAATATTTGTAAGCACCATAAAATATGACAAAAACAAGGGCAAGGCATATGTAAATAATTACACAAACTTAACTCTACCAGAATGTTGACTTTAAAATAGTAATTGTATATTGCAAGATTGCGTTAGTTTTCTTGACTTTTCTTTTTGTTTGGTTGGTTTCACTTTTTCATATATATCAGTTTAATTTTAATTTAAAAAGGAATTGAACTTTTAAAGCTTTACATTACATTTTCACATGCACTCTTTGCACATTTTTTTAATCACTAATAATAAAACCTTACCTGTAGTTGACAGAGGGAAATAGTGAACAAGGTGGATAGTGGGAAGGCAAATTTATGGTGGGAAGCAACAGTACAGCAACTTCAATGCTGACAAAACTAATAAAATCTGTCGGCATTGAAGTTACTGTTTAGTGGCTGAGTTAGTGCGCTGGATCTTGTGTATTGTATAATTTGTCCCCCAGCAGCACCCCCTTTATGCATGTTCAGGTGCGTGCAGCCCCCTGTTTTTATTTATTCATTTATATATATATATATATATATATATATATAAAAATAAATAAATGAGTCTAGCCAACTCCTTGGTTTTACACCCCTCCTTGTCACAGGTGCCTCATTCCAGGGCCCTATTTAGCCTTGTACTGCAGAGAGCCCAAGATGGATTTTTCCCCCAAGTTAGTGGGTTAATCTCATAAGAGCAGACATTAGGCTGTTAGAGTAGGACCTGCCAAAGATGGGGTACATTGACGTTGTGGCAGGCTTATGCAATGTATGATCATATAATGTAACTAAATCACCATTATTTTTGCCTAGATTAGGTGTTTTTAAATCAATAGCTTGATTTGTATGGAGGAGGCAACGTAGACTGGATGGAAGGAAATGATATGCAATGATGAATTATGCATGCCTGGTGTAGTTTTCAATAATTAATAAGTCATTTTAAAACACATCTTTCCAAAACATATCATGACTTTTAAGTTGCACCCCAACAGTAAACCAGCTTACCTTTCTTCAACATGTTGTTGCAGAATTGGTCTTTCAAGGGAGTGAAGATAAAAAGGATCGCCCGTCTTTTCCATCTGACACGCCTGTATACTTAAATATTTGAATATATGTATTTTCCCTTTGATGCAAATCTAAGGAGAGATAAAATAAGTTGAATGTAGTTTATTATGTAGGTAATGTACGCTGTGCATATGACATTATTTTCGTTTATACAAATATTTATATCAGTAATAAAAAAATAAAAAAGGTGATTAATCTGTATAAATGGGAACTCCCCTGGATGTACATCTTTTCGGTAATAACTATAATAATGTTTTCTTTAAACTTTCATATATTTATTTGGCTGTGTGTATGTAAGACTGAACACATAAATATGCATAAATGTATTTTTTTTATGCATAATGTATTTTTTTTATATATGTATTTTTATATACACACACACACACACAAGTTGGATGCTTAAAAAATTATTCTGAATATTAATTACACCAGTCGGAATTTGTGTGCACAGGGCCGGCGCAACCATAAGGCGCACCTGCCCTGGGGGCGCAATGTCAGGTTGACCGGCAGGAGGGAAGCGCACTGAGCTCCCCTCCAACCAGTTACTTCTTGAAGCGTGGTCGAGCGCAGCCCAGAGCTTTCCGCCCACGGAGCCCAGCTTCCTACTGCCTGCCCAGCGCCTTACCCTGGTGTCTGCCGCAGGCTGTGTGGAGGGTGCGGGGATATGAATTACATCATATCTCTGCTCCCTATGTACCACACAGCGCGGCTGGCGCCCGGTGATGGGTCTGGGCTGCTAGACAGGACTCCACAGAGCTGGACAGCATGCACCCCAGGGACAGATATAAGTATGAACAGATTGAACAGATATAAGTATGTAATTGTGACTGTCTGTGTATGTCTGTATGTCTCTGTATGCATGTAACTAAATGTATGAATGTCTCTGTATGCATGTATGTAACTGTATGCCTCTATGTCTGTATGTACGCCTGCATTTATGTTTATGTATGCTTGTATGTATATTTCTGTATGTCTGTATGCCTGTATGTCAATATATGCCTTTATGTGCCTGTATGTATGTTTCTGTATGTATGTCTCTGTATGTCTATATATGCCTGCATGTCTCTGTATGTCTGTATGTCTCTGTATGCATGTTTTTGTATGCCTGTATGTCTCTGTATGCATGCATGTAGGAGTCTGTATCTCTCTGTATGCCTGTATGTATGTATGTGTCTGTATGTCTCTGTTTGTATGTATGTCTCTGTATGCCTATATGTATGTGTGTATGTGTCTGTATGACGGTATACCTCTGTATGCATGTATGTCTCTGTATGTGTGTACGTCTCTGCTTGTATGTCTGTGTGTCTCTCTATGATTATTTCTGTGTTTGTATGACAGTGTACCTGTATGACTTTGACTGTGTGCCTGAAAAACGATGATCTGGAGGGGAGCGACACACAAAACGGACCGAGGGAAAAAAGAGCCACACAGAGGGACTGTGGTGGAGAAGGAGACAAAGAAAGGGGCTGGGGTAGGAAAGAGACACAGAAAGGGGCTGGGGTAAGAAAGAGACACAGAAAGGGGCTGGGGTAAGAAAGAGACACAGAAAGGGGCTGGAGTAAGAAAGAGACACAGAAAGGGGCTGGGGTAAGAAAGAGACACAGAAAGGGGCTGGGGTAAGAAAGAGACACAGAAAGGGGCTGGGGTAAGAAAGAGACACAGAAAGGGGCTGTGGGTAAGACAGACACAACAGGGCTGGGGGTAAGAATGAGACACAGAAAGGGGCTGTGGGTAAGACAGACACAACAGGGCTGGGGGTAAGAATGAGACACAAAGGGGCAGGGGAAGAATAAGACACAAAGGGGCTGGGGGTAAGAACTAGACACAAAGGGGCTGAGGGTAAGAATGAGACACAAAGGGGCTGAGGGTAAGAATGAAACACAAAGGGGCTGGGAGTAAGAGACACACAAAGGGGCTGGGGAGAAGTAAGATACATATAAAGGGGGTTGTAAGACACACTATAGGGAGAATAAAATACACTAGAGCAAAAGAGGGGTAAGAAAGTCAAAGAGGGGGTTACAACAAGACACACAGGTGAAGATGCATTATTTTATTTATTTTTTTGAAGGGAGGGTGGGGGGGCGGCAAAATGCATCTTCCCCTGTGTAGCTAACAAACCTTGTGCCGGCCCTGTGTGTGCATATGATCAGAGACAGATCTACCGGTGGAGCAGCTGGTGTGACCGGAGCATGGCTCTACAGGGTTTGGTGGCCTTGTCATTGCACTGTACAGTGAGCAGACATATCTAGCACTTCCACCACTCGGACGGTGCTACCAATTTAGTTGGCCCTCTAGGCAGTGCCAGACCTTGATAGAGGTTCTTGCTTCCGCAGACGCACTGTGTTGAAGGCCAACACTATTGCTGTGTGCATATGTGTGTGTATCTGTATATGTGTGTGAGTGTTTGTGTACATGTATGTATGTATCAGCATGTGTGTGTACGAGGCAGTGTATGCATACATCCCTGCATTCAAACACCAAAACGAAACAAAAACACACTCTTGCATGCACATGCCAGCACTACACACAAACATACCCCTTCAGTCAAATGCCAGCAGTAAACACAAACATACCCCCTGAATTCAATGCCCAACACTACACACAAATGCACCCTTGCATTTAAGTGCCAACATTATACAAAAATACACCCCTGCATTTAAATACAGACATTCAAACACAGACACTGATCATAAATATAATCCTGTAAGGATAGGCAAATGGTAGATCACCAGTTGACAAAGCATTATCGAGTTGTACAACAGTTTTTGATCTACCTTTTGGCCACTCTTGCATTAGAGATGACTCAAAATAATTGTTTGCACATGGGCCCTCTCTACATTAGGCCCGCTACTGCATTGGCACATGTGGCATAAGATCGACTATAGCCATGTAGACAGTTCAATAGGAGATGAGAGTACCAAGAAGGAATGTAATGTAATATAATGTAGCTTGCTATTTTCATTGTTTGATGTTCCTTAATAAGGAGTCCAAACAGAACTAGTAACGGTGTGGCCCATAATAAGGCATTTAGGGCAACGTGCTGGCATTTTGGATCCAGGTCACCTTTCTGGGTATGATCTCATATGCATCTTGCCCTGGTTCTCTCTGTAAAGGTGCATTAGCAAAAACTCACTCTGAGACCTGAGCAGGTACTAATGGACAATCTATTAATTGATTGCTTGCAGTTTTCTCATGCCATCTCCTTAATTTTATTTATTTTTCCCCTCAATCTAAGGGTTTGTGCCAGATAAAAATGTTTTTGTATAACTACTGATTTTGGTAGAACCGGTATCATACAGAAATACAGACTAAGAAATTTTACTTTTTAACTTAACATCCACATTACCGTTTACCTCGGTAAACATTGCAGAGGCCAAGGAACTGTTACTGCAAGAGAAGGGATAGTCTCATTTTTAATTCTGAAATATGAATGCACACAGATTACAGACCCTAATAATAAAATACAGGTTGTAATTTACCCAGAACTCAGTTTAATTGGATATTTGTATATACCCCATCTGTCATTTATTATTTTGGCATCTCATTAGATATGAACGTTTGTTCTAGTTCTGACCTTTCATTGCAAATAATTAATGATGTAACGAAGAAATTATTATTTTTGGTCAAAACAAATTTTCATTACACATTTACTCTATATCTACAGAACAGATTTTTAGGATTTTGTAATTAGCATATTATCAAAAATTAACATTACGCATCACTGAGACGTAAACTTTAAACTTAAACACCAGTAAGTACATGAATCCCAAAGGAGCAGGGTTATAACACTGCTGTTTAAATGGTTGACACTTTTAAAACTGCAGTGCTTAGTCTATATTTTAATCAGGAATTATTTATTTATTTATTTTAAAAGACTCTACAGCGACCTACATAAAGCATGCTACCAGTCTTACAATCTTACAATGCTCTAAAAAGAGAGAAATTAGATGTGAAATAGGAGTTTTATCACATACACATTATAGCACTCCCCTGTTTTTGTGGGTTCCAAACTATTTTTATTTACTTTATTTATTGTTTTAAACATATTACCAAATAATGTTAATACACCTTTATTGAGAGCTATGAAAAAGAAATGTATTGGTACTTCAGAAATTAAATAATAAGAAGTTTAACTGATTTACTCTTTTCAATATCACGTATCAATTGTGCTGAAGGCTAAAATTTGAGAAACGTGATGTACATACTATAAACATGTAATAAAAGAATGGATAGCAACGTGGCAAAAAATCGAAACCAAATCATTTAGAAAGGAGGAACACATTGTAGTGAAATATAGGTGTGTATGTATTAAGAGCAATACATGTCCCATATCTCCATACACTAATGATGAGATTCAGTGTGTCAGGAGCCCACCAAGAAGAATGACAATTAAACACTCCAGCTATATACAGAAGAATGCCAAGTGAGTAGACACTCAAAATGGAACAACTCAACGGTGAGGATTCTAAGCTCTAAATCATTTAATACATTCCAAATGTTTTATCTACAAAATACCCACAATGGAGACTTCTGTAGATAAATCACTTGGACATTTTTCCAACATTATGATTACATAATATAATCAAGGACTAAGTACATAAATGAAAGGAATTGCAAATATTATCTTTGACATTATCTTTCCAGAAGGGATGTAAGTTGTGGAGCTAGAATGGTGCTTCAAAGCACCATTTTCTGTCTATATTATTATGGTCTCTGGACAGGGACACTACGGAGAAACCATATTCACAATGAGACCTCCGGTAATCGATAAACTCTGCTACGAATATCTTTTTTCTGCTGGTATTGACTAGTTGTATGAAAAAATCATTGTATGTCATATGTCTTGCAACAGGGTCTGTTCACATTAAAAACAAGAGGAGATAAGTTGTTCTTTTGCAATGTTCAGTGTAGCCTGCAATTAATTATTTTCATCTCCTAAATTGATTGTTTTGCATTTAATTGTATTGAAATCTAGGCACCATCTTCTAGTTTTCAGAAATCCTTTGTCATTTGACATAGCCTTCCTGATGTCCCTTCAATAATACAGGAGTTTGTATCATGTACCAGAAAACGTACCTAACCAGAATACTACCCTTTATAATACTACCCTTTATAAATTACAAGGCAGATTAGGTATTAAAACTTTTACTGTGATATCCTCAAGGTAATTCCCCACTGTCCCATTAAGTAAGGCAGTGCCATCCATCACAATGAACAAAGTTCTATTTATCAAGGCAAAGGAGCTGTTATTCTAGATTAGACATTATACTGCTTTCCATGGTGATTACATCTTATTCAGCATTTTGCCCCAAAACAACAGTTGTTTTTGCCATGATAAATATGTCCTAATATAATCTTCCCCTTCTCTTCCTGTCTTTTCCATATATGTCCTGCGATGCATTTTGGACACCTTAATATAGCGAAACTGTTGATGAAGACCAGAAGTGCTTTTGAATAGTACAGTACGTGTCATAAAAATAGGAGCAGAACATTTTAAAAAAACATTTTTAAACACATTTTGTTCTACTGCAAATAGGAAAAATCTAGTATTCTACGGAGCTCCGACTGTGAATAGAGCAGGTCTATTATTAAAGGTACTTGTACAACAATACACATAGATTTTTCCTGACTTCAAATCACTGATCTGCAATGGGACATTAAACACTAGTCATGCCTGACATTTACACTACAGGAGATCTCAATGCTAATTATACAAATCAACATGTATGTGCAGCAAGTTTTACTTTTCTCACAATGAAAACTAGAAAAGGCCTCTAATCAGAAAATGGATCTTTGAAACCATGAAATACCTTCACAAAGACTAAAATTCTATTGTGTTTCTAAAACACGTCACTAATGTTTGATTAAGCTTCATATCGATTTAAAAAAAAAATAAAAAACAGATAAATACAATAAAGAAACTAAAAAAGATTAAAATGAAAAGAATTGCACTATTACTGGGATAATTAGACCTCCTTAAAATATATATTAAAAGAACAACCTCAGCTAAAGTAGACCTCTGGTCAACCAAACCACTCATCCACTTGGCAATTTGTTGCTTTTATCCTATTCACTAC
This sequence comes from Pelobates fuscus, assembly GCF_036172605.1. NCBI lineage: Eukaryota > Metazoa > Chordata > Amphibia > Anura > Pelobatidae > Pelobates > Pelobates fuscus. The sequence goes on along the minus strand of NC_086317.1, from coordinate 378,973,131 downwards.
TGAATACTGTTCATTTAAAACTTAGAATGTGAAGTATAGCTAGAACAAATGGACAAAACAACAGTTCGGTTTAATGGGAAGGTAAATTTCCGATTTGATCCAGCTGTGTCTTTGAATTCTTCACCATTCTGAAGAAGACAGTACTAAGTGCTAGCAGCTATCTCTGTACTCGGAAATGTCAGAACAGTATAGACTTGACAGATGAGGAAGTGTCTAGTGGGGACATGTCTTATAGTAAGACTGTCTTAGTGATCTAAGATTTGACTGGACAATAATGCGTAACTCAATCAACACAGCACCTGAAACATTGGAAGTATGCAGTCCAGGCAGATGATCAATGGTCACATCATAAATTTTGTGGACAGTGCACAAAAGACTATTTAAAAGAAAATGTAAGACTTACCTGTGCTGGAGGTGATTGAAGGGGGTTGTTCTCGAGTATCAATGCTTGTAATTGCACCATTTTTCTAAAACAAAGCGGCAGAACCAATACTTTATTGCATGAAAAGTCAAATCTCACCAAGGGAAGTTCTACGATTTCTAAAGTAAATAAAGAAAAGTAAAGAGTTAGTGCTGAGTGACTAACATGCTAACTCTTCTATCATAGTGAAGATTATATAACGTTACTCTGTTTTCAGAAAGAAAGCCAACAGCTTAATTGCAACAATTGCATGTCCTCTAGATGAGTGTTAAAGATACATAATAGCATTAGAAATAGAAATCTGTACAGTTTTAGTCACCTTTTTGGAGTGCCGAGACTCCCTCAGGGCTGCTTACCTCTCCGCCTCCCACAACATTACGGAGAAAGCATGGCCTTCTCTGCTGATGTCCAATTCAGTGCTCCTCATAGAGGAGATACATTGCAGGGTTTAATGGACAGGGTGACTGCACCCAGACCACTTCATGGAGAAGAAGAGGTCTGGGTGACCATAGTGTTTCTTTATGTCTTTTATATTGCCCAGCAGGTAACACAAAACAGTCAAACAGTCAAGGCTTGGAGTTTTCACAAAGCAACAAGAACATTACGTACTTTGGGACCATCTACCCTATTGTCTTTCTAAGGTACCTGGAACATTGGTGAAACCACGTCAAATGTGAGTAGGATTGGCTATAACTGGGTGGAATCAACCTAAACTAGGGAGACTTGTGGTTTGGGACATAATTGCACATTCCTTACATGAGATTCCCCTAAGATAAGCAATGTATGCTCACTGCTTCATCAATTTGTAATAAACATGTGACAAAAATTAGAATTGTCAGGAAGTTAAAGTGAACAAAATTAGGGATAAAATCGCAAGACTGGGAAAAGTCAGCTAACATTATTGGAATTCATATTGAGTTCCTGATGATTTAAACGTTAATGAATAACCTTGAACTGCAATATAGTTCAGTTAGTTAAATAAAAAAAACTAAAAAATAAATCTGCATGTAAGCTAAATCTGGAAATACTACAATCACAGCTAATGTAATTACTTATCATTGGTCTGTGATCACATCTCAATAACGATCGCAACAGTATGACTTCTTAAATCAAGAGCTCATACACATTAACAGTAAAAATTAACATTAAAACTAATTAGCGGTATTTAGCAATAAACATACAGAGGAAGTTCAGAGCTCCCTTCTTGTAATTAAATAACAAAAAAAATTAATAAAGGTATTGCAAAAGAGAATTCGGTCCATAAAGCAATTTCTTTTGTAATGTTTTTTAATATCCTACTACACAATCATTCATCTTTTACACAAATTAACAAACAACAAAAAAATCTAATGAATCAAATGCACAGTTTACTACATATATCTGTCACAGTATTCACAGTATAAGAAGTCTAACCAAGAGTGTCGAGAATTTAAAGTGAATTTAACATTTAAGTTCAAAATAGCTATATGGAAAAATGTTTGAAGTCAACTGTTGACAAACGTGGCCTTGAATATAAATTCACTTTGAATTCATGACAATTCTCACATTGGTAAATAGCTCTGTCTTTGTTTAAAATACGTTAACCATATTGAAAGAGTTTATTTATTTTATTTTTATTAAACGCTCACCTTGAGGTAGAACCTTCAAATAATTTCTTCTTACATTTAAATCTCGGAGAGATTTCAAAAGACCTATTTGCTGAGGCAAAGACGTGATCTCATTGCAACTGATGTCCTGCAGGAAACAAAATAAGGAGAATCATACATAAAGCATGGTTTAAAGAAATGGGTTTTATGCATAGTCTTTAATCTACTTAGACTTAGTAATGCATTTACAGTATAACAAGGTTAATTATCACGGAGTATCTTAATTACTAGCATGTATAAATTCTCTGCAGTCATATCATTAGGACTTTGGAGAGAGCATCAACTCGTAGGAATGTTAATGGAGTTTGCAGCCAAAAGTTTCCAGCTGCATGATCACAGAGATAAAACAGGACTTTGCAAAACTCACCTCTCCAGCATACCAAATAAAATGTGTTGTGCTATGTATTTAAACGGGAATTATAGCTAAAATTAAAGGTCCTTTCTAAGCAACATAACACGATTTATTTGCAAAGCAACCCAACTTCTAGACTATAATCATAACTAAACTGGTTTGCAAATTGATTAGGGGCACCCAGTCTTAATAATTTATTTGCATTGTAGGGGTATTGGTGTTCGTGTTGACCTTGACTTGAGCCCTGAGTGGACTCTTGAAAAGCCTCGGGTCTCATTTTAGCTAATAAAAATTGCTAACCCCAAGTCTCTGACCTGCCATGTGCCAGAGCACAGGATGCGATAGATTTAAAAATGTGGGCTGCCATCACTTCATGGACGGTACCGTCGCAACACATCGCTCCCCTCCTGCCGGTCACAACAAGTAGGCTGAGCACCTCAGTCAAAGTTTGCCCCCAGCCCCATGCCTAATTTGTAACAACTTAATGGGAAAACTGAATTTGAGGATACACTGTAAGTATAGGAAGAATGTTGTGTGGGTACCAAATGTTTTGTATAATGCCTACTTTATTTTAAATGTGTTTTTTAATTCACTACAGTACACCATTTACTAAGTAGACCCTTTAATATTCTAGTAAAGTTTAACAAATTATAGACTCATTTGTTTCCCACAAATCTGTAATACTTAAATTATTTTCCTAAAGGTCTTTTAAATGAGTCACTGTCAGAGCTCTGCTTTATTTCACGAGAAAGTACCAGTTTTCAATTCATTAGATAAAGTTCTCATTTCTCCCAGATTATTTATACATTTGGCACACCTTAAAACCCACACATCAGCCTGAGGCCCAAACACCCCCAAATATAAATGCGGGGGATAGATATATTGAAACCATTGACATACCAGTTCCATTAGCTGCTGTAGTTGACCTATTTCCTCCGGCAGGGAACCAAGCTTATTATTGCTTGCAATTAAAACCTTTAGCGGAAGACCACATAGGCAGACAGGGAGAGAAGAAAGTTGATTCCGACTGCAAGAGAGAAGAAAACAATAGTGTTCAGAGCCGAGCTATAATTTTCTTAAGTGATTCACAGAGGCTTTAAAAAGGAGTTGCTAACTCCCTTGTGTTTTTGTGTTGTCAGAAGTGTGGTTGAATTATATCCAAGAGAATCATAGGAATGGATAGAAAGCCCATTTCACAGCCAGATCTCTGTATACAAAACTGAATGTGTGGGAGGAAGTAAAGGCCTATGTAAATGCAAAAGAATAGAATGGAATAATATAAATAAATACAAAAATAAAGGGTAGATTTACCTGCAATCCCATGCCAAGACCAATTTCTCACTGCAGCTCATACTGCCAACGCTGACTTAATTCCCCATTCGCTGAGGGAGGCATTTGGGTGGGGTTTGCCCCATTGGTTATCAGATGCCAGCATGCTATGCATGCTAACAACAGATGCCCAATATGCACAGGCAGTGGCGTAACTATCACGGGCGCAGGGGTCACAGATGGGAGCAGGCCCATTACTCCAGTGGGCCAGCCACAGCTGCGATCCCTGCTACAGTGGGCAGGGCCAGCCTAAGGCCTTTAGGCGCCCTGTGCGAAAAATCTTCACAGCGCCCCCCCTCCCCTCCGTCATCCACGTATGATGTAATGTTTGTGTTGTCTGTGTATGTGATAGGTGTGATGACTGTGTGTGATATGTATGCTATGTGTTGGCTGTGTGTGATATTTGTAATGGGTGTATTAACAGTGTGTGATATGAGTGTATTGGTTGTATGTGATATTTGTGCTGGGTTTATTGGCTGTGTGTGATGTGGGAATGCAGGTGTATATTTTTGCAGCATTATGTGCACACAGTCCCATAGTCAGATGCACACAGTTATACATATACACTGTCAAATCCACCACATGCACATAGTCGCAGGCAGATATGAGACACATGGAAGAGCCAAATGGGGAATGAGACACAAGGGTGTTTGGGGCCTCAGGGTAGTTTTTGCACAGGAGCCAGGAGGTTTCTAGTTACGTCTCTGTACACAGGTTTAACAATAGCTTGGCCACAGTGCTCTAACTCTGTATGTGCAGCATTTTTTACTGAAATGCTGCACATACAAAAATCAAACACCATGACCACTTAAATCTCTGAAGAGGTCATGATGTTTGGAGTAAACCTTTAACTTTTTTGTGCTGATCTATTTTCTTGGAAATGTTTATCACTAAAAAGTGTCCTCTATCCTCTCTGCACATTCTAACAGATTTTGGCTTTTCCACAATTATGACCACCAACCAAGGATACTGTGAAAATACTGTACGTGTATTCTGCATTGCTTTCAATGCCACAGTAAAAGTAGCGCAGAAGAATGCTAAAACATAAAATATTTTTCTAGTAGAATAAAATAAAAGAGTAAGTATTAATAAATGCAATGTGTTTCACAAAAAGTCATTAAAAATAATGGAAATAATCATCAGAATTAATAAATCACATCAAAAAACACATCAGAAAGGGCACAGATTACTCACAGACACTTTACTAAAACACCCCCAATGTTTTGCTTTCTCATCCTCTCTCACTGCCACAAGCCAGGTGTATACAGTAAAACCTTTAACAGTGATTGATTTGTTTTATGGCTGTTTTTTGGTGATTGCTATAGGTCATACAGCAAAACCTTCCTCTGACTAGAATGACAGAGAGGAAGGCAGCCCTGTCAGGCCTCGGGAGACCAACTTCAGAATTAAAAGTAGCAACTACTTCACCTTATATATTTTCTTCCACTTTACACAACTTGGCAAGAGTTTACATTCCCCTACACCCTACAGCTGACTGATACCAAGAAGCTAAGTCACCATTGGAGGACTTTGGACAAATACTTTAATGCACTGCATGTATGTTGGCAAGCATCATCTCATTTATAGTTCCAGCAAAAAATAAATAAATACATTTTAAAACAATTCTATCTATCCATCCATCTATCTCAGCTTTCATGATGCTTTGTCATTCTAAGGCATCCAAAGCATCACAGGAGTTGTAGTTTTACAACATATGGGGATCTATGCTCGGCACTGGATATGGCACTTCGCCTCTTCCGACAGGGGGCAAATGCGCATACGCATAGGAGGGCCTAATTTCAGCATGGGCACACTGGGCAGTTGCCAGTTGCCCAGGAGCCCCCACAGGCATGGGGCCCCACCATGATACCCATGTGCCCAGGCCAACAGTGGAGATCCTTTGGAGACCTGACCCCGTTTTCTCGCCGTGGGCCCTCTCGGGCCGGTGAGGAGATCGGAGATCTCCCTCACCGGTCCAAAGGCCCTTCGTTCGGGGAGAGAGAGGGAGTTAGGACCCAGGCCTGCAGGAGAGGCTGACCTGGGAGGCAAATCGCTCCTCCCACGAGCAGGCTGTGTGGAGTGTTGGACAGGAGGGAGGACAGGAGACAGCTTGCAGCCAGAGGATCTACAGGATTTGGAGCACAACTCACCACCGGACCACCAGGGCTGGCTGTGTCATCCTCCCTCCTTCAGCAAAGGTAAAATGAAGGGTGGGGAGAGCGACATTCAAGCCTACACATCCTCCTGTCACAGGGATGGTTACGCTTAACTTACAACAACTCCAATAGCAATCAGGGGAACACGTGCAACATACTGATTGTTTGGATCTGAATTCTGAAATCTTCCATGTACATTTTATATTTTGTTATGGGACAAGAAATGGCTCTTGACACTGCCAATTTGTTTTGAAGTTACTCTGAAGCCACATGCACCAATTTAATATCTATATTACTTTTATACTGTTAGCAGCAAGTTTTAATATAAAAGGAAATAAAATAGAGTACCATAAACACTATTGCACTTTGTAGTGGTTTTGGCTATAAATCTTCAATCATCATGTTTTCTATCAACTCCCTTTTGAAAAGTTTTAAAGAAAGAAACTCAGTATCCTAATCCATTCAAAGCTATCTATCTTTAGACAGAAATGACAGGCTACTAGCACTGGGCTAACCCTCTTTGAACACCTGCAGACCATCACTGCCATTTAAAGTAATAAGTGGCGAGCTGCTTATATCGGGCCAAGTGTGGGGTCTTCATATAACTATCCATCTAAGGTCGGACAGGTTTAAATAGATAATGGAGAAGCGAATCTCCCACATGATCAAAACAGCACAATGGTTAAGTTATGAATTCCAATACATCCTTTACAGTTATAAAGGTAAAGTAGCAGTAGTATCAGTAGCAGTAATAGTAGTATAAAAGTAAATTAAAGTGATATAAAGGGACATTATAGTCACCAGAACAACTATAGTTTAATGTAGTAGTTCTGGTGAGTATACTCTGCAGGCATTTTCATGTAAGCACTCCATTTTCAGAGAAAAGGCAGTATTTACAATGCCCCCTGGGGACAGCTACAGTCACCACTCCTCAGATGGCTACTAAAGGTGCTTCCTGGGGTAGTGCTGCATGGAGACTCTGAACTTTTCTCATGGATATGCATTGATTTAATGCATCTCTATGAGGAGCTGTTGATTGGCCAAGCCGACGTTTGGCCTCGCACCCATCCTGCATCCTTGCCGATTTCAGCCAATATAATGCTTTCCTTATGGAAAAACATTAGATTGGCTGAAATAATAAATTCTGGTTATGTCACCAGGGGTGGTGCTGGAAATAAGGTAAGTTTTATTACCTTTTAAGGGGGCTAAGGAGGGCATGCCACCTAAATGGTGGTTTTAACACTATAGGGTCAGGAATACATGTTTGTGTTCCTGACCCTACAGTGTTCCTTTAATGCCTTATTCCATTAAGTTGCTCACTTAAATTTCATTCTTCTCAGTCCTCTCCCTGCCAAGCCCTGTGCATAGCTCACTCCAATAAAATAATTTCAGTGTAGTAATACTGAGGAAATAGTGGAGCTTATAACCATTGTTCTGTGCAAATTACCAATATCTAGACATAAAACAATACCTGTTTATAAAATTTGTTGCATTGTTACAAAATTAAAATGTAAGTTTGACAATGGATGAAAAGGCAAGAAACATACCTTATGTTTAAGTATGTAAGCATTTGTAAATTTATCAAAGCATCCGGAAGAAATTTGATACAATTTTGATACAAATTCAGTACTTCTAATGAGACAAATTGACAAACTTCCACTGGAACTTCAGTCAGTCTATTCCTTGAGAAATCTGTTTTTAGAAAAAGAAAAAAAAAAAAGAAAGAAAACAGAAAAACAAGTAAATATCAGTCACATAACTGCAGTTTAATATTGAGAGCATCCAAATGGACTCTTCATCCAACAATATGTAGAGGTGAATTAATCGTCGATTTAAAACTATTCGTGCTTTCGGGTAAATTCTTAACAATAAGAATACAGTATTCTGTTTGTATTCACATACATTTAGTAGTATTGCTTTATGTAAGCATAAAAATGCAAATTCATATTCCCCATAAACAAACGAAAGCCTACCAATGATATCCAACCTGTAGTGGGCAAAAAAAAATTTTTTTTTACATGATCTAAAGGACTAAAGCACAAGGGAGATCAAAGGTTGTATTATGTTTAATTTATTAAGGTTACAAACTTTAAACTTGTAAAAAAAAAAAAAAATACAAAAATAAAAAGCACATTATGATGATGGAGCAATGTTTTGGTATGTACTAAGCAAAATGTCATCTGTAACACAAGTAACACTTAATTATGCACATGTTATAGAACACGATAAGTTCACACAGGGTTGTTTTTTTTAAAAAATACATTAAAGAATTGATGAAGGTGGGATTTATACAAATAAACAACTTCCTTCATTCTGACAATTATAATCAAATTCTCAGGAACCGACACTCTTTCAACTCTTTATAATCCATCCCATTATATTACATGTAACGGTTATCCCTACATAAGAATCACCCACACTGTTAGTTCTTAACAATCAGACAAAAGGAAGATATGTTCGGGAGAGTACGCAGCCATGTCACTGTATGGAATTAACCATTATTTGATTGGTTATGAAAATTGTAGGGGGGTCAAAAAGTGTCAAACAGAGCAGGAGTATGATAGCAAATGCCCCAAGTTCAAAAATAGGGACCTCCTCTCTTCACACAAAATCCACATTGAGAATGGGCAAGTGAACAGTAGGGATGTCTCAGAGAGTTGTTGATAACTTTTGCAGAGCCCTAAGCAGTAACCTAGGTTATCCCAATTAAGTCAAGCTCTGTCTTCGACAATTGCAAAGTAATTCAGTTCCATGAAAAATTATGTAGGCATCACTACAACTGAAGCTAAAGTATATATTTTCACTCTTTCATAGTAATCCGACTAAAAATACTTTCAGCAGAATGTATGGATGGAGTAGAAATTAAATACAAGAGGAACATCACAACATTGACATAGCTTATTCCTAAAATACACAGCACATTTGTTGTTGTGATGCCACAGTGACACTTTGTAGTAAGCCTGTGAGAATACATAATATTAATATGCGTGTCCTAAGAAAGTATAGTCAAATAATGAAATAATTGCTTGAATATTGTATTAACATGTCCCAGCACATATTTCACCACAATTCTTAAGATAAATTACTTCTAACACCAAAGTGAATAAAGATAATTAATCTTTGAATTTCATCTAATAGAGTGGGTTGGCCTCAATTATTTACAAGACAGTTCCAAACCTCTGTATTGTAATTACATTAATAGAGTTCTAGGCCTTTGCCAACCTTGTCAGTTTGTATGAGGCAAAAAGTGTGAATTATGTGCCAAAATTCAGAAGGTCTCTGTAATCCATTTATAAAACAGTAAACTATTGACTTTATTAAAAATGCTGATATCAATCCCCATGATGATTCAAGAAGTATAGAAGATCAGTCCTAAGCTTCTAAACATGTGTAAATTTTAGATGCCACAAAAAATACAAGTGTACAGCATTTATAAAAGTGTACTTGTATGCACAATCAACATGTTTAAAGACTTGGGTAGATTTGTGTGCTGCGTGCACAATCAGCATGTATGAAGGTAGAGTTGTATTTGTGTGAATAGTGAGTTCATATGAAGGCAGAAGTATGTTTGAGTGGAGTGTCAGTGTGTATGTGAATTCAGAGGTGTATTTGAGTGGAGTGTCAGTGTGTATATGAATTCAGGGGTCTATTTACATTCTGGCCAAGGTGCAAAATATACCTGACAGACACACAGTCATGCTGGTCATATAAAATCCACAGCAGGCCGAAGAGGGTACCGGACTCCACATCTGGGGGTCGTGCCCCGAGATCGCTCCTTTTTGGAAGATGATATACTCCAAAATCCAAGAAATCAGACACCACACTACCATTTCAACCTTTGCCTATGCTCCTACATCACAGCTCACTACCACAACAAATATATAAAAAAAAAAATCACTGACACTCCATCTGCTAATCAACGCAAAGTCCCTAATCCTGACACTTTAGAAACAGGCTGGTGTACACACCCTCCGGCAATGGATTGCAAAAGTTGAGCAGATGTACTCTATGAAATCATTGACTGCATCTCTATGGGGATGCTCAGTGAAATGTGCCGAAATGTGCCCAAACGTGGACACCCTGGCTAATCTACATCACAGGGGCCCCTGAGAGCCCTCACCTCCTAACATTGTTTAGACAAGACCATACCTAGACTATTGCCACTGGGGACTGGTAGAACGTATATCCAAATAATGTTTTTGCTTTGTTTTCTCCTACACATTTCCTCATATAGTCACTCACCCGCTATCATATTCGCCATAGACACTACTACTAAGCATGGAGGATAATCCCGTACATGACATATTGTCTCATCGCGGTTACTACACTTCTGCAAGCATCACAACACACAGAACGTTCATATAACCAACATGCTTCCCACAGTATCCCCACCTCAATATTTAATCCCACTATACACGACTGACCATTTAGAAATGTTTATATTGTACAAAAGGTTAGAGCTCCCAAAACGTTGATGTATTTAACCCAGACTTTATATGCTTTCTTCACATTCTTTGTTCACTCTGCAACCTTATATTCCATGACGATTATTTCCTTTCTGTTCAAATATTAAGAAAATGAAACTATGAGAAAAATGGAAAATAAAAATGTAAATAAAGATTGAGAAAAAAATCCCCAAAACAAACCCACAGCAGAATAGGTTTGTACACTTTCCACCAATAAATATTTTAAAGGAGTTATTCATGTAGTACTGCAGAGATCCACTCTGGCTGGTTACCTGCCTAACGTTTCCCTGTGGGGAGGCCTGCCTCCCTAGTGGCCCACGGGCCAAAGTTTAAAGGAACACTCCACACATGTCAGAATCATCTCATTTTAATTGCAGTTTATAAACGTGCCAATTTCTATTTGAAATCAACACTGCAGAAATGCCTCCACGGCTATCATACAGTCGGGAAGGTTACCTTTTGTTTGTTTGCTCAACAGAGCTAACAGAGGTGGCATGCACACTTTGCTAGACTATACTTGCCTTTTCCTCCAAAGTAGGCTACTGTGCAACAACCAGCAGAGAGCCATCCAAAGTCACACACAGATCTCTGATCGTGCAAAGACATGCAATGGAGCTTGCACGGGTAGGAATTAGAAAGCTTACCGTTGCTCAAAATCATAATTTTCTCTACGAGAAGCCTCTGATTGGTCATTTTCCTGTTGGCATCAAGAAGTTCCCAAATTCCCAGTTCCCAAAATCAACTCCTTTAAATTGCAACATCACAATGGGGTATCTAAAATCATCATAAGAGAATGTCCTTTACAGCATTAGGTGCACCTATATAGATTTAGCAAAGTATATCTTTAAATTCTGAGTCTTCAAGGATATTAAAGTTTCTTTTTTCACATGAAATTCAATAAAGTGTTCCATAGCAAGCTTGGATGCATGTTCAAGACGTGATAAGGTTTTCAAACAGCAGTATCCAGGTCCATTAAAGAAATTTCTGTTAGCTCTGTGTTCTAAATGTGAGGCATTCTGCACTTACTGTCACACAATACAAATTGTAGAGTTGTTCAGCTATGTGTGATTACGTCTCAAAGCATAAAAAGTGCAATTTTAAAGAGAGAGCTATGACACATTGAGCGAGGAAAATACCCAGACTTGAAGACATCTGTTTTAAAATGTAAAGAAAACGTAACTAGCTTTGAAAGACAAGAGTATATAACCCATAGACCTCCATCACAAACCCGCGCTTTTTACAATTTCACAATTCTTTGTGAACTTCCGCCAGTATTGTGTGTTTAGTATCCACATTTACAACTGAAAAATGTTTAACCGTCTTCTATCAGTAATTTTGCAAAGGCTGGAAATACAAGGTCTGACAAAATTAAGAGTGGGACTTGACAGGTAAATAACTTATTTGTTAGTAGTTACATTTTTTTGTTACAGGTACATATTATAACCGAGCCTTGGGATATTCATTATGGGTAATTTCACAAAGGAAAAACAAGCAAAAATTGTGGAATTTTATTTTCAAAATGGCAGATCCATTTTAATGCAAAGAGAAAATTGTCCTGAAATGTGGTTTCAACAGGATAGGCCTACTGCCCATAGAGCCAGAGCTACAATTGACCTCCTGAAACAACTGTTCAGCGAGTAGATAATTTCATGAAAATCCCAGAATAATTGGCCACCATGTTCACCTGACGTTTTAGCTTCTGATGACTTCCTGTGGAGTGGGTGTACATTAAACATAGAAACATAGAATGTGACGGCAGATAAGAACCATTCGACCCATCAAGTCTGCCCAATTTTCTAAATACTTTCATTAGTCTCTGGCCCTATCTTATAGTTAGGATAGCCTTATGCCTATCCCACGCATGCTTAAACTCCTTTACTGTGTTAACCTCTACCACTTCAGCTGGAAGGCTATTCCATGCATCCACTACCCTCTCAGTAAAGTAATACTTCCTGATATTATTTTTAAACCTTTGTCCCTCTAATTTAAGACTATGTCCTCTTGTTGTGGTAGTTTTTCTTCTTTTGAATATAGTCTCCTCCCTTACTGTGTTGATTCCCTTTATGTATTTAAATGTTTCTATCATATCCCCCCTGTCTCGTCTTTTCTCCAAGCTATACATGTTAAGATCCTTTAACCTTTCCTGGTAAGTTTTATCCTGCAATCCATGAATCAGTTTAGTAGCCCTTCTCTGAACTCTCTCTAAGGTATCAATATCCTTCTGAAGATACGGTCTCCAGTACTGCGTACAATAATCCAAGTGAGGTCTCACCAGTGTTCTGTACAATGGCATGAGCACTTCCCTCTTTCTACTGCTAATACCTCTCCCTATACAACCAAGCATTCTGCTAGCATTTCCTGCTGCTCTATTACATTGTCTGCCTACCTTTAAGTCATCAGAAATAATCACCCCTAAATCACTCTCCTCAAATGTTGAGGTTAGGACTCTATCAAATTCCCTCCTGGAACATCAACCCTGTTACATATCTTAGTATCATCAGCAAAAAGACATACCTTACCATCAAGACCTTCTGCAATATCACTAATAAAAATATTAAAGAGAATGGGTCCAAGTACAGATTCCTGAGGTACCCCACTGGTGACAAGTCCAAGCTTGAATATACTCCATTGACTACAACCCTCTGTTGCCTGTCACTCAGCCACTGCCTCACCCATTCAACAATATTGGAATCCAAACTTAAAGATTGCAGTTTATTGATAAGCCCTCTATGTGCAACAGTGTCAAAAGCCTTACTGAAATCTAGGTAAGCAATGTCTACTGCACCACCCTGATCTATAATTTTAGTTACCCAATCAAAAAACTCAATAAGATTAGTTTGGCATGATCTCCTGGAAGTAAACCCATGTTGTCTCTGATCTTGAAATCCATGTTTTTTTTTAGATGTTCAACAATCCTATCCATTAACATGGTTTCCATTACCTTCCCCACTACTGAAGTAAGGCTTACTGGCCTATATTTGTCCGACTCCTCCCCTTACCTTTCTTGTGAATGGGCACAACATTCGCCAACTTCCAATCTTCTGGGACTACTCCTGTTATCAATGATTGGTTAAATAAATCTGTTAATGGTTTTGCTAGTACACCACTAAGCTCTTTTAATAGCTTTGGGTGTATTCCATCAGGTCCCATTGACTTATTTGTCTTTACTTTTGACAGTTGAAATAGAACCTCTTCCTCTGTAAACTCACGTGTAATAAATAACTCATTTATCCTTTTTCTTAACTGAGGTCCCTCTCCTTCATTTTCATTTGTAAATACCGAACAAAAATATTCATTGAGGCAGTCAGCTAGACCTTTATCTTCTTCTACATACTTTCCTTCTTTTGTTTTTAGCCGACTGAGGAAGCCGTGTAACGGTGAAACGCGTTTTGGCAATAACTTATATTTATATTTGTATTATCCATATGGTATTTTAATTTGTAATTTTCTAGTATACTGTACACAAATTTTAGAAATTCTCTTTTATAATAAATATACATTTTATACTCAAACCAACTTTGCTGCATCCTGTTGAAGTGATTCCAGAAAGGGGTAGTGTCACCCCACAAATTGACACTAGGCCAATATACTTAGAGCCGGTTATCAAAGGCTCTAAAGAAGGTGAGCAATACTATATTTTATTCACATTGACATTTATAGTATCTGAAATACTACGCTCAGATTGGATTACCTGTGTCTTTTTTTCTACCCAACACGGAGGAAAATACACATACGTATATCGTGAGAGAAGGGTCGTGTGGTCTACCCAAAAAGACACAGACACTAGGAAGTTTAGAGCCTTATATCTGCAAAAGGCTCTAAAAAATGTGAGTGGATTCGATTCTATATCCGGAAAATTCACTATTTAATTTAACCCACTTTAATATACTGCACAATTATTTGTATATTTTCTCTCTTTTTTCTTTTCATATATACAAGTGTGAAAAAGAGGGTAAGTGCAATTAAAGCACTTTTCACTTTTATATATTTCTAACTATACCTAGCGCTACACTCATAGAAAACTTTCACACTCATTGTTGTTTTTGGTGATCTTTTATGTGTGGTGGGTTCATAGGAGTGCCCACAGAGTGTTTTAGCGGCTATTTTGATATAAATATACACAAATATATAAGCGCCACCTATTCCACACCTTTGTGTATTTTGAACTTCTTTTGTTTTTAATCTAACTACCGTATATACTCGAGTATAAGCCGAGTTTTTCAGCACATTTTTTGTGCTGAAAAACCCCAACTCGGCTTATACTCGAGTCAGTGTCTGTATTATGGCAATTTGCATTGCCATAATACAGACTGGGGGGAGAGGGGTGCTGGCAGAGCTGTACTTACCTGTTCTGCAGCTCCTGTCAGCTCTCTCCTCCTCCGCGCCGTCCGTTCAGCACCTCGGTCAGCTCCCAGTGTAAGTCTCGCGAGAGCTGCGGCTCTCGCGAGACTTACACTGGGAGCTGACAGAGGGAGCTGCACAGACCGCGCGGAGGAGGAGAGAGCTGACAGGAGCTGCAGGAAAGGTAAGTACAGCTCTGCCAGCACCCCTCTCCCCCCCACTGAACTGCCAATGACACTGGACCACCAGGGAAGGAGCCCCCCTCCCTGCCATATATCAAGCAGGGAGGGGGGACGAAAAAAAATATAATAAAAAAAATAAATAAAAATAATAATTAAATAATAATACAAAAAAATAATAATAATATAACAAAAATAAAAAATAATAATAATTAATAATATATTAAATGCCCACCCCCACCAACACATACACAAACACACACTGCACTCACACAAACACACACTGCACTCACACACACACACTGCACTCACACACACACACACTGCACTCACACTGCACTCACACACACACACTGCACTCACACACACACACTGCACTCACACACACACACTGCACTCACACACACACACTGCACTCACACACACACACTGCACTCACACACACACACTACACTCACACACACACACTGCACTCACACACACACACTGCACTCACACACACACACTGCACTCACACACACTGCACTCACACACACTGCACTCACACACACACTGCACTCACACACACACACTGCACTCACACACACACACTGCACTCACACACACACACTGCACTCACACACACACACTGCACTCACACACACTGCACTCACACACACTGCACTCACACACACTGCACTCACACACACTGCACTCACACACACTGCACTCACACACACTGCACTCACACACACTGCACTCATTATATACACACACTGGAAATAAATATTCAATTAATATATACGCACACACACTGCACTCATACACGCACTGCACTCATACGCACACACTGCATTCATTATATACACACACTGTAAATAAATATTCAATTAATATAATTTTTTTAGGATCTAATTTTATTTAGAAATTTACCAGTAGCTGCTGCATTTCCCACCCTAGTCTTATACTCGAGTCAATAAGTTTTCCCAGTTTTTTGGGGTAAAATTAGGGGCCTCGGCTTATATTCGGGTCGGCTTATACTCGAGTATATACGGTAATCCTTGTTTTACTTTTCTTTTCTCATTTATGTATCTAAAAAAAGTTTTGGCCCCCTTTTTTACTGACTGTGCTATTTTCTCTTCTGTGTGTGATTTGGAAGCTCTTATTACTTGCTTAGCCTCTTTCTGCCTAATCTTATAGAGCACTCTGTCTTCCTCACTCTGGTTTTTTTAGAGTTAACAAACTATGTACACGTTAGCAGCTCAAGAAGAATATCCATGAAGAAATTTCAGCACTAGAACCTCACACAGTAAATATTCTTATGAACAATGCAATAGAAAGAGCCTGAATTTGCGAAGCGACCATTGGAGATCATTTAAAAGATGTCAACTTCAGTACCTAGTCAAACAAATCTCTATATATTAAGCATTCCTTGTATTGAAATCGGTTCATTAATAATAAAAAAAAAGATTATTGGCTCATCAAACCTGTAACGGCACCCCCAGGCATAAAAGGGGTTAAATCGCCGTTTAGAAGATCTTCCCCTTCCAGAGATACAGGCACAGCTACCGCAGAACCCCAAACTCCCCAAGAACGAGACAAAGCTCCGTGTTGAGGGTCAAGCAGTGAACAGACAAAGCTGTGGGTTTATTTTTCTTATATACACATTCTTAGACATTAGTACCACCCACAGGGTTTTGTAAAACAACCAATAAACACGTACAATACACTCAGACACTCCCACACAAAATCATCCCCTCTGCCTGTGATACAATTACCTTACACAATGGGTAATGTAATCACAGGCAGAGAAATACAGTTTTTCCATATTATTCATAACTTTAAAAGTTTGCATCACATTCACATAACATTTTCAGAATCAGCATACTCCAAATACAAACATACGTCAAAATCATACAAATTGGTCCAGTGGGTCAAAAGATAGATCGAAGTCCTTTGTGACCAAACAAAGCATGGCTTTTCTGCCCAAAACCAGTTCCACAGAGTCTTCTTCTATCCTGGAGATAATTGGGAAGTAATTAAATTATCTCCAAGGACAGAGGCAAAACTCCATTAAGCACATGGTAGCAAAATACAATAAAATACATAAAAAATATATAACTGTGCAGCTATTGCATAAAACAGGTACATTCAACATATCCCCAGATAGCTTAGATTTGAGCGCACATTATGACTGAATGGCGCTCAGATCACATACATACAGTTCAATTGCCTTGGAGCCAAAGTCTTTCACATAGTCTTTTGTTATACGAATGGGCTCTATGGGATAGCTATCTGGGGTAACACTGCTCACATAGGGAAAGTACCGAATGACCCGGCTTTCGGGTCTTTGCAGTGGAAAATCAAGTATTTCTTTTTTTTTTTTAAATTCTTTATTTATTACAAGGTGTTAATATCACAAGCAACAATAACAATATTTAACATATACCCATGTGAGTACATCCAGGCATGTATATATATATACAATTTGCGTAAAAATACAGCAACAAGATATACACGGCAGGGTACATAGGAGTTGACGCTTGCACAACCGCCACGAATGACCACACTGGTTCAAGGTGCTCCCCCTATATTTTTGATAAATATAAAATAGAGAAAAAAGAAAGAAGGAGATAGATTCGACTGGTCCCATCGTATGATTCGTGTTAGCCGGAACAACATGGTCACGGCTCATGTTGAGCCACGTTTTACGCAGGTATAACTCCCTATTCTGCCCCTTAGCCGAAGGTAGTCTCGGTGGAGATTTCGTCCAACCATGTTAATTCCCAAGCATTGGGAGCTCCCTGAAAACAGGGTGAATAATGTAGCGACAGATATTGAGGGATAGAGGAACCAGTCAAAGTCCAAGAGGGAAAAAGAATGATAGAGATAGGAAGTAACCTGAGAGACAATAAAATAGGGGAACAATCTAAGGATGAGTCTAGGTGGGGGGGGGGGGGGGGGAAGTGGTATTAGGAGGAAATGGGGGGGGGGAGAGGGGACGTTAGGACCCTTCAAGTCAGTTAAATATCAGTACCCAAGATCTTTGTGATGCATCCTATTTTGACGATAAGAAGGTGCGTGACTTCCATGGAACCATGTACAGCTTGCATAACTCCCGGCGGGAACCTGAAAGTCCCGCCGCTGGAGATAAACATGGAGTGGGGTAACAGGTGCGGACATTCTAGGAGAGGTGGGGGAATGGGGGAATGAGCCCTCCCCCCCACCCCTAATCGCCCACTCCACTATCTATCCATGGAGCCCAGACCCTTTCAAACTTTGAGAGCGTGCCTCTTACCTTAGCCGTCAATTTGTCCATAAGAAACGTATCCTTAACCTTTTGCAGGACAATATTAATTGAGGGAGTAACACTTTGTAGCCACATTTGCGCCAGGGCTCTTCTAGCAGCCAGATTTACTTTATGGATCAATAACTGTTCCGTTCTGGACCAGCCTTCCAGAGGTCTGGCCAGAAGGAAAACCCATGGGTCTAGTTTGATCTCTCTACCAAAGACATCTTTCAGTAACCCCGCTATTTGTTTCCAGAATTGCTGAACTGTCGGGCATTCCCACCACATATGTATATAACTTCCCTTATGGCCGCAACCTCTCCAGCATAAGTCCGTGGACATTTTATGCATTCTGCAGAGTTTGACTGGGGTGGTGTACCACCTGAACATGGTCTTATAAGCTTGTTCCTGCATGGAGACACATATAGACGAGGTCGCAGCGGCTTCCCAGATGTCTTGCCAGTCTACTCCCTCAAGTTCCTCTCCTAGGTCAGCTTCCCATTGGGAAGTATAGGTGAGTGCCCCCCACTCCAAGGTGGACGTACTAAGGTGTGCGTACATGGTAGTGATAAGGCCTTTCGGGAACTGCTCCCGAAGGCACATGTTTTCGAAGAACGTGGGCTTTGTCAACGCAGCGGTCCGAACTGCCGGTGTCTGGGCATAATCTCGGAGTTGTAGGTACCTGAAGAAGTCAGACGGGCGCAATGTGGCCCTAGCCTTCAGTTCCTCAAATTGAAGAATCGAACCGTCTTCGTACAAATGACAAAGACGTTGAATTCCAGCGTTCTCTATACCCCTGAAATCTCTGGCTTCCAATCCCGGGCTAAAGGCTGTATTCCTTAGATATGGGGCCAATGGAGAGAGTTGGGTGGTCAAACCGTACTTAAGTGACACGGCATCCCAGAGTTTCATAGAGTTCGCTATGGCTGGGCACTTAACGTGCGGGAGCGGTCTGTTAGCTTTAGGAACCCACATGAAGAATTGGGGGATATCAGGCCCCATGAGGGAAGACTCCAAATCCACCCACCTCCTCTCATCCGGGGGAGAGTGCCACAGCGCTATTTGCGTGAGCTGGGCTGCCAAGTAATAAAAGTACAAATTCGGTAAGCCCAGACCACCTTTTGATTTTGCTCTGTACAGGATATTTCGAGATATCCTATGTTTCTTGTTTTGCCAAATAAACTTCCCTATGGCCTGCTGAAGCGCACCCAAGTCAGATTTAGTCAGCCTTACCGGCAGAGCCTGAAACAGAAATAGGATCCGAGGGAGCACGTTCATTTTCACCGTGTGGATCCTGCCGATCCACGAGATTGGTTTATCCTGCCATCTCTCCATATCCGTAATCAAAGTGCGGATCAGGGGTACATAATTTTGTTGGTGAAGGTGGTTTGGGCATGCTGTCAGCCGGACCCCTAGGTATTTGATATAGTCTCTGGCCACATGAATCTTATAGGTTTCCCTTATGTGGGCTATGTCCGAGTCTATCATATTGAGAGGGAGTGCGCTCGATTTGGAGAGGTTAACCTTATAACCGGCCAGCCCGCTATAGGAGTCTAATATGGTCATCAATGCTTCCATCGATGCCCCTGGGTCTGTTAGGGTCAGCAAAACGTCGTCGGCGAAGCCGGAGACTACATATCGCTGAGCTCCGATCTGGATTCCCCGAACTTCCTGCGTATCCCGCACTTTTTGCAATAGGGGCTCCAATGATAGAGCGAACAACAGAGGGGATAATGGGCATCCCTGCCTCGTTCCGTTGCCCAAACTAAAGGGTGTTATTTTTGATCCCGCTATCCGGAAAATCAAGTATTTCAACATGGAGCCATAGTCACAGGGCAGGTGGCTGGCAATCAGTCTTGTCCAATGCCCAGTGGCGAGGCTGGTTCTGCCACAAAACCCTACACTGAATTTTGGCCAGCATTGTAGTTACACATTTTAGACAGGGATTAACTCTTCTCATGGTAATCACACAAACATGAGATCAATATGCTGACATGACAAATCTATTAAACAAAATGGCAATTTGCAGACTTTGCATTTATATCACACGCTAAAGGTTATTGACAGGCAAGCCAATAACATGTGCATCCTGGGACAAATGAGGGAACTATAACAATTCTAAATGACAAAAATCTAATTACAAAAATGTGGTTACTGTTTGTGAATGATCATTGTTAAGTTTGATCCTTTTTGTGACTTTGCTAATTTCAGAAAATACGGTATGTTTAAGAGCTTTCTCAAGTGTTTTTGGCTGTTGAATTTGATAAGGAGAAAAAAATGTGTCACTAAATCTTCTTGAGGTGTAGGGCCATCTTTTTTGAGCATAATGCGAAAATTGTTGTTTGGAAGAAGGTATGATTGTAATCTCACTGACATCATTAATGTGCATCTAATCATTAAAGGACCACTCTAGGCACCCAGACCACTTCAGCTTAATGAAGTGGTCTGGGTGCCAGATCCAGCTAGCTTTTACCCTTTTTTTCAGAGAAACTGCTATGTTTATACTGAGGGTTAAGCCAGCCTCCAGAGCCTCTAGTGGCTGTCTCACTGACAGCCGCTAGAGGCGCTTGCGTGCTTCTCACTGTGAAAATCACAGTGAGAGCACGCAAGCGTCCATAGGAAAGCATTATGAATGCTTTCCTATGCGACCGGCTGAATGCGAGCGCGGCTCCTGCCGCGCATGCGCATTCAGCCGATGACATCACGAGGAAGAAGAGGAGGAGGAGGAAAGCTCCCCGCCCAGCGTGGGGAAAGAGGTAAGTTTAACCCCTTCCTCCCCCCAGAGCCCGGCGGGAGTGGGTCCCTGAGGGTGGGGGCACCCTCAGGGCACTCTAGTGCCAGGAAAACGAGTATGTTTTCCTGGCACTAGAGTGGTCCTTTAAAGACAGTGTGATCAATGCAATAATGTTAGTGACTTGATTTGTTAGTTTAAAATTGTTCTTTAATAAAAGCAAACTGGTGCCAAGAGAGAAGTGTATAGAACACACTTACTGCAGGCAAACAGCCATAAAACGCCTTTTAAAGTGACCTACAACCAAACGCATGTTCGAGCATTCCTTCCAGGTGGACACTGTGCGCATGTTTCCTTACAGTGTTGGCACATGTGGCATCATAATCCCAGAATAGTTGGCCACCATGTTCTCCTGACCTTTCAGCTTCTGATTACTTCCTGTGGGGAAACCCGAAGGAGTGGGTGTACATTAACAAACCACGTACACCTGAGCTGCTTTGTTAAAGGACCACTATAGGCACCCAGACCACTTTAGCTCAATGAAGTGGTCTCGGTGCCAGGTCCATCTAGCGTTAACCCAGCAGCTGTAAACATAGCCGTTTCAGAGAAAGGGCTATTTTTACACTGGGGTTAAACCAGCCTCTAGTGGCTTTCTCACTGACAGCCACTAGAGGCGCTTCCGCGCTTCTCACTGTGAAAATCACAGTGAGAAGACGCTGGACGTCCATAGGAAAGCATTGAGAAATGCTTTCATATGGGCTGTTTGAATGCGCGCGCGCGCGCGGCTCTTGCCGTGCATGCGCATTCAGCGCTGAGGTCGGCAGAGGGAGGAGAGTTCCCCAGCACCAAGGGAGCCCGGCGCTGGAGAAAGGTAAGTGTTTAACCCTTTCAGCCCAGCGGGAGTGGGACCCTAAGGGTGGTGGGGACCTAAAGACCCTACAGGGAGTGCAGAATTATTGGGCAAATGAGTATTTTAACCACATCATCCTCTTTATGCATGTTGTCTTACTCCAAGCTGTATAGGCTCGAAAGCCTACTACCAATTAAGCATATTAGGTGATGTGCATCTCTGTAATGAGAAGGGGTGTGGTCTAATGACATCAACACCCTATATCAGGTGTGCATAATTATTAGGCAACTTCCTTTCCTTTGGCAAACTGGGTCAAAAGAAGGACTTGACAGGCTCAGAAAAGTAAAAAATAGTGAGATATCTTGCAGAGGGATGCAGCACTCTTAAAATTGCAAAGCTTCTGAAGCGTGATCATCGAACAATCAAGCGTTTCATTCAAAATAGTCAACAGGGTCGCAAGAAGCGTGTGGAAAAACCAAGGCGCAAAATAACTGCCCATGAACTGAGAAAAGTCAAGCGTGCAGCTGCCAAGATGCCACTTGCCACCAGTTTGGCCATATTTCAGAGCTGCAACATCACTGGAGTGCCCAAAAGCACAAGGTGTGCAATACTCAGAGACATGGCCAAGGTAAGAAAGGCTGAAAGACTACCACCACTGAACAAGACACACAAGCTGAAACGTCAAGACTGGGCCAAGAAATATCTCAAGACTGATTTTTCTAAGGTTTTATGGACTGATGAAATGAGAGTGAGTCTTGATGGGCCAGATGGATGGGCCCGTGGCTGGATTGGTAAAGGGCAGAGAGCTCCAGTCCGACTCAGACGCCAGCAAGGTGGAGGTGGAGTACTGGTTTGGGCTGGTATCATCAAAGATGAGCTTGTGGGGCCTTTTCGGGTTGAGGATTGAGTCAAGCTCAACTCCCAGTCCTACTGCCAGTTTCTGGAAGACACCTTCTTCAAGCAGTGGTACAGGAAGAAGTCTGCATCCTTCAAGAAAAACATGATTTTCATGCAGGACAATGCTCCATCACACGCGTCCAAGTACTCCACAGCGTGGCTGGCAAGAAAGGGTATAAAAGAAGAAAATCTAATGACATGGCCTCCTTGTTCACCTGATCTGAACCCCATTGAGAACCTGTGGTCCATCATCAAATGTGAGATTTACAAGGAGGGAAAACAGTACACCTCTCTGAACAGTGTCTGGGAGGCTGTGGTTGCTGCTGCACGCAATGTTGATGGTGAACAGATCAAAACACTGACATAATCCATGGATGGCAGGCTTTTGAGTGTCCTTGCAAAGAAAGGTGGCTATATTGGTCACTGATTTGTTTTTGTTATGTTTTTGAATGTCAGAAATGTATATTTGTGAATGTTGAGATGTTATATTGGTTTCACTGGTAAAAATAAATAATTGAAATGGGTATATATTTGTTTTTTGAAGTTGCCTAATAATTATGCACAGTAATAGTCACCTGCACACACAGATATCCCCCTAAAATAGCTATAACTAAAAACAAACTAAAAACTACTTCCAAAAATATTCAGCTTTGATATTAATGAGTTTTTTGGGTTCATTGAGAACATGGTTGTTCAATAATAAAATTAATCCTCAAAAATACAACTTGCCTAATAATTCTGCACTCTCTGTATATAAAAAATAAAGAGTTTAAAAAAAAAAAAAATATTTTTGAAATGTGCTGACAAACTGGTTTTACTCTTGCTTATGTGACAGGGCTTAATTTGAGTACAGCGAAAGCAGTATCTCCCACTCAGTCAAAAATAAATGTGGTGTCCACCAAGGTTTAATTCTTGCCCCTTCTATTCTCCATATTTATTATTGACCTTCGTACCATATGCAAAACATCAACTGAGCACATGTATGCAGATGACACCTTAATCTATAAGTAAATAAAACGTATCACAATTTGGGGTAGTGTTACAGGATGATTTCTCAGAGATTGAATGACTGATCCCTAAAAATAAGATTTCTTTAAATACTGGCACAACTGATTCAGTTGTATTTGGAATCAAGCCATACCTCCCAACATTTCAAATGTACAAAGAGGAACTTTAATTTTAGGGGTGAGAGTGAGGTGTGTGTGGTCAGGGCCCGCTGGGCTGTTCGGAGATGTTTTAGGTGACTTATGAATAACAATTTATGCGACTAAAATATAACTTATAACAAGAACAATGTATCTATAGAATGTAAGCTCCATCGAGCAGGGTCCTCTTCAACCTATTGTTCCTGTAAGTTTATTTGTAATTGTCCTATCTATAGTTAAATCCCTTCTCATAATATTGTAAAGCGCTACGGAATCTGTTGGCGCTATATAAATTGCAATAATAATAATAATAATAATAATAATAATAATAATCTTATTTACACAGACTGATTTCTAAACACACTTCTAGTTTTATTACACTCAAAAACACCAACAATATGGAGCTCCTAAGAAAATAGGGACACGAGGATAAAAAATATGGAGAAAAGGATTTGGGATCGAAGTAAGGACTGTCATTCCTTAATAGGGACACTTGGGATGTAAGAAAGCCTAAATTGATTAAACTAACTAATCTTCAAATAAGGACTATTGTAAAGTCTAACTAATTGGCCACATTCAATTCCTATAAATATCTTGATATGGACCTGATCCTAATCTCTCATTTGGTTTACATACTTAAAGAGATACTATAGGCCAGGGGTAGGCAACCTTTTAGCAGCACTGTGCCGATATAGGATTGTGATGTCCCGTAGCACGCTGTCCTATTTTTTTTTTTTAAATTGAGGTGTGTATGCTGCCGTATTCTGCTTGTGTTATTTTTACTGTAATTGCTTTGTATCGTTGTATATGTGCGTATATGCAGGGCCGTCTTTAATATTGACTGGACCCTGGGAAAAGCATTTGCTTAGGGCCCCCTGGACCCTGTCCCACCTCCCCAGGTGTGCAATCACGTCCTCCACCCCAACGCTGACACACACAGACACGCTGACACACACAGACATACTAACACACACACAGGTATGCTGACACTCACACACAGATATAATGACACACACACACACAAGCATACTAACACACACAAAATTTACACTTTTAAACCCACCCTCCAGTTTCCTACCTTTCCTGCTGGTGGCCGAAGGTGTTGGGAGTTGGGGTCTGGCTCTCTCGGCAAGCCCCCCTCCACTCTGCCTACTCTTCTTTCCCGCGCGCTCCTCTCTTTGTGGGAAGAAGTGATGCACGCCGTCCCTTCCTCCCAGCCTGCTGCCGAAAAGCAAGGGGCCCACTCGCGCTGTTAAAGCGCCTCAGCGCGCGACCAGACCTCTGCTGACAGAAGCCCACCGGGTGGCCCTTTGTGCATGGGCCAGCCGGTGGGCCTCCTTAGTGTGCGGATTACCGGCCGGGGGGTGAGAAATAGTTGAGGCCAGCGGGGCTCACGGTGCAGCTGCCCCGTTTGCCCCGTGTTAAAGACGGCCCTTCGTATATGAGCTATTATATTGTATATGTTCATGAGTAGTTTATGGCATTGTGTATGATACATATGAATGTAAGCTGTGTATGGGGGCTGCTTGTGGAATTGTATGTGTGGATGGATATGTCACATCCACTTTGGTGGAGTCGTGGGGTTGTGTGCATGTATGTGGATTGTTGGTGGTGTTGCGTTTGTTTGGATTGTGTGTATGTTTGTGTGTGGGCTATCTGTATTATTTGTATGGTGGGAAGGGTTATTCTGCATTTCTGTGTATATCTAGCAGTGTGGGTGACTTCCTTGGGTTCCAGTGGGGACCAGGCCGGCCAGGTACATGTCAAAGACAGGAGCTGCAACTGCGTGCTGCTCTACTACTGTGTGGTTTCCCATTCACTAGTGCTGGGAGGAAGTGATCTGAGATCACTTCTTCTACGTGCTGCAATGCATAAATTGAGGATTGTACTTCACCACCTTTTTGGATTAGCAGATATCTGAAGTTTTACTGGGACTCCTGATAAGCCAGAGCCTGTTTGGCTCTAGCAGCCTTGAGTGCCGTGCAAAGACACCTCGAGTGCCGTGCATGGCACTAGTGCCGTAGGTTGCCTACCCCTGCTATAGGCATTAACACTGTAGCTTTTTAAAGTAGTTTTAATGTATAGATAACATCCTTAAAATTTCACAGTACAATTCTCTGCCATTTAGATGTAAGCTCATTTGAGCAAGGTCCTTACCAACCTACTGTTCCTGTAACATTTTAGAATCGTCTTAGTTAAGTTCCCCCTTTATAATATTGTAAAGCGCTGCAGAATAAGTTGGTGCTACGTAAATGCCAATAATAATAAGAAAATAAATAAATAAATATACCACATACCTAACCTTTATGTAGGCAACAGCCAATACAAAAAATCTGAAATGACAACAGCGATTAAAGGAGGTCTATAGTGTCAGGCGCACAAAGATGTACAAAGATGTACTCCTAGCAAAATAGGAACCCTCTGTTCCCACGTTCCGTAACACCTCTTCCTTTCTACTCCCTGAGCAATATAGCAGGTTAAATAACCCCTTAAACACATACCTGATTCCAGCACTGATGTCAGACTCCTCCTCCACCAGTGTCAGCTGATCGGGGAAACTAATGTCCATGCATAATAGATTGCCACTAGAGGTAGTGTTAACCTAGCAAAGTAAACATTGCAGCTTCTACATTGCAGGGTTAAGGGAACAGGGACACTGCATCCAGATGAAGTGGTCTGGATGCCTATAGTGTCCCTTGAAGAACAATTCTATCTTGACAGAACATCCTTGCATTTCATCTTTCATATTCATGGTGGGGTTGGGCTTTTTGTGATTGGAAAAACTACACAGACCCCAAAGAGAGTCCTCTAATCTGGGAAGACACTTCCTGGGAGGGGCCTGTCTGCACAGTGCTCCAGCTTTAGAGGGACACTATAGTCACCAAAATAACTTTAGCTTGATTAAGCAGTTTTGGTGTGTAGATCATGTCCCTGCAGTCTTACTGCTCAATTCTCTGCTTTTTTAGGAGTTAAATCACTGTTTGTGAACCCTAGTCACACCTCCCTGCATGTGACTTGCACAGCCTTCATAAACACTTCCTGTAAAAAGTCATCTAATGTTTATCGTTCCTTTATTGCAAGTTCTGTTTAATTTATATTTTCTTATCCCTTGCTATGTTAATAGCTTGCTAGACCCTGCAAGAGCCTCCTGTATGTTATTAAAGTTCAATTTACAGAGCAAGAGATAAGATTGTTTAAGGTAAATGACATCTGATTGAAAGTGAAACCAGTTTGTTTCCATGCAAGCTTTGTCAATCAGAGCCAGGGGAGGTGTGGCAAGGGTGTTCTATCAAAAAACCCTACCCCGTGAAAATTCACTACCCTCGTCACTTCCGGTGACGCGGCCGCACCGGAAGTGACCCTCATCCAATGGAGGAGGAGGGTGTGCGCCGCCGCGCAGGCGCACAACAACTAGGCTAGGTAGGGATTTTTCACGGGGTAGGGTTTTTTTGATAGAACACCCTTGCCACACCTCCCCTGGCTCTGATTGACAAAGCTTGCATGGAAACAAACTGGTTTCACTTTCAATCAATTAACGCCACAGTGCGCACGCGCGGCAAAGTACTCCCGTCGGAGGTACAGCGCGCGTGCGCACTAGTGGCAAGGGAGAGAGGCTTTAATCCGACGATCAGAGTTCGCGCGTGCGCAGTATAGGGGTAGGGAATTTTGATGGCTATTAGCCCTGTGAGATCTCCCTACCCCTATACTGCGCATGCGCGAACTCTGATCGTCGGATTAAAGCCTCTCCCTGCTCCCAACACTCTCAGCCATCCAAGATTGAGGGTGAATTATGGTGAGACGGTGGGTGTTTATGTGCATTATATTGGGGGGGTCTGCGCAAAATTGGGGGGTCTGTGCAGAATTGGGGGTCTGCACAGACCCCCCAATATAATGCACATAAACACCCACCGTCCCACCATAATTCACCCTCAATCTTGGATGGCTGAGAGTGTTGGGAGCAGGGAGAGGCTTTAATCTGATGATGAGTCCGCGCATGCGCAGTATAGGGGTAGGGAGATTTCACAGGGCTAATAGCCATCAAATTTCCCTACCCCTATATTGCGCATGCGCGGTTTGTGAAGCGCTCCCTTGCAACTCGTGCGCACGCGCGCTGTACCTCCGACGGGAGTACTTTGCCGCGTGTGCGCACTGTTGCATTCATTTCCCCTACCCCGTGAAAAATCCCTACCTAGTTGGTGTGCGCTTGCGCGGCGGCGCACACCCTCCTCCTCCATTGGATGAGGGTCACTTCCGGTGCGGCTGCGTCACCGGAAGTGACGAGGGTAGGGAATTTTCACGGGGTAGGGTTTTTTGATAGAACAAGGGCTGCATAAACAGAAACAAAGTGATTTAAATGGCAGTGATTTAAGTGATTTAAACTCCTAAATGGCAGTGAATTGAGCAGTGAAACCTGAGAGGCACGATCTATACACTAAAACTGCTTAATTGAGCTAGAAGTTGTTTAGGTGACTACAGTGTCCCTTTTAAGGGGCAAAAAAATACCTTTACTTTTTTTTTTTAATTCTTTTCAATGAATTTAATGAAGAAAAAAACAGAAAAAAAAAACAGTCACAGCTGAATATTGTTTCTTTAACACTGAATGACAATCAAACGGTCTCTAACCAATAGTTACTAATCTGTGGCCAAATGAACAGTTTACTTGCTTCTTTGGAATTTAGAAATATATATACAAACATAGTCAGCAGGTAAAGGGTTAAACAAGCAAACAAGTGCTTGGGAGGCGTCCTTCTCTCCCATAATCTCATGTACAGGAGAGGACTCAAAATAAACAAATAAAAATGAGTTGTCCCCTAGGATTCCTGACACAGCAGGAAGGGTTAAAAACTTTTATCACAGCAGGAATCCAAGGGAGTTGTTTCCAAATTAATAGAAATGCTTACAATGCGGAGCTTTTTTGAACAGTTTCCTGAGGGAGTTTACTGCTGTGGTCACTAGCACTAAAGTTTCCTTAGATGTCTTGTTATGTGTATTTCAGGATTCAAGGACATTGATATGCTCGCCTAAAAGGAAGGACCTTTGTAGCAAGTAAAATACAGACTGATCTGTGCGACGTAAAGTAAAAAGTATTAGTGGTTTATCCTTGTAACACTTATTAAAAGCACCTGACTGTACATTTAATATTTCATAGCCATTGGCAGAGGGCCCAAATCAATACAGTATGGCTAAAATGTTTAATAGCAATTTGGCCACTACAAAAGGGCTGCAGAGATTTGATGATATTGAAACCTTCAATGTCCCAGTGCTACCTTTAACAAGGGGAATGGAGGATTTATATGAAGAAACGGCTAGACAAAATGAACTAGATAACTTAATTTTGGAGGGGATATAAAAAAAAAAAATAATAAATAGTAATAAAAAAAAAAAAGACACAATTAGTATAATACCTTTAGATTTTCAGTGTGCGTCTGAATTTTTTTTTATTATTATTTATTTAATTACGCCTGTAATGTCACAATAGCTAATGCAGACAATGGAAAGCACACTTCATGCCATGAATTAAAACTGCACAAAGTTTTGTAAAACATGGACATACAAAATATGTAAGTAGACATGCAAGTATAAGCAGCAATGAAATCAAGCTACGTAATGGACATTTTGTTTAGGCAAATTAATGTAGTATGACATCATGCTAGGTCTAAGGAAGGGAAAAAATCTTGGAGAGGACTACCAGGTAGGAATCAAGGTTGCTCTGTCGTTGATACCTTGGCTGTAAAAAATAAGTAATTGAGCGTTACCTTCATGGCACTATACAGCATGGCTGGTTGGAGACTTAACGGTCAGGTTGTATGTAGCACAACAAAAACTAAGACTAAAATGAAGGTAAAACAATGAAGATGAAACAAATTAAAGCCAGGCCCTAGAGATGTGACATTGACAGAACACCGGCATTACTCAGGGATCATTTAACACCACACGCAGGCCAACATACAGAGGCAGTCGCCGTGCCAGGTCTTATTAGAAAGCCCAGTCTCATTCCAGTGCTTCTGTACAGACTTTGTATATTCAGCAGCTGACAGCATGGAGGTCCACGATGCCAAAGTACTGCAGATTTTCGGCCTGAGGCCTTAATGGGAGCCCTTGCCGTATGTCCATTGATCTATCAGGGTCGTGGGCCCATGGGTTCTCCAGAGTCCAGTTGTCTCCCTGGGTGCATGGACGGCAGTGGAGGGTAAGCTCCAGATGGGCACCCAGCTCAGAAGAAAAGCAAGCGGCCAGGGCAGCAGTGGGGCTCATCTGTGTAGCAGAAGGTGCTGCCGAGTGGGGGCTTTGCGCCATACTGGTCTCTGGTTTGGAGGTGAGATAAGCTGTGGGGTCAGCTGCTGCGGGCACCTGATTTTTAGGAGGTGTAAGGGGTTGTGGCAGCAATGTACGTGATTTAACCCGGTGCCAGAAAGCTCCCCAACTGTCAGAGTCAGGTTAGCTGCCGCTTGGGTAGGTCCTTGAGATGTTACTTTGCTTTAAAGTTAAGGATTACTCAAATTGTGTGAGGAGCTCACACTAAACACAGCTGTCAGCCATGATGATCAGGCCCTGCTCCCGTGCTTCTGAATTTAATATTTTAAACTCGTGCCAACACGTGTTTCTGGGTGTGTAATATTTGTAGGTGCATATGTGTAAATTTAGCATGAGTGCAAGGATTAATAATTTATATTGTGGGCTATTAAAAAGGGTGGCATGGGGGGCCAACTACCGAGCCGCTCAGAAGCCATTTCAGGCAGATCCAGCTCCAGATCCCAACACCCCAGACCCCTACCCGGACTAAGGGACTCACACTGCATCGAAAGATGCCCTTCTTTTTGAAAACGCTGCCTAAACGGAAACACAATCCCACGCTACTCCACGCAAGCACTGCCCGACTTTGAGGCGCTCCTCGTCGGGGTATACTAAGGCCTTGCACCTGTCACAGCCACTGGATCTCCACCCAGCTTGGCAGATCAAATGTCTGCCATGGGGCGACATTCCCAGAAAGCCAGCACCCAGGCAGAAGGAAGCAAAATCGGGGCCATGCGTTAACGGCCTGTGCGGCCCAAACCGGGCCCAACGGAAAGCCAGACAGCTACGGCCCTGCTGACCCACGCTGACCAGCTGGAGAGACACGACCTATGCCACATACCACCAGCACCCCCGGAGGGATCGCCCCCCGCGACCAAACTTGACTTGCAAATATTACTGCATGATTTCCACAAAATGCTGGTGAAGGAACTCGCAGGGTCAGAGCTGATTTACAAAGCACTAATGACCAGGTACGTTCTACAGAAGCTGACATGACAGAGGTCACCACCAACCTATCCAATATACAGGACTCTGTACAACAGCTCCAAAAATCACACCACAATCTCACCCTGCACCTGAATGCCCTTGAGAACAGTCACCGACGCAACAACATTAAAATCCGCGGCATCCCAACAAGTGTCCTGACAGCAGAGCTGCCACATTACACGAGAAGGCTACTGGCAACTATATTACCCCCAGCAGTGGCTAGAAAAATGGTCAATGACGGAATATACCGGGTCTCAGGCCCCTCAAGAACCCCCTCACAAGCAGCTTGTGATGTCCTACTACACTGCATGTCGTCCCAAGACTCAACAACTACGTGCTGCCCGCATGAGCTATAGATGGGAAGCACCGGGGTCGCTACTAGCTACCCACCATGGGACTTCCCACACCCTTCCTTGCAACTCTGGGATTGACAACTGCGGACACACAAGCCTCTGACAGAACCTGGGACCCCTACAACATCACTCCCTTCATCCCGAGGTCCGAATCAACTAACCACATGTCAACCTGACTGCAGAGGGAAAAAGCGATTCTACGTGTTCTGCACTGTGATTACGGTTAACTGGTCTCTTCAGATGCCAATGATAAGACTGTTTGTTTATGCGTTGTTTTTGATTTACATTTTAGTTCTGCTTAAGTTAAAGCCCGATTGAAAGGGCCTCCTAAATGCTCTCACCTGGCAAACCGGGATCCCCCCTAAGGGCAAGCGGATTTACCAAATATACCTCCTATCACTAACTAACCATACAACTAACTGGCAAGATAAAAAACCCCTCCCCACCATTGTCCCCCTTAGTTAGGGGTACTAAACAGAAAACAATATCTATCACTGTATTACACACTGTGACGGGACCGAAGGCGCAGGGATAGCACTCACACACATGGTTATTATGCCATCTAAATGCAGACATTTCCCTTCAGCAACGGCCCCTGACAAAAGTTCTGAGAATAATTGTTTTACTAGGAACCTGGTCCTGAGTTC
This sequence comes from Pelobates fuscus, assembly GCF_036172605.1. Taxonomy (NCBI): domain Eukaryota; kingdom Metazoa; phylum Chordata; class Amphibia; order Anura; family Pelobatidae; genus Pelobates; species Pelobates fuscus. The sequence continues at coordinate 378,941,069 of NC_086317.1, read as the reverse complement.
CCAACAATACTTACCCATAGCCATAACATCTTAGCTCAGCAACTAGACCCAGAACCACAATTCTAAGCTTGGCTTTTCTTATGAGCATTGACATGTCTTGATTAACTCAAAAATTACTCACTTATCCTCCAACATGCCGATCACATTCTGTTCACAGAACAAAAAAAAAGTGCTGTATAATCATCTTTATTACTCTGCTATACAAATGTATACCTGTTTATGACCTATCTTAGCTGTTGTGGCAGACTCTGTGCTCATGTACTACTTCCGCACGACAAAATAAAGAATTAAAAAAAGACATCCCATCAGTTTCGTACAAACATGGGAGAATTGTTATTTGTAGAGAGACTCAAAGAAATAAGTTTTACATGGTCTAGTCTAGTGAATAAAGTTTGCATTTCATTTGCTGACAATTACCTCGGCTTAATATTTTTGATATATTTTTAATATTTGGCTATACTTTAAAAAAAAATGTTTGTAATATTTTAGAAATTCAATAGAAATTACATTTGGGAAGAAAAATATCAAAAAACAGAGCCTATCTATAAATATGTCAATATATTTAAAAATATCTAAATATTTTTCAAAACATTAAGCCATTTCACAAAAAAATTAAATCATTGGAAAAAAAATTATGAAAATCAAGCCAATTGTTTTCAAATAACACTTGTCCAGTCTGTAGAGCTCAGCTGAGCATCATGGGAAACATAGTCCACAATGCATTGTGCTAGAGTGTGCGATTGCTTATTACTGCTAACCATTTATTTTAAAACGTGCTGTGTCTATTTTAATCCAGTATGTTCCAACCAGGGCCGAGGGCCATCTTTTAATATTGACTGGACCCTGGGCAACTATTTTCTTGGGCCCCCTGGAACCTGCCCCCCTCCCACTCCCTGGCATGCAATCACACTATCCACCCCAATGCAGTGGAAGAACTAAAGTAGAAAGGGCCCTAATGCGAGAATTGTTTTGGGCCCCCCTACCGCAAGAGTGGCCAAAAGGTAGATCCCTATCTGTGGTACTCTAATAATACTTTGACAGCTGGGGGTCTACCATTTTCCCATGCTTGCAGGGTTGGGTTTAGCACTGAGCAGTGTTTGAATGTAAGCATGTTTTTGTATGGAGTATGTTTGTGTGAATGTAGGGGTGTGTTTGTATGTGGTGCTGGCATTTTGAATGTAAGTATGCATTTATGTGTAGTGTTGGTTTCCGAATGCAGGGGTGTATTGATATCTAATTATGGTGTAAAATACAAAAGTGTGTGTTGTATGTAGTGTTGACGTTTCAATGCACTAGATAATTTTTGTGTAGTGTTGGCATTTGAATGTTGAGCTGTATGCACATACACACAGACCCTGACACACACACACTGTGATACCCGTACACACACACACTGAGACACATGCAGATACAGACACACAGATTGACGCAGATACACACACTAATACGTATACAAACAGGTACACAACCTGACACACATTTGCCTCCTCCATTTCTCTTGCTTGGCTCCTCTACTCCTTTGTGAGAGGAAGTGACTAGTGGCCGTCAAGGCATTCCTTCGCACTGTTGAAGGGCCACCGTGTGCATCCGGGCCCCTGCTTACAAATGCCCATCGCGTGTCCCTCAGTGCATGGGCCACCCGGTGGGCCTCCTTAATGTGTGGGTGCCCAGTTGCAGTGGCTGGCCATGGGGATATAAATTAAAAGTGGAGGGCAGCGGGGCCCACAGGGCAGCTGCTCTGTAGCCCCCAAGGAGTGCCTGGGGCCCCATTTGCCCCAAGTTAAAAACGGCCCTGGTTCCAACACTATTGTATGCAGAACACTATGTTTATTTCGCCCAACTGATGCTTGACATCCTCATACTATGCATGGGGACGTCCAGCATCACCCAAAACCCCATAGTGTTTTCCTATGGGGAAATCCTAATGCTAGCGCGGCCATTGCCGGAAATCAAGTTTGTTTTGTTTAGCACTATAGTTTCCCTTTAAAAGCGAAACAGTGGGCATTGAGAAGCAGGAACTATTATCAATTTACCCATGTCCACATAGGACAAAAAGTATTTAAATACAAGTTTTCATCCAGATGACACCGAACTTTGGATCACCTTTAGTCTTGAGACCTGGATTCATACATATTGTCCTTTCATTAAAATGCTTTCAGTCTAGTGGTTCTTCATTTACAATCCTTAAGTACATTGGCGCTAAACCCTTTATGCGTCATGATATAAATTTAAGACCATATTTTATATTGTCCAGTTTAATACTTTCGATCAAACTTCTACTTGACCCAAGATTTAATCATAAGAGTTATTATGGGAACTGGTGGCATAACAGCTGTGATTCATTACTGAAAGGAGCTACAGAACCAATGTGACAACTAGCACTTCACTAAATTAAGTTCTCATCATGAAAACCATGGAGAAAACTTAACAGGCAATATTAATACAAGCGGATAGAACAGCTGTTATCAGCAATCTGCAATTGATTTTTTTTTTTTATCTCCCTTAAAGAAACACTGTCATATGTCAGTGTTATATAAAGATATAATTGTAAAAGTGTTACTAATTCTATCAATTTGTTTTTTAGTTACCATAGTAAGATTTCTGCAGTGTTTGCTGGGATGAAATATTGAAAAATAGTGTAATTAGTTAAAAATCCGAATAGCAGCCCCTGAACTAGACTAGCAGAAAGCAACATCTCTTAACTGTAGGTTATAACAGAATAGCACAATCATGAAACAAAACATGGCAACAAATAAAAAATGAAATGACCCCTGTTCAAATGTCTGCATACCCTTAGTTCTTAATACTATGTATTTGGTCTTGTCACTCCAAATTACAGTGTGCCGGAAGCAGTGAGGCCTGTCAAGATGTTGTTGAGCATATCGTAACCAGGCTTTTTTGTGGCATTGGCACAGTAGAGGCTTCTTTCTGGTAATCTGAACATACAGCTCATTTTTGTTAAAGTATCATCGTATTGTGCTCCTTCAAACAACCACATCCTCTTTTTCAAAGCAGCCTGTATTTCTCCTGAGGTTACCTGTGGGTTTTTCTTTGTATCCCGAACAATTCTTCTAGCAGTTGTGGCTGAAATCTTTCTTGGTCCACCTGACCTTGGCTTGGTATCAAGAGATTCCCAAATTTTCCACTTCTTAATAAGCGATTGAACAGTATTAACAGGCATTTTCAAAGCTTTGGATATCTTTTTATATCCTTTCCATATTTATAAAGTTCCATTACGTTGTTACGCAAGTCTTTTGACAGTTCTTTCTACTCCCCATGGCTCAGGATCTACCCTGCTCAGTGCATCCACGTGAGAGCTAACAAACTCATTGATTATTTATACACCGACATTAATTGCAATTTAAAAAGCCACAGGTGTGGGAAATTAGCTTTGTTATTTTAACTGGTGTGTGTCACCTTGTGTGTCTGTAACAAGGCCAAACAATCAAGGGTAAACATTAGAGCAGGACCATTTGGGTGATTTCCGTTATCATTATGATTTTAAAAAGAGCCAAACAACTATGTGATAATAAATGGCTTCACATGATCACTATCCTTCAATAAAATATTTTTTTTTGCATGATCAATCATATTTTCAAAATCATTGCCAAAATTTCACTATTTCTTCCAGGGTATGCAAACTTTTGAGCAAAACTGTATTTGCATCCGTAATACGATAGTATCCTAGTCACAGTTTAGGACCACCACTGCAAGATTTAAAAAGTGGTTGCAATACACAAATATATAAGTGAATGGTACAAAAACACTATCACCAAAACACACTCCAGTGGAATCTAGATTTCCCGTTCAGAAGAAATCACAGAATTCTAAATATAATAACCAAAATACTCCTAAACATGGTAGTAGATGCAGACTGACATCAGATAATGCAACAGGAGATGATTTAAAAAATATATTTTTAAAGAACTAAATCTCTTCCTCGTTTTTTTAGAGGAGGATCCACCCTCCCAACCCCAATTACCAAAAAGGGATTGGGTAGGAAAGAAGGGGAACTAGAGCAGGACGAATGCTGGACCGTGAAAAATAAATAAATAAATAAAAAGAGGGAAGCTCCATCTATAGGAATTTTTAATTTGTCAAACAAAATTTTAACAGATAAAGAAATGGAAGTTTTAAACAAAGGCTTAAAATTTGCTCCCACTAGTACTAATAAACATTTTAATACATATATTGATATTCATCAGGTTTATTAGAAAGCTTTGCTTGAAAAAATATTTCCAGAAATCTACAATTTTAGAGACTACCAAAAAAATGATGATGATACCTTTATACACACATTTTTTTTTTAACTCTTTATTTTTTCATTGGCAAGCATTACAGGATTAAGCATTTGATTGGATGCTTACGCAGAAGTTCTGTGTGGTTTGTTACATTTATAATAGTCACTTTCAAGGTGTACCAAAGACAGAGCAGGTTTATTATGCCCTAACACTGTTCCACTGAGCAGTAATATTGTACAAATGCAATATCATGTCCCTGTTTATGCAGCCCAGTACATGCCGCCATAACTTTTTTTTTTAAATAATAACTTAATGTATCGAACTGAACAAACTAATAGAAAAGAAAAAAGGAAATATGTATCAGCTGTCTCTGGAAAGTTTGTAGAGGTTGGCTTTTTGTAAAGATGAGTTGTGTCACTTCTGTCATGTCGGGGGCGGCAGGTTCCAACCATTTTGCCGCTATGGCCCTTCTGGTCGTTAGGGCTACTTTGCTCATTAGTTTGTTGTGTCTGTTCGACATGCCGTCCACAGGGCTGGCCAGAAGAAAGGCCCATGGATCTAAGTCTATCCAGTAGGTCAGTCAACAGGTCCCCCACATCCCGCCATAGTGGTTGTATCTTCGTGCACGCCCATCACATGTGTGTAAAGGTGCCTCTCTCACCACAGCCTCGCCAGCAAAGACCAATAGCCCCTTTGCCCATACGGTGTAGCTTGGTGGTTGTGGTGTACCAGCGCATCATTGTCTTAATCGATTGTTCTTGGAGTCGTACACTGATTGATACTCTGGTGGCCGCTTCCCATATGATCTGCCATACCCCATTCTCCTGTACCTCTCCCAGGTCTGCCTCCCACTGGTCCGTGTATGCTAAATTGCCCCATTCTGCGGATCCTGAGCTAATCGCATTATATATGTGGTAATTAATAATATACACACCAATTTAAAAGAGAAATGAGCTCTTCAGTTTATGTGCCACTTTCTCATTAGAATGTTAGAACACAAAACATGTAGGTTTCTTAATGGATTAGGAACCAACAAGTATAAATCAGGAACATTCATCATTGTCCACTTATCTGCATTCTAATAATAGATGATCAGAGGCATAGAGGGTGATCTTATCATATCTGAGCATCACTGACAGGCCATACAGTGGTTAAAATGCCCTGAACTACACTAAAATTGCAACCCAACAACATATAAACATGCACTCACAGTGCACTATATCCATACCTTCCAATATTGGGAGGTAAGAGACCGGGACAGTTTATGGGCCTAAAGGTGCACACCGCTTAAAATCACTGGTGAAACCCATAATAGGTGGGCATGCCGAAGGAAAGGACCTGTCTGGCAGGCCATCAACCCACAGGACCAAGCAGAGAGTGCAGCTGTAGCATTCTCTGCAGGGTATTCTTGCCCATTCACAGTACAAGCACCTGTAATGAGGTGCTTTCACTGTGCCACCTGGGAACAGTTTCCTGGTGTCCCTAGATGACTCACTGGGACTGGGACTGTCTCACTGAAATTGGAGTGGTTGGGTGGCCTGTTTACCCCAGTCCCCCCAACAACTGGAGCTATAGCTGATCTACTGGGTAATTAGGCAGAATGTTAGAAACTTTTTGGTCATATGATCAAACCATGTGACTTGAAGAGTCTGTATGATGCATAGAGAATTCCTTTAATGGAACACTACAGCGTCAGGAATACAAACATATTTACCTTTTTTCCTGCTCTGCATGGGTCTCGTTGTGGCTGACCCTGTCCACACTCCGCTAAACTTGGTGATCTCCCACAGGAAAGCATTAGGAAGCTATTGTGCATGTGCGGCAAAACGCAGCTCTGCACCAATCAGCATCTCCTCATAGAGATGCAGTTAAAAAATGGGTAGCATTCTGCGTTTACATGCAGAGTATGGAGATCCTGAACCCAGAAAGCACCTCTATTGGTGTCTGAGTGACTGCCGCTAGAGGTTTTTCTAGGCAGTAGTAAAAAGGCAGTGTTTACATTAAAAGACCTGCAGGGACAGGCTATAGACACTAGAACCACTGCATTAAGATGAAGTTGTTCTCGTGACTACAGTGTCTCTTAAAAGATGCAATCTGGTAGGAAGCAATTCTCTGCCCAGCTCAACACTAACTGAACATAATGAATTAGACTTGCGTGAGAGACTAGTGAGGAGTTAGAATAAAAAGGTGTCACATGCCGGATAAATAGAAATGCTTTGAACAAACCAAATATGCTAAGCAAAGGATGGGCTGTTGGTAAGGAAATCTTATAATAGACAAGCAAAAGCCTTGTGTTTTATTATTTCTATAGACAGGATCTAAAAAGGAAAACCAATGTTTATTTTGGCACAATAAATGCTGTTAGCTTGCATGAATACTTAAGAGCATGTAGATTTTTCACTCTACGGCAGTGTAATATATTTTGTTTAATATTTATTTAGATGTTTATTTTATTTGTTTCCCTTATTAGAAGGAAACGTAGCCTGAAGATCTGCATCATGTGCTCTTTAAACACATTTCAATATGCTGTTCAATGTGGTCCCCATCCGGGTTAAATTCTGAGTCCATCACACTGGCAAACATGCTGGTGCGACACCAAAACCAGGCGGTAAGGCCGGTCACTTAAGGGCAGATCATTGTAAAAAATTATTTACACGTGAGAACATGCATGGTTGAAGCTTGATTTCCTTTGGGATTGCCAAGACAAAACATGGTGCTTTCAATGGATGTACAGTGGGCTATTAAGTGGCAAAGTAAAATAGTGAAATACTAATCCTAGTTACGGTAAAGAATTGATAAAGTAGAATCATAGTGTGAACCCAGATACCCAGATATAAAATGAAGACTTTCTTTTATGGACCTTAATGTCCATATCAAAAGTCCCTGTCTATAGTTTATTCATTTGGTTTTGAAGAAGGACACTTAAAGACCCATAACCCTAAGGCTCTCACAGCTGATCAATGCGGTCTCAGGCTGGTTATCTTTGGGCAGAATATGAGCCCGTGAACTATCCACACTAAGTCACAGAAGAAAAGGTTTACATATCAGGAGAGCTTGTTTTTTGTCAAACTACCTGAAAACAGTTTGACAAAAAAATGTATGAATGGTGTCCAAAGGCTCATTGTAAGATAACTATTAAATGTGCAGTAGTATTAAAGGTGCATTTTTACGTCCAACCACCACAAATTTTGCTCACCTAGATTCTAGTTAATCTAGAGTGTACAATAATTCTGCAGAAATCAAGCCAGGCCAACCAATCCCTTAATCAAGGCCAACCCACCTAAAATTTAATTATACCTTTTAAAACCGCTCTATCGGGGCGGGGCTGGGCGGCCATGCTAGCAGGCTGCAAGTCACCACAGCTCCTGAGGAAAATAGCTAACATTGGGCAAAAACCCACTAAACTCAGCCTGAAATACCCTGGAAATTTGTGGCACAAGCTCCTGGAATGTCCCGGTGCAGCTAGAGCACCTGAAATCGGGTGGATCTGGGTCCCGGTGAGATGCTCTGGGGATTGGAGACAGAGGCCTACCTGGGGGGGGGAGTGGAGCAGACGGCCGCTGCCTCGCTTTCCATCCCGGTTACAGCAAACCACAACACGACTGGAACCCGCCCGGCCCCGTGCACCCCCCCTTTGGACCGGTGGGGGTTATCCTGGTCCCCACCGGGCAGGCAAACACCCTTATGACGAGCCTGGGTGACTCGGCGCCGACCGACAGTAACTACCACGCGGCCCCAACAAAATGGCCGAACGTGCTGCAACTACCCCACAGGCCGTGGAAGACAGATCGTGCAGGCAGCGCCGGTACAGAACCCACACACCACGTGGCTGATTCCGGGAACAACCCTGGGCTGAGAACGTGGAGGAGAGAGGGAGAGGGCAACCTACAGCGCTACGGCATACTCTCACTACAAGCACAGGGCAAGCCCCAAGCGAGAGCGCCTCACCTCAACCTCCTACTGCCATGATTGTGGGCCACCTCTGGGGGAAGACCCGGACGCGCTGTCCCCCTGCAACAGCTACACAGCTACCCGCACCTGGATCCTGTGATCTGCACGGCGCAACACCTGTACTCGCCCCACGTCCAGGTAGCATAATCACAGCAACCCTCTGACACTATACCCGGTGGCAGGACGTTGGAACCTCATGGACTTTGGCTGCCAGCTGAGTATACCCCCATGCCTGTGAAACGGATGCCAACTAACAGCATGAAGGAAGACATAGCAGACGCAACCGCAGAACTCACTGCAGACAGCCTCTCCAAAGGACACTCTGGCGGCACACACCGCTACACGAACATAACTGGTAGTAATGTCTCAGCCAAACATGTACCACATAGCGGTCCTCAACACCCTGACTACCGCAGATGATGACCCTAGTGCTGCGCTCTGCCTGGTGGTCCCTTATTTTATCGTACCTTATTTTACCATATTTGAATAATAGTCCTAGCTAAGCTATTTGCTATATATAAACGCCTGTACACATGTCTATTTTTCACATAATTCTACTGACTACTCTGCTCCAGACCCCAAGTAATCTCTTAGTATGTCAGGAGGATGTAACAACTCAGCAGACTACTAACCTGTGTCAGTCAGGTAAATTAATATTGAGCACACCACAAATTTTACTAAAGTAACCTGCTTACACTAATATCCTGAACTACTCAGTATCACTCTAATGTTTTACAACGTTAAGCGAGAACACTCTTGCTATGTCCACACTTAGCCTAGCATGTCTATCACAAAACACAAATGTCTTATAACTTGTAAGTTTCATGATGAACAAAAAAACAAAAAACTGTGCTGTTTAATCTGCCATGATATGTAATGCTATGAAACTGCTTGCAGCGGCTATCGTGGCTCTGCATGCTCACTGTCAATCCAAGCACGAATAAAATAAAGAATATTAAAATAAAAAAATAAAAAACGCTCTATCATGTGATCACAGCCGATCTGCATGGCCACAACCTTAGTGAACCTCCTACCTTACAACGGATGCTAATCCATTCCGCCTCCCATGGGGTTCCTTGTCAGTGTGGCATTCTAACAGATGCTGGTCACCTCACAGCGGAGTGTGTTTATAGCTATACATATATTTCTGAAGAATTTACAGTATTTATAATTTTACTTACACACTGTGTGTTGGGTCATAGTATATCTCAACATCATTATAGCGGGGTTAGGCAACCTTCTATACTCAGGATGTTGTGGGTTACAACTCCCCCGATGCTTTGCATGGCAGTAAGAGCATTAAGGGAGATTTAGTCCACAACATCTGGAGTGCTGAAGGTTGCTTACCCCTGCTTTATAGAATTCCAAGTGCGCAAGAAGCCTTTGCATACTACCCCTGATGTTATAGTCAAATATTTTTTCCTATATCTTACTGTGCATATCCTCTGATTTGGTATCCTAACTATGCTACTTTATGGATTGAATTATAACCTTGGTTAAACATATTTGGATTTGGTTCTAATTTTGAAGCTTGAAAGAGAGAGAAGGTACCCCTCACTAGGGGGACCATATCATGACAATTAGTAAAAGACAATAAGTGGTGGTCTACAATCAGGCCTGGATTGGCCATTTGGCAAATGCCCCATTAGCCGCAATGGCCATGGTCAGAGACTGACAGGGTAGATAAAAGGAACTCCTCTACTGGATTATGCAGGGCAGCTGGGCTCAAAGACAGAGCTCTAACCATTCATGGGCCAGTGTGAGACTAGGTCCCCTTATGGGAACTCTGATGCCAGAAGAAGGAAGCCAGGCCGCCTCCATCTGTCTTCTTGTGAGCTCTGATAGCAACAGAGCATTGCCATGGTAACCCACAGCAACAGTCTGAAACACTGGTGCTTGCCAGAAGGATAGACGAATAACTAGCCCAATAAACAACCACAGATTACCTACTGGTACCTCCTTATAGGAGATGGGAGGAAGACCACAGCAGAGTAGTACAAGATGCTTGTCCACATAAACAAAAACCATAAACAGAACACCAACATTGTACAAAGTTTTTACTTGATGGTACCTCACCCCTGCAATTCTAAACTGTAGGGAGCCCTCGATGCTAGATCTTTGCTGGCAATGCGAAGAAATGGTGAGGATGTTCACTCACATGTGATGTGGTGGTATTGCAGACTAATAAAACCATTCTGGGAGGCAAACAGCAGCTTGGTAATAGGTGTGCTGAAGTGTATTATTATTTTAGATATGTGTATAATAAGAATTTTCAGTTCATATGAAGTTCAATAAAAATTTAAGTTTGGTTGAATTGCTGGAGAATGGAAAACACATCTGTAGTGGTTTTAAACTACTAAAAAATTAAAAACGGAGCTACCGATAAGATAAATTCTCACTAATCTCTTCCAAGTCATCTCTCTCTGTCATTCGATCACCAGCTACTAACTCTCTTTAAACAAAACCTGAATTAAAACAACCAACACAACAATGCTAGTTTACGGTTTCACATTCGGTTTTCCAACATCTGTAAATTATGAAAAGGTGACAGGGTGTCTTAGATTGGTCTCATTTTGCAATTGAAATTGACAAATGATAGGATGACCAAACACTCCCTAGGACTACGTGATGATTGGTCCAGTAGTTCAGTTTTTTTTGTTTGTTTTTTTGTAGTTTAAAACCACTACAGATGTGTTTTCCATTCTCCAGCAATTTAACCAAACTTAAATTTTTATTGAATTTCATATGAACTGAAAATTCTTATTATGCACATATCTAAAATAATAATACACTTCAGCACACCCAGTACCACATAGGTCTGTGGCAATCTAAGAGTAAGACCAAATCAGCCTTGGCCTATTATAGTGTATTTGGTAATGCAGAAAGCTTAATGTTTGTATGAAAGATTTCTCTTCAGTGCTTTATGTCTAACCAGTTTGACGACTAGGCCCTGTCCCTTCTATATGAGAGATTCTGCTGTATAAGTCACTAAGCGCCATGTTCGTAATATATTGCATCTTGTCTGCATTTGGTAACAGAATCATAAATCTTATTTCCCTAACATTATGCATGGCATTACAGTGGGTTATATAAAGGAGGGGGTGGATTTTTTATTTGGGATTTAAAATGTAAAAGGGTAATGACTACTTCACTGTATAAGAATTTCTTAGTTTAAAGCCTTTAACGCACCTATGCCTCTGTAGTTGAATTACATAAACCAGACATGCTTTTAACAAGCACTGTAATTTAGGGCTTTTGTTTTTACATGTTTTACACGATACATACACCCATACAGTGTTTGGGACAGACTTATAAAGCATAAAACACTATAATCTATATCATGAGTTAGTATAATTGATGTCAGAGTGAAACAATAGGTTTTAAACTCCGTAGTCTTATACCAAATGGGGTGGTGCCTTTTGAAATATAAAAGTAACCTGGTTTTTATTTGGCTGCCATTAATGTGAAATCTGATTTATGGTGTCGCAGTTATACCTGGTGACTATTGCTTAAAAGACAATGGCCTCAATTGAATATTTTTGTATAAGCATTTCAAATGATTTTATATATTTTTTTTTTTAAATTAAATAATTTTCCCTAAAAAATTAAAAAACTTCAAAAAAAAAATATATATATATATACACACAATGAACAGAAAGCCTTGCACTCCTACCAATAGAAAAATATGTTAAGACCCGGTGCTCGATTGCACTATAGATACCGTATTTATCGGCGTATAACACGCACTTTTTTCCCCTGAAAATAGGGGAAAAATCGTGGGTGCGTGTTATACGCCGATATCCCATAATTACTTACCTGTCCTGAAGCGTGGGCCGGCTTCACAGCGCGCACCGCGGTACAGGAACTTTAATTTAAGGTTCCGGTTTCCGGCGGGACTGAAAGGAAGTGTGCACAATAGTGTGCACACTTCCTTTCAGTCCCGCCGGAAACCGGAACCTTAAATTAAAGTTCCTGTTCCGCGGTGCACGGTGTGAAGCCGGCCCACGCTTCAGGACAGGTAAGTAATTATGGGAGGGGAGGAAAGTACACTATGGGAGGGGAGGGGAGGGGGAGGAAAGTACACTATGGGAGGGGAGGGGGAGGAAAGTACACTATGGGAGGGGAGGGGGAGGAAAGTACACTATGGGAGGGGAGGAGGGGAAGTACACTATGGGAGGGGAGGAGGGGAAGTACACTATGGGAGGGGAGGAGGAGGAAAGTACACTATGGGAGGGGAGGGGGAGGAAAGTACACTATGGGAGGGGAGGGGGGAGAATACTATGGGAGGGGAGAGGGGAGAATACTATGGGAGGGGAGAGGGGAGAATACTATGGGAGGGGAGGGGGGGAGAATACTATGGGAGGGGAGGGGGGGGAGAATACTATGGGAGGGGAGGGGGGAGAATACTATATACTATGGGAGGGGAGGGGGGGAGAATACTATGGGAGGGGAGGGGGGGAGAATACTATGGGAGGGGAGGGGGGGAGAATACTATGGGAGGGGAGGGGGGAGAATACTATGGGAGGAGGGGGGGAATACTATGGGAGGAGGGGGGAATACTATGGGAGGGGGGAGAATACTATGGAAAGGGGGGAGAATACTATGGAAAGGGGGGACACTATGGGATGAGGGGGGAATACTATAGGATGAGGGGGGGGAATACTATGGGATGAGGGGGGAAATTTCCTGGAATTTCTTTCTAAAAATGAGGTGCGTGTTATACGCCTGTGCGTGTTATACGCCGATAAATACGGTATATAGCAAAAATAATCAGCACTCCCAGGATTCATAAATAAGAAAAAAATACTTTACTCCATAGGTCAACATTTCAGCTCCTCTTGGGAGCTTTCATCAGGACAGCATACAAAACATAAATGAAACTTACATAGCTTAAATAGGAACATCAATCAAATTAAGACTTACATTTCAGGTGTGTAAGTGGCTGACCTCCCCTCCTCTCGAGCGTCTAATCAGGCATCACCGGAGATCGGCACCTCCCACTTGCGCTAGTGCGAGCACGTGATGTAAGTGACGTCATCACGTAATGTCATTGCTACGGAGATCGAGACGCTATCTGCGTCTAACAATCCTCCTCTCGGGTACTTCCTGAATGACGGCGTTCCCTGTTGTCATGGGAACGCCGGCGCATGCGCTGCTCATTAGATTCTATGAAATAAAGTGTATATAAAAACAAAACATCCAGAAAAATGTAATTGTAGTCATGTGGCGAGCAGGTGAGAGGAAATCCTACTGGTGATCTAAATCGATATCAAAATAGCGTCAAAATTAGTAATAAAGTGCCAATGCATATATGATTCTATAGTGATGCACTTCATTTTAAGACATCCATAAGGATGTGTCTATAATCGTGTAACGGGCAAGTAGCAAAAAACCTGCCTGTAATATGAATCAATATCAAAATAGGCACCAATATTTGCAATAAAGTGCAAATGCATACCAACTGAAGTGTGAAACAGTGCTAAAAAATCTTCTATCAAATTTAAAGTGATCAAATTTAAAGTGCAAAGAAAAACTAACACCATGATAATCAGTGAAACTATATGGTCCAATACACCTCATAGCTCTATGTAAGGAAAGTCCAGACCAAATGATGAGGAGAGATAGACATCCTAATAATCACATTAATACTTGCCCTTAAACGGGAAAGTATCTCACCATATATGATATTACAAAGACCTGAATTCGAAGTCCTATTAAGAAAAACATAAAGCATAAAATGTTCTAAATACTTAAATTCATACAAAAATGTAATGATAATTAAAAATGAAGAAGAATTGAAATAATTGAATAGGGGCTGGCATTGTAAGGCAGAAGGCCACATCATATGTTCCACTGTCAATCCTGGTACCGCATATCTCACCCCCTTATCTTTATCATAAGAAAGCAACATATGACAATTTTTCATTAAGTCCATTTGGGGCTAATGTTCCCAATTTTTTAATCCACCACATTTCTCTTTGTAATAATCGTTCTTGTCTGTTGCCACCTCTTCTTGAGACTGGAACATGGTCTATCGCCATGCATTTCAGTGATGTGAGGGGATGGCCTTTTTCCAGAAAGTGTCGTGCAACTGGTTTGTCAGTCTTATTGTCCCTGTAGGCTAATCTAATGCTGGACCTGTGTCCTCTTATCCTCTCGCAGAGGGCAGTTTCTGTCTTCCCGACATAATTAAGCCCACACGGACAAGACAATTTGTAAATTACAAAGTCATTAAGACAATTGATCCTATGTTGGATTTTGAAAATTTGTCCTGTATGTGGATGATTAAACCTCTTGCACGGAATGAGGTGACCACAGGTCACACAACCTAGGCATCTTATGCATCCGTTGTTACTTGACTTTTTGTTCACCGGCAAATAGCTTTGGACTGGATCAGTCTGGACTAAAAGGTCACGCAAGCTTTTGTTGTTTTTATTGCGAAAGCTCTCTGGTAGACTTTTGTCATTCTCCATGATATGCCAATTTGTATTAATTTCCTGGCAAATTTTAGCAGTAGACACGTTATATGTCATTGGAAAGGGAATTCTAGCCTTGTTATTCTGAGACTGTGTCACACCCCCAGCCATGTAATCCCTAGCTTTTCTAAGTGCTCTATCAAGTATTATTCATGTATAACCTCTCTGTGCAAATTTGTTGTACATTTTCTGTATTTGTTCTTCGCACCGAATGGTGCCCGAATTATTTCTTATAACTCTTAAGAACTGAGAGAACGGTAAAGAGTCCTTAACATGTTTGGGGTGGGCACTTTCATAATGGAGCAAGGTATTCCGATCCGTTGGTTTAGTATACATTTGATATTCAATTCTCCCTTGTTCCAATAATATTTCCAGATCCAGAAACTGTATCTTGTGGTCATGAATATGCGATGTTACATGAATAGGAGTATTTGACTCATTAATATCTTCCACTAACTTTAGTGCTTCATCTGTGGTGCCCCTCCATAGGATCAGTATATCGACTATATACCGAAAGTACTTCAGGATATACCCCGAATGTCTTTTGAAGATATGTTCCTTCTCAAACGGATACATGTACGAATTAGCATACATGGGGGCCATTGCCGCCCCCATGGATGTTCCTGCTTTTTGTAAATACCACTTAGTTTCAAATCTGAAGTAATTGTTCCTGAGGGCTAAAGACACTAATTCAAGCGTCTATTCGATAGGGGGTTCGTGATAATGCTCCATTTCTGAAAGCAATTCTCTCATCGCTTCTATTCCCCCTTCGTGAGGTATATCCTGCTGTTAAAGGGAATCTCCAGTGCCAGGAAAACGATCCGTTTTCCTGGCACTGGAGGGTCCCTCTCGCTCCCACCCCCCAACCCCCAGGTACTGAAGGGGTGAAAACCAGTTATAAAAAAACTGCAATAATTACACTTGCAGGGTTAGGAGTAGTGGGAGTTGGCACCCAGACCACTCCAATGGGCAGAAGTGGTCTGGGTGCCTGGAGTGTCCCTTTAATCCAAATGTGAGGGTTTCATGTATTTTCTGTGCTATATCCATAGTAGGATCCCCCTTCATAATTTGGTAGGTATTCTCATCTTCCAGCTGTCTGTATATTTCCAACGCATAATCTTTATAGTTCTGTATCACGATTCCCTCTCCCTTATCTGCCGGTCGTATGGTTATGGTTGCATCTTGTGATAGCTTCTGTAGTGCATCACTATAGAATCATATATGCATTGGCACTTTATTAATAATTTTCACGCTATTTTGATATCGATTTATATCACCAGTAGGATTTCCTCTCACCTGCTCGCCACATGACTACAATTAAATTTTTCTGGATGTTTTGATTTTATATACACTTTATTTCATAGAATCTAATGAGTAGGTCACTTAACACTATTGGTCCTATCGTATGAAATAGGCATTTACATATGGATTCTATATGAGATATAAATTGCACTAATGGGTCACTAATGGGTATTTTTGGTCTGTTCTGTGTTAGTAACCCTTTGATGAATTACTTTATTTTTTCCTTATTCAATATTGACAGTACATGTAATAGTGATATAGTTAATATGGAAAGGAGGAGGAGATGTATATATGTACCCATATCTATTTATAATCCATCCCATGATAGATATTCATATAAGTAAGGGCTGCTGACAAATCCTCTGGGTCAGATTCGGAGATCAGGAGAGATAAGCCAGTAGCACATGCGCCGGCGTTCCCATGACAACTGGGAACGCCGTCATTCAGGAAGTACCCGAGAGGAGGATTGTTAGACGCAGATAGCGTCTCAATCTCCGTAGCAACGACATTACGTGATGACGTCACTTACATCACGTGCTCGCGCTAGCGCAAGTGGGAAGGTGCCGATCTCCGGTGATGCCTGATTAGACGCTCGAGAGGAGGGGAGGTCAGCCACTTACACACCTGAAATGTAAGTCTTAATTTGATTGATGTTCCTATTTAAGCTATGTAAGTTTCATTTACGTTTTGTATGCTGTCCTGATGAAAGCTCCCAAGAGGAGCTGAAATGTTGACCTATGGTCTAAAGTATTTTTTTCTTATTTATGAATCCTGGGAGTGCTGATTATTTTTGATATATATATATATATATATATATATATATATATATATATATATATACACATATATACACACATCCACAAACACAGTATATATTATATATATATAATAAAAAATAATTAAATAGTTTCAAAAGCTTATACAAAAGTTGAATCAAATTTTACTGCTATTACCACTTATTTATAGTTACATATTTATTACCAATAAATTTGTGTAGAAGATATATCCCTCATACCTGGACATTCCTAGCAAACTAAAATATTTTTTTAAAGGAACACTATAGGGTCATGAACACAGACATGCATTCCAGACCCTATAGTATTAAAAACACCATCTAGCCCCCCTGACCCACCTTGCCCCTCTAGATATGGTAAATCTTACATTTATTCCAGTCAGCTGCTGCTGGCTCAGCCCCTGATCTGCCTGTTTGGCTAACATCATCAGAACTGTTGATCAAAGCCAATCGCAATGCTTTCTCATAGGAAAGCATTGGATTGGCTCTGCTTTTTAAGGGGGCAGATCAGGGTCAGAGCCAGCACATGCCAAACACAGCCCTGGCCAATCAGCATCTCCTCATAGAGATGCATTGAATCAATACTTCAATACTTGTCATACATAAGCACTGCATAGCGATCTTTGTGCTAGGGTAATCTGGTACTTCTCATAGAGAAGCAGTGAATCCATTGCTTTTCAATGAGAGGTGTCCAACATGCTTGAATCATCATGTTGTGCATCATCATGCCGAATTTGAAGACTTTCCATTTTTGAAGGTCTTAAAGGAACAAGACATTGAATTATTATTATTTTATTTTTTTTAACAGTTTAGTTGCACGTGTTTTTTCTGCCTGTTTTCTTTGGGTGTATGTAAAAATAAAAGCAGAATGCAAAAGCTCCACACCTGCATTCTGCAGCCTTTGCAAACCCTCTCTCATTGACTGACAGATTGAAATACTCGAATCACCCTGTTGCCAAAATTGGACTAGAGTAGGTAATAAATGGCCTAACCCTTAAATATTTAAATAGACAAACTAATAGGAATCTAACTCCAACAGGAGTTAGATATCCAAAGATTACCACTAAAGTTAGTCACTCATTTGAGATTACAATAGCGATACCATTAAAATTAATTTGAAGTCTTTATTAATTAAAAAGAGACGCCAACAATTACACAATTTTCGTGAAAACAAAACCAGTGAGAAAAAACTAAAAGGGATCAGGTGTAAATTAATATGAAAGGATCCACAAAAATCATTAGGGAGTTTCTAAATTTGAATTTACAAACCCATATACCTTATTTTTATATTGTGGTTAAACCGATTTACAATCTAATTGTTAGTTTTTCCAACCAGTGAGGACTTTTGTGTTTTCTTAACCCCTTAAGGACCAAACTTCTGGAATAAAAGGGAATCATGACATGTCACACATGTCATGTGTCCTTAAGGGGTTAAAGGGGTTTGGAACATGCTGCATTTTCTAGTCATTTCTAAGATCCCCCTCAGAAATCACATAGCAGTATCCATTTGACTCATTCAGGAGTTATTGTGTCTCAGTTAATATAAGCTTATTCTTTTCTCCATATACAATGTATCGCTTTAAGTATGTATCAATAGAAATATAATGTGAATAAGGTATATGGGTTTGTAAATTCAAATTTAGAAACGCTCTAATGTTTTTGTGGATCCTTCGATTTTAATTTACACTCACTGATCACTTGTTTTTTCTCACTGGTTTTGTTTTCATGTAAATTATGTGCAATTGTTAGTGTCTTTTTTTCAATTAATAAAGACTTCAAATAATTTTTATGGTATTACTATTGTAATCTCAAATGAATGCCTAACTCTAGTGGATATCTAACACCTGGTGGAGTTGGGTTTTTATTAGTTTGTCTATTTAAATATTTGAACCAGAGCCTTCTTTTTGAGAAGCATTTGAACTGGAACCTCAAGAGCATGCAATCACTGCTTTTTTCCTATGCTTCTCAATTAGCTGTAGTACAGATCGTTGAGGAAGAAGAAGGGCAGACCTACTCCCGTGCTGTAATGCCAACAGTAGCTGGAAAAAACCCTCTGTGACTTTCATAAAACACCAATCATGTAACAGACTCCAGACATATAAAGCACTCCAGCAATCTGTAGAGGGATCCTTTTACAAGGAAATGCTTCTACTGGCTTTCTGTCTGACAACCACTAGAGGTGTACACCAACATGTAGTAGTATTGGTGCTTAGAGTACCATAGCAACTACTGCTTAGAATGGCCCTTTAAAGAAAAGAAAAAAAAAAGGAATGTCTTCCATATGACATTTTTACATATTCATCTGTTGGTCACCTATTTTCTTCTACTCTAGACATACAACTAGAAATACAGATTACAGATACAAAATAACAGCGAAAACAACATAAATACACTACATTGCAATGCCAAGGCCAGACACATCATATTAAACCTTATGACTAAAAACTTCTATTAAATGATGCCTCTGCTGTCAATTCTATAACCTTGCATAGTGCGCTCTGCAGTATTTCTCATAAAACGAGCTGGCACAGTCATTAGCCTAGTACTGCCATACTTTGCAGCACCAGTCTCCTGATTTATTCACTGTTTTTCTCAGGACAGTTCAGCCTGTGCCAAACAAACAGAAACTATTTCAAAATCAAGGATTGCCATTTTTTAGGGGATTACATTTCTCTGCAAAGCATAAACTTACAGACACACAAGCATAAAAGCACTGTAGTGGACGCCAAAAGAAATCAAGTTCATTTATTTTCATGCTGGCTGAAAAATAAACCTATTTTATTTTCTGAAAATCACTATGTGGCCTCATAACCTACTAATAACCACAAACCTTCACTAAAGGATTTTATAACCAAAATGCATTGAGATACCTCAATGATTTACAGATATATTATTGGAAACATCAGATACACGTACAGTCACCCTCTTTGAATTTTATGGTTTCATATATCAGAACATAATAATAATCATCTGTTCCTTAGCAAAGTCTTAAGGTTAGTTACATACAACCTCAGATGAACACATTAAATATTACACAGTGTCATGATTTATTTAACAAGAAAAAAAAAAAAAAAAATAAACCTGTATATATGTGCTGTATTTTAGATAAAATTCTTCGAGTAAGATAATGCTATTGAATATCACACACTACACACGTCCCAGTTTCCATTGCACAAATACAAAACATAAACATATGCATTTTTTAATTGATTGTATAACTAAGAAATGCTTGCAATAGCTGCAGATCTCTTGTCTGCAGCTGCCTTAGTCTGCATTAGGAAGTCTGTAATTGTATAGTCACAGAAAGCCTGAGCTGGGGAAGAAGGGGAGGACTTGCAATAAGACATCTTTGCAAGGCAGGGGCTCTGAGTTTAAAGGGACACTGAATGAACGCCAGGCTGCCTGTTAATCATCTAAGGCCAGCACACGCAGGGCAGACCCTGCAGGGAACACTAAACATAGCACAAGTTCATCTATACTTGTTGTGGACAGTTCCCTGGTATCCCCAAAAGCAGGACACTGGGGAACTAAGTCACAAGGTTGGATCAAGACCCAAAGTCATGACTGTCCTGCCGAAATCAGGATGGTTGGGAGGCCTGTAAGAGGGAAAATATGTAAGTATTCTGTAGTTCAGCAGTGGGCTGTAAACACTTATGTAATGGAGGGGAATGTCTAAGCTAAATATAGCTCATATGGCATGATGATTCAAAAAATATCAAATCGAGGGGGCGTGTCCGGCTGCCGACAAGTATGGCCGCGTGAGAGAGAAGCTCCTCGAGGCCCGAAGCAATACACGGCTACAATAGGCATACCCCGCACATTACATCCCGCGATGGGGCGCACAAAGAAGCCCACTGAACCCCAGGGTACCCCTAAACAATCGGGGTCCAGGACCGAGCAGACCATCCGGTCCTACCTCACCACCCCGAGGGACCTCACCTCCCAGCCGGAAATGGAGGCCCTAAGTGAGACGACGGGCTCCCCGCCCGAGACTCCCGCGGAATTCTCCCCGGCCCCATCGGCTTCACCTGCATCACGGGGGACGCTGGATGGGGATCTGCGCGCCCTACTGCCCAATCTACTCACCAAGGCAGACCTGGAGGCACTCTCCGACCGCCTCTGCAAAGCGATCCGTGAGGAGCTGACACAGGTGAAGGCAGATGTAGCTGGCATGGATGCACGCCTCACAGTGAATGAAGCTGACACCAGAGCAATAAGGTCAGACATAGCAACAACACGCAACACCATACAGGGCTGTGAAGCCAGCCTGGCCCATCTAACCACCTGGGTGGATGACCTAGATAACAGGGGCGCAGGCTAAACCTCCGTGTGAGGGGAGTGAGAGAAGAGGGCCCAGGGGAGAATATACCTGAAATTCTGCGCACAATCTTCAGCAATACCCTGGGAGGCCAACAAATCAACAGATTAGGCCTGGTCAGAGCCCACCGTGCCCTGCGCGCGCCACCTGCTACTGGCGAACAGCCACGAGATATTGTTTGCTGTTTAGACAACTTCGCCTTCAAGGAAGATATACTGCGCAATGCGCGCCGCATGGGTACAATCCGCGTTGACAATCAGCAAATATCCATCTACCAAGACCTATCGCGTTACACCCTGCAAGCTAGGAAGGCTCTCAGACCGGTCACCGTGGCACTCCAAGCGGCGGGTATCCCATACAGATGGGGATACCCCTTCTCCTTATCCGCCCGCAGAGGCCCAAACATCCATGTCATCAGGGCCCCGGTGGACGTACCGGTGTTCCAGCGCTCCCTGGGGCTCCCACAGACCCAGGTACCGAACTGGCTGGACCCCCATTTTCTACAACAAGCGACGGGCCCGCCACCACCACCTATGGGCAGAGGCCAGGGCGGAGATAGGCCCCAACGCAACCGTCCGTGGCACCAAGATCCGACGAGATCAGAGGAATAGAGGATGCAACAGCGACACATGGACATGCTGGGAGGGGACGAACCGCTAACACATCTATCCAGCACACCCGTGAGTACTTTATTAAACACCAGGGGCCACTGACCACACGCACATAACAGGAGGGGTGTATCCTCCACTTGGGGAGGGGGTCGTATGGGAGACCGGGACATTGCTACACATGGGGTCCTGAGACCTGGGACATTCACACAGAGCAACTTGTGCTACCGCGAACAGGACGACTACAATTCAGACCAGCAGCGACCACCGTAGGGTGCTCTGATACCATCGAAGTCATTGGCGTAGTTGGCCGCCCAAATATGGCCTATCTGTATGGACAATGCAGGACAATGCAGGACAATGGGGGGAGGGAGGGTGTCACACAGTCGCATAGTCATTCTGGTTCCCCACCGCGAGGTAATAGGCCACATGGCCCATCATCTGCACATCACTTTACGGACACTGGGACACACGGAGGGAGGGCAACAGGAAACGGGCAAGGATGCGACAAACATACGCCTGGGAGATTAGGGGGGGGGGAGGAGGGAGGGGGGCAATGGCAGACGAGAAGGCGGATGAGACGGGCGGGGAGGGGGATAAGGAGCAAGACCCACAGAATGGAGGGTGGGGGGATGGAAGAGAGTAGGGGGGGGTGGGGGGAGGTAAGAAACAATGAAGGATAGAAAGCGGAGGGGGGGGAGAAAGGACACCCGCTAGAGGAGGGAATTGCTGGAGGTGGGACATCACGGGCACCTGTATGCAGACATATCCATAAAGGCACCCAGGTCGGACATATAGGGGGGAGGTGGGGGGGGGGGGGGAAGTACTGCCCACAGGGCATGGGAACGACTGTAAGAGTTCAATACAGACACATCTGCTCAGGAGCAATCAGTGACGCCCAGGTCACACCCACATACTGCTACTGCATAACGCACACACCTGCACGAAAATAGGACCACCCAGGTCACAGACCCACCCATGCTTGGGAGGGCAACCTCGATACCCGCAAGACAACAAGCACCCTACCCCGACATACCTCGCAGACTACTCACACACGCACTGGCACCGCACGATACGCAGAACCCACAACCTGTGCTCAGATCAAGGGGCGACATGAAACACTAGGCTACCCACACACAGGCAAACCGAGACCTGCCCCACTACATGCACTCACAGGGGTAGCTTACCCAGATAGAAGTAGGGCCTACACGGGCCGCACTCTCACATTACCTGACAGACACCGATCCCTGTCATTGACGGCCGGACAGACGGCTACCCCCCGGCGCCACTGAGGCACGGCTTGGACAATCCCTCCCGTCAGCCGGTGGCAAACGGGGGATACCCGCATACCCCGAAGGGTTAGGACTAAAAGGTACCCTCAACTGAGTAGAGTACCCCCGTCCAGGAGTAGCCCCGGACACCAGACTTTCTGGGTCCACGGACCTTACCACCGGGACTTCAGTCCACCGACCCAACAATACCTAAGGTCCCTTGGAGACCACAACACAGACACACGCTCACACACACCTCATTCCGCCCCCCCCCCTCCCCTTGGGTTGTGTTCTTCTCTCTCTCTCTCCTCACCCTCTCTCTCTCTCTCTCTCTCCTCACCCTCTCTCTCTCCTCACCCTCTCTCTCTCTCTCCTCACCCTCTCTCTCTCTCTCCTCACCCTCTCTCTCTCTCTCCTCACCCTCTCTCTCCCTCTCCTCACCCTCTCTCTCTCTCTCCTCACCCTCTCTCTCTCTCTCCTCACCCTCTCTCTCCCTCTCCTCACCCTCTCTCTCCCTCTCCTCACCCTCTCTCTCCCTCTCCTCACCCTCTCTCTCCCTCTCCTCACCCTCTCTCTCCCTCTCCTCACCCCCCCTCTCCTCACCCCCCCTCTCCTCACCCCCCCTCTCCTCACCCCCCCTCTCCTCACCCCCCCTCTCCTCACCCCCCCTCTCCTCACCCCCCCTCTTACCCTCCCCCCCGGTCTCCCCCCCATATACCGCCCGCCAAAGATGCCCCGGAGGGCCGCGCCGGCTATAGGTGACGCTCCCTACGTTGAGGAGGACCTGAACATCCTATCATACAATGTTCGGGGCCTCAATATTCGAGAGAAGCGATCACGACTCTTGCGGGACCTGAAAAGATACCGCGCATCGGTGGCCTTCTTACAAGAGACACACTTTCAAGAGAACCGAACACCATCCCTGCGAGACCATAACTACCCACTAGGACTCTTCAGCAACAATCCACACCGCCGCACACTGGGCGTGGGCATCCTGTTTTCCAGAAGGATCCCGTTCGTCGAAAAGGACACGCTTAGATGCCCCCACGGCAGATACATCTTTACGAAGGGGACCATCCAGGATCGGGCATACACCTTCGCGACTCTATACGCGCCCAATACCAACCAATTCGGATTCCTCCGCTCGGCACTGAAGACCCTGATGGGATTCGCGGACGGCACCCTGATCATAGGAGGAGATCTTAATCTTCCGCTCCATCATCAGGACTCCACAGCAAACCCAGCACAGCGGACACCCAATAGACATTCACGGACGGTACAACTGCTGCACCATCACCAACTTACAGACTGCTGGAGAGCGCTGCACCCCACCGCGAGGGACTATACGTTCTACTCCACGACGCACGCCACCTACACCAGGCTCGATTACTTCCTCCTACAGTATCACAACCTGCCTCTTCTAGTGGAATCGGAAATCCTGCCCATGACGTGGTCGGACCATAACCCCATCCGCATACGAATCAAGTCACCCCTGTTCCGACCCCGTCAGGTGTCTTGGCGGCTCAATGAATCAATCCTCAAAGACCCTAACCTGGTTACCGAGACTAAACAAACTATCCAAGACTACTTTCTTTTAAATGAAACAGAAGACGTGTCGCCCCTGCTATGCTGGGAGGCACATAAAGCGGTACTCCGGGGACACTTCATTGCGCGATGCTCGGAGATGAAAAAGGCATACAACCAGACGATAACAGACCTCAATAAGGACATTGCAGAACTGGAATGTCATCATAAGCGTACACTGAACCCATCGACCTATCGAGACCTCCTTCTCAAGCGCACCCACCTCACCGAACACTTGAACCGAACAATCCAACGCTCCTACCAACACTTCAAACACCGGATATATGAACATGGAAACAGATGTGGGAGACTCCTGGCAACGCTACTAAAGAAACGCAGGAACCACCTGTATATACCCAAGATTCGGAATGCCACGGGACAGATATGCCACCTACCCAACCAGATCTCAGCAGCGTTCACCCAATACTACGAGGACCTCTATAATCTGAAACCAGACACACAGGCCTATGCGACGCCTCACAAGGGGGAGGCCATCCGCGCATACCTTGACACAGCAGGATTGAAACAAATAGCAGCCCCAGAACGGGACGAGCTGGAGGCCCCTATCACCGTGGAGGAGCTGACCTATGCACTCAGAAAGGCCAAGACGGGGAAGGCACCGGGGCCAGACGGACTGCCTCTGCTGTACTATAAAACATTCATGCCGGATCTCCTACCGAAATTACACTCGGCTCTAAACTCGATCTTGGATGGGGCAACCCCCTCAACCCAATTCACGGCGGCGAACATCACCCTCCTCCCAAAAGAGGGTAAGGACCCGACATCATGTGCTAGCTACCGCCCGATCTCAGTCCTGGATGTGGACGTCAAGCTCCTGGCAAGCGTGCTGGCTGGCCGCCTGGCGCCTTTGCTTCCGGACCTGGTCCACCCAGATCAAACAGGGTTCATCCCAGGGAGAGAGGTTAGAGATAACACCATACGGGCACTGAACCTGATCTCCATAGCCACGCGATCCAAACAGCAGACCCTAATCCTCTCCACGGACGCCGAAAAGGCTTTCGATAGGGTCAACTGGGAATTCCTCTTCGAAACCCTACGCGGCCTAGGCATCGGCCCCAAATACATACAATGGGTTCAGACGCTATACAGTGACCCGACGGCGAGACTCCGCATCAATGGGGCCCTCACGGACCCATTCCGAATACGCAATGGAACACGTCAAGGCTGCCCCCTATCTCCCCTGCTCTTCGCGCTAACCCTGGAGCCATTCCTTAACAACATCAGAAGCAACGAGGAGATACGCGGACTCAGCATTGGTCGCTCACACCACAAAGTCCTGGCCTATGCGGACGACCTCCTCTTCATCGTACAACACCCGGCTACGACACTGCGAAAGATCATGACGGAATTCGAAACATACGGCAACGTCTCCAACCTACGTATCAATTATACCAAATCAGAAATGTTAAACCTCAACGTTGGACACACCCAAGCGCAGACTCTCAGGCGCCGCTTTCCCTTCCGCTGGTGCACCACCAAGATGCGATACCTAGGGGTGTGGCTCACCCAGAACCCGGCAGACCTGTACTCACACAATTTCCTGCCGCTCCTTCAGACTGCGCAGGCAGAATTACAGGCCTGGAACACATACTACATATCCTGGACTGGCCGCATCAACGCGGTGAAGATGACTCTTCTCCCAAAATTCTTATTTGTTTTCCAAACCGTACCAGTCGCGGCACCAAACAGCTTCTTCACATCCATCCAAGCGGCAGTCAGGCACTTCATCTGGAAAGGCAAAACCCCCCGAATAGCCCACTCCCAATTGACTCTCCCGAAACTCAAAGGGGGCCTAGCCCTCCCTGATTTCAAGAAGTATTACATCGCAACCCACCTCACAAGGATCATTAACTGGTCAACCAAGCCGCAAGGAAAACCATGGATCCAACTGGAAGAGGACAGCACTAACTGCGACCTGCGAGCCCTACCCTGGCTCACTAAGGAAGCTAGCCGACACGTACAACACGTGAACCCGTTTGTGAAGACCACACTCAGGATCTGGCACCAGACAGGGCCCAAATTCTATCTTACGACGGACCCGAGTCCCCTACTTCCCCTCAGAGGTAACACGGATTTCCCAGCAGGGGACATGGGCCCAACCCTGCAATCAGGGCTCAATAATGCGCTGCCTCGGATAGGAGATGTGCTAACATCCACGGGCGCAATACACCCAATAACCACCCTATTTCCGGACCAAAGACATACCCTATTGCACACTATGGCGCGTGAACAACTACGGCGCTACACACGCTCAATCCCCCAACAACCGAGCCTTATACGGGAATGTACGGAGTTCGAAACCCTATGCAGAACGGACACACCGCCCCCCAGGGCGATCTCTCAAATATACACCTCGCTGGCAACCGGACGGTACCTCCTGGCACCGCCATGCATTAGGAGATGGGAAGAGGACCTTGAGGAGCCACTCACAGACACAGACTGGGATAAAATAATTGCACTCATCCAGAAGACCCCCGGCTCAGCGAGGCTCCAGGAAACCTCATATAAAATATTCACGAGGTGGTACGTCACTCCAGCAGACATTCACACCAGAGACAGCTCAAAATCAGACACATGCTGGAGATGTGGAAGAGAGGCCGGGACGTTCTTACACCTCTGGTGGGACTGCACTCTCATTAGACCATTCTGGGAAACGGTGGGACGAGTGATCACCGAAACTACGGAGGAATGCCTCCCAATGACGCCGGCCCCCTTCTTGCTGCACCACACGACGATGCCCATGCAGGTATATAAACGATCAGTGATACCCAGGCTCCTCAATGCAGCGAAAACAACAGTCCCTATCTTTTGGAAACAACCACGCACCCCCCCACTCCGACGATGGGTGGAAGAGGTGGAGGACACCCGGAAATATGAAGACTTGAAGACAACCACAGCAGCGACAAAGGAAAGGTACACGAAGAGGTGGTTCTACTGGATGAAATATGTCACCTCAGACGACTTCGTAGCCCTTTTGACTACATCAGACTTTAGGGAGGAGCAGACAAGGAACCAAGGAGAGCCGGCCACCGGTGATGCGGACGGGGCGGGGCGGTCGGGGGCGGAGAATGGGGATACAGATAGGCGAGGCGGCAGGGACGCCCGCACGCCCTGATGCCACTATCTCTTCCAGCCCCCCCCCCCCCCACATGCCTTGCCTCCCTACTTCACTATGTTTCTCGACCCATCCCCTTTCCCAAATCCCAGACCCTCACACCCACAAACACGACATAACTTGGACTCACATAGCCGCCCAGATACTGGAATCGGAACCGAACTCTACGACAACTATGCTACGTATGATTAAGGCACACACACAGACACACACAAGACAAACGTTTCTCATTTTGTTTATATAATGATCACCTATAAGGCTCTTATACAATGGCAAGTTTCAGAATACAAGTACCTGACTCTACCTGTGTTGCTCACTAGAGGGGGCTGAGAGAACACATGCTCTCGCGCAACCTATGCTCAAAGAGCTTTTACTACTAACTTCCACAGCATTGTCATCAGCCAACATATGATTGTTAACTGTACAGAGTTCACTTTGTTACCGCTTTGTTACTGTTATATTGTAACTGTTGATTAGACCTGTTGCACTGGACGGCTCACCGTCATACAACGCTTTTCCATCTGAGCTAAGCCTCTACGTAGGCATACACAGTCATAAATGTAAAGTACTTGACTATACGCACTGTTCACAAAAATAAAAACCATTTAAAACAAAAAATATCAAATCAACACCTGCAGCAGAGTTTTGAATACTGATTTCACAGTGATTAATCTGAGAAAAAAATTATTTCCTTTCTAATTGGCTGCACAGACATTATTCTACCTAAGAATCTACAAGCAACTGTGCCAAAACCATAAGTACATTGCGTGGAGGATTAAATCTGCATATGTCATCTCCACATGTGTCTTTATTATGATATCTTGAATTAGATAACCGAGTAGTATGCAATTTCTCCCTCTTTGTCATAGTTTTTCTTGTCACTGGTGTGAGCTACAAAATATCTGGATTCTATCTTTCTGTCTAGCCCTATAATCTTGTGTTCATTCTGTCTCTTAAAGGGACACTATAGTCACCTGAACAACTTTAGCTTAATGAAGCCGTTTTGGTGTATAGAACATGCCCCTGCAGCCTCACTGCTCAATCCTATGCCATTTAGGAGTTAAATCCCTTTGTTTATGAACCCTAGTCACACCTCCCTGCATGTGACTTGCACAGCCTTCCATAAACACTTCCTGTAAAGAGAGCCCTATTTAGGCTCTCTTTATTGCAAGTTCTGTTTAATTAAGATTTTCTTATCCCCTGCTATGTTAATAGCTTGCTAGACCCTGCAAGAGCCTCCTGTATGTGATTAAAGTTCAATTTAGAGATTGAGATACAATTATTTAAGGTAAATTACATCTGTTTGAAAGTGAAACCAGTTTTTTTTTTTTTTTTTTCATGCAGGCTCTGTCAATCATAGCCAGGGGAGGTGTGGCTAGGGCTGCATAAACAGAAACAAAGTGATTTAACTCCTAAATGACAGTGAATTGAGAAGTGAAATTGCAGGGGAATGAAACTGCTTTATTTAGCTAAAGTAATTTAGGTGACTATAGTGTTCCTTTAACTGTTGCCTCCCTTTCTCCTCATCTATTACTTTTTGTCTGTGATACCGTGTATCTCATTGACAAGTTTCACAGTTTAACCACGGAGACACATGTTAAAGGTACTTATTTACTTACAACCTCAAGTATTCTGCCTTTCCCTGCTGACAACTATTGAGGTTTCAAAGACACGGAAGAGGGTTGCAGATCTCCCTTAAGAATCCAAAGGTGCTACACACTAGAGTCAGGTGACCTACTGGCTCTCTCCTTGTAAGGTGGAAATTTCTCATCTACACTTTCCTTATATTGCCTATAAAATCTGCACTATTGTTTTGTTTTGCTTCTTTGTGTATATTGTTGCATCATCTGTACCCATCTCCTCTATTATTCAGGTATATCAGAGCTCCACTTACATATTTTTTGGTGTGTTTGATTTTGTTGTAGGGGTTGAGGGGATCCCTCACATACATGTTGAGCCAACCCTATCCTTTGTATTATTTTGTACTCCCTCTTTGTATGGACATGTTAAAGATAGCATATTGTTTATATATGTAATGTAAGTGGGGAACATGTATAGGAAGATGAAGGAGTTTCATGTGTAAGCCCCTGATCTTTCATGAACCTACCAACACCTCTGTATGCCCACCTTTGACATTCTTTTCTGCCATTGATCCATATACATAACCTCTTCAAATGTGTTTTTGAAACAATAAAAAAACAAATTACAAAAAAATAAACGTATGCAATTATACAAAGTAACACAATATAAAACTTTGAGCGAGATAAAAATGGTAAAATGTCAAATTGGTTTGTTTACTTATTAAACGATGAGATGAGATATGACGAAAACACAATTGTAAAATTAGCCTAAAGAATAAAAATAGGAAAAATATATCAAACCAGAGTTACATTTCTATTATAATCGGTTACTTTTTTTTGTCCCTATACCAACATTCCACAATCCTCCGTATTGGGTTATTTTTTTGGGTACCCACGTTTCTAGGATGCAGTAGAAGATCAATTAAAAGATCTAAAAGATTGCATACAAGATAAAGCTATTTAGAAAATTCCAGTCACCAAAACAAAACTAGAAAGCTGAAAACTAAACTACAAGTTCATAGCGATCTCAGAAACCACCTATGCAGAACTGATGCAGTGCACAGGGAACTTTTGATGTAAAAAATTGTCATTTCTACCACTTTAATATTACTGCGCAGGGGGGCGGGGCCTGACCGCCATGCTGTCCGGTCGCATGCCACAGAGGCTCCTGCTGCCTCTAACCTAAAACGGAGGAAATAATGGCCTCACCACAGACAATGGGGAGAAGAAAACCACTAATGTGCACAGGAACTGGCGGGTGCCGCAGCGGACTCCGAGATCGGGAGTTTCGGGGACCACGCGGCACGAAACTTCGGAGCCTGCGGCCTGCGCGGGTGAACCGCGGGGCGGACGGCCGCTGCCCAGCCGGCAAAGCTGACCGCCGAGCCAGGACCCTATGACGTGCCTCACAGGCCCCGCTCCCCCCCCTTGGACCGGGGGGGTTATCCCGGTCCCCACAGCCCTCCAAGGGCTCTATAGCAAAACACACGAGGCGCCGGAACAAGCGTGCCCTGCCTGCAAGATGGAGGCCTCAAAGCCCAACTACATTCACCATCCCCAGGCAGCACTGCGAATAGAAGCATTCATCCCCGACCACTGGAGGGCACACTCACCACACCTCTGCAGTAAAACTGGACTGTCGAGCCTCTGCACCCCAGGCTTGGATCTGGCCTCCACGACAGCCTTCCTGGGCCTTGAGCCCCTGAGGGCACTCCTCAAACCAAAGCCCAACACCTGGACTCACCACACTATAACCAGGCATCCCGTTACCGGCCATCCATGGAACCGGAACCGTGGGCACAAATGGTTGGCTCATGTGGAGCCCGGGGCCGGCGGCGTGGTATATGCCGGATCCTCCTTCACAGCGAAACATCACTATGAAGTGCTTGATACAGCTATCGTGGCGTTAACTCTCCACCTTGGTCGGAGGTGAGGAAATCACAGGCCCAGCGACTCAGCATGCCTTGCAGTCTATTGCCTCCGGCGACCCGGCGGGCAGGACCCATGGAGCGTGAGGAATTACCGGCGGTACCCCAGCGGAGCTTAATTCCACAATGTGTTTTCTTACGTCTACCCCCTTGCATGTCTAATAGCTTGTTACTAACATGTTGCTTGTTATGGCATGTATACTACTTACCATAATCTATTGATGTCACATAGTCTGTTAGCCCCATGTACTAGCATGTTAACTGCCTATTATTGATGTCTTATAGCATGTTAATCTCATGTTTTGGTGTGTACACTACTAACTATGGAAGTCAATCATACTCTGCAATTGGTATTCCCTGACCGCTTGGGTATCGGCTAACCGATAGTCGGTCCATACCGGCGAGGTCTCACGCCCGCCATGTGGATGACTCCCAGAGCCTGTATCAGACCATGTATGTTAGACCAACCAGGGTGATTCATTACAAGCAGCTTACTCTTCAAGCCCAGCACGCTTACACCTCAAGCCTAGTGACCCCACACCAGCATAACCCTTTACTACACACACTAGGCATATTTACAGTTAAGCCTCTAAATGTTTAGCATAATCACTAGCGATAGCTCCACAACCAACATGCAGATATTTTTAGGCGACTGCCAATCTACCTCCTAAGCAACACCTTACATTATAGCATTAACCATATCTTATCCTGCTCTGTCTAATTGTGTAACTCATCTTTCCTGTTCAGCAACATAGAACATCACCTAGAGAAGCGACATTATTATATACAAAATTGTGCTATACCCACTAATGCCTAACTACTGTCATGCTATGTTGAAAAATGCTTACCTTAGCTGTTGGGGCATTGTAAGCCAGATGTGAATTTTCTATGCACAAATAAAATAAAGAATTTATAATATTACTGCGCACATGCAATTGTTCTGACGGTCTGCCAGGGCCGGCGCTACCTGTAAGGCGGACTAGGCAGCCGCCTAGGGCGCCCCTTGGGAAGGGGCGCCGCCAGGAGCGCCGGCCCCCCTAATGCTGCAGCCGCCCGAGCGCTCTGTAGAGAGCCTCAGGCGGCTGCAGCTTTGCCCGGGCTGGTGCGTCCATGAGGGCGCACCGCCCGGGCACAGCATGAGGAGAGGGAGGGGGCTGACAGGAGGGAAGCGCTCAGCGCTCCCTCCTGTCACTCCCTCTCTGTAGCGTGACCGAGCGCAGTATAGTCCGCCGGTACAGGGAGCATCTGTCTCCTGTACTCGGACGGACTAACAGGAAGTGAACACTGGTGTTCACTTCCTGTCAGTCCGCCGGGTACAGGAAACAAAAGCTCCCTGTACCCGCGGACCATGATACAGAGCTCGGCCACGCTACTAGAGAGGGGGGGGGAGATAAATAAATGGAGAGGGAGGGGAGGAGGAGAAATCAATGAAGAGGGAGGGGAGGAGAAATAAATGGAGAGGGGAGGAGAAATAAATGGAGAGGGAGGGGAGGAGGAGAAATCAATGAAGAGGGGGGGGAGAAATAAATGGACAGGGAAGGGGGAGAAATAAATGGACAGGGAGGGGGAGAAATAAATGGACAGGGAGGGGGAGAAATAAATGGACAGGGAGGAGGAGAAATCAATGAAGAGGGGGGGGGGAGAAATAAATGGACAGGGAAGGGGGAGAAATAAATGGACAGGGAGGGGGAGAAATAAATGGACAGGGAAGGGGGAGAAATAAATGGACAGGGAGGGGGAGAAATAAATGGACAGGGAGGGGAGGAGGAGAAATCAATGAAGAGGGAGGGGGGGGAGAAATAAATGGACAGGGAGGGGGGAGAAATAAATGGACAGGGAGGGGGGAGAAATAAATGGACAGGGAGGGGGGAGAAATAAATGGACAGGGAGGGGGGGAAATAAATGGACAGGGAGGGGGGGAAATAAATGGACAGGGGGGGGAGGACAGGGAGGGGGGAATAAATGGACAGGCAGGGTGGGGGGAATAAATGGACAGACAGGGAGGGGGGAATAAATGGACAGACAGGGAAGGGGGAATAAATGGACAGGGAGGGGGGGGATAAATGGACAGGGGGGAAATAAATGGACAGGGAGGGAAATAAATGGACAGGGAGGGGGTAAATAAATGGACAGGGAGGGGGAGGGAATAAATGGACAGGAGGGGGAGGGAATAAATGGACAAGGAGGGGGGGGATAAATGGACAAGGAGGGGGGGATAAATGGACAGGGAGGGGGGGGAAATGGACAGGCAGGGTGGGGGGAATAAATTGAAAGGGGGGGGATAAATTGAAAGGGAGGGGAATTGACGGGATTAGGAGGGGGAATGAGAGTGGGGAGGGGAGAAGAGAGTGACAACGGGGGAGACGAGAGTGACAAGGGAGGGGGAGAAGAGAGTGACACGCAGGGGAGAAGAGAGTGACAAGGGAGGAGGGGGGAGAAGAGAGGGACAAGAGGGGGGAGAAGAGAGGGACATGGGGGGGAGAAGAGAGGGACAAGGGGGGTTGAGAAGAGAGTGACGAGGGAGGGAGAGGGGGAGAAGAGAGTGACAAGGGAGGGGGGAGAGATTGACATCCATCACACACACACAATGCACCCCTTGCACACAGAAAAACACACAATGCATTACACACAGACACACACACACACAAGCAATTCAACCCTTACACACAATGCATCCCTTACACACACAGAAACACACAATGCATTCCTTACACACACTCAATGCACCCCTTACAGACGCACACACTGCATCCCGTACATACACAGAAACACTCATTGCAGCCCTTACACATACAAACACAGATTCACACAATGCATTCCTTACACACATATCAGGACATCCCCTACTCCTGTGAACAAACTAATTGGTGGAACATGAAGGTGGACCCTGGGGCCCAGACCTTGAGCTGTGCAAAGGGCCTTAAAAAAAATGGAGCCTTCTTCCTGTTCTCCCAGAACACAAACAGCCTCCAGAGAGCCTGTTCTACACCAGACCAGTGGAGCCAGACTGCAGGTAGAGCCCATCACCATCCTCATCTGATTGTAAGTAGGCAATCTAGTATATTATTCGTGGCACTAATCTCTAATTTACCTCACATTAAAGGGACACTTTAGTCCCCAGAACCACTGCAGCTTAATGTAGTGGTTCTGGTGTCTATAGCCTGTCCCTGCAGGCCTTTTAATGTAAACACGGTGGCACTGCAGCACTTGCGTTAGTTAACATGGGGCATTGTGATGTCATATCGGGGGGGGGATGGGGGGCGGCAAACTTTACTTTTGCCTAGGGCGGCAAAAATCCTTGCACCGGCCCTGCGGTCTGCACACAAGTGAATAGCACTCTGTGCATGAAGGGTAGGTTGTCTGGGGTTCAATGAGTATATCAACATTGGACCATATGCTGCATGTCACTTTTTATAAAGAACACTGGCTCTAAGCATCAAGTTCCCTCCAAGTTAAGAAGTACAAGCACGTTTAATTCACAAGAGCTCCCTTTTCATTAACCCCTTAAGGACACATGACATGTCTGACACGTCATGATTCCATTTTATTCCAGAAGTTTGGTCCTTAAGGGGTTAAATAGGTCCCATTATGTTGAAGTTGCTGTTATAGGCGCCCTTTTCGATTAGGAGCCTTTATCTGGTTATAAGGCCAGAAATATTTCCCAAGATTAATAAAAAGAAAATGTTTATATATTTTGAATCCATTTTCATAGCTGTGTGACCAATATAAGTATTTTGCAAATAGTAGCGAATCAGCTTAATTATCCTACTCAAAATCCATCAACATGTTTTCCCCTCTGGTGATTAAAATGTCAGAAACACATATTTTAAGAATAGAAACATAGACACATAAAATGTTGACGGCAGATAAGAACCATTCGGCCCATCTAGTCTGCCCAATTTTTAAATACTTTCATTAGTCCCTGGCCTTATCTTATAGTTAGGATAGCCTTATGCCTATCCCACGCATGCTTAAATTCCCTCACTGTGTTAACCTCTACCACTTCAGCTGAAAGGCTATTCCATGCATTCACTACCCTCTCAGTAAAGTAATACTTCCTGATATTATTTTTAAACCTTTGTCCCTCTAATTTAAGACTATGTCCTCTTGTTGTGGTAGTTTTTCTTCTTTTAAAAATAGTCTCCTCCTTTACTGTGTTGATTCCCTTTATGTATTTAAATGTTTCTATCATATGCCCCCTGTCTCGTCGTTCCTCCAAGCTATACATGTTAAATTCCTTTAACCTTTCCTGGTAAGTTTTATCCTGCAATCCGTGAACCAGTTTAGTAGCACTTCTCTGAACTTCTTCTGAAGATACGGTCTCCAGTACTGCGTACAATACTCCAAGTGAGGTCTCACCAGTGTTCTGTACAATGGCATGAGCACTTCCCTCTTTCTACTGCTAATACGAAATGGTGATGTGTGTCAAATTGGCATTCAATTATTTGCAGTAACTAGAGTTTATTTACAGTTTTGTGTTAGTTAAGTCAAGAATGGGAAATCCTCTGTACCTTGATGCGTTGTACTGTAGACAATTCTCCCATTCACATGAGAAAATACACATAATAGTCCCATGTAAACTGCAGTAGGGGACTACTAAGGGATGCCACAATACCTATGTCGGCTGCATTACTAATTTTCCCTCTGGCCATATGCATACATCGGTAGTGGTGCAAAGTGTCACATCACCATTCTTTTGATGATTAAAAATAGCTGGACATATATCTCATGGAACAGTACTGCAAAAATGAGGTGGCAGGTAGGAATTACGCAGGGTTTTTGCAGTCCTGAAAAGTGTGGGTTTGTGTATCTGATTTGCTCTCCAGACTGGCACTGGCCCATTGCTATATTTTAATAAGGCTACTAGACTATGATGAGTACATAAGGTGTGGAGATATTTGCAAGTGGCATCAAGGTTTCATGTGAAGGGGTTCAAGAAAGTACTCACACACAAAGGTCATCAATGGGGGCAACTGAATTATGGGATATAGGATCACAGACAAATGCTCCTTTCTTTAACTTTTTAAGAATAAAAGTGTTGCTGAAGTTTGTACTAAAAGATTATTTTTGTAGCATTAAAACACATGCAGTAGTTCAAAATCAGGTTTTCCCCCAAACCAAAATAAAAGGACATCCAATGCTGAGGAACTCATACTAAATTGTAGGACTATATGATGCATCATACATTGCGATTTCAGCAGTCAAACCAACACACTGATTTTTGGGGCATGGTTTCAGCAAAATATTCTGCATTTTGAAATCTGCCGGCACATTTCAAAATGCAGAAGGGGACTTGGAACCAAGACGATGCACAGAACAATAGAAAATAGAAATAAAGGGGAGAAGAAATAATTGAAAAGATGCTCGAAATCACCAAGTGTGTCTCACTCCAATCCACACGATTAAAATAGACAAAATATAATAAACAAATTAGGTGAGAGCAAAAACAGTGGTACATACACCAGATATGTATAATAAAAACATGCGATATTACCATATATCTGGATGACCTAAAATAATAAGATACAAGACATAGTATAGCCTGTATACAAAGGTAAAAATAAATGAAGAAGAAAATATCCCAGTCACGTATTTCTGAGCCTTTATAAGTGGCTCAGACTAAAGGCGTCTTAACAGGAGACCAAGTTGCTGGAATAATGGTGGAAGGTTCACTGCACACTTTAACTTTCCTCCTGGACGTATTTTTCATAAGACACCAAGCAGGAATGTAGATGCAAGAACACAAACTTTTATTCACACAATACAGCTTAAAATCTGGATCTCCAGTAAAAGATATTGCACAACGCGTTTCGACCGAAGTCTTTTTCAAAGTGCTAAACTACATAACAATTTACAGAGTTTAAATATCAAAAAAGGGTGCCGCCTTTTCCAACTTGATTTCACTTCTTCCGGTTTCCGGTAATGCCATTTCTCCTCCGAGTACTTCCGGGTCAGCGGCCATTTTTCTGTCTCTTTCGGATGACGGACTTCCGGTTTAGCGGAAGGCTTTTTCTTACGTGCAGAAAAGTTCTGAATGCGCATGTGCGCTTGCGAAAAGTCCGAATTATAGTCCATAAAACTGATAATGGACAACAAACTATTTATGCAATCATTTAAATACACAAAATTAAAAATGTACTCCATATAAATACCTAGAATCTAATTAAATAGCTCAATAAGTATTATAGAGAAAGGGGGAAAAGAGAAAAAAGGGGGTGTTATTAAATAGATAATAAGAAACATAAAAATAGATAAAAATGTATTTAAAAAATAATAATAAAATACACTAAAAAAGTCTTCTTAATAAGATAAAAAATATATTATCATCAACAGGTTATTTTCAGTATATTTAAGAGAGATATAGAACATTACAAGAAAGAGGTGATTTCAAAGTCAACGTTTAAACCTTCTGGAGTTAAAGTGTTGAGGTTAAACATCCACCTCATTTCTGCCCTACTTAAAATATTATCCTTACATCCTCCTCTCCAATGTACTTTAATCTTTTCAATACCTAAAAATGAAAGACCTTCAGGACTGCCCCCATGGTGTTCCGAAAAGTTTTTGGAAACACTGTGGTTCAAAAACTTCTTCTTTACATTATTAATGTGTTCTCCTATTCTAGTCTTTAATTTTCTAGTGGTTTTCCCGACATACTGATACCCACATGGGCAGGTTACGAGGTATATAACATTAGTAGTATTGCACGTTATTAATGTATGGATTCTATGTTCTTCCTCCAGATTCTCTCTGGACGTAAACTTTTTTATACTTCTACTTGGGTCTTTCCTTAGCCTACATCCTGTGCAATCGTTGCAATAATAAAAACCCTTTTGACCCTCTAAAAAATTGGTTTCACTTTTATTTGTATCTAAAAAACTTGTAGTTAAAATTTGTCTAAAATTCTTAGCTCCCCTAAAAACAAATTTGGGCTGCTCTTTTATAAAAGGTAAAATTTCTAAATCTTCTTTTAAAACATGCCAATGTTTTTTAAAAATCTTGCAGACTGCCTTATTATTAGTACTAAAATTCAAAATAAGGGGAATTGGCTCATTTTTCTCTTCTTGGTTTTTATTCTTATATTGCAAAAGTTGATTTCTATCCTTCCTACCTATTTCATCTATAGTATTTTTAATTGAGGTTGGGTCATATCCCTTGTCTATAAATTGTTGTGACAATTCTGTTGATTGGCTCTGATAATCTTCTAGATTGGTACAGTTTCTCCTTAATCTGAGAAACTGTCCTTTAGGCACGTTTATGAGCCAGGGTTTAAAAGGACAACTGTGTTATTCGATAAAACCATTAACATCAACTTTTTTAAAATGAGTTTTACTTTTAATTTGGTCTGATTCTATAAAAACATCCAAATCCAGAAACGTGATATTCAAATCACTAATATTGTAGGTACGTTTTATATTCCAGTCATTGGAGTTTAAATTTTCCAAAAAGTTAACCAGAGAATTAGAATCGCCCTTCCATATGATGAAAATGTCATCTATATAGCATTTATAGAGGACCAGGTTTGCTCCCGGTTCCATGTCAGGTCAGATAAAAGATTCTTCCCAATGTGACATAAATACATTTGCATAACTAGGAGCAAACCTGGTAAACCCCATCGCTGTTCCCTGGATCTGTAAATAATATTGATTCTCGTACCAGAAAAAATTATTGGTTAAAATGATTTCAATTCCCTTTAAAATGAATTCTACTTGTGATTCATTACATTCCCAAACTTCTGTAAAAAAAATTTGCCGCCTTGCAGCCCAATAGCACTATGTATGCTCTGTTTGTGAAGGCAGTCTGTCAGTCAAGTCAAGCCACCATCTTTAGGGGGGTGGGCAATCTCCTTGATGATCTGTGCAGCCCGCTTCCTAACCACCTCTGTCCCAGGAAGTTGGGAGGGAAAGTTGGCAGGTGTGCCGGCGGTAACAAAATATGTACAGGATCTGCAATTTACTGGAGAACATCCACTGCACACCCATGCAGGCCTAACTAGTCATAGGAATAAGGCAGCATTACATTATCTTAACAGAACAGCGGGTGGACAACTCACTTTCTTTCTAATGATAGACATATGAATGTCCATGCAGTGGGATTGTGTCCTGTTACCAGGGCCGGACTGGGGATACAAAGCAGCCCTGGAAAAGAATCAATGCCAGCCCCATAAGTAACTACGCCATGTATTGTCACATGTAATACATATGGCTATGTGTTGCCACCCGAGATGATTGAGTAATATATATATATATATATATATATATATATATATATATATATATATATATATAGTGTTTATATATATTACTCAATCATATATATGGGTTGTGGTGCAAAGTGTCACATCACCATTCTTTTGATGATTAAAAATAGCTGGACATATATCTTATTTTTTTCTGTGTGTATATTACTCAATCATACGGGGTGGCAAGACATGCATACATATACGCCTTACATATTATTGGGGTGTGTGTGTGTGTGTGTGTATATATATATATATATATATATATATATATATATATATATATATATATATATATATATATATATATATATTATGGTGGGGATAGGGGACTGTGAAGTGGATGGGGGGGACTGTGAGGTGGGTAGTTGTCCTGTAAGCTGGGTGGGGGGGACTGTGAAATGGGTAGGGGAACTATGAGTGGGTAGAGGGGCTGTATGGTGGGTAGGGGGACTGTGAGGTGGGTAGGTGTCCTATAAGCTGGGTGGGGGGACTGTGAGGTGGGTAGGGGAACTGTGAGGTGGGTAGAGGGGCTGTATGGTGGGTAGGGGGACTGTGAGGTGGGTAGGTGCCCTGTAAGCTGGGTGGGGGACTGTGAGGTGGGTAGGGGAACTGTGAGTGGGTAGAGGGGCTGTATGGTGGGTAGGGGTACTGTATAGAGGGTAGGGGTGCTGTATAGAGGGTAGGGGTGCTGTATAGAGGGTAGGGGTGCTGTATAGAGGGTAGGGGGCTGTGAGGTGGGTAGGGGGGCTGTGAGGTGGGTAGGGGGGCTGTGAGGTGGGTAGGGGGGCTGTGAGGTGGGTAGGGGGGCTGTGAGGTGGGTAGGGGTGCTGTATAGTGAGTAGGGGCTGTATAGTGAGTAGGGGGCTGTATAGTGGGTAGGGGGCTGTATAGTGGGTAGGGGGGCTGTGAGGTGGGTAGTGGGGCTGTATAGTGGGTAGGGGGGCTGTGATGTGGGTAGGGGGGCTGTGGTATGGGTAGGGGGCAGTATAGTGGGTAGGGGGCTGTGGTATGGGAAGGGGGAAGGTAAAAAAGTAAATACCTTTAGTTTCCTGTTGGTCCGGTGGGCAGCTTTCCAGCACCATGTGTGGGGGCGGAGCTTGTGGGCATGAGGCGGGGCTTCCATTTGGGGGCGGGGCATGCAGCCGAAAGGGTTTCAGACTGTGCAGGGAGACTGACAGGTCTCCCTGCGGCCGCTGGCAGCCACACCAGCCCCCAGCTCCACCCTCCCCTCGGACTGACAGGCTGGCACAATCCGAGGGGAGGATTTATTATAATTATCATCAGGGCTGTCAGCCCAGCCCCAGCTTAATGCGGCCCACCGGGAAATTTCCCGGTATCGCGGTGGGCCAGTCCGGCCCTGCCTGTTACCATCATATTCTGCCAAATAAAAAAAAAAAACGAATTATGCACAGCTACCCCTGTGGAATACCTTCCATGGTATATTATATATTTTTTTTATTCATAGCCCCCCTTGCATTAAGGCATGGCGATCCGGCATTACTTCCAGACCATTTGCTTTGGTCAAAGTTGTAGCCCCAATATATGAACACAGTGATAAACTATGTCTCATGGTAATATTAAATGTATGCTTACTAATGCAAGGAGCCTATATAACAAAATGGGGGAACTAGAGGCAATAGCATACACTGAACAATACGATATAATAGGCATAACAGAAACATGGTGGGATGAGACACATGACTGGGCAGTTAACTTAAATGGGTACACGTTATTTAGGAGGGATAGGATAAACAAGAAGGGTGGGGGGGTATGTTTGTATGTCAGCCATGAGTTCAAGTCAAATCTTAGGCATGTGGAGTGAGACGAGGAAAATGTGGAAGCTTTATGGGTAGATATCTGCTTGGGGCAAACAAAGGGAAATACGTTATTGGTTGGGATATGTTATAAACCACCAAATGTAAATATTAATGAGGAAGAACTGCTGTTAGAGCAAATCGGTAAAGCTGCAAATCGGGGTAACACATTAATTATTGGAGATTTTAATTACCGGACATAAATTGGGATAGAGGGACTAGTACTTCAGCTACGGGAATCCGGTTTTTGAATGTGTTAAATGACACCTTTATGTCACAACTGGTACAAGCACCAACTAGAAAGGATGCTTGTCTGGATCTCGTTATAACAAACAATGTTAATCTTTTAACCAACATTCAAGTAGGGGAGCATTGGGAAATAGTGATCACAATATGGTAACTTTTGAAATAAACTCAAAAAAGCAAAAGCATGTGAGGTATATTAAAACGTATAATTTTTAAAAAGCCAATTTTAATACGTTTAGGGCAGCTCTACAACATATCGACTGGCATAAACTCCATAGTGATAAAAACACTGAGGAAAAATGGAAACTATTCAAACAAATATTAGAAAGGTACATTTCACAGTATGCACCATTGGGTAATAAATATAAAAGAAACAAATTAAAACCAATGTG
Organism: Pelobates fuscus; assembly: GCF_036172605.1. Classification (NCBI taxonomy): domain Eukaryota; kingdom Metazoa; phylum Chordata; class Amphibia; order Anura; family Pelobatidae; genus Pelobates; species Pelobates fuscus. The sequence continues at coordinate 378,899,190 of NC_086317.1, read as the reverse complement.
GATTAGTAGAGAAGTAAAACAAGAGATTAAAAATAAGAAAAGGGCTTTTAAAGCATTTAAATCGGACAAATCAGAGGCATCCTATATAAGATATAAGGAAGCCAATAATACTTGCAAAAAGGCAATTAAAGTGGCTAAACTAGAAAATGAGAAATTGATAGCCAAAGAATGCAAAACAAACCCCAAAAATTTTTTCAAGTACATTAATTCTAAAAAAAACAAATAATTAAAGTGTAGGTACACTGAAAACAGAGATGGGTCTGTTAGTCAATGAAGACCAGGAAAAGCCAGAAATTTTAAACAACTATTTTTCTTCAGTATATATTAATGAGGATCCTATGGCAAGAGATATGCATATGATTGCTGCAACAAACTTGCAGATAACTTGTGATTGGATAACTCGAGACAAGGTGCTACAGCTATTAAAGAAAATTAATGTAAATAAAGCTCCGGGGCCTGACGGTATCCACCCACGAGTACTTAAGGAGCTAAGTGGGGAAATAAGTGAACCTCTGTATTTAATTTTTCAAGATTCTTTTGTTTAAGGTATTGTATCGAAGGATTGGAGGAAGGCAGATGTTGTTCCTATATTTAAAAAGGGTTCAAAATCCTTGCCTGGAAATTATAGACCTGTGAGCGGGAAATTATTTGAACGGCTATTAAGGGATAATATTCAGGAATTCATTGGGAAGAACTGTGTTATTAGCAATAATCAGCATGGTTTTATGAAACATAGGTCATGTCAAACTAACCTAATTGCATTCTACGAAGAAGTAAGTAGAAATATAGATCAGGGTGTTGCAGTGGATGTGATCTACTTGGATTTTGCCAAGGCATTTGATACGGTTCCTCACAATAGGTTAGTCTTCAAACTAAAATAAATTGGTCTAGATGAATACTCTTGTTCTTGGGTAGAACATTGGCTTAAGGATAGAGTACAGCGAGTTGTCATAAATGGTAAATTTTCAAGCTGGACAAAAGTGGTAAGTGGTGTCCCTCAGGGTTCTGTTTTGGGACTGCTTCTATTTAACATATTTATAAATGATCTTGAAATGGGCATTGAAAGACATGTATCAGTGTTTGCAGATGACACAAAACTTTGTAAAGTAATAAAATGTGAGCAGGATATTGCCTTGCTGAAGAGGGATTTGGCTAGATTGGGGGACTGGGCACTAAAATGGCAGATGAAATTTAACGTAGAAAAATGCAAAGTTATGCACTTCGGGGTTAAGAATGCACAAGCAATTTACACCCTAAATGGTAGTGAACTAGGGATAAACACACACGAGAAGGATTTGGGAGTTGTTATAGACAACAAATTAGGTAGCAATATGCAATGTCAATCTGCCGTTGATAAGGCCAGTAAGGTTTTGTCATGTATAAATAGGGGCATAAATTCTCGAGATGAAAATATAATTTTGCCTCTTTATAAATCGCTGGTAAGGCCACACCTTGAATATGCTGTGCAATTTTGGGCACCTGTTCTAAAGAAAGATATCATGGCACTAGAAAAAGTGCAGAGACGAGCTACAAAATTGATAAAAGGAATGGAGCATTTTAATTATGAAGAAAGGTTAAAAAATGTAAATCTCTTCAGTTTGGAAAAACGGCGCCTGAGAGGGGATATGATAACTTTATACAAATATATTCGGCGCCAGTACAAACCATTATCTGGAAATCTATTGATAAACAGGGCTATACATAGGACACGAGGTCACACATTTAGGCTTGAAAAAAGGAGATTTCATCTAAGGCAAAGTAAAGGTTTTTTTTTTACAGTAAGAGCAATAAGGATATGGAATTCATTGCCTGAAGAGGTGGTTTTATCATAGCCCATACAGATGTTTAAACTGCAATTGGATAAATACTTGCAAAAACATAACATACAGGGATATCATTTCTAATTAGTGGGGTAATAGCTGCTTGATCCAAGGAGACATCTGACTGCTATTTTGGGGTCAAGAAGGAATTTTTTCCTAGTTTGTTGCAAAATTGGAAGCGCTTCAGACTGGGGTTTTTGCCTTCTTTTGGATCAACAGCAAAAGCATATGTGAGGAAAGCTGAACTTGATGGACGCAAGTCTCTTTTCAACTATGTAACTATGTCCAGAAATGTGATGTGGATTACCCCACCTTTCTCTAGAACGAACTGTACCATTCTGTTATAATAAGATCAATATATACTATGAGAACGGCCATTCTGAAAGCGTGATAAAAATAAAGTTGCATACCTCCAACAAAATCTGTTTCCCACGGCTGAACTAAGAATGGAACTGCACTTACAGAGCAATCTAGCAATTGCGTTGCCAGCCCAGCATGCTGTTCTATCAATACATGTTCAGTACTAGTTCTATTTTTAAACTAGCTTTAAACTATGCTCACTTCGACACCCCACAAGGCTTATAATCAACAGAATCAATAACGGTTAAAAAGGGAAATTTACAGGGAAAATATGGGAGATCTCAAACAAAATCGGAAGGAAACAAAAACAACAACAAGAAAAATTCTCACAAAGTGAGAATAATAGTGCTTATGTTATGTTAAAACTGTAACCTTTTGTTGTCTGGTATGTCCCTTGGAATTAGACTTGATTTGCCACTATTGGATTAACTTCTTAGTTATTTCCTGCACTATTGTTTGGTGTCCCTAATCCTATGCAGTTTTCTGATTGGGCTGCCCGTACGTAGAGTAGCCCCTCTGCATCCTAAGATCTGCACGCCCAAGCCCTGACCGTAATAGGCATGTTGAGAACATGACGTGTCCCGTACATATTAATGAATTGGAGCTAGCTGATCAAATCTAGTACCTTTGGACGAATACATTTAGCATATTATCATATATAACATCTTTATTATTCAAATAATAAAGATTATATTTTTTATAAAAATGTGCAAATATGTGGAAGTATATAGCATATTCAAACGTCCCTACTTCCAATGAATGTATTCCTTTATATTTGTCATTTATTATATTTATAAAACAAATACAGAGCTGAATATAAATACAAGATAAACTTAAAAGGAATACTTACAGCACCCTAACCACTCCATCTTAATAAAGTGGTTATGTTGCCAGAGCCTGAAGTCTTACTTTAATTATTTGCCAAATTGACAAATCAGGGCTTTAAAGAGAAACTCATAGACCTGTAAACCAGCCCTATCAAATTATTACACTTCCCAGCTATCACATAGCCTGCTGAGACATTGAGGGACATGCAGGCAGTGCTTCCCAGAAGCAAGAGTGACTTGCATGCCTCATCCTTATAAGTGTCATGTCAATCTTGATTGGATGCAGGTCAAGAAGACTAGCCACTGCACTGGCCAGACTCACTCAGGACTAAACATGCACAGAGCAGTGTTGAAGCACTCTGCCATAGGCCAAATGTCCATAATGCATAGACCTGTTAGAAGTGATGAGTGGAGCTACACACTACACTTTAAGCCCTATTTTGCCATTTTCAAAGATAATATATAGACATCAGGAATGGTATCATGGCATCACAACCATTTTTATAAGATGAAGTGGTTATGGTGTGTTATCCCTTTATCTCTTGTAACTTTTTCCTGTTGACATCTATAGGAAAAGTGTTATCCAATAATCATAGACATGCTTATCTTTTATAATAGAAACTAGATGACAATATGAAAACTATCCTAAAAACATAATTAGTTTAAATCTGAGATATTGCGACCAACAGGTTTTCATCTGCTGAGATAATCTATATTTGTTTGACCTAGCAAAGAAATTTCTGTCATCTACAGTCTACTAGATATTCTCCTACATAACAAACCTACCATCAGCAAAGGAATTAAACCAGGTTAAAACAGGTTGCCATGATAGCAGAGGTCCTGAATGGGTAACCGTGCTCTTAATGGTTTTCAGGAAAGAAACCAGCATGTTTGTATATATGTATTCTGCTAGATAATGTAACTGGAAGCTTTGCTGACTCATACATTTAAACAAACCAGTCTTTATTTTGGGATAAATATAAAGGGAGTTGTGTTAAATGTAAATTAACCTCTTTCACTGCAATCCCAACATAGTGGGATTTATTTACCGTATTGGGAGTTTGGGACAGTTGACATGGTTTTATTTATTAAGCCAATCTGGGGGGAATTGATATAGTTTTTTTTATTTATTGTTTATTACTTTGGTTACTTTAGTCTAAACTCTGCAATTTTAGAAGCAGTGACTGTCGCGCCAAGGGTGCATAATTCATTGTTGCACTACAGGGAGTGCAGAAATATTAGGCAAGTTGTATTTTTGAGGATTAATTTTATTATTGAACAACAACCATGTTCTCAATGAACCCAAAAAACTCATTAATATCAAAGCTGAATATTTTTGGAAGTAGTTTTTAGTTTGTTTTCAGTTACAGCTATTTTAGGGGGATATCTGTGTGTGCAGGTGACTATTACTGTGCATAATTATTAGGCAACTTAACAAAAAACAAATATATACCCATTTCAATTATTTATTTTTACCAGTGAAACCAATATAACATCTCAACATTCACAAATATACATTTCTGACATTCAAAAACATAACAAAAACAAATCAGTGACCAATATAGCCACCTTTCTTTGCAAGGACACTCAAAAGCCTGCCATCCATGGATTCTGTCAGTGTTTTGATCTGTTCACCATCAACATTGCGTGCAGCAGCAACCACAGCCTCCCAGACACTGTTCAGAGAGGTGTACTGTTTTCCCTCCTTGTAAATCTCACATTTGATGATGGACCACAGGTTCTCAATGGGGTTCAGATCAGGTGAACAAGGAGGCCATGTCATTGGATTTTCTTCTTTTATACCCTTTCTTGCCAGCCACGCTGTGGAGTACTTGGACGCGTGTGATGGAGCATTGTCCTGCATGAAAATCATGTTTTTCTTGAAGGATGCAGACTTCTTCCTGTACCACTGCTTGAAGAAGGTGTCTTCCAGAAACTGGGAGTTGAGCTTGACTCCATCCTCAACCCGAAAAGGCCCCACAAGCTCATCTTTGATGATACCAGCCCAAACCAGTACTCCACCTCCACCTTGCTGGTGTCTGAGTCGGACTGGAGCTCTCTGCCCTTTACCATTCCATCCATCTGGCCCATCAAGACTCACTCTCATTTCATCAGTCCATAAAACCTTAGAAAAATCAGTCTTGAGATATTTCTTGGCCCAGTCTTGACGTTTCAGCTTGTGTGTCTTGTTCAGTGGTGGTCGTCTTTCAGCCTCTTACCTTGGACATGTCTCTGAGTATTGCACACCTTGTGCTTTTGGGCACTCCAGTGATGTTGCAGCTCTGAAATATGGCCAAACTGGTGGCAAGTGGCATCTTGGCAGCTGCACGCTTGACTTTTCTCAGTTCATGGGCAGTTATTTTGCGCCTTGGTTTCTCCACACGCTTCTTGCGACCCTGTTGACTATTTTGAATGAAACGCTTGATTGTTCGATGATCACGCTTCAGAAGCTTTGCAATTTTAAGAGTGCTGCATCCCTCTGCAAGATATCTCACTATTTTAAACTTTTCTGAGCCTGTCAAGTCCTTCTTTTGACCCATTTTGCCAAAGGAAAGGAGGTTGCCTAATAATTATGCACACCTGATATAGGGTGTTGATGTCATTAGACCACACCCCTTCTCATTACAGAGATGCACATCACCTAATATGCTTAATTGGTAGTAGGCTTTCGAGCCTATACAGCTTGGAGTAAGACAACATGCATAAAGAGGATGATGTGGTCAAAATACTCATTTGCCTAATAATTCTGCACGCAGTGTATAGAATATTGCCATTTAATGTAATTTGTGTAGTGCATATATGAATTGGCCACTTGCTAGAGGTGGAAGGGCCAATTTGATTATAGAGGACAGATGTCAGAAGAGGTTAATGTAAATGAAATAGGAATGTGATAGAGGTCAGATGTTTTACAACATGAATTGCCCTTTTGATCTACCATCTGCAAGGTGTGAAATGCACATGAGTTGCCTCTGAGTCTCCTTCAACATGAACTAACTCTCTAATTTGCCATATGTCTAGATTCCCTCTTAGATAGGTCCTTTGATATGTTAATGGTCATTAATCCTTGTGTTCCAGTATCATATCCAAAAGAAACATTAATACTTACCCACAGATGAATAATAAAGCCTCATTTTTATTATATTTAGAATGGTACAAGCATAATCTTCTAATCAAGCTTAAACATGATCTATGCAACTTATGCTGTTTGAAGGAATTGTGATGTCCGCTATATTAGGTCACAAGCAAGAAGTATGACCTATCTACTGAGTGTAAAAATGGTAAATTCATAGATGCAATTATAATTTCTGTGGCAAGTACAACGGAGGAGATATAACCATAAGTTTCTATTTGGATTGAGGTTGGTCTGGAACACAACGGGGTAGTCACTTGTTGTTTCTGTAGGTAAGCATTATCTCCATACAGGTTTGGAAACTTGAGATGAATCCAGAGAGTATATATCCAATGATGTGTAAATGCCTATTTTACTTGCATGGGGTCAAAATCTAATTTTAAATGAATCACCATCTTTCCTTGCCTTGTACCCCCTAGGCACAAGTTTTACTTTGAACTTTTACTTTTTTACTGGGTCAAGAGGGCAGGCTATCTTGAGTGTGCAAGTAAGGTTATTGCACTCAGCTGTGTGCATTAAATGCCGGCAACTCATCAGGAGTGTGTAGTTACCCCTAACCAAGGGGGTAGCGGGAGAGGTGTCGCTGTGTGTCAATCTTCTTATGTAACTGAGGTCTCCCATTATTGCTGTGGTGCTCTTAGGCTGCAAGACCCAGCTGGGATAGTGATGGATCTAAACTCTTTTTGATCCCAAAACGTCATATTACAGTATAAAGCAACTCCGGCTTAACGGAGAGAAAGTTAAATATAACAGAACATATAACAATAATACAGTGCATCTGTCAGGAGAAGTGCCGGAGTTGCATATGGACATCCGGCATGTGCTTATGAGTTGGACAGGTCTGACTCCTCCACCAGTCATGGTTTCCGGGCCTGGGAGATCCCAGCCCTCGGGATGAAGGGCGCAATATCATCAAGGTCCCATGACTCCATGTTGTGCTTTTCATTCGCGCCTGTGTGCATGGGTGTCAGTCCCAAGGTTGCCAGAAAGACGTTGGTCTTCGCTGTAGATGTTAGAGTGTGTATCTTCCCGCAATGTGTGGCCACTAGGGACCCAGACGCCCCCCATCTGTAGGCTGTGCTGGCGGTTCTAAGTTGGTTAGTGATCTGGCCGAAAGATTTTCACAGGAAGAGGGTGGCCCTTGTGAGGTCTTGAAAGAAAGTTAAGTGTGTGTTTTCAAAAGTCAAAGGCATTTTGCCTTTGACTTCTGCCATTATTTGACTCTTGTCTTGGAGAGTCGGCATTGGAGGTGAACGTCCCTTAACGTAAGTTAGGTGGTGCGGTGCAGGAACCGGGTATACGGTATATGCCGTCAATGGTTAGTTTCTTAGCCACACCAGGAGGTAGTATAGAGGCGAGGAGGCACCTGACAAAATGTGGCAGTTCCTTTGTAGGAATCGTTGCGGGGCTCCCTGGATTTTTATGTGAGTACGGCGTTGGGCATCCTCCATTGCATTCATCTGGTTCGACATTGCCTTTTGTTGGGCCTACAACTTGGAGAGAAGAGTTTGCACATTTACAAGTTTTTCCTCCTAGGTTCTTCCGCGCTCTGTTATTGCCTGTACATCGGCTCTGATGAGGGCTGTGTCCACCGCTAGCAGTTTATCGACCTCGGATACGAGGACTTTCAGGTCATTCTTGGTGGTCTGAGCCGAGCAGTCAGTGGTCTCTGACGATAAGTACCGTTCTGGTAGTAGCTCCATGGAGGTCTCCAGCCCTTGTTGCTTGGGCGTGGGAGTCTGGGCCGTAACCGGCGGTGCTCCCATGGGGGTGATTTGGGCTGGACAGGCCTTTGTAACATGAACCCCATGTCTCTGCCCTCTGCCACCATGTTGGGTTTCTGTAATCGATGCCCCATGGCCGGCATGTAGGAGTGCATAATGGGGGGTAATCGATAAGGACTCCGCTCCCTTTCTTGTTGCCGTGCTTCCAGGCTTGGTGGTTTCTGGTGATACAGGCCCCGAGCCTCCACTTATGTTGGTTGGTTTCGAGGCCAGAAAGAAAGACATCTATTGGTGCAGTTGAGACAGTAAAGCTCCGTTAGAGACTTGTTGTAGTTGGATGGACCTTGAGTTTGGGGCTATTTGGTGGATTTTGAGCAAGTTTGGGAGAGCTGTGAAATATGGAGACTATTCAGGTCAGTTGATAAGCTCCACCCCCCAACCTTTTTGTTTTTATCTGTTGTTGGTGTAAATAATTGGTTTGTCATCTATTTTTATATGCATGGTGATTATTTTTGCTCATAATAAATATTCCTTTATTAAGTTCTGCCTTTGTCTTGTAAAGAATCACATAACCTAAATAGACTAATTAATGAGTGTTTTGCAATTGCATAGGATATCTGCTAAGTTGCATTTGGTCGGTTTTTATTCTGATTTACCTGGGGGACCAAGGCACCCTATTTATAAATTGTCTTGGAGTGGCAGCGTTAAAATAGTAGTATTGATATTATTATAGTTAAGTGTGGGTGGTGCCAAGGGGGATTTGTATCATTATTTCCAGTCTAGTGCAGACAAATAGTGAACTTTAACCCTTTCACCACCAACACTAAGTCACGCACACTCTTGGAGTAGGGTGCATTTGTGACAGTGACCAGTGCTGAAAACACTATATAGAACTGGAGCAGTGATAACTCTAAAGGAACTCTAGATTAAACCAAAGTAGAAATGATGTGTGACCTCTATTTTCTCCCGTTCTTATTCACTGTGTAAAAGTATTGATAAGAAAGTATCATGCTCACATACTGGTCACAGGTATTTACATTGACCACTAAGACAACTGCCTCTAGGGATTGAGGAAGTATCACAGTTGCCATTCTATATATAAAAAAAAAACCTGTCTTCAGCTGAATAGACACTCCAAACACCTAAAGCACTTTAGGTTGTGGAAGTACTTTATGTGTGAAGAGGGTGTCCTTTTTTCACATTTTACAAGAATTGCAGATTTCCATAGTTGTCACTTTTATAAAGTAACCTTGTTAAACCCCCACCAGACATTACTTAATGTCTGTTTAGCTCAAGGGAACTAAACTCAAGAGTCAGCAATTCCCCAGAGCACCTGCATTGTAAGAACTTCTGATTGAGCTGCCTTGCGAAGTCTGTAATCGGACAATCACAAAAAGTCCGGGTGAGGTTAGAAGAGGAGGGCTTGCAAAGGCTGTAAGATCTGCAGCTTTTGCAAGCTGTTTTAAATATAGCCCGATGAAAACAAATGCATAATTAAATGTATGTATTTTTTCACTGGGGTTTCATTAGAATTGACCTGCCACTATCACAGAAGTGATGCCTCCTTGTTCAGTCACCCAAAGAAACACTATTTCAATGTTTACTAGAGTGAACAACACAGTGGAAGCAAGCAAAACAACATCATTTACCTAACGCACACTTCTGTGTTGTCAAGTTCACTGTTTCATGATATCCCCCCAGACGCGTGCATGGATGCTCTACCTTTTTTTAAATTAAAGTGGCATTTCCTCTTATGTTATTATATATTATTCAAGCTTCAGATTTGCTACAACTTCGCAATGTACAAATTAAACCTATACCTAACCAAAGGTCAACTTTTCATTAAAGTGGTTTTAATTGCAAAATAGTAATAATTATATATAAAAAAAAAAAAAAAAAGTATATTGCCAAATACAGCTTACATGATACAATGGCACTTTTAAAGCACAATGTAGCTATTTACAAAATTCTGACGGGAGCTTATTTTATTCTGATGTATGTACCCCTTTCATTGTTATGTTTTACATTGATATAAACAACCCCAGTGTGTTTCCTTATTCAGTATAATATCCTCTTGTTTCATTATTTTTTTATTTTTTTATTTTTTTTATATTCTTTATTTTTGCAGTGCAAAAGAGTTAACAACACGCATGGGGTACCCCAAAGGTAGTCCACATGCTTTTACATAACATTTTCGATAATTAGGGGTATGTTAGTACTTGCACTTTTTATGGTTAGTCTGCATTTGTAGTAGTTTAGTTGCAAGATTTTAGAAGTGCAGGGTATAACAGACAGGCATACAGTGAGATGTACTGCACTTTTTTTTATAGTAGCACAAAACAAAATTATAAAGCAAAGACTTGTCAGGGAAGAAAGATTAGAATAGAGCAATCAACAGGGTACTCTAGCTGACAATGTGATTGTGTATTAGTATATTTGTACCACCGGGTAGACAACAGTGTGAGAGAGATCGTGAGGCATATAATCTTAAATCATGAGGAACTTTGTTTAGGAAAAACTGGGTTACTCCACTACTCGAGCTCTGGTGAGGGCTTGTGCCTTGTGTCCATAGTCCTGCTTTCTCCATGAGGCTGAATCTTGTGCCCTCAGGGTCTCTGTTTCTCCCAGGGGTATATGGACAGGTGTCTGGATGTCCCTCCCTGCGGCCCCCAGCCCATAAGGAGAGTGGGGCGCTGGGTTGCTGATGTGATTGGTGGAGCGGCAGGAGGTAAGTACCTGACATGCTTCGGACCTCGGAGGAGGCTGAGGATCTGCTACGGTTGCTTGCTGTAGTGGGTCCGATGGCTTAGCAAGGTTGCGAGCAGTGCGCTTAAAACTTAGTTCCCTCCGGGCTAGACAGCCCGCCGTTGCTCTGCTGTGACCGCCTGTGTTCTTAGGCTTGTTGTAGGCGAGGCGGCCATCTTGATTTTTGCCATGCGGTCTCGGGTTTGTGTTTCCGACGCTCAAGTGGCTTGAGTGTTCGCTGCATCCCCGGTGGGGTCCGGGATAACCCCCCCGGCCCACAGGGGGGGAGAACGGGGCCCTCGGTAGGTGCGTGGGGGGTCCCGCCGGACTAAGCGCGGGAGACCGGCCGCATCTCCCGCCAGAGCCTCACGGCAGGCCGCAGTCCCAGCTGCCCAGCAGTCAGCCTCGCCGGTAGGACGGGGTTCAGTATGTCCGCCGACAGTTGTGCTCGGGTCCCCTTTGCCTTCTAGTAGCTGCTAGTAGCTGCTGTGTGGTGTTCTTTAGGGGGGAAAGAATAATTTTGAGCTGGATATTAGGGTTTCACAGAGGAGCCGAGGTGCCCCACGTCCATCCAGCTCGGCGGCCAGGCCCCGCCCCCTTGTTTCATTATTTTATTCCTACACTCTTTACGGTTCACTGTTTAGAATACATTCAAAACAGGAAGAACACTGTAAATGTACAATCCGATCCGTATTGATTGATGTTTGGGCTAATTAAAAAGTTCCCTCCATTGTAAATTGCACAACATATCTAGGACTATATCAAACAATAGGAAACTATACCGTAATGAATGGAAAATATACAAAAAATAAATGAAAAAAATAAGACAGGGAATTTATAACATATGGGTTTACAAATAATAAAAAAGCAAAAAAAAAAAACATAGTAAATAAAAATGCCTTCATACATTGATTCTTGCTAAATTCACATAAATATGTTGGTACGATTTGAGTCATTTATTTTTTCTAATTGAAATTACAAGGACGACAACATGGTGTTCATAGAATAAATTATATAGCAGTCTTTAAACAGTATTTCAACTGTTATTGTGTCTGTTCTCTGCTCTTTCTGTAGGCGTTGTGCTCAATTTCGTTATGTGACTGCCAGTGTGTATTGGAAAGAGCAATGTGATCCAGGCACTCAAGATACAAAAGGTAGCAGGTTTATTTGGAGAATCTAAACCTAAATAGCAACGCTTTGACCTGCAGTGAGGTCTTTATCAAGCCAGTGTGTATTGGACAACACAGCAAATACCCTTAGTGCTTGGGCTGCACCATCGCTCCAAGCCTGGAACTTAACTTATTCTCTACAAAATGTCCAATTATTAAACTTCTACATGTAAACAGCAACACTTGAAACAGACTAGTAAAAATGTTGCATTTTTAATGACAGACATGTAGCAGAATTTTAGAATAGTGGGGCAGATATATATCCTCAATGTTTTTAGTGTCCCACGTGTTAACATTAACTTATTCACATTCAATTCAATATATTGCCTTTCATTTCTATGTCCAGTCCTATTTGTGGTTCCAGTCAAGCCCTGAAACATTACTGGATAGTCGTGTCCAACCAAGATATTTACTATACTTGAATGATCTACTGTGTTCAACAGGTACCACATTCACAACATAACAATGCTCAGTACAACAATGCTCAGTACACCCGGAAATGCCAGTATTATGATTACATTGAAATGTATTTATTCCAACATACCAGGCTTATGCCTCAGGGACACTTCCAGAACAAAATTGTAGCAGGTTGTCATAGTAACACTAAACAAAGGACATTATGGAGAAGAAGAAAAAAAACACTATTAATACATTGTAGCAGGATGTAAAAAACCAAACAAAAAAAACTATATATATATATATATATATATATATATATATATATATATATATATATATATATATATATATATATATATATATTAGGAAATATAAAAAATATTCCTATAGTTATTGTCACATGTGAGGTCATCATTTCCGACTAAAGGGGCACACTGAATAAGCCTTCTAAATTTGTATGAAGATGAAGACTGATGTAACTTGCCCCAGTGCTTTTAGCCTACAATTGCTGTCCAAAGTCACACAGGTTTTGAAGAATTTCCCTTCCACATTCGCTCAAAGGGACTGAGCATTCCTTAAGCTAATGTATTAATCAACATCATCATCATCATCAAAATAATAGTCTGTGACACAGCTGAAATACGGCATATAAACATTATTAAAACAGAAAAACCTGGTGAAGACTGGCAAGAAAAAAAATATCTATGGACTGTCTCTGAAACACCAGGACACCGGTCAAGTAAGATAATTTCTGAAGCTTCTATTTTTTCTTGCTCTTGAAGAAGTCAGAATAGAAATAGACGAAACGCGTCGAGCAGCTACCAACCCGAAGATCTGAAGCAGCGGATGGTGAATCAACTGGTCGATATTGGTTGCAGAGTTTTGCACAGACCTCCACAGACTGCCAGACCGGGAGTTTTAGCCTATTTAAGGCAACAGCATCTTTGCACATATTGATTTTTTCAATTGTGCCACATCGTTTGTGAGTGTTTTAATTTATGTGTCTTTTACCACTTATATATTAAATAGTTTGCACTATGATGTTCTCTTTTTTATATTTTCCATGTGTACATTCTCCATATGAATATTCCTACCCATTTGCTGGAGGGTAATTATATCCAGTTTTCGTATATGGTGATAAGTGGCGCCCTATTTTCTGTATTGTATATACAGTTTCGTTTTTCTTGCACTTGTGGTTAAGGGATACAGGGAGTGCATCCCTAATTATAGTGGCCTGCCTGCACTAAATTGATAATCAGTTTGTCTCACTATCCACTTTTTGGTTTATACCTATTTTTTCTTGGACATACACCATCTTGTTGGATGCTTTGTGAAAAAAACTGCCATTCAGCCTTATGTCACCAACATGATTTCAAGTAAATATTCAAAGACTAGAACACAATTTTGAGTCTATAGTGGATTTCTTTGAATTCTCACTTTAGTTAATAACCCTGTTTGTGTGTGGACTCCAGACAATGCAAAACTAATAGGATCAGACCTGTTAGCTGAAGCAGGTAACCAGATGAAACGCTGACACAGAGGTTTTGCAATAAATACAGACTGGAAGCTGAATCATGTTTCATGTCATGCTTTGAAACTCGCAGAGCTATTAATTAGAGATCTGGTCAGATTGTGCACACATGTGTGAGGGTGTTCTAACAAGATAAACATCCACTAGGAACTCTACAGGAAGCAAACCTGGCATGGAGTCATATTGCACTCATGGCTTAACCACCAGGGCCTGCCGTGTCCTCCCTCCCTGAAAAAAAAGTAAGAAGAAGGGAGGGCATGAGGGGGACATAAAGTTCTGATGTTTTTGTTAAAGTAATAAAAAAAATGCATATTGGCTCTGAAGCCCCCCACACAATATTCAAGCTCTATCTATACCATCTAACAGTCTCATACAACCCCCTTTCCCTCCCCCCCCCCCCACGCACACTCATTGCACCCCCTCCCACACACATACTAACACACATTGCACCCCTTTCACACAAATAATAACACACACTGTACACCTTTCACATAATGCATGAAACCTCTCTCACACACACACACACACACACCACCCCTCATACGCACTGCACCCCACTTTAGAGTCTAAAGTGGATACAGTGTGTATGAGAGATGCAGTGTTTGAAGACTGCAGTGTGTATCAGGAGTGCAATAACTTTGCATGCAGCCCTTGGATAAAACTCTGTATTTAATGCTGTGCCGAGATTACCTAAGGTTGGACAGCCCTGATCTATACCATGTAGGCACATGCTTAATAGCCACTTCATAGTAGCACATTTGTAGGCAAGGAGTAGGCATAAAGCTTATACGGTTGTTCTAACTGCTCACTGCACATTATTTTTATTCCTTGATAGTTACAAGTAATGAAATATACTCCCGTAGACCAAAAGAAAACAAACAAAAATATGCAGCCCTTTCAGCTAATGAGGCTTCTAGAAAAGGTTACTCTTTGCTGATGGAAAACATCTGCTCGAGATATTCTTGTGAAATCTATTAATTACAACATTTTCTCTCTCCTCTTAACGATTTAGATTTTCAACAGTGTTTTAGTTATTCCTATTCCCAATGTGATCAGTTAATGGCAGACATTTGTGAATTGCCTGCTGCTCTCACACAACAACTGCATCGTCAATAGTTTGTTTCCATTGCAGGATATTATGGTTTCCAGTGAATAGATCCACAAAAATGCTGTAATCAGTCAAAGTGGGAGAAGATCACGATTAAGAAACTGAAGTTTAAAAGGACACGATAGTCACCAAAACAACTTTAGCTTAAAGGACCACTATAGTGCCAGGAAAACATACTTGTTTTCCTGGCACTATAGGGTCTTTAGATCCCCCCACCCCCACCCTTAGGGCTCTAGGGGGAGAAAGGGGTTAATCTCTTACCTTTTCTCCACCGCCGAGCTCCCTTGGTGGTGGGGACTCTCCTCCTCCTTTGCCATCATCGGCTGAATGCGCAAGCGCGGCAAGAGCCGCGCGCGCATTCAGCCAGTCTCATAGGAAAGCATTCTCAATGCTTTCTTATGGACGCTGGCATCTTGCAGAAAGGGTTAATCTTAGATGGACCAGGCACCCAGACCACTTCATTAAGCTGGTCTGGTGCCTATAGTGGTCCTTTAATGAAGCAGTTTTGGTATATATAGATCATGCCTCCGAAGTTTCACTGCTCAATAATTTGCCATTTAGAAGTAAAATCACTTTTGTTTATGTTTATGCAGCCCTAGCCACATCTCCCCGGCTGTGACACAGCCTGCATGAAAATAAAATTGCATAATTTTCAATCGAATGTAACTTACTTTGAAAGTGTTTATCTCCTGCTTAGTAAAATGAACTTTAATTTATTAACAGAGCATGAGATAAGAAATTCTAAATTAAACAAAATTTGCAATAAAGTAAATGTAAACATTAGATGACCCTTTACAGGAAGTGTTTAGGAAGGCTGTGCAAGTCACATACATGGAGGTGTGACTATGGCTGCAAAAACAAAGTCATTTAACTCCTAAATGGCAGATAATTGAGCAGTGAGACTGCAGGGGCATACTCTATACACCAAAACAGCTTCATTAAGCTAAAGTTGTTTTAGTGACTATAGTGTCAATTTAATATAACTTGTGGGTGCAGTATAAATCGCTATTGTTTATTGTATTTACGAAGAAATGTTTTTTCAGGTTTTCTATCCCAATGTACCATTAAAAAATAATATTTATCAACGGAAAGGGTAGGTAGGGTATATATTATAGGTGGAGTCTATAACCCAACCCAGTCCCCTTGTCATGATCAAAACAGGGGCCAAAGGGTGTCTACCCATCCCCTCCACTAAATAAGACAACAGGATGCCTAGACAGGGGCATCTTAAATAGTAGATAATTCCTTCTCCCATGTTGGACAGGGGCCCCCAAGTATCTAACTACACCCCACCTATAATATATACGGTACTCTAACTATTCCTTCCCTTTCATAAATATTAAGGCAATGGTATATCCAGATAAAAAACCTGTAAAATCAAATATTTCTTATTACTTGTCAGTCTTACTGGGTTATCTTCCATCAACTTTTTCCAGCTACACAAAAAAGGTCAAAAGGAAACTCATCATTTGCTGTTGCAACTGCAATAAAATAAAATTGTAAATTATGGTCGCAAAAAACCCACAGCCTCCATCTTGTATAATTGTATTCATAGCATAACCAGCATTTGATATTGACTTTTTTGTATGCCATTGCATTTGAAGCAGGATATGGTGGCTTTTATTTTAGCTTTATTTTTTATGGTTTGAGAGCAAAGAGTTTACATTGTATCGGACAACAGACCTTGCCAAAGTTTTCCAAGTCTATAGTGTACACCGAGATCAAGTTACGGAATATAAAGAAATTAACGCTGTTTGAACACTTATACTCTGCTGTTTTACCAGCAGTAGGTCTGGCTATTTAAAAATACATGCCCCTGGTAAGTCATTAAATAGAGCAAGTAAAGGAAATAACACTGCTATTAACTTCCAATGTCAATACAAAAATAGCAACAATAAAAACAAAAAACTTTTTCCACTTAACATGCAAAAATACAGGCCAAGCATCACAATAACTCATTAATTAAGTTTAATGTTCCTCTATTAAGTATGGTGAAATAGTTATAATAACTTTTGTTTCTAAACTTGTTATAAAATAGGATATTATCAACTACTTGGTCATATTTGCTAAATCAATGACTTGTGAGACTAAAGAATTTTAACAGCAGCTAGTCTAG
The DNA here is from genome assembly GCF_036172605.1 of Pelobates fuscus. Lineage (NCBI taxonomy): Eukaryota > Metazoa > Chordata > Amphibia > Anura > Pelobatidae > Pelobates > Pelobates fuscus. Next base: position 378,882,261 of record NC_086317.1, on the reverse strand, counting down.
TTTTAAATATTTTGCAGCTACTTCATAGATACAAATGCTTTCATAATTCAATTATTTTCTTATTTTATCTCTGTAACCCAAATATTCATATGCTTATGAATTTTGTATGATTAGCTCCCTCACTATTCTTCATAAATATCTTCAATATATCATGTTTAGATCATGCCATATGTAGTTGTGTATTAAGATTTTTTTTTTGTGCCTAAGTGAATCCCATCTAATAGACTCTTATGCCTCGTTTCCACTGAGTGGAACGGTTTGGGTCGTACAGTGGTACAGTTTGGAAGGTCTAGAATGGTACAGCCTATTCAGGTGAGCGTTTCCACTGCAAGTCAGACCTTCAGGGGCCATGCGGGGTTTAGAAAAAATGCCTAGCGTGTCATGGGTCGTGACCATTGACGGTTTCCTGTCTGCCAATCAATGGATTGTATAGTGTGACGCTAGTAGCTCCGCCCTAACCGTACCATTTCCTATGGCCCTACATCTGAAGGAGGACCATGAATGGTGCGGTACAGTTAGGTTGTATGGGCCACTTTCATAATGGAAACACTCAAAATTCCGTACCGTACCGAACCGACCCGAACCTATCCGCTCAGTGGAAACGAGGCATTAGTAGTCAAGATCAGTAAAATTGTAAAAGAAAGTTTACTTATGGATATCGGTGAATTCTCAGTATTCTGACACTCACATAAGATCTTTTTTGTACAACTTACAAGTTTGTCAGCATCAATAGGTTAATATGGAGTCACAGTTTTACAATGTATCTTGGATTTAATCTGATATAATTAATTTTCATACTTTCATCATGTCCACTTCAATTGCTTCTTTCCACTGCATTGCATTTACTTTGAATCCATTCTCTCACATGCATCTGTGATAAACGTACAGTGAATAAATGTTTTTTGTTTCTACAAATTTTAGTGATCTCCAATTATGTCTGTCACCTTCCAATTTCATCTATTTTTCTTCATTATATGGTTCCATTGCCTGAATAGCCTATTTTATGTGTACCTTGTAATAAAGACATATGATTACATGCCTACATATTTAGTATGCAATTTGTTTGTGTACTGCTTACCATACTGATTGATACACTGTATGCATGTAAATCATGTACTGTTTATACCATGTCTATACTTCCAGAATATTTAAAAAAATAAAATTAAATAAATAAATAAAAAACAGCAGCACACATAACACACACAAAAAAAACAACACAACTTATTTTGATTCTTTACAACTTATTTTCGTCATTATCAGATAATGCTCACAAGTTTCACAACTTAAAGTAACACTCCAAGCACAAAGCCCTGGAACCCGCTCAATGAAAGTTATTAAACAGATTTTGAATGGTTTGACTTCTAACTGGGATCTACTGGGCAGTCCTTCCAGTCTCTTCTCTTATGCTCGGAGAGACTGCAACTACTGCTAGAAGCTGTAGCGGTTATGCTGCTTAAGATGTTTCTTTAAAGGGACACTCCAGGCACCCAGACCACTTCTGCCTAATTGGAGTGGTGTGGGTGTCAAATCCCATCACCTTTAACCATTCAAGTTTAATTATTGCATTTTTCCTCCTATAGTGGCGGTCTATCAGCCAGCGTCATTTAAAACACTTTTCGGTATTTAAGAAACTGGAAGTCCCTCTAGTGGCTGTCTGTTTTAAACGACACTGGACGTCCTCACACTATGCACGAGAACCTCCAGCGTCGCTGGAATCCCCACAGGAAAGCATTGAATAATGCTTTCCTATGAGGAGGTCTAACGCGCGCGGGCGGCCATTGCCGTGCATGCGCATTAGGGGGAAGGAGCGTGGGCGAAGCCTGATCCACCGCCAAGGGACATCGGCGCTGGATTCAGGTAAGTTACTGAAGGAGTTTTAACCCCTTCAGCAACATGGGATGGGGGGTGGGAGGGAGAGGGGCCCTGCAGGAAACTGCAGTGACAGGAAAACGGATATGTTTTCCTGGCACTGGAGAGTCCCTTTAATGCACAAGAATGCCAAAGGAAACTAGAAGGCACAAACTTACTTATAACCACAACATTAACAGCATAAGGTTCTCCCTCTCCATATGGCCTTTGCTGCAGAATGTGCAGGTCCCAATGTAATTACTTAGACGGCTGGAGGACAAGACTTTTTTTTTTTTTTAAGTATATATATTGGCCAATATGGGCTTTCGGTCTTCACAGGACTGGCTGTTTAAAGTATCATCTTTCCATACTGAATACTCTCCCCCACTCCTGTTTTAGTCTTATTTCATTTATTTTCTCTCTCATTTAAAATACTCCTGCCTGAGTTGTTGATTTGATGCACGTTCATTGTTGGGCCACACTACGCTAACATTTTTATTACTACCATCAACTAATGTATTTTACCATTGCTACTCAATAAAAATGATATGACAAAAATTGGGCATCCACTCAAAGGGGAGAATGCAGTAATCTGATATGGCCTGATCTCAGATGTGCAGGTTCCCAACATGATTAGATAACCCGCAGGGGCTCAGTCATATATGCTCAGTGATTGCAGAGTGCTGCTGCTAAGAGTCTTTATCCATATTTGGCAATTGAAAGCCCTGGAGTCTTATAAAAACTAATTTACAGCATACTCTAAGATGTGACCCTCTCGGATTTTCTATGAGATATTTGGGGGGGGGGGGAACGATGCTTGTAATCGGTTTATGGCAGTACTGGAAAGACCTCTCACGAGATGAATGAAGATAAATCTTCTCTTTTCACATTTGCCAATTACACAGCTCTTAACCATTACCTCATAACATTAAGGAATAAAAATTATTAAATGTACTCTACGTATATATTTACAATTTTCGATAGAGCAATGTCCGTGCTTAGGGGGTTTATTCACCAAACTTAGCAAAGTGAAAATCAGAAATGGGAAGGTGTAGGCCAAAATAGCTGATCTAGAAACATTCTGAAGCTTTACTTTATTCACAGCTCAGCTGTTTTAGCCTACATTTTCCCCATTCTGTTTTAATTTTACTGCCATTTGGAATTTAGTGAAAAATGTCACATTTGTTTACTTTGTACTTAACAGGTTAAATGTTACATTTAATTGAATAAATAAAAGAGAACATTATGCAAGTATTCGTTTAACTCAAAGGGACACTTCAGACTTACAAAGCACCATTGGATGTCTTAGAAGGCGGAGCGCCGACCCTGTGCCGAGGGACATCAGCACTGAGATGGGTAAGTAAATAAAGGGTTTTTAACCATTTATTGGTCGAGAGCATGAAGAAGGGAAGAAACAGAGGGTGTTACAGTGTTAGGATTAAAAGTCTGTACTCCTTACACTGTAGTATGCCTTTAAAAGCTTTATGTGTTTAGAATGTCTTATGTAAAAAAAAAAAAAAAAAAATAAGAATATATATATTTTTTTTATTTTTATTTTTTACCAAATAGTGCAGATTTCAAAAGAAATTGGCACTTTTATAAATGAACCTTGTAACACCCATCTGGCTGTCAATCAGAAAACGGGTCATGTTATTTCCTGGTTTGGTTAGCTCAGTGGAACAAAACTCTAGAGGAAACAATTGCCCAGAGCATCAATCATGCAAAAAATCCACAATACTTAAAAACAAGCTGTTGCTATGTTGGCTACAAAAGAAAATATATCTTTCTTGCAAGCACTCATTTCATTGTCCAAGATTGGCGAAGTTCAAACGACTGAAGTGACACTAATACAGAAGCACAATAATGAAGAATTATGGAATTATACAATATACACTTTTTTTTTTAAACTCAGCTGCTGAAGTAATAAAATAGTAATCCCATCACTAATAACCAACCAGCGCTACATATATTTTCCCATTTATCTTATGCTATTTAACAATAAAAGCAGTAGCAATAAAATGGTGACAAAAAAAATAACAGACATCAATGTAGCAACTTAACCCACAATTCAATGCAGTCTTTGAGTAATTCTTATCTCAGCACTGTTTGAATACGCTCTAATATTAATAAATTAAGTCAAATATTAAATGTTCTTTTTTCTTATAGATAATGTGTAATAATAATTGATACTCTTAATCTTTATCGATAACAAAACTTTATTACACTAAAGCCTCCCTCTGTACTCTGGTATTCTTTGGGGTATATTGAACCGAGGCTTACAAATCCAGAGGGACAGGGACGGACTATTATTACTCTAATTTTTCCATATGAAAACTTTAGATCACAGTGTGTAATGAACAATTCATAGTTCATGTATTGAAACTGAAAGTGATGAGATAAGAATTACTGAGAGGCTGTGATAAATGTTACCTGTTAAATTATTTTGTTTCTTCATAGTAACATTTTAACACTACTGTTTGTATTCTAAAGTAGCATAGCAGGTATAGGAAAACGTAAAATGACAGCTTATAAAAATTAAATACAAAACAAACAAACAACAACACATAGTAAAATGCATTGCATCAGGGTCAGATCCAAGGGCATGTCCCTTGCATGATATCTGACCCGGATTCAATGCATTTGGCTATGTGTTTTTTTTTTAATAAATGCTTTTTATAAGCTGTCATTTGAAGTGTCATCCCACTGAGATCAGCGCTCACAGCAGCCAATGCCCCATTGAAGCTTTCTTAAACAGGGTGATCGCTTTCAGGTCTGTAGTTTTAATGTTGCTTGGCCATGCCTCTATAGAGATGCATTGGGTGAAAAATATGCATTTTCATATTTTGGGTGTACCTGCAGACACTATCTCAGGGGCTGCCCCCCCCCCCCCCCAATCACACCCTGCTTCCCTTCCCCTCCCCCTCCACCCCATCCCCCCCTGCTTCCCTTCCCCCCTCCCCCCCCCAAAAAAAAAAAAATTCCAATGCAGACAAAAATAAGGACTATTTTGTCTTATGTATTTTCCCACTACTTGACAAAACTTGACAAGAATTCGAACTGTTATCAAGCTTTATCAATCCTCTCAGCCATCACTGGTGGCTGTGAAGAAAAAGGCATGTTTATGGAGGCTCCAATGATTTTGCAGGTTCCTTCATAGATATCAGTGTTGTACTCTTAAACATGCACAAGAGTGTGGAACTGACTTGGGCTTCTGGCATATTAACTGTCAGGAGCTGAACAGAATCCCCTGGATTGACAAGGCGGAAGCTGAGAGAGACAGCTTTATGTAAGTAAGACCAACCTTCTCCTGAGCCTACAGGCCACCACACACCAAGCAGCGATGTCACCATCGAGGGTCATTGCAAAATAAGCAAAGTCCACAGAAGGAGGCAAAGTAGCTTTCAGGGAAAGTCCCTTCCCTAGACAGAATGTGCAGTCTCTTAGGTGATGTTAACTTGCCAGATGTTAAACTGCAGAGAACAGGTGGACTCTTGAACGACCCACATGTAGCAATCACAGCTGCTATGCTTAAAACTATTGATTCAAACCCTTTATCATTGTGCTGATGCTACCAATGTTGCTTAACAGGATTAATGCTTGGATTTATAGTTTCTTAGCTATTTAAGATACAATAATTTAATAAAAGGTCTATGTTTTTGGTGTAATCTGACTATGGTGGAGAAGTTCACTTATTCAGTAAACTGATGAACTAGAACAGAGTTTCCTAAATTTACGTTTAAACAACAGGTTGGGAATTAGTAATGTAGTCTCTCTCATCAGAATCACTCAGTCATAATTTGTGCTGTCTTACTGGACATTGCCCCTATATACAACCCTAGACTATTCAGCGATGCCTATAACCATAATGGCAATAGGTGTTTCACTGGTGTGAGCGGTTAGACAACTTATGATGCAGTATGGTTTTAGAGTGTGTCATTTTTACTAAGGCACCATGGACTGGTGTTTTTATTATGAGCCAAGATCACAGAGTGGGAACTCATCACTCAGCAATTTCCTTACCACAACACAGTTGCAAATGATCAAGTCTATACAAATAATATATCAATAGCAAAATGAGTTAGTTTGTAGGATAGCCTTAGGCAGATTCTAACATTCATTAATTCCCTGACAGTCTTGATCTTTACCACCTCCATTGGAAGTCTATTCCACGGATTAACCACTCTTTCTGTGAAGACGTACTCACACACACATTGCATCAGAACCTGCGGCTACCCTCCAACTTGAGATCACATCCCTTGTTCTAAAGTAACTGCAGTATTTGAAATCAGTATAATAATTTAATATGTTTTTTTGTTTGATGACAGAATTAGAAATATGATGGTTTGGAAGAATGTATTACTACGGATATTAGAGGAGAGATTGAGTTTTTATGGGTGTCAGCAATAGAGTAATCCGTGTCTGCAGAATGAACAGATGCTTCATAGCACGGACTCATATAATTAGGAGAGTAATTTCATTTGGTTTTGTGTATTCCCTGGAGAATATTGTGCAGACAAAAAGGGGAAGTAGAAGACTAGGCTCATGTCACATAGTTTTTCGCTATTATTTCAGTTTAGCAAAGAATAAAATAAAGTTTACATTTAATTTGGGAAAAGTTCAATGCATAATTACGTTTCGAAGAAGTCCAACTTTTCTGCATCTGTAATGATTATTTGCCGATTTACAGTGATGTGACCTCCTGGTCGGTTTGTTAACAATTAACATGAAGACAAGTTTCGAACATACAACGAACAGTATTGCAGAGATTGAAACATGCCTAAAGACAATCTGATTGTCCAGAAATCCTTTCCATTTACTAAATGATTTTATGAATTGAGATTTTTTTTATTAATAGAACACTAGGCATTTCCTGCCGCAGACAAAGTCATGCAGGAATGCACGAGCCCCAGTATGGAGACGGTGTCCATTGGTTTATACATATCTTTATGGTAGTCCCTTTAAAGGAGAACAATCTTTAAATGATTTATGTGACTGCTTGTCAAGGCTGCCTTTATCAGGATGAATAAAACATTAGGGCAGCAACACAGGAAGAAGTGCTGGGTGTAGAGGAAAGAGGGGGTGGAACCTTTTGTGCCGGCTAGGAATGGTGCAACCACAGGAAAGTCCAGTGTAGAAGCACAAAGTAATAGCTTGGCTATGGATACAAGGACGGGGACATTTATACTCCGATTCCTAGACACTTGGCAGGTAAAAGAAAAACATATAATACTTCTACAAAACAGAAAATATCGATAATTATACAACACAACCCAATGTTTTCAAAACAATAAAAATGAAGTCTGGCCGTAACGTAGCAAAGAGAAAAATGAATACACATACTAGTTAAACAAACACACATGATAGGAGTTCTTAATTGAATAGTTATAAGGCAAAATTTGAAATGCACTAACATAAGCTGTATAAAATCAGTGACGGTGAGCTATCCCTTCCCAGTGTTTATATTATGGTTAATTATCCCTATATTTCCCAAATATGTTTTTTGTGAAGTGTGAAAAAAAATTAAATTAAAAGTTGAAATCCACACTTCCTAATCCTGCAACTGGGCATGTCCATGTTGGCTTCCTGTGAATCATTCTTGCTAGATTGGATAATTTTGCAATTCAGTTTTACTTCTGTACAATTCTGAGTTTAGTGAATAAACCATTTAGTATTGACGCAGAACAGCTCTTTTTACATAACCTACATTATATCGGTCAATGCTGCTGAAAATGAACTGTGATTTTGCAGCCTCATTTAAACTGAAGGTTTTTGTATACCCATGGACAGATTATACATTTTTTTTTAAAACAACCCATCTGTCTACATAATCTGCCAAGAGTCAGTCTTGGTCTTTGCACTATTATTCATATATTTACACTGTTTATATTTAGGTAACCATAGAGAGAGAAAATGTAAACTATATCAAGGAAATATGTTCTATGAATAAACATAAAATCCAGAAATGTATTGGATGCAAACATTCAACTCTATAACCCCTAGAGGAGCGATCCTACTGTCGGATATTAAATATTCTCTCTGCCAGACTTCTGCATTGCATTGCGTCCCTGTCATTTGTTGCGGTCTATTTTTATAGAACTTATATTATATATTTATTCTCTCTCTTCACTTTATTACTTCTCAAAACTATCTTGTATGCTTGTCTTCACAACTTCTTGCCAGCTGTATTTTACTTCCATTTTAATAGCCCCTCACACAACTTCATTTTCTTAAGATATATTTGTCAACGTGTTTTTATCATCATTACACTTTATCACCACCCTTATTTTAAGATGGCATGTACATTTCTTAACACACACACACACAATGTTACATTATTATATTCGACACTTAGCAATTTTACATTCACAACCATCTCATGTTTTCCCATCTTCTAATGATTAATCCCTCTAGTCTTAGTTATACCACACACATAAGCATTCACACTACCAGTGCCTCAATCACAGTCAACTTTCTCACAACTCTCATCTGTGTTTTCATAGATTCACAGTTTGTTTATTTTACAACTAGCACCTCCTCTGCATTATATACAGGGTGGGCCAAAATTCAGAGTAGGATTTGACAGGTAAATAAGTTATCTGTTAATAGTTAAATGTCTTTTTTGTTGCAGGTATATATAACAGAGTCTTGGGAGATGCATCATGGGTAATTTCACGAAGTAACAATAAGTCAAAATAGTGGAATTATTTTTATTTTTTATTTTTTTTAAACAGAGACCACTGTTCAGCCATTGGATAATTTTAAGAAATCCCCAGATTAATTGGCCGCCACTTTCGTTTGACCTTTCAGGTCCCAGTTACTTCCTGTGGGGATATCTGAAGGAGCGGCTGTACGTGATAAAACCGCACACAGTTGAGCAGCTCAAGAGAAAATCAGTGCAGAAATTAGAGCGCTAGAACCTCAAACATTAACTAATGTTAAGAACAATGTAATCGAAAGAGCCTGACTTTGCGAGCTAGGAAAAGGAGCTCATTTCAAAGATGTCAACAGTATCTAGTCAAATAAATTGCCATAAGTTTAGTATTCATTGTCCCTGTTAGTGTGGGACATCTTAGCAATTTAAAAATGGAAAACCAGTGTGGACCAGATCAGATCCCAGCAATGTTGCTGAAGATCAGTGCGCCGGCAATTGCTAAACCTGACACTACCCTAATCAATGAATCCCTGGTGTCAGGATACATACCCAAACTTTGGAAGACTGCATAAGTAGTATCTATCCATAAAAGTGGTGACAATACTTTGGTATCTAACCATCACCTGATATTACTGCTCCCAGTAAAATCTTGGAAAAATGCTTCCTCACACAACTATGTGAATATTATCAACAAACTATCTAACCCCTGATCAATCAGGCTTTCGTCCAAATCACAACTTCGACTGCCCTCTTAAAAAGTTTGCAATGACATCCAAATTGGCATGGAACAAGAAGACTTAATTGGAGCTATTTTCCTTGATTTTGTCAAGGCCTTTGACACAGTAGACCATGGCATTCTTTTGCAAAAACGTAAAAACTCAGGCATTAGTGATCGTTCACTAACCTGGTTTCGATCATAGGTATCAGACCGATTGCAATATGTGAGCATTTCTGATAGTGCCTCCCTCCCTCTTCCAGTCACGTGTGGTGCTCTCCAAGGCTCCATACTCGGCCCCCTGCTATTCACATTATTTATAAATGATCTGCCTAATGTCTGCAAATCCTCTACTGTTCACATGTATGCAGACGACACTGTCATCTACGCTAGTGAACCCAAGCTACCCCAGCTTGAGACTGTGCTCCAAAACCAATTCACAGAGGTAGAAAAGTGGATAGCGGATAACAAATTCTTCCTAAACACTGACAAAACTGGTACAATGATCTTTAGAACTGTACCTAAATTACATAAATTACAAAATAAATAACGGTGTATCAGAACAAATTCAAATAGCACATTGACCGCATTCAGTTCTTTCAAATATATATGTGTATGTGTGTATGTATATATATATATATTGTTTGCATATTATATTTTTTGTAATATTGTATCCTATTGTAACAACGCAATTTTTTTGTGGACCCAGGAAATACTTGGAAAAGAGAGAAATTTCAATATTCCCTTCATGGTAAAATATGTTATCAATAAATAAATTAATTGTACGTAATATCATTGAAATTGGATCATTAATAAAAAAGTTATTGACACGTCAAACCCTACTCTGAATATTGGCCCCACCCTGTATAATCATAATAATGTATGTTAAAGAACACATGGCCACAAACATGAATTGTGAACACAGCAACCACAAAAAGCTACTTGACTGCATAACTGGAATGCCTGTTGAAGTGACATAAATGCCAATTGATGGTGCTATTATTTTACTCTCCGGTAGAAATGCAGCATCAGAAGATGTGCTCACATTCCACAGAAGCTGGATTTAGAATGCATCAGACCATAGCCTAAAATAAACTCTGCACTTCTCCAAAGACAAGTAGAATGTCTGTGTTCAAAATGAGAAAAACTGGCATTTTTCACCTCCAGCCAGTGTTTTTATCGTACATACGTTAATCAAGAGGAAATATTCCCATTAAACTCGTCTTGCAGACATTTAAAAAAAAAAAAAAAAAAAAAGGAATAATTATGATAAAATAAAAATACAGTAACTCACAACACATACATACAGGAGTTACTATGCATCTCAATTCATTGAAACAAGACACAATTATCAAGGAAGCAAGAATTAATTATTTTAAACCAATGATTGTAACCCATTTGCCTTGAAAGTAAACTGATCAAGTGGTTGGAAGCTCTATTACGTTTTCTTGAATTCTCTAGACTATTTTTTACAATTTAAATTTACCATGTTGGTCTTTGTTAGGGAATGTAAAGGGAAATGAAGTGTAACTCTTAGACGAGTGGCTTCTAGACTTGTGTGTTCAGATTTAAACAAATTGCACTTTATCCAGGGCCAGTGCAAGGGTTTTTAGCTACTAAAGTGAAGATGCACTTTGCTGCCCCCCACATTCCTTCAAAACAAACAAAAAAAATGCATCTTCACCTGTGTGTCTTCTTGTAACCTTGAATTTCTTACCCCTTTTGTGCTCTAGTGTATATTATTCCCCCTATACAGTAGTGTGTTTTACAATACCCTTTGTATGTATCTTACTTCCCCAGCCCCTTTCTGTGTCTCTTTCTTACCATAAACCCCTTTCTGTGTCTCTTTCTTAACCCAGACCCTTATTTTGTCTCCTTCTCCAGCCCAGTCCCACTGTGTGGCTCTTTTTCCCCCTCAGTCAGTTTTGTGTGTTCCTCTCCTCCAGATCCCTTTGTGTGTCTTTCCTCCCAAGCCACAGGCACACAGTTGTCGCTTTTCAGGCACACAGTCAAAGTCATACAAGTACACGGTCATACAAACACATAAATAATTATACAGAGACAGGCAGACACAGAGACATAGACATGCATACACACAGGCAGAGACATACAGACACATACAAGCAGAGACATATCATATAGACACATACATACATATAAGAAAAAAAATCTCAGGCACTCACTGTGATACGTTCAAAGCAGTTTTAATGGATCCGCAATGTTTCGACCTGTACCCAGGTATTTATCAAGCTTGATACCACATACATACATACGTACAGGCATGCAGACACATACATACAGGCATATAGAAACATACATACAGAGACATACAGGCATACATACATACGTACATACAGAGACATACATGCATACAGGTACATACATGCATACAGAGACATACATGCATACAGAGACATGCAGGCATATATAGACATACAGAGACATACATGCATACAGTGGTGTATACTGGTTCTGTGCTGCCCTAGGCATGACAAAACTCAGGCACCCCTGCCCGCCCTCTAAATACACATACACACTCACTGACAGACACACATACACACTAACAGGCATGCATACATACACATATACTAACACCTACTAACATACATGCATACACACATATACCAACACTCACTAATAGACACACACACACACTAACACACTCACTAACAGACACACACATAGTAACACATTAAAAGAGACACACACACACTCACAACAGACACACTCTCACAACAGACACACACACTCACAACAGACATGCATACTAACACACTCACTAACAGACACGCAAACACACTCACTAACAGATACACACATACTAACACATTCCCTAACAGACACACACATACTAACACATTCACTATAAGACACACACACACACACACACACACACAGTATTTAATCCCCCCAGCCTTTGGGAGTGCTGGAGTGGATTCTCTCTTTCCCTGGGGGCGGCTGGCCGTTCACTGAAGTCGGCGAGGGAGCACTGATCCTCCTGTTCAGCTACTGGGCGCGCCGCGTAGTGATGCCGGGGCCGAAGTGACATCATATTCCGGCTCCGACATCAATGCGGTGCGCGCGAAGGAGCTGAACAGGAGGATCAGTGCTCCCTTGCCGCCTGCCCGGAAAGTGCTTCCACTGCCAGTCTCGGGGGGCCCTGAGGTGGCCAGCTCCTGGGCCCCCCAGAACAAGAGGCTGGTAAGGCATTTGCCAGGGCAATTGGGGGGTGGCTTTTTTTGCCGCCCCCCAGATAGTGCCTCCCAAGGCAAATGCCTTGTCAGCCTCACGGTAAATACACCACTGCATGCATACCGTCATAAAGACACATACATACAGAGAAATACATACATGCATGCAGAGACATACATACACACACACACACACACAGTCACAATTACATACTTACATCTGTTTTAATCTGGTCCCTGAGGTGCATGCTGTCCAGCTCTGTGGAGTCCTGTCTTGCAGCCCAGACCCATCACTGGGCACCGGCCACGCTGTGTGGTACACAGGGAGCAGGGATATGATTTAATTTATATCCCCGACCCCTCCACACAGCCTGAGGCAGACACCAGGGTAAGAGGCTGGGATGGGGGGCAGTAGGAGGCTGGGCTCCGCGTGCGGAAAGCCCTGGGCTGCACTCGGCCACGCTTTAAGAAGTAGCTGGCTGGAGGGGAGCTCAGTGCGCTTCCCTCCTGCCGGCCAGTCTGACATTGCCTGGGCTGCCTTATGGTAGCGCCGGCCCTGACTTTATCTGAATTTTTGCCTGAATGCTCAACCAAACTTTTTAATTGTGCACAAGTATAAGAGCTTCTACGACTGGTTGATAACCATTATCCTAGAGGCACACAAATTCAAATTAGGTTGTTTGAGTTGTAGCTCCTCCACAAAACTTTGGAGTAAAGAAAGACACCAATGTTTTAGGAGAAATCACATTATGCTCTATAGCTAGGCAGTCCGATATATGAAGTGATTATTTTTTTTTGGCTAATCTGTAAGTACATACATGTATGCATCATATTTTGTTTATCTTCCTTTATTGACTCAAAAAAAGCAGCAAACAAAAAAACTACAGTAACAATCAACCAATCAGAAAAAACAATCTTCTCTTTCTTTGCTGCTCCAATAGGACACAGGTCAACGTGTTGCTCTACACTAATATGGGGGAGACTTATGAGTTATTTGTACTACACTATACCTTATATAATCTATTTTACTGTAGTTACTGTTTATGTACCCATATTCCAGACTGCCGCTGCTCTTTTTCTCGGTCTGTCCTTGTTCTGGACAATAGTTTGGTCTGGTACAACTACTGGTTCTATGTCCCACACAAACATATGTCCTTCTGTGTGTTATTATACCTAACTTGCATATACTACTAGGTTTATCTATAACTGCAGATACTTGTCTGCTGCACAGTGAGATTGGGTGTTTATATCCATATACATCTGTCAATAAGGTAAGGTAAGACCTTGCTGTGTGAATTCCAATGTCTGCCTTTCTACATATTGCAGCATTATCTCCTGTTAAGAGTGGATATTTTTTCACTATTATACTGAGGCCTCAATTGAGTCTGGTTTCCCGTCTCTGGCCTAGTTTTCAGTCTGCCTTACCAAGTACAGAATTATTACACATTGGGACCCTTTTAAACTTTCAACATGCAAGAGGTTCAGTCCAATTCTACTAAAATGAAATCCATAATAAATGCCGCAGTTATGGCCACTGTGGAAAAATCACTCTCAAAAGTGTTTTTCCAGCTACCAGAACCGGTTAAACCACTGACCACTTCTAAACTAGCTGCTCATTACTCAGCAGACTATGGTGACTCAGACTACTCCCCAAAAGAGACGCCCCATCCAGTGAAAAGACATTGGAAGGGTGATGGCATGGCTGGAGGATGATAAATGAGAGTCTCCCTTTGTGGGGGTTAGCCCCAGGTACAAGAGTTACAACGACTCAACTGGATGCCAAAGAAGACAATCTGGATAGTGAGAGCTACCGTATGTTTGACCTAAGAAATATTTGACACCACTGTTTAGCTGAATGGACACCACATGACCACCTGGAGAGATTTGTGCACTTATGGCTCAGGAAGAGAGGGAGGTGTGAAACTAATTATGCTCTGAGTACCCAAGACCAGTGCTTCCAGATAAATGCCTGAGACACTCTTAATGCTGACCTATGGCACACATGGGCCGTGACCCTTGAAGAGAGAGACCTCAAACTGCACCCAGGATAGGCTCCTAGACACAACAGGCCCCGTGCACTGCAAATTATACTTGCCAGACAATACTTTTTTGAAAGCAGAGTCCTTCACTGCAGACATGGTGAGAACATGGGCCCACAATATCATGGGTACAACAATGTTTCTGCCTCCTAAGCCAATATGAAAGTTGACCTCTAATTTGAAAGAAGCTAACTGGCCCTACTGTGTATAGACAACATGGTGGCAGACTTTGGCACTAAGGAGCTCAGCCCTCAAGGTGGCCTTTCATGTTTTCGCTTTTTCTTTTTAGTTTGACCCTTCCGTTGGAAGTTCCATTAAATTCTTATTTGATCTCTGCCGAGCTCCATGGTGGACATATTTGGGCAAGTGAGAGCGTATGAAAGGTTAAGGTGTCATTCAAAGATTTGTAATTTCAATATAGATCAAGAAACATTATACCTCTAAGGGAAATACCTTCAATAAATGATTTTATGTTCACTCAACATTGTGAAATTTGAAGTAGAGATAACTATTATGCATCGGTTATAGAGAGATTGTAAAGCTATTTAAAAAAGAAAATGGAAACCTGCCCATCTGATAAGGGTGTGACACATTTAACCCTCACATTTTCTAATGGAGAAAATTGTTGGCCTTAAGGAAAATTTCAGGGTTTTTATCACTAGTAGTGGAAGTAATTTTATTTGATTTCAGATTCATTTTATTTTTGGTCCACAGTAAAAAAAAAAAAAGACTAATTTACCATCTTGTTTTCAAGATGAGTTAATCACCAAAATGAAGGCAAATAAAATAGATTGTAAACTGTTTTTTTTTCCATTTAAGCTATTAGGACTTAGAATTTTAAATGTACCGTATATACTCGAGTACAAGTCGACCCGAATATAAGTCGAGACCCCTAAATTTACCCCCAAAAACTGGGAAAACCTATTGACTCGAGTATAAGACTAGGGTGGTACTACTGGTAAATTTCTAAATAAAATTAGATCCCAAAAAAATTATATGAATTGAATATTTATTTACAGTGTATGTATATAATGAATGCAGTGCGTGTGTATAAAATGTAGTGTGTTTGTATGAATGCAGTGAGTGCAGTGTGTGTGTGTGTGTGTGTGTGTGTGTGTGTGTATGTGTATGAATGCAGTGTGTGTGTGTGTATGTGTATGTGTATGAGTGCAGTGTGTGTGTGTGTGTATGAGTGCAGTGTGTGTGTGTGATGCAGAGCCTTGGTGGGGGGTGGGCATTTTTATTATTTTTTTAATTATTATTATTTTTATATATTATTAATATTTTTATATCATTTAAGGAAAGGGGGCTCTCATTCCCTGGTGGTCCAGTGGCATGGGCTGTATAGGAGGGGGGCTGGCAGGAAGCTGTAACTTACCTTTCTTGCAGCTCCTGTCAGCTCCCTTCTCCTCCACTGTAAGCCTCGCGGTCTGAGTGCTGTGGAGCTGACAGGAGCTGCAGGAAAGGTAAGTTACAGCTCACTGCAGCCCCCAACAGGACCGCCGGGCTTGTAATGAGCCCGGCGGTCCTTGTCTGTATTATGGCAATGTAAGCTGCCATAATACAGACATTGACTCGAGTATAAGTCGAGTGGGGGGGGTTTTCAGCACAAAAAATGTGCCGAAAAACTTGACTTATACTCGAGTATATACGGGTACTTTGGATTACTGCCACTTCACACTTTAGTGAATAACCTGGATAATCCCAATTTTTGTAAGCCTTTTTTCTTTGGGTTGTGGTCAGTTAATTGAGAGTTAAAATTCAAAGACCATATGTTAAAACACAAAGTAAAACTATATGCCTGATCTGATCTAGATTTGTAAGTTCCAGCGGTAGTGATAAAAAAAACAAAACAAAAAACACTCTATACAGGAGAAAGTATTATAAGAAGAAAAAGAAGAAACAAACATAACTAATGGATTAATGCAGTCACCAGATGGCTAATAAATTAACATTAACCATAAAATAAAGTAGTCCCATCTGCACAGAGATAATGGACTGTATTTGTATTGTCCAATATGTACACATCGATAAGGTATCAGTTACATTGTACATGAAAAAAGATGGATTACTTATAATGGGAATTTGGATAATTACAAAAGTCAGAAGTAGACAAATGTATTCTTAAACACAATTTGGTTAGTTCATATAGAAATATAACAAACTGTGCAAGCAATCTAATATTAAATAAGAGATAGAGGACATTCAAAATATGACCAGCAGAGACTGTACAATGAGCAGACAGAGAAAGAGACCAGTAGCCATGTCCAGCATTCTGGAATGAAGTGTGGGCATGTTTCTTAGGGAAAGAATGTCAATGGGAGTCCGCTAACTATGGATGAGAGCAGAAGTTAACAGTGTAAATTATTGAGATTCCAGCTGGAAAAAAGAGAACACAGTCTGGATCAAACAAGCGATAAAATATGTGCACCATCGATCAAAAGTCCTTTAAAGTGCATTTGAAGCAGATTTTTTTTCTTTTATTTTTTTTTAAATCTTATCTTTCTAATCATATTTTCCCTATACTTCGTTTATGTCTTTTTTTTTTTATAGAAGCTAAACCTCAATATAAATGCTGTGTTTGTTTTTGACAAAGCTATAATTAGATGAACTTGTCCCTGTGCCACATGTCTCATTCTGCATGTGATCAGAGTACAAGAAATCCCCAAATGCCATCTGTGTAAACCCAACGGACACAACCTAAAGATCCTCCCGTTAACATTTAATGTAAAGATTTTTTGATAGATTTGTTCGGAGCTTAATACGGTTTGTAGAGTATTCTAAAAATAGATTATAAAGATTATGTAAAAATAACATATCATGACCAAGTCTAACACTACTTCAAATGTAAAAGCAAAATTTATTAGAGAAGATACTCAAAGATTTAGTCAATCGCCAAATCCTGCTGCTTCCATCTCAAAAACATTGCGCTCATCCGCCCCTACTTAACACCAGATGCGACTAAGGTGCTGGTCCATTCCACTGTCCTTTCTTGCCTTGACTACTGTAATCCGCTTCTCAGTGGTCTTACGTGCTCCCAACTTGCGTTGTTACAGTCCATAATGAATGCGGCAGCAAGGCTCATCCTGTCCGCCTGCACCTCCCATGCCTCACCCTTCTGTCATTCCCTACATTGGCTTCCTATAAAATATAGAGCTCAATTTAAAATTCTGGTTCTTGCTTTCAAATCTCAACACAATGCTGCTCCCACCTATCTATCCTCCCTAATACACAAGTGTGGCGAAACCAACTTCGCCACTGTGAACTGGAGAAGCCTGGTTGCTAGCCTCCTGCCCTGCGACTATGGCCCCTGGACATATTTGGGGCATATTGTATTTTATCGTGCGACTGCTGGCCCTTTAAGAACTGTCTGGGGACCTATTGAGACTTTGGGTAACAATACCCTTTAAGACTATGGCCCCTGAAAACGTATGGACTTTTATTGGTGTGTATGGCCCTTTAAGAACCGTCTGGGGACATATTGTGACTTTGCTGAACAATGCCCCTTTAAGACTATGTCCCCAGACCGGTAAAATAACTTGTTCCTGGCTTTCCCCCACTTGGTTCAGTAAATAGGGCTTACTGAACCAAGTACCACACAGGCGGACCACCCAGAAGTTAAAGTGTGCAGGCAATTTACCTCCCAGGCTGTGAGGTTACTGCCGGTCAATTGCACGTGGCGGCGGCCATCTTTGTTCAGTCGAACGCGGTCAGCGGTGTATGCTAAATATTCTGTGGAACTAAAATCGGCTACACATTCTGCCGAACACCGCTGACCCTTACCTTCTCCCATACGGAACTTGCAGCTCCAGAGACTAAGTCCCGTTCGAAATGGGACTTAGTCGTTTTTTCGCATGAAATTGACCGACCGCACAGCCCAAATCTATGGAACTGTTTTGGGCAGGAAATTGTGCTTGCGGTCGGTCATAAAGGGACCTCCAGCTAACTTTTGATCCACTGGAGGGATTTGGCTGATTTTTGGAAGGGTGTATGTTTGATGTAAGCTGAGTCTGAATATGCAACTTTTATTGAAATTGAATGTATGGTTTTAAAGTTACAGTGTGTGTGTAAAAACTGTATTTTTATTGTATGTAATAATTGGTTTAACTGTTAATCTGAGGGGAGGGAATGTGTGGGAGGTACATCCCTGTGATTGGTTAATTTCATCCTCCCCCTGGGTGTGGCCTGTATGTGGATTATTGTAATAAAAGCCAGGCTGGATGAGCCAGTCCAGAGTTCCTGTTTTAACCTCAAAGTGATGTGTCGTCTCATTATTGGGGGAAGGATTTATTGTATGCTGTTCCAGTTGACTGCTAGGGGTACAAGCCTATTCGTATGGTTCCTATTCAATGGTCTACAGCATTCATACGCTTGGGAGAATTTAAAGGTTTCTTGGATTCGGTGATTATGGTGTCTGCCAGAGTGCTTGGAGTCCTCAGGAAGCACTAGGAGCATCCTTTAACGGAGGTACTCATTCGGGGTGCCAGGTGATCCGTTACAACAAGTATGTCCCATCTAGGCCCTTACGCTCTGCTGCAGACTTATGTCTATCTTCTGTCCCTACTCCCACCTCTGATACTCGCCTTCAAGACTGCTCGAGGGCTGCACCGTTCCTATGGAACTCACTTCCCTCCTCCATTAGATGCTCACCCAGTCTCCACTTCTTCTTAAAAAAAAAAATCATTAAAAACCCACTTCTTCATAAA
Source organism: Pelobates fuscus (assembly GCF_036172605.1). Taxonomy (NCBI): domain Eukaryota; kingdom Metazoa; phylum Chordata; class Amphibia; order Anura; family Pelobatidae; genus Pelobates; species Pelobates fuscus. The sequence goes on along the minus strand of NC_086317.1, from coordinate 378,863,110 downwards.
AGCGTATCAATTAAACTGCTAATAGCTCCCGACTGATTCCTCTCTTGCAACTGTCACTAGTCTAATACTATCCTTACCTTTTGTGTCACTTTACCCCACTCCCTCTAGCATGTAAGCTCATTGAGCAGGGCTCTCAAACCCTCTGTTCCTGTGTGTCCAACTTGTCTGGTTACAACTACATGTTTGTTCGTCCACCCACTGTAAAGCGCTGCGGAATTTGTTGGCGCTATATAAATAATAACATCATAAAAATAATAATAATAATAATTAATGCAAAGTTAAGGGCCAGATATAGGAGAAAAATACATAGATGATTGCCTCTTTGCCAGATTTTTAGAACCCTGTATGGAACCTTTTGTCTCCTGGGCCGGTCCAGCCACCAATGTAGACTACGCTCAGGGCCGGATTTTCCTATGGGCTAACTAGGCTTCAGCCTAGGGCCTCAAGATCAAGAGGTGCCTACATTCAAACTGTTAGCAAAATTAAAATTACACTATTCTAAAAACAGTGAACACTAAAACACTGAACCGAAAATGAGGAGAAATTCTACGCATGTGATATGACCAGTGGCGTACTAAGGGGGGGCGGTCCGCCCCGGGTGCCACTTACTAGGGGGGTGCCCGGGGCAGACTGCAATGCCCCTCTTGGCGCGATGGCTGAGACCGGCGGTCTGCAGCTCCGCAATGTGCAGAGCTGCAGACCATGGATCTCGCGTGCACTGCCCAATCAGAGCGTTGCCGCGGGTTACCACGGCAACGCTCTGATTGGGTCTCACGAGATCCATGGTCTGCAGCTCTGCGGAGCTGACCACCAGGGACCCCACCGGACCACCAGGCAGCCCCCACTGGACCACCAGGGATATAAGGTAATTTTTTTAGTCACCCCCCCTCTCACAATCACGCCCCCTCCCTCTCACAATCACCCCCCCTCCCTCTCACAATCACCCCCACTCCCTCTCACAATCACCCCCACTCTCCTCATCTCGACTTTTTTAAATTTATTATCCGTGCCACATTTTTTATAAAGGTTAGTACCAATCACAACATGTTTCATTTAACATATTGATATATCACAGTAATGATGTATTTTATTGTCTCTCATGTAATTTACAAACTTAAAAATGGTAGGTGAGAGGGCCTCATAAGTGGAATAGTCTAGGGCCTCTTTCCATCTAAATCCGGACCTGACTACGCTCATTGGCAAGTAGACTAGAGTACGTAATACCAATATTCCATTTTAGCCCAAGAAAGTCATTAATTATAGGATAAGATACAGTGCATGGAGAGGATTGGAGTCATCAGTGTTTGCAGAAACAAAGTGGGATTTTGGAGAAAGAATTTAATCTGAGGAAATGTCACAAAACCTCACATTTTCCCTCCTGAAACCATAGCTCTCTGACAGAGTGAAGGTGGGGTTTATCAAGAAATGCCTCATTACCGCCTGCCCTGGTTGTGGAAAAATAATTTCTTAGGAAAGTTATAAGCCAATAGCGAACAACTACCAGGAATGTATTGCTGATTTCAAAAGAGCCCTTGAAAGTCCTGGTAAGGTTAAAATGACGCTAAAGACTGTGGAGGATCAAGCAAGGATCTAGGTCAGAGTTGGAATACATCACTGAGTTATGCACACTGGCTTCCAAAGTTAACTGTAATAACATTATTGCTATAACATTATCTAAATGGCTTTCTCAGACCCTTCACGAATAGGTGCAAGCTAGAGACCTACCCAAAGGATTCAGACAATTTGACACACATTGACAACAGAGTAAGGGAAATACATAGCTCTAAGAACACTGAAGCAAGGTCAGTTCATATATCTAGTTCTTAGATTTTTCCAACCTTAAAAGCCTTGCTTGCCCTGCCAGAGTCTGTACCTATACAGCTATGGCTTACTAAATGTACTGTTCATTATGGGACATCCAAGTGCATCTAAATATTTGTTCTTAACAATTACACATCCTCCTCGATAGCAAACTATAAACAACTACAGTTAAGGCTGAACCTCAGAGAATATTGCTAAATATGGGGCCATAATACCCCTCAGTACTATAACCCCAGTAATTAAGCTAGTATTCAGTTGTTGGATGGTAACTGTACCATCTTAATAAACTGTTTGTCGCAGTGGGTTTCCTAAATGAGGAAGTCTGTCGTTTCCCAGATTCATCAATGGCTAATGTACAGTCAAGAAAATTCAGGGATGGGTTCCCAATTTCCACGGAGAACTTTAGATTAAGGTTATTATCATTATGACAAACCACAAAACATTAAATAGCTCTTTGGTGCCATTCAATTCATTCAATTATCAATACATCATCAATTTAGCTTTTCCACAAAAATATGAACTGTGTGAAATGGGAATATTAGTCTGTGAAGAACTCAAATTTTTCCCGCCAACCAAGGTACAGGTTGGTATAGGTTTGGTACAAAATATCACCTCCCAATGCTTCGCAACTGATGATAAAAGAGGTTATGAAATATAAAAAAAAAATAACAGCGGGGAGAGAGGAGGCATTTAAGCCTGAGACTCTGAGAAAAAGGACAAACAAGAGATTGCTACATTACATAGAAGTCCATGGCACAGAAGTGGTCGATAATTAGAGAGGTCTTCATTTTATTCTTACAGCTTTGGGTGCTCGTGCGGGATCAACAATGAGATAGCGTTATATGCTGGATTGGATTACAGAAATAAGAAAAAAGGAGAGGGTCGCCTACACGGACCCTAAGGCGCTAAAATCTGAGCTAGATTCAATAACTCAGAAAAGTGTGAGTTGCCCATTGGCATTTATTTATAAATTTATTTATTTTTAATATACCGTTTCCACTATGTTGTGTATCTCTTTTTGTTTTAGTTAAAGGTTAACAAGAAACTATTGACAACGTAAAAAAGGAAAATTGTTGGGTAAAAGGTTTACATTCTCCCATATTTATTTCATTTTATACATAAGCGCTTCACCGGTACTCCTTTCTATTTTTTCCACTCTTGTTTAAAAAGATATTCACGGTGATATAGCAGCTACTCAGATTCTATATATATACTAAAAATACACACTACTCAAATAGCACTTATACTTTCCTATTTTTTAACAAACTCAGTATGTTCTTGATGATACGGTGCCCCCCTACTCTCAAGTAATTGTCGCATGTGACCAACCCTAAATTAAGGGGTATTGAGTACAGTGCCTCAATATCAAGGCTGCATAGAATAGTGCCCGTGGGAACTTTGATAGTAACAAGTAGACACAGCATTTCTTTAGTATCCTTTAAAAAATAAATAAGCTTGCTGACCAAATTCTTAAAACCCTATCCACATATACTGCATCTCTGTGTAAGGTTTTTAGTCCCTGATACAATCGGCCTTCCTTTTAGGTTGGCATATTGTTTATGAACTTTAGGGAGGCAGTAAAATGTGAAGGTCCGGTGGGCCTTATCCAAGATGAAAGCATATGAATCACTATAAATCTGTCACGATTCTCAACATGACATCCAGACGGCCAGACGAGGTCGTCCCAGAAGTGCCCAACAGGGGATTTGAACCTGGGAACTTTGTGGTTCTAAGCTTGTGTTCCTGCCTCTGAGCTACTTCAGTTCTTGTTTGAGCCTGAGGCTTATCCTTGCCATGTCTCCAGCACTGGGGGCTGGACTTTACCTGTGTCTGCTCCTGTCAATCTTGGTCCACCTGTAGCTTATTACTAATTAGCCAGGCATAAGGCACTGCCTCTCCCTCTGGGCAGTGTCAATGCAGTGTCAATTCATTGACTCTGATTCACGTTTTTGGTTCCGGTTTCTGAGTATCCAGATCATGTGTTCTGCAGTTTGTTACTGGCTCTTCTCATCATTTTCTCTGACCTCAGGCTTCCCCTGACTACCCTTCTGCTTGTCCTTACCTGTACAGCGACTGAGTATATCCCCCGTGCACAGACTTACAGGCCAGGTGGCTTCTTGCCTGGTCACCCTGGTCTGTGTTTATTTGCAAGGGTGAGCGTATATCTCTGCATACCGAACTCCACATCAGGTAAGATTCCTGACAAAATCACTTTCTTATCAAAAGCCCTATTCAGTAGAGATTTCAATTCCTTAATAAAGGATATGTGAGATTGTCTCGAAGGATATTTTTAGCCATCTATAATGTAGTGTGTTCTGTTCATCACCAAAATATTGCTCCCCTTATCAGCGGGCTTAATAATGACATTCCGATTTTTTTTGGAAGTTCTAGCAATGCTTTTCATTCCTTAGGGGTAAGGTTAGCACGAGGTCTAAATTGTAGAGAGCTAGCGTCAATCTATTGTATGGATTTACAAGTAAATTCCTTAAAATTAGGGGTGGAATTGCTCTTGGATCGGTGTATTTGGATAATTAGATTCAAGGAGCACATCAAATGCCTGGAAGCATTCCTAGTCCCTAACCAAAAAACCCATATCCTTTAACCTTTTTCCCGTTAGTCATTTGTGGAATTTATGTAATGGTTACATTTCTAGAAAAAAGATTGACGTACTTAATCCACTCAAACCTTTTAAATAGCGGGTTTGGGACTTATAATATAGCAGGCCTTTTCTCAGCACACCTTTGGGGGGGGCTCGGGTGTCTTGCAGAGGCTCCAGATGAGATCTGCAGCTTTTTCAGGCTGTTAGATATACTCTCAATGAAAATGTCTAGTTAAATGCATCAGTGTTATCTTTGGGGGGTATATCTGCTTAACAGTGATTTTTATTAATTTCATTTGGGCAGTGACGTGTGCCTTTAGGAAAAAGCAGACAGGATCGCCCCACTGATATCTATTGCTCCACTTCTGTAATTTTGCCTCATTTTTCTACGGACAAAACGTTTCACCCTATAAGTTTACAATTAACTGCCTGCAGTCATAAAGTAAGATCTACAGGTCTGTTATTTTAATACATGTGAAACAATGCATTTAAGTCACAACAATACAAAATAACATCACTTATTATCACAGCCACTGTTAAATTATATGTATGTCTCTACTGCATCACTGTCACATCATTCATTATCTAACCATAACTGATCTTTTTCCAGGATGTAAAAAAACATCTTGCGGTTGCCTGACATTTTAAGCTCAAAGGGCTGGTCTAGGTAAAACGACTAACCCCATATTTTTTTATGCTTCATATAGATTATCTTTTAAAAAATATCACATGGAAAAAAGGAAAAATAGAAATAAATAAAGAGGCTGTTTGGATACAATCAGACCCTATATTTTAATGCTTTATCTGTATAAAATGTGAAAAGTTACAAAGCTCTTAAATCATAATCTTCCATAGACAGATCAGGGGTTTTCGTCCAAGGCCAATCCCACTTATACCAACTGAAACCTCCACTAACTTCAACCGTAAACCTAATGTAGGCCTACCAAATCTCCTGAATACTGTGTCCTGTCCCAATTTTGGTCCCTGGTCCTGCTTTTAGTAACACCAGGGAATTGTACCCAACAAAAAGAATGCAACAAGCATATCATTAGACATGCTTGTGCTATACTCAGGGCATTAGGACCCTACAGAGCACTGAAACAATGCTCACTGCATGGTCCGCCATTGGTGGGCTTCTACTTGATTGGCAGGTAACCTGGAGTGCATGCACAGCAGACTGACCTGTCAAATTTACTTGTGGACATGCCATTTCTATAAGGTCCGCCCACTTTGGGTGGAGCCAGTGACGTGGTTCGCTTCACTGGCCCACCCACTTTTCAGCTCCCATGATTTATAAAAATACTGGCACGCAAATGTGTAATGGGAATACAACTAGGAAGAATGCTGGAAAATTAAAATAAATTTGCTGACTGCAATCATAATCCCATCACTATCAGGCAGCCAGACCAGTACATTACGGTAGATTATTCACTGTCTCACCTCCTTGCCTTTAGCGGAGCTCCGCATGTGGGGAGTCACAGAAAGGGGTGACATGAGGTCACGATGTGGCACTTCAAAAACTGGCGGCCAGAGTTTCCGGATGCAGAAGACAGTGTGTGGTGACTGGGAAAGGGGAGTGAGTTATCAGTGATATAGATAAATTACAAGGCTAATACCAATTATCAGTAAAGTGCTGAATATTGGCTCTTATAAAATCAGCTGAATCAATAATTGGTCTATCCCTACCCGGCACTAAAAAAGGGTTAGCCACCTGGCAACTGGCCAGCACATCCTAGCCAGCAGCCACATTAAGAGAATTAAAAAACAAAAACCCTATGAGTTGATATGACCCCTTTATTACGATAAGGGAGGTTAAGACCTCTATTATAACCTGGCATATCTAGTAAGCATAGTAGGATTTGCTAACATGAATTAAGCTTGATGCATTCAGGTGCACTTTTTTCTTTCTTCAAAATCGGTGCTTTAAAGAGTATTCTAAATCCCATAATTTGTATATAAGCTTCACATCTAAAAACACTCATTTAAAACCAGAACTCTAATGCACCTAGTCAATTGCTACAGATTAGTTAGTTCGGTCTAATTGAATTCCGACCAGATTTGGCTTTAGTAAATAGAATTGCCACTCTGGAATTTAGACATTTTCACATGAGTTTGTCCATCAGGTTCTATGAATTACCCGAATAGTGTTTGGTTTTGTAGGTACACTAAACTACTTTGTACAATTGAATACTTAAAGATAAAGCAAAACTAAACTAGAAACACTACAAATATACTTCTTGTTATGATCGCTTCCCTTTCATCAGGTCTTCTAAGCCTTTAAGGGTACCAACCAGCAATGGCAAAACGAGAAGACAAATTAGAGCCACTTCACTGCTTCCTCTAATCTCCTCTTTCTGCAAACAAATAATTCCCCTAGAATAAACCTTCCTGCTGCTTCTACACAAACATCTTTGGTGAATCATTCACAGCATGTCAACAACACAAAATGTAATTAAAGTGACAATAAACAAGAAAATAAGAACATGCACCTGTGCAGTCATTGTTCAGTGATTCAATTACACAAACAGCCGCGTAAGCATAATGAATGGTTACTGCATGATGCTCATTTAATCACCAATAATCCTTGGGTTTTCACTAAAAACCTCTTCCACAAAATACAAAATCTGCTCTTAAAGTGGCATTGTCACCTAAAATGTATTTCCATGAAAAAGTTTTGTAGACTGAAGCAGCAATGTTAGTCCAGAAGAATCATAAATCCATTTAAAACAATACGGCAAACAGAATAATGTAACACTGTAGCATTAGAGATTCAAACCTGTGTTCCTGACACTAGTGTCCCTGTCTCTAACTTAGATACCCCCAAACCATCCAGTGATGAAAGGGGTTTAAAATCCTTTTTTTTCACTTCTCTTCAGGTATGTCTTTGGCTAGGCCTCCTCCTCCCACGATATCTGATCTCTGTGGTACTTGCCACATGCACATTAAAGCTCCCCCATAGGAAAGCATTGAATCAATGATTTCTGAATGGGAATTTGAAGTTGCCATTCATCCTCATGGAGGACATCCCACGTCATTTTGTGGAGTAAAACTCTGCTACGGAGGAAGACAGACACTAGAGATGAAGTTAAGCCTGCAATGTAAACACTGCACCTAGATAACTTGTGTCCCTTTAATGTTAGCTTTTTGAAGTAGTTCCAGTGCATGGAAGGACCCTGTCCACGCCCTCTAACCTATCAAACTCATTATCTTCACTCAGACAGACAGCGACTGGTCTTCCTGATTAGGATTAGCTATGCACTCAGAATTTGGACTGATCCATCTCTCCTACCCTTAAAGAGATGGGAATCAATGGGACAAGAACAGACCATAAACAGGATTAGATACTTTGTCTGGAGAGAGACTGATCTGTCGTTATCTTTTCTTTTTTCTTGCTTATATTTTTGGTCATATTGTTTTCCTTTAAAATATTAAATATGTTGCAGTCTGATCTAACCATGCATAGCTACTGGCAGTCTTAATTATGCCGTGGGATAACAAGGAATAAAAGCTGAAAACTTGTAGCTTAATATGCAAGCTGGTTTTAAAAGGTAGAAATGTGCACTCAGCAATGTTTACCTAATTATTAACCATACAGCTCTGCGTTCTGCATCTTACAATTCTCCCATTCAATTCAGCCTGCCCAAGGGAGTCCTATAAGCCAAACATTAAATAAGCAGCTGTATGGAGTTCATCACTAACTAATTGCACTATTACATCTCGTTACTTCTCAACTGCAAGGTTTACGTAAGGCAAAGCTCCAACAGCTCTATGTTTTTTTTGTTTGTTTTTTCGGAAATCATGTGGGGGCAAATTAAGCTCCATAGATATTCTAGTTTTGGATTAATAAATGTATAATTTTCTCCATTCTCATGTTCTGTACATTAGAAGTTAGCATTTTAATAAACCCTAAGGTTCCCAAAAGTAAATCAAGTTGAACTGTCCATTAAATAGACTTTTTCTTTACAGTAGTAAACATATTAATATCGGCATCATGCATTATATAGCAGCACGAACATATGTTCTTGGCCCCCCTGCATATCACAAGACTCCCTATTGTCAAACGCTAATGTGTTCTGACTTTAGGGTCGCCATGAACAGCTCTATTATGAGCAATCATTAACTACCTACGGAGGAGGATGTTGGAGATTTAGACACATGTTGAGTTTTCCTGCTTGGACTGAATGTCACCAATTAAACACGACGCTAGTAACAGATCTGCTGACTATTTGCCTTTCTTAACACATGAATATTAATTTAAGTATTTTTAAAATTCCTCTGTATTGTATTCTGGACAATGCTGTATTTGGCCAAGTTATACAAGCCCACTCTGTGACCATAAACCACCCCTAATATCTGCTTAGTGAATAACAAGTCCATAACTACTGAGTATGCAGTGCCAAAACAAACAAGTGGTTCTAAGGCTCCAAAGCATCTTTTGAAGTTGCTTGCATCTTCAATTTTTTTTGTTGCCTCATTCAGAATTAATTTGATTTAGATAGTTATTTTACACATCAAGCAATATATCAAAGGCTAGCTAGCCTGTGGGTGTTTTTTTTTTGTGGTTTTATACACAACCACAAAATAACGTTGCAAAACACATAAAATAAAGTAATCAAAACTAGAGAGTGTATGAGAATACTACAAAGGAATGAGAATAATAATAATAATAATAATAATTAACAGCTTGCCCTTCATATAGTCTCTGCCTATGTTTCACATGAGGTTTAGCACACTAATGCCTTACAGGGGAAACATATCATTGACATATCAGACTGATCCCACACAAGGGAAGTCCATATATCGGCAGGTCCCTTCTGCACAACAGAACACAGAAATACTGTATGATAATTCTAGGCACAATGAATCCACACCTCCATTCTAAACTTTGGGACAAGATCAAAAAGAAGATCAAATAACCTGAGATAGAGTATACCTGACAATCACTCAAGAACCAATATAGAAGAGTTGTGCTCATAAGCTTACAATCAAATATCCACTAGTGTCCTCAGAAGATGCTCTAACTAATTTGAAGGATACAGGATTTGATGAATAAAATAACATCAATTTCTATTTTCATTAGAAATATCTCCAGCATGGGATCATATGTCCATAAGAAAGGAAGGAGGAGTGTAAACACAGGTAAAATAAATAATCTAGCTCTGTCATTGATTGTAGATAACACTGCCAACCCTATATATCCAACACATGCAACACTCTTCTCTCGTGTTCAGCCTAGATATCACTCTCACTCCCTCCTTGTAGGAGAGAATCAGTTCTCATTTTGGTGTATGAGAAAGGGTCTGGTACTGCTCCTCTATGCTGATGTGTACTAGGAGTGTTTTCTTGATGACATCAAATGACAGTGCTTGAACACAACAAAGCAAATTACATTTCACCCGCTTGCGCACCCCCCCCCCCCCCCTTTATTTATTTTTTTAAACTTGTCCCCTTATTGCATCTCTTAACAGAAGAACAAACTGGCTTTTATTTCTTTATATCCCATTAAACGTTCCACTATAGAATACCCTCCTTTTTCCCTTAAATCCATTTCACATTAATTTCTGTCCATATTCATCATGTTGCCTCTTACTCAAACTCTCCATAACTGCTAATAAGGTCCATTCACATTAAACTTGTCACCTTTGTAGCCTCTTTCATTGCATCACATCTTCTTGAACCACCTAAAAACACATCACCCTCTCTACAATCTCCTTCACGTTATCTCACCCTCTTCTTTATCATATCGCCTCCTTTACCATGTCATTTTCTTTTACCATTATCAAAGGACCATTATAGTGCCAGGATAATAAACTTGTTTTCCTGGCACTGTAGTATTAATAGCACCCCCCCCCCACTCTCCCAACCTCATGGCCCCCCTCCCGCCGGGCTGAAGGGGGAGGAAGGGGGTCAAACAAAGCCGCGCGCGCAGTCAGTCCATAGGAAAGCATTGTCATTGCTTTCCTTTGGACGCTGGCGTCTTCTCACTGTGAAAATCACAGTGAGAAGCGCGGAAGCGCCTCTAGCGGCTGTCAATGAGACAGCCACTAGAGGCAGGATTAACCCATATGTAAACATAGCAGTTTCTCTGAAACTGCTATGTTTACAGCAGGCAGGGTTAACCCAAGGTGGACCTGGCACCCAGACCACTTCATTGAGCTGAAGTGGTCTGGGTGCCTATAGTGGTCCTTCAAGCTATCTGGCATAAAATTTAATTATATATATGTTTTACTGTGGTATTACCTAATTTTCTACCAAACATCTTCCATCCTCATTTCCAACTTCATGCATGGTACTAAACAATGTCTAGAATAAATTTGCAGCCTACCTAGATTTTCCTTTGCCATATGACCTGCCAACAATAGTTAATAAATTACTATTTTTGTCTCGTATCCATTAATAGCATATAAAGCTCATGCACATACAAGACAAACATCCATATGTAAACATGACAAAACAAACGGTTACCTCTGCATTTAACCATTAACATAAATACATAAATCATGTATTTAAAGTCAGGCAAATACAACAGAAAACAGATATGCAGATAGACAGAGCATTCAGTAATTTTATTATGATTATAAATACATTACATATATACATTTAGGCTTTATGAGCTCCTACCAAGAACAGCTGAAAAATGACAATAAATCTTATGTGAATTAAAACAGCAAGCGCTATATTTACTAGCACACAGTTTGCAGATAGTCTATTAATAATTATGCAGGATTATTTTGTATTCTGGTTAATAAGCAAGTGTTTGTATACTCATCCCTGTCTCTTTTAAAAATGTTGTAGTAGATGACATGGCAGTCATGATCAGGGCCATCTTTAACATTAAATGGACCCTGGGCAAGCATTTGCTTGGGCCCCCTGGATCCTGCCTCCCCCCAGACTTGCACCATCAGGGCATGTACTGTATTTATTCGAGTATAACGCGCACACATGTATAACGCGCACCCCTAATTTTCGATTAAAAATCGGTATAAAATTTTATTTTTAATATAAAATTAGGGTGCTTGTTATACTCGAATAAATATGCTCCGATAATACCGACCGCCGGGCTCATTACAAGCCCGGCGGTCCTGGGGGGGCGGGCAGCAAGCGTTTACTCACCTCCGTGCAGCTCCTCCAGCTTCCCAGTGTAAATCTCGCGAGACCCGCGGCCAGCTCTGACGTCAGAGCTGGCCGCGGGTCTCGCAAGATTTACACTGGGAAGCTGGAGGAGCTGCACGGAGGTGAGTAAACGCTTGCTGCCCGCCCCCCCCAGGACCGCCGGGCTTGTAATGAGCCCGGCGGTCCTGGGAGGTATAATCGGAGCACCCACTCGACTATTTATTCGAGTATAACGCGCACCCCTAATTTTAAATAAAAAAAATCGGTACAAAATTTTGCGCGTTATACTCGAATAAATACGTTAATCATGCCCTCCACCCCAACAGTGGTAGAACGAATGTAGAGAGGACTCTGGTGCAAGAAAGTTTTTGGGCCTCCGATCTAGGGCAAGAGTGGAGAAAATAATTCCCACAATGCAATGCCAGCTGGGGATCTACAATTTGGCCATTCTAGCAGGGCTGTCTTTGAGAGCAGTGTTTGTGCATTTGAATGTGAGCATGTTTTTGTATAGAGTATATGTGTGCATGTAGGGTGTAGTATTGGTGTTTGATTGAAGAGGTGTATTTTTATATACTTTTGAGTTTTAATTCAGGGGTGGCTTTGCATGTAATGTTTGTGTTTGCATGTTGTGTTTGATCGCTGGGATGTAAGCACATGCATACATACACATTAGCACGCAGATACACACAAACACACTGATACCTGAACACACCTAAACACATGCGCATACTGACACAAACACACTGGCGTTTACACACACACTAGCGCATACACTAGGATACACACAGATACGGTCACATACATACACACACACTCAGATACACACACTTTGATACACACAGATATAAAAACACTGGCACAGCCACATACAGAGATACACACATTCAGATACAAACAGACAGGTACACATACACAGAGGTACACATGCAGGGGTGTATTTGTGTGCAGTGTTGGCGTAGGAATGCTGGTATGTATGCATTGCCACACACACTTACACAAACACTGAGATACATGCAGACACAGGAACACAGATACACATGCAGTGGTGTATTTAAGTGCAATGTTAGCGTTGGGATGTAGTAGTGTTTTTGTGTGCAGTATTGGCACTGGAATGATGGGATGTATGCATTGCCGTATGCATAGATACACACACTGACACACATATACACACACACACAAGTACACATATACATACACAGGTTTACATACACACAGATACACATACACACTGACACACAGGTACACATGCACTGACACAAACACAGCCAGAAACACACACACAGTCAGATACACACACTGACACAAACACAGCCAGATACACACATACAGTCAGATACATACACTGACACACACAGCCAGATAGACACACAGCCAGATACACACACTGACAAAAACATAGCCAGGTACACACTCATAGTCAGATACATACACAGCCAGATACAGACACACACACACTGACAAAAATACAGCCAGATACACACACTGAGCCAGACCCAGGTACTATCAGTTTACATAGATTAGCCACCCTCCTTTCTCCTTACCTTTACAGAAGGGTAACTTCCCTGGGGTCCAGTTGGAGCTGGATGGCTGAGGTTGATGGTAGTCTGAGGAACCTGCTATCTCAGTCCCTCTCCTTTTCTTCCTACATTTGTGCCTCCTCCACCTCAGCGGCACTCTGTTACTTTTGAGGAAGTGGTCTGACATCACTTCCTCCCAGCAAGCAGGAAGACAGGGCCAGGTATGGAGCACACTTAAAGGGCCAGGGGCCCCTGATTACATCACCTGTTGCAGCCCACTGGAAAATTTCGCAGGATCCCAGTGGGCTGTCAGGTCCTGGTTGCAGGCAGGAGGCCCCCCTGTAAGCTGCTTTGGGCCCCCCAGGAGTATTTGGGCCCGGGGCAGCTGCCCTTTTTGCCCCTTGTTAAAGACGGCCCTGGTCATGATATTGTAAGCTTTGCGAACATGTACTTCTAACATTATAGTTTCCGGTTACCTGCCCTGTATCATGGATAATGTATATGCTGCAAGAGTCCTGATTTACCACCTTCACAATTTTACTCGACATACTGCAGGGCAGCACTTTCTGTATGTTATACAAAAGAAGTGGAGCTGCCCTCTCTATCTAAACAACATACAATAAAAATAGATAAATAAAGGGTGGCAGCACACCTAAAAATAGGGCTCCCTCACAGGCCCTATGACATAAAAGGTAAAAACAGATACACTAAAATAAAACAATAGTATACTGCTATCACATATGACAAACTGGAGAAATGGAAAATATGCCCAAAAGTCTCTATGGTGGATAAATCCAGAATGAGGAACCTGTCCGTGGAGGATGGTACAATCTTGATAGTAGGTGAATTCCTCAGTGTAAAATCAATTCTTGGCATTCATATGAAATAGATAAGGTTGACGACTAATGGTGCAATATGTCCCAATTAGGTGTAGAATAAAGTATAAAAGAATCTCTATGGTCCTACTCATGTTTTATAGAGCTATCTACTTAGCTCTAGTGTTGATAGCGTACAGTGGTACAATCCCCACTTATGGGATACGTGAGGTCTATGTAGTCTTGCTTGATATAGGAACCATATAAAATAAAGAGACAGCAATAGTGCTTAAAGTATAAAAACCACAGGTGAGATAATAAAATAACAAGTGGTTACTCACATTTGATTGAGCAGGCTAACTGCTCACTGAAAACAGCTTAAGTGGTATAATCCCCACCTAGGATTCTTTGGAGTAATATCCTCACTGGAAAGATAAAAAACTTCTGGTACCAGGTAAAAAGGATGGTGATAATGGCAATTATCTATTTCATATAAAACGCCAAGAATTGATTTCACACTGAGGAACACACCTACTACCAAGATTATACAATTCTCCATGGACAGGTTCCTCACTCTGGATTTATCCACCATAGAGACTTTTTAATTTTGGACTTTTGGGCATATTGGAGAAATATATACACTGCAAAATAGAAATTAGATAGTGTGTGTGAGAGTATGAGTGTGAGGCTACAAACTCCCAGGGTCGGATACTTCTCCTGTGACATTCTCTTTCACCAGGGACAGCCATAGATGTGACAGCTGATTATTGGATGTCAATAGGTTTCTATAAAAGTGCTGCACTGTGTCCATTCCCTGACATAAGCCGATTGTGTTACTTTATGATTGAAAAACACCAGCCTGCAGATACTTGTCCCTCGTTATGCTTTCCTTCATATATTTGACCATTAACTAATTGGAATGGTGAAATCAGGAGATGGATCTGTAGCGTTACTTACCTTATCCAGGGGCCGGCCGCGGTCCTCTCTTCGAGCCGCGCGCGGTCCTGCTGCTGCACGAGCCGCGCGCGGCTCATCCAACGGCTTCAATAGGAAGGCGGGCAGTGACCGCGAGAAGCGGTCACGTGTCCCGCCTGAATCTAAGAGCGCGCCGGGGGTTTCGGGCGCGCTCTTAAAGAGACAGTGGGAGCCTAAATTGCCAAAAGGCTCCCATTGGCCGCTGTCATGCCACACTCCCCATACACTTACCTTTTGGGCGTGTGGATATGACAGGAGCCAATCACATTAGTTTAGAAGCTATTTAAACTTACCTCTCCCTTTACTCCCTGCCCTATCATGGTTTCTGTTTCAGTTCCCTTTAGCGTTTGTTGTGTTCAGTTGTGTTCCTTCGTATTGACCTTGGCTTTGTTTCTGACTACGTTATCTCTTTATCCTTATCTGTTCTGTTTGCCGGCTTGCTGTTTACTGTGTACCAGACCCCGGTTAGTCCTAGTTTACGCTTTTTCTCTGTGCCCTTGACCTCGGATCGTTTCTGACTCTGTCTCCTCTCATATACGTCGAGTCCGGCCATTCTAAGGTCCAGTAGACGTATCTCTCCTCTGTGTTGTCTTTTGTCGAGTTGAATCCTGCGAGTTGGGGTATATTTTCGTTACAGGATCTAAGTAAGGTTCAAGAGTTTGTTTGGTTTTCCATTTAAAACCATGCATTTGAAATCACGCATGTTACTTAATGAATCATCTATCAGGTGGAAATTGCATTTTGTTCCTGTGATGTCTCTTTAAATGAGAACTATTTTTTCACATTTAAGCAGAACATGTTATTGTACCTTTAAGCACATATTTCAGCTGTGAACATTGTAATACACATCTAAATCTTAGACTTTGTTGACAAATCATTACAAAGCAATAATGATTTTACTTCTTTATACTTGATGGAGTTTTGTAGCTTAAGTTTAAAAGAGTCTTATTAATTACACTATGCTCCTTGGTGTCTTCTACTCTTTTGTACAGCATGTAGGAATTAATCTGAATACGCCTACAACAATCTTATAAAAAGGATGTTCTCCTCTTGTCTTGGAAAAAGATCAAGGCTTTGCTAGAATTTCACAGCCCAACAAACACTTTTTTTTCCAGCAGCGATGGAGTGATTTATGAACATACCACACAAAAACATGTTCAGTCAGTATACAGGACTATTTGTTCAAGCATCGAGACAATGCACTTAATGATGAACACAGAAAATATGTTTTATGCCAGAAACTGCAACCAGTGAGAGGAGTTGATTAACCACTTAATGAATGTTCGGATGTTCCATACCATCCTCCACAGACTGGGGGTAAGCATGGCACATCCTAAAGGTCTGATGTGTTTTTATAGTAAAGCGCTGCGGAATAGGCTGGCGTTGTATAAATACCAATAATAATAAAGTGAGCAAAGTTAAATCCCTGCTCACACCAAGGAGAGCCAGGTATCACACCTGATGACCCCCTCGGTATGTTGAGGCCATATTTAGTGGCAATGGACTGGCAGATGAGCTCTTTGCAGAAGTCAAAGTGAGCTCTGCATACAGACCTAATAGTTTGCTGATATATTACCACGTGGCCTATCCCAGAGTTTAAGTCCTTGAAACAGCCCTGGACATCCTCATGCTGTGCATGAAGACGTCTAGCAACTAGAAAATCCCCATAGGAAAGCATTGAGGCAATAATTTCATATGAGGAAATGTGCCCCCATATGCTGACTTGGGCAGATGAGATGACCCTGCACTAAAAAACGTTTAACCCTTTATTTGTGACGGGGAGAGCGAGGCAAGAGAGGGGCCAGAGGACACTATGGTGTTGTGAATACAGTTTTGTATTCAGTGGCGGGGCCACGGACCGTCCATTTGGCACATCGGTCGTGGACCGAGGGCCAGAGGCAGTAAGGACACGGCACACACCTATTGTCTAGTGGGGAAATCAGAGGTTGTCCGCATCTGACCTGGCATAACTAAACATACTTCATCTTGGCGAAAGTCACGGGCTCCTAACAGCGTGGGTCCGTGGGACTGCAACTGATCGCATGATCACCGTCTCCCACCGCTTTCCTGGCCGTGTGAAATCAGGCAGCATGCGGCATCTCCCTGCCAGGTCTCTTTAGTCAACTGGCACGGTCCAGCAAAGCGCTCGGTGTGAGGTGAGAGCATAGGATGTGACATCACATCCCTTTTTTTTATTACACATATGCAGAGTCCATATAGCATGCGTGTGTGTGTGTGTGTGTGTGTGTGCCTCTTCTCCAAGAGAAACAGGCAGAGGTTTTACTTTAAGCAGCAGAAGTTGGAGGCAAAAGGTGGGTTGTAGCCACAAATGGGGGTGAGATGGTTGGCACAGACATTTGGTCCTATTGGTAGAAACAGGGTTGTGGAGTGATTTAGTTACAAACTGAGATTCGTCAGATATACATTTCGGGTGCAAAGGAAGTACAGGTGAATGGGTGAAGTCACAATTGGGGTGATTGGGCACCGAGGGTGACACACATTAAGGTGAAATGGGGCAGAGAAGTATGTGATGGTGGAATTGGAGTAATGTGCACTGAGGAAGAAACATCTGGAGTTAGAGGAGTGAGATGGTGAGACATTGGAGTTAGGGTCACAAATGGAGTGAGTACTACTGTTACACACACACACACACAGACACTGATCAAATTCACACATCCATGCATTCATACAGAGACTCTCCACACTACCCCTCTCCCGCTGGTCACTCTCTGTAGCCATGCCGATTGGCCAAATTACCCGGCCGTTGTACTCAGGTGCTGGCTGAGTGAACACAGCCTGAGGGGTTGAGAGCAGCCACGGCCACATTATGAGCTAAAGACCACTGGGATAAATTACGTCATATCCCGGCAGCAGAGTGCTCTAGGAAGAGAAGGGCAGCAACACCTATAAATGAGTGTGTGAGAGATTTTTTTTTATTTTTTTTTTATGTGCTTCTGCATTTACACACCAAAATTCCAGACAAATAAACCCCTGCATTCACACACAGCTGCTCTACACAATACACAAACACCCTGACTTTGACACATGCAATGATAATCTGAAATTACATATAAATACAGGACTGCATTAACATTCTTGCAGTAGACAGAATGCATCCCTTCATTCACACACAGTTTCACGACACTCAGATATGTCATTGAATATGCACACATTGGCATTCTATAAATATATACATGAATTCATACTGGAATTATATGCAAAAAAAAGTCCATTCGCATTGATTTTACAAGCTAAAATGAAAACATGCAGTCATAATGTTGGATTTACTTAATACATATATTTTGGACTTCAAAGGGCCCAGAAACTAATTTTGCCGGGGGCCCAATCAGCTGTCAGACTATCTTGTTAGGAATACAAAGAGGGAGAGTTTCCCTTAAAGATTAGAAATCTGTTTTAGAACCATAACATTACTTATGTATGAATTGCTGGAAATTCAAGGTCAGCTATGTAAAAATGTAAAGTTCACTCTGAATTCATAACAATTCACACTTTTATAAATACCACTCAAAGGGTTTTACTGACAGCTCTCCAAATTGCTATTAGTGTTTGCAGACTTGTAAATCTAGCTGTTTCAAAAGAAACTGACACTATAAACAATGTGCAAGCTCTTTAAAGGAAAACAGACATTAAAAAGGTGAATTAAACTGGCATTAAGCAAGACACTAAACATGTTCTTACATGTATCACGTCTAGTATTAAAACCTTCTGCATCTTACACATTGTTCATTTATTTCATATTCTAACATATTGCTTGATAATCTACAATGGTTTTTGCTTGGGTAGGTTGGGAAGTGTAACTTTGTCTCAGTATATCTCTTGACTGGGTTGAAATTTCAGAAAATTCAAACACGCCAAAATGAGTGTTTAATAAAGATTCTGTCTTCATGAAATACTCATTTTGCGGATGCAGCGTACTGACTTCTTTGAAAATTCCACAAAATAATAAAACAAAGAAAATCACCAAAAACTTATATTTACCTTTTTTCAATTACCAATTATAAAAAAGATTGAGCAAATAACATCGCAGTCCAGTTCAGTCCTGAAATAGCCAAAGTACTGTACACTTTGCAAATAAGGAGGAAAAATAGAAATATTGTTTAATTTTCCTCTTTTCTGTATGAGTTCTCTCTTTTATGAAGTCTAGGCACAAAAGTCGAGCTTATATACAACATTACAGACAGTGAGCCAATATTGACCCCTTAAGGACACATGACGGAAATATTCCGTCATGATTCCCTGTTATTTCTAAAGTTGTGTTCTCACAATTTACAAATGAATATCGGTTAAATACAGGGGATAAGTAAACATCCCCAGTACAAATGTGCATTTCGAGTAAATTCGCTTTCGGATGGAGGTTAGGCAAATCCCCCTTGTGATCAGGACAGTGCTCGCATATTATTTATCCTGAAGGAGATCTAAGTTTACATAATCTATATTTAAAGCTGTGGTGAGTTGAAGTAGTGATGAACTACTAAAACTAAGCTTGACAAGCATCAATAGACCACACGTAAATAATTTATATTCCTTAATGTGTTTAGCGTAAAAACAATGATGATGAAAATTAACAATAAAAAAATACCATACAAGTCAGCACTGTCAGGATCGGGACAGGGATCCAACACGCAGAATACAAACAGGAGCTAGGTACGTATACCGGACCTTAGAATGGCCGGACTAACGTAAGGAGAAAGCAAAGAATGGTCAGAGACAAGCCGAGGTCGAGGGAACGAGAGAACAGGTAAGCGAGAGACGAGCCGAGGTCAAAGGACACGAGAGATAAGCAGGAACGAAAGTACAAGCCGAGTCAGAACCAAAGAGACAATAGTAATAAGAGCACTGAGTGACCAGACAAGCTAGAACCACGACAGGGCAATGAACCATTACACACATCCCTATTTTATACCTAGCTCTTTGATTGATGACTCTGCCCCTGCCGAGCCCTGATTCGTTGTTCGGAACTAGATTGACAGGTCGGGACGTGATTGCCGTCATGACGTCGGCTCCTGAGCGCCGCGTCATAAAAGGAAGCGGGGCTATCGCGGCCGGCGTGTAAACGGTTATGAGAGCTGTGAGGATTGGGTGAATCAGTCCCCCTGAGAGGACGGCCGCCAGAAAGTCCAACCTCCTCCGAGGTAGAGACTTCAGGTACCCTGACAAGCACCGAGGCAGTCCCTTCAGGGCAACTGCTTTGCCTCCAATGAAGGCATCAGTTCCTATGATTTTTGTCCAATAAGCAATGGGGATATATAGGGTGCATGCATGGCAATCACTATTTTAATCAGAAGCACTCATGGCTGTGTGTCATGATGCCAAATGTGAAGTCCTTTGAATTTTAAAGGTCCTTAATGAGGAAGCACCTCTAATAGCAGTCGTTCTGATAGTAACTGGAGGTGTGTTCTCTGACAAACGTAAATATTAGTTTCACAGAAATGGCAATATTTAATTCACTGTCCTAAAATTTGAAATTCACACTTTGGTGAACAAAGCGTTAAAGGAACACAAACATGTATTCCTAACCCTATGGTGGTAAAATCACAGTTTAGGTTTCCGTCCCACAAGCCTCCCTTTTAAAAGGTGACTTTACTCACTTTTCACAGCAGCAGGCCCTGCCTCACTCCACTTCCTTGGCAGAAATGAAGCTTTATGATCTCAGCCAATCCGATGCTTTCCCATTGGGGAAAGAAAAAAAAAATAAGTGGGGAACACGGTACAGCACTGACACAGAAAGCACCTCTAATGGCCGTCTCAGTAACTGCCACTAGAGGTGTTAATAGCCAGAAATGGAAACAATGTATTTTCTCTGCACATTCAGGGTTTACATTAAAAAGCCTTAAGGGATGCTCTATAGAACCCAGTACAACTACATTAAGCTTGTTTCTGGTGACTATAGTGTCCCTTTAAGTATCTATATGATCACACACACAGACAGATTTCTTATTACTCAGAGTAGACACCTGTCCTGTGCCTGCTCTACCTGTTAAAAAAAAATAAAAAATACCTACCTCCTGTCCTGTGTCTGCAAGACCCTGGGATCACTGTACCCAGTATAAAGAGGCTGATTTATGCATGGTCCCACCCCCTCACACAAAACACAGTGATCAGTGCATGGCCCCACACCCTCTGACAGCAATCTGTACATGTTCCCACCCCCACTGACAGAACACAGCAATCTGTGCATGGTCCCACCCCCTCAGACGTTGTAATATCCTTTCAATGTTTTTGTGCGTTATGGGAAAAATATGGCAGCTCCTTTACTTAATACATCCTGCTACTACCCACACACACTCTTTATGTGTATATACAACAACTGTTATCATATTTAAAAGTCCAAGTACAGTCATTTATTCGTTTGGGGAAAGGGAGGGGGAGCTATAGAATTCTGTGCCTACAGGTGCTTGTGATGTAAATCTGGTCCTGGTCACATAGTTTTAAAAAAATTTTTCGCCATGCAGAAGAGTCAGTTTTATACCCTTCAGGAAGATGGGTTTTGAGAAGTACGAAGACTTTTCTCATAAGTAACAAATGTCCTTGTTAGGTGCAAATTATGTTTACTGTATATAAGACCTGAAATCCAGAAAAAATAAACACGAATTAGAAAGATAAAAAGAGTTGCAACTATGCCAGCAATTTGGAGAATGTTTCGATGCAACGTTTTGAAATGATAACAAAAGTGGAAAAAAAAAATCTTAGTGTTTATATAAAAAGTTTACATAACAAGGCCTTTGAGCTCTGTAGGAAGGAGACATCATTTGCATTTTGCACAGGAATACATTGGTCATGCTACAGGAGATGAATAGTTAAAAATCTTCCATTATGCACCAGAATCTGAAGCAGACGAAAACCCAGCCACAAAAGGGGATATAAAAAGACTTATGGAGGGAGGACCTCTAAAAGGTCCAGACAGACGTGGAGGGCGTCCGCCACGTGGTCCAAGATTTGGAGGCGCGGGAGACCTCCAGGGACAGAAAACTCTGCGATACAGACAAGAACATGCAGCTGCTCTCATCGCAGGTACAAGACCTGAGGCGTACGGTGACCACCATAGAGGCAAGACACAGGCAAAAAAACCTGCGACTCAGGGGTATCCCTGAAAACATAGAAAATACGCAGCTCCTACACTATGTCCACACACTCATAGCTGCCATGGGCATTAAAAACGCCACAGACAAGACACAAATTACCACAGCTTTCAGGGTGCGGAAATCAGCAGCGGCACCTAAAGAAGCACCCAGGGACGTTATTATCGTTACCAGGGACATCTCTGTGAGGGCCGCCATATTAACCCGATCCAGGGAAATGGGAACGGTGTCTCACGACGGACACAGAGTGGCAGTGTACACAGACACACCGTTCTCAGCCCTAACAGAGAAAAGAAAACTAGCACCTATAGCCAGAATGTTGAGAGATGCTAACACAAGATACCGCTGGGGCATGGACGGATCCCTCACCACAGACATCAAAGGTGAAAGGCACACGATCACCTCAAAAGATGATCTCGGCGGTTTCCTGCAACTCGCCGGCCTGCCATCATTGCAGCAGCAAGAGCCCCCACCATCCAAAGACCTACCGGTAGAACCGGAGAGCAGCAAATATAACAAGCGCAAACAAGATAAGACACCTGGTACCACAATAAAGAGACTGACACCTGCATTCAGAGGAGAGTCAGAACGCAGGCAAAATAGACAGCCGGATTGAGGAACAGGAGAATGGTCATTGCTGTTTAGGCTGACAACCAATATGTTGTGTGTCTCCTTCCCAAGTGCCCATATATACCGCTATATACCACTATATTAGTTTTATGTTCCCACACTGTTTGATGTATATGTACCTCTAAAAAGAACATGACAGATATAATTGTCAAACTGTAAAACTTTCAATAAAACAAATTGAAAAAAAAAATAAAAAAATCTTCCATTATGTGGAAACCCCTTTCCATTCCTCAGTAGCTTTCATTTTTATAGTACAAGATTAAGTGAGGTATGACAGAAGCTGTACAGTCACACACCCAGGACTGGGTCTTAGGAGGAAGTGCATATTTGACATTAGCAAAACTGTTTAATAAAGAAAAAGGACAAATGACACAATGGGGCTATTCTACGTTCACAAACATTCCCACAATAGCTTAGTTTGTAAGTTCATTATATCCAAGGTCACACAACCTGCATGATGTAGTCGTACAGTTATTTATTCACAAAACTGGAAAATGTGTTCGTCATGAGAACTACAACACAATTTGAAAAATGCCAAATTGGCTATTTTTACCCTATAGGTGAGTTTACCTGCAATTTGCAAAGTCTTTGTCAATTCTCCACAATTCCCAGTTTACTGAATTGCAATAGGTTTGTCAATGTATCTCTTTTGGTAAAAATATAAATCATAAAATTTATCAAAAGGAACCATGGGATTTGGGTAGAATTTGTATACAAAGTACACACATTAAGAGAAAGTCATTGTGTAAAATGATATCCAATATGAAGCTTTAATAATAAAAAAAAAAAAAAACCTCATGCCTCAAACACATGGTTCTAGAATTTTGTAGATTATACTAGCTTTAGTGTAACTATAATTATTGATTCTCTATATTCCCCACAATACTTTGAGAACAGTAATCTGGCAAAGGATTATGGGGATTGAACTCTAGTTACATCATCAATCTAGAATGTTGGAACCCAAACATAGCTTTGCTGGACCACAAAGCCCCTTGGGGCTGAAACAACAGTAAGTAGTAGACAAACTGGTTTGGTACGGTTTGACAACTTAGCTGGGTGATCTGGGCACCTACATCAAATCCATGTTCTACTGCAGTAGAATCTGGATGTCTCCAAAGAAAATAAAAGAAATGCTGGACCAGGCTCAAAGTGCTCAGCTTACACTCCCCTCATAATGAGTGAGGTCCTGAATGGACCTCCATCACTATGTAGATTAGTGGTTCCCAAACCAGTCTTCACACCACCTACCAGTCCAGGATTTAGGGGTTACCCAGTTGTGCCTATGGTGTTTTAGAAATGAGGAAATTAGAATCCAGCTACTCCTGCAGAAAAAGATCAGATGCAGGGTAGGCGATCAGAGGAAACCAGTGGGATCCATGTATGCTGTCAAAAATTGTACTAAAAGTACTAGGACACCCCAGGTACTATAACCACTACAGCGTGATGTCACTTTTAGGATCCTTAGGATGTTCTTTATACTTTGTTTCTCTCCAATAGTTGATGAACATGATCATTTTAGTACTTTGCAATTTGTTTCAGCCTAGCTATACAACAGCAATGAATGGAAGCACTTAGAGATGTAAGGGTTACGCATTAAATGATGTAGTTTACAGGAGAACCTCATTATACCTCTCAGTTCAGATTTTAATTTCTGCACAGACACTCAATTAGCAGTTTTCCAAGAATAATATCACTGATTGTGGTGATTTGTTAATGTGTGAGAAACATCAGCAGTTTTAGGAAACAAATAGCACAACCACAATACATAATATATTAATCAGCTGTATTGATTCAGTTATACCTGAGGAATCGAACATGCATAATGTGCTAGCTCTGCCCAAACTAGAGAATGTCCCATTCAATACAGGTGCCGAATACACAGTTATCACAACTGGTACAGACCAATGGCATAGGGGCACACTGTGCATACAGCATTGGAAAAAAAAATTGGACATTTATAAATATGTGGTTAACCTGTTAACGCCTTGGTCGATTAATAATGAAACGAATATTAAGATTCATGTTTCACATTCAAATAAATTACAGAAGTTAAGATGTGGTGATAAAACCACATCCCTTCCCCTGTACTTCATCCACTGGTAACCCACAAACATGCATAGTTGAGCAATAGCTGCATCGTGGTGGCAGTGCCCTCTGCACATATAGTCAGTATAGTCTGCAATGCAGATTTCTCTGGGAGTGTAGTGGTTAAACACAGAAACCATTACACCTTTCCAGACAGACACATATATTCAGATCAGATCAGATCACAACACTGTGTCTTCTAAATAGAATCATCCCACTGCAGAGATGTAACTTCAGGTCCAGAAAGGTTATAGCTGACACGCCTGATACATTGTAACACTAAGCTAATTGGACTGGTCCAACAAATGGTTAAAGGTATATGGGAACAAATGGCCCTATAAGCAGCCCCGCATCTGGCTGAGCATCACTAGAGTGGTAGTCAGTAACAGCTAGAGCCACATTACTATGCAGCACTGTGCTTGGCTGCCTTCACCCACTCACTAATTCAGTGCTAGGATCTCACAGATCACATTGAATGATAAACAACCAGCTAATGGCTCACTCCAAAAATGGAAACAAAAAAAAACTTCCCTTTTCAATCTCAGTCTATTCATTTGCATGATGCTCTATAAAACAACAATGTGCCCAGTGTGTGGAACCTGAGACCATGGCAACTTCAAATTAAATGCACCATTCACAATATGGATACAGTTTAACAAGGAAACCACCTAGAAAACCAGAAACACGCTCACAGCTCTTTTTTTTTTTTATATCTGCTAACCATCATGCATATCCACAATTTAAAATGGATTTAACCCTTTGGGCTCTAACTAGCTCTGACTTACTGCATCCTTCTGGCAATCACATGGTTAAATAGAATCAGGAGGACCAGGCTGAATGCCAGTGTTCTGTCTTGCAGTAGGTTCTAGTCTAGTGATGGCTAAGCACTGGTGCTCCAGCTGATTGGGGACTACATTTACCATGATGCACTGGAACACTATCTGTGTACCAGGCTGAGTGCAGGGGTTAATCCCCCAAATTACCTGCTTGCACAGTGTCTGATAGATCATGGCTCACTGAGGTCCTGGGAAATTCCTTCAGCTTTCTGGAGCTGAGATTAAGGATGCCAGAGTTTGCAGCCTCCTCCAGGGCTCTCTCCAGCCCCCGGTTGACAGGCAGGTTGAGGCTGAAGTTGGTCACCCCATTGCCGGCGATGTGCTGCTGCTGGTGGGGGAGCTGATACTGGCCATGGAGTGAGGGGCTGGCGGCTGGGAGGGCTGAGAATGGCTGAGACTCGTTTCCCAGCGTCGCCATCTTCCCTCCTGCTCCTCCTGAGTGTTGTGTCTGGGCCAGTTACACTGTACGGGAGAGAGAGTACAGCGCGGAGCAGACAAGGGGAGTCAGCCAGAGGCAACAGCTGCAGTACTCAGCGCTTTCCTGGAGGTCTCTTTGCCTTCTGGAGTGTGGAAGCAAGGGGCGCGCGTGCTCCCCCTGCTGGCCATCCTACATGCAGCCTGTACCATGGTACCAGGAATTCTTCCTTACAAGCCAGTTTCCTGCTACAAAAAAATAAAAAGTTCCCATGCTGTATGCAAGTCCTCAGAAGTTGACATGCAACCAATCCTCTGCTTTAACCGGTCTTGAACGTCTATTGTCTGATTAGCCACTACATAGAAATTTCCTGCCCACTTTTCCTGTGTGGGTTAAGGTGGAATGGGATATATGGCTTCCT
Source organism: Pelobates fuscus (assembly GCF_036172605.1). Taxonomy (NCBI): domain Eukaryota; kingdom Metazoa; phylum Chordata; class Amphibia; order Anura; family Pelobatidae; genus Pelobates; species Pelobates fuscus. The sequence continues at coordinate 378,836,783 of NC_086317.1, read as the reverse complement.
CTGGAATGGGGTTATGGGTATGCATTGTTTATTAATATTTATAGGGCAGTAGTAAGGGTGAAACAGGTAATGTAAGCTTAAAAATAATTTTATATATATATATATATATATATATATATATATATATAAACCCCCATAGGATATGGACATTATAAGTGGATTATTATTGGGTCTTGTTTTTTTTTCTGTTTTTTTTTTTTGTTTTTTTTGCACTCAGATTTAGAAATTAAGAGCTGGTCAGTTTTTGTTCTTGTGTCAGATCCTCAGTGATAAAATAGGTGATTTAAATATTTATTATGCTGATGGGGATTGATCAAAAGCGTAGGAAAATTAAAGGGACCGTTTTATTTGCTGTGATATTTGTTCTTTTTTACTCCCTCCTTCCCAATTTCCCCCTCCCTTTTTCCCTCTTCCCCTCAGCTTCCTTTCCCTTCCCATTATCCAAAACTTATATTAAATCTAATAAAGTGTTAAAGTGTAATTCTATTAAAAGTATCCATTACAAATATGCTGATGTAGACAATCAAATTCCATTCCTGTCCCGGCGTCAGAGGGAAGATGTTAGTTGGAAGGACTCTCTGGCAAGTCTGTAACCAGAGGCCAGAGTTTCCATATGTCATTATATAACCCCAAGTTCCCAAGACTAACTGTCATGCCAAACCATGAGTTGGCATTTGATATATGTTATAAGTTGTTGTTGTAAGCTTTGATATAACATGCATTGTAGGCTTTGATCTTACACCAGGCCTAAGCCATAAAACTACTAAGATAACCATCACCAGAACTGGGCATAGGGCATTGTAAAAGGTATTGGTGCATATGCTGTGACTTTGGGGTCTTCAAAGGACAACGTAATTTAATAAAATATGGAGTGGGCAATAAACTGCCAGGCCAAACCCCTCTAATCCACCCAGGGGTCTGCCCACTGAGAAACAACTAGTTTTAAGGTATATATTGGGGATGTTTGACTATCCAGAGAGAGATTTATTTTTTTCAGCAAGTACCAGGAGACCTGTAACATCTGCATTTCCTACAAGAATGATATATAAGGGGTAATTATATGTAAGGATTTTCTTGTGCACTGTGGATTCTTTTTGTCAGATTAAATGTTTATTTAATCAGCTTGTGTCTTTGTTCTCTATGAGCTCACTGTTCTGAGGAAAGCTCAGGTAAAGACGTTACCAAAAGGGTTAATTATATATGTCTGATCAGTAAAGTAAGGTTGTGATCCTATAATTCTACTGTTTGTGGGGTAACCTAAGATGCCCGGATATAAAGTCAGGTGGTGGCAGTAAAGTGTGTACTAGGGTGTTTGCGTAGAAGGGATTGCACAGGTTAATTTAGTGGTTGCTGGGACTAGCAGCAGGTAACCAGGCGTCTGGTGTCATCCACCCTTGCACTTCCATACTCTCCACACTGTCTCGACTGGGCCAATAGCCCACACTCGTGACACTAACATATACAGCATTCTCCATGAATCTCTGATAGTTAATCGGTGAGGCAATTTCAGTCCACTTAGGGATCGCCTCAGATCTCCATTTTTCCCACCAAACAGACTCTAGTGGCCATTAATATATGCACAATTAGCATTTTTATTTCTTCTTTCAATTTGGGGAAACCCAAATGGAACAAAAAGAGTTGGGGGGTCAAGTGTATATTGGACTTTGTTAAACTTGTAAGTTCATTTTCTAACTTGACCTTCAAAGGGAATAGGCAGGTACATTCCCACCATATATGGCATATAGTTCCAGTTTCCCTCTCGCATCTCCAACAAAGATCACTAATGTTGGGTTTAAACTTACTTAACCTGTCTGGTGTCTGATACTATCCGTCCATAAGTGGATTATTATTGTCAAATCAGATAAATATTACTTTATTTATATTAGTACTAATACTCGAGCACTCAGAAAAACATAAAATAAAACAGAATTACATACACCGAGCCATGTAGAATCAGATTATATAAAGTCTATATTTGATGACAGAGGCAGTTTAATGGGTAATTCCAAGAACCATAACTAATTATTTGAAGTGGTCATGGTGCTTGGAGTCTTTATGGGCAGTGTTTCACTCCGAAAACGCTGCACATGGAGCTGATGGAGAGAAAATGCATTTTGCTGCTTTTTAAAGTAACTCTATCTTCAGCAGCGTTGATAGCCAGCCCAAAACGACAGGTGACCAACGGCGTCTTGGCTTCTCTCACCATGCCGCTATAGCCCTCCCCTTAAAGGACCACTATAGTGCCAGGAAAACAAACTTGTTTTCCTGGCACTATAGTGTTAATAGGCTTCTCCTCCCCCCCCCCCCCCCCCCCCACCCTCAGGGTGCCACTCCGGCCGGGCTGAAGTGGGAAGAAGGGGTTAAAATCTTACCTTTCTCCAGCGCCTGGCTCCCTCGGCGCTGGGGACTCTCCTCCTCCTTCCGACGTCATCGGCTGAATGCGCGCAGTCAGTCAGTCCATAGGAAAGCATTTCTCAATGCTTTCCTATAGATGCTGGCGTCTTCTCCCTGTGAAAATCATAGTGAGAAGCGCGGAAGCGCCTCTAGCGGCTGTCAATGAGACAGCCACTAGAGGCTGGATTAACCCATATGTAAATATAGCAGTTCTCTGAAACTGCTATGTTTACAGCAGGCAGGGTTAACCCTAGATGGACCTGGTACCCAGGCCACTTCATTAAGCTGAAGTGGTCTGGGTGCCTAGTGGTCATAGTATTTTTTTAAATAGTAACAGAGGGTTGCTTAGTGTGTTCTATTGCAGCATCCTCTCTCTTTGGCAGCATAGGTGGAACAACAGATCACTCCAAACACATAAAACAGTTTAGCTAGTAATTTTTTTCGCAATTTAATAAAAGTGTCAATTTCAATACAAATCTTCAATTTTATAATTTGAAGGGTTACTCCAACCACCATGGCCACATCTGTGTTTTGAAGTGGTTATGGGGGTAGGAGTATATATGCACAGTGTTTTTGCTTGAAACGCTGTACATACATAGTAATCTGCACTTTTGTGCCGGAAGCTAGTTTGACCCCTAGCACAGGTGACTTAGGCAGACCAGAACTACCTAACATCAATTTTGTACAAACATTACATCTGTCATTAGCATATACTGTGCACTGGTGATAGATGTAATGAGCTTCTCCCTTACCGGCAGCGTGCCTGCAAGGGGAAGATTCAGTATCCCTTACCTCTGTATGCTTTCCACCTTCCTCCATTTTAAACAGTGACGTATTTCATTCTTTATATAACTAAAGCACTTAATCCTTCTGTTCTCCCTTCCTCATCCTCCCATCACTGGCCCAGAATGCACACACATGTGCTCTGAGCCAGTGAAATGGTCTAATCACATGCTTCTCTATGAGAAGCATTTGACTGGACCACGGATGATGAGGAGTGACAGCACACAGGGCAAGAAAACGAAGAAAGGGGGACCTGGCCTAGCAATGGATTCAAGGTAAAGTTTTAATTTATTTAATGTTTGTTTAATTAAATAAGACAAATGGACAAGGTTAGCACTGGTCAATAGGGCCTAATAACACCAAATAAAATTCTTGAGAAAAAGTAATTTTAAACCCTGTTTTTTTAACCCCTTAAGGACACATGACATGTGTGACATGTCATGATTCCCTTTTATTCCAGAAGTTTGGTCCTTAAGAGGTTAAACTATTTATTCAGACTGAAGCAAAATAATTTTTGGATGTTGCTCATTCAGCATCAGCTTATCTCCTGATATTGCTGATATCTCCTGAGGTATGATAGGCATGCCAATGATGGTCTAGTTTCAGGAATGGTACTGAATGTGCCTATTCAGTTCAGAGCAATTCACTGTCTGCCAAAGCAAAAATGTGGAGAAAGTGAAAGAAAAAACGAAGGACTTGTTTCTATGCTTGTCGCAATAATTTAAAGATGTCTATTATCGCTAAAATGGCTGCCACTGGTTACTAACAGCACTTTGCATGCTATACAACTTAAAAGCACCAAATCCCCTACAGCTTAACGTTGTAGTTTTGGTGCCTAGATGTGGTCCTTGCACTGTGACAATTGTAAGCATTACCATTTCTAAAAAAAAACGCATTGTTTACATATATTATATATTTTTTTTTATATTTGCATATTAAAATACGCACAAATTGTTTGTTTGCAATTATTTATTTATAAAATATTTTACCAGGAAAGATACATTGAGATTTCTCTTGTTTTCAAGTATGTCCTGGGTCCACAAAACATTGCATTGATACACTAGGGTACAATAAAATACAAAAACAATATTAATACACAATAAATACAAAATTTAACATAAAACAGGTAGGAAATATATAATCAACCATGACCCATGCATTCTGTTTTGAGGTATGTAGAGAGGGATCTCTTAACCCCTTAAGGACCAAACATCTGGAATAAAAGGGAATCATGACATGTCACACATGCCATGTGTCCATAAGGGGTTAAAGGACTTTAGGCCTGGGGAAGATTTGAAAGTGTGCGGGAGGTTGTTCCATAATTGCGGTGCTCTGTAGGAAAAGGAGGATCGGGCTGCTTTCTTTTTGTATTGAGGTAGACTAAATAAAGTGCTGGTACTGGATTGGAGATTATAGGAGGTGGGAACGGCCAAGGAAAGAATTCTGCTCAGGTAGGGTGGGAGCTTCCCAGAAAAGCTCTTAAACACAAGGCTGGAAAGATGAAGGGTGCGTCTGGATTCTAGCGACAGCCAGTTTAGCTCTTTTAGCATTTCACCATGGTGGGTCCTTTAATTACATTGTAGCACAAATCGGCAGAACGAGTTATACAATGTATTGAGTTTATTAAGGTGGGTTTGCGGTGCAGGTGCATATACTTCATATACTTCATCCCCATAATTTTATTTATTTATTTTTTTATAATTTTTTTTTTCTTGTGCACAAAGAATGACAAACAGCCTTGATTCGCCACAACAGCGGTGTCAAGGTATCAGTATACAGTACATGTTGCGGTATTTGCTAGTCAGGCAGATTTTACATTTTTTTAGGAGCTAACATTCAATTGGTGATACATATAAGACTGCTGCGCCTCACTGTCGGGTAGGCGCTGGATTATTTGGGCTTAACGACTTGGTAGGTAAATTCAAGCAGAAGGGACATTAGCTGGTTGAGTAGATACCAGCCTACTGGTTATGTTAAAGGAATGCAGACGATATGCTATACCCAGGGCCCATCTCAGTGTCATGCTAGGGTTACATACTATTCAACATAGAGTGGTGAGAGATATACAGTCCTGTATAGCGGCCTCGGGTCAGAGCTATTAAAGCGCAATTTCGGTTACGCGTCAGAGTTCAGTAGATGCTAAAACAGTTGCTTTACTGGATGAGTAACTATAGCTCAGTGTAGCATTGACTGCATAATTAAACAATATAGATAAGAGATAAACAATGCTTAAGCTATGCAAGTGATTTCAACTGTGTCATCTAATACATATATTCTTTGCTAGTCAAGTAGGTAGGCTAGTGCAGTGTAGCTTCTCATTCACGATGAGTTTAGGCCCTCAAACATCCCTTTGCAGGCAGCCTGTCAAGTGTAAGCAAGCATATAAAAACAATTAACTATGCCTGCAGAAAGAGTCTCTGTTGTTCTAAATTAACATACTGGGTAAGCACAAAGTCCCACATGCTGGATCTTCAGTATCAAGCGCCCCTGTTTTCCACTGGCTGTAAAGTGCTGTCCGACGGTCAGAGGAACGGGTCAGGAAGCAAGTATGTTCATGGTGGAGGGTATTGCTTATGACTGGCAGCGGTGTATCAGTCCTGAACTTTGGTTGAGGTGTTCACCTTACCCCAGTAATCAGGAACAGGTGAGTGTATACCTGAGGGGGGGCTGGGTCGGCGTGCTTCGTAGCAGCCCCCCGCCCCAGGCCATGTGAGGGGCCTGCTTTAAATGGCCACAGACTCTGGGGCTCTTGTCTGAGTCCAGGTCTTTCCCGTGTAGGGTGCGCCAGAAGCCCCCGGTGTGCTTACGCCTCTTGTGACGGGGAGCTTTCCGTGGTGGTGGCCAGAGCGTGGGGTGTTTCCCCCGGTTGGCCCTCGGCCCAGTTGGGCCCTGTCTGCTAGTGGTCTTGGGTTGTGGGTTTTGAGTGCCCGGAGGGCATACCTGTGCCAGCAGCCCCTTTCCCCCTTGTTGGCTCCCCCGGCTCTGCATACGTGTGGGTTCAGTTCGGGCTTCAAGCTTTGCCCAGAAGCGGAGGAAGAGCTCGTTGAGCCTTTGTTCTAGGCTTACATGTAGGGTTGAGATGTTTGGTGGTTCAGGCAAGTGAACCACCCGTCATCGCCACTCGCTGGAGTTGAGGATAGGTGAGGTAGCCAGTGGGGACCGGGATAACCCCCGCCGGCCCAGAGGGGGGCGGGATGTCTGTACCCGCAGCAGCGCGTGGCAGTGGGGCAGGGCAGCGGCCGTCTGCCCCGTCCTCCGCTCAGCTAGGCCGCAATCCGCGGGAGGTCGCTGGATCGACCCGAGCTTCAGCTTGTCTGTCGTGGGGTCAGGCAGCCCTCTCTCCAGAGTGCCTTTCCCCTGTCTGCAGTCTGCTTGTCGCTTGATTAGCGTTTATTTTATCCGTTTTAGGCTTCAGGAGTCAGGAGCTCAGGGAACCTGCGACTGATCAGTTCAGCGGCTTGACCCCGCCCCCCCTTAGGCCGAATTTGTTTCTGTACAGGGCACCTAGTTTTGGATAAAGTTTAGATGCAAGTTTTTCTATGTGGAGGCCAAAAGATAGATCGGGGTCTAACAAAATAGCCAAGTATTTGAAAGAGTGGACTGCGGTCAGTGTGCTATTTGAATTAGTTTTGATGGATAGGTGGGAATTGTGTCATTTGTGTAATTTAGGTACTGTTGCAAAGATCATTGTGATAGTATTGTCAGTGTTTAGGAAGAGTTTGTTTTTTGCAATCCACTACCTCTGTAAACTGGTCTTGGAGCACAGCCTCAAGCTGTGGTAGATCAGATTTGCTTGCATAGATTACTGTGTCGTCTGCGTTCATGTGTACATTTAAGGATTTGCAGATATTAGGCAGATCATTTATAAATAATGTAAATAGTAGGGGGCCGAGAATGGAACCTTGGGGAACACCACACGTGACTGGGAGAGGGAGGGAGTCGCTGTCAGAAATGGACACATATTGTGAGCGATCCGATACATATGATCGAAACCAGGTTAGCGGATAATCACCAATACCTGAGTTTTTTAGTTTGTGCAGTAGAATGTCGTGGTCTACTGTGTCAAAGGCCTTTGCAAAATCAAGGAAAATAGCTCCAGTTAGGTCTCCTTGTTCCATGCCAGTTTGGATGTCATTGCAAACTTTTAAGAGGGCAGTTGTAGTGGAGTGATTCAGGCGATAGTTAGATTGTTGGTAATCCTCACATAGTTGCGTATGGATGATTATTACAGGCTAAAAATTTTTGGAACAAAGATTATGTATAATTTTAGAAGTCATATCGGCAGCTGGTTGTGGATCCCAATACAGGCACTGCGTGAGACATAGGGGACATAGTTTAGAGACAGTGGGGCCAAATTTTCAGTACGAGCCACCCAAACTCTGTACAATTTTTTTTTTTTTAAATTTGGGCTTTCCACACTTGCCCTATCATGTTTAATTAGTCTCCAACAAAAACTTTTCGAATTTTGTACATCCTATAGGACGGGAAGCACATGTAGCCTTTGTGCCTAAAAGCACCACGTTTTTAAACCCCTATAGTAAAATCGTAGTGGTTTTAAGTGTGGCATAAGCTGCTGGGGACAGAGCTTTGCCAATGTAAGACCTCTATTACAATATCACCTTTATAACATCAATTTATTTTTAAGAGTATACATTTTAAGAAAATAGCATGACAATTTTAGTAACTGTAACAGAGACAGAACACTAGGTTGGAGCAGAAATCAGAAAACTTTTTTTTTTATCAATTCCACTTCTTTCTTGGAGGGTAGAAGTGAAGAGTTATTTCTCTACAGGGCAAATCAAGGCTTCAGGATATTAGTATGTAGTAGCTGATTGCAAGATCATATGCTGCTCTACATGACTAGTGATTGCAACAGGTTAGTTTATTTTTATTTTCTGGAGTGAGTAGTGGTGAGTACATGATCAGTGTTAAAGATGTAGGCAATTCTAGTAAAATGTTCCACTTTCGTCATACTAGTGTTACCCCTACACATCAGAATAGGCTGTCTGCCATCATTGTTCCCACTTCCCCTTTTCCTTCAATTACAATTCTTTTTCTTCCTCGTTCAGTCCACTTCTCACCCACAAATGTTATAGTCATTGTATATTCATTCTAAGTGTTGACATGATGCATCTATGCCAGTTGTTCCAGGTCCAGACCTTATCCACACCCAATGGATCAGAGTTCAGAAATGTGCTAAATACTGGAATATTGGGAGTGCAAATGGATTGGTTTGGGAAATATTGATTATATTAAAGTGTAACTATATTTTACAGTACTGTACAATGTATATGTAAATAATTGCAACAAACCAACGTTTACATACAGGAGCTAGAAGTGATGACTGCTATTGAATTCTGTGAGACCGGTATATCCTATCCTTTGCCCTGATCTGCTAGTAATGCAATGCGGCCAAGTTGCAGTGGCGATGGAGGCAGGGAGCCCATTACTTACTGTGCTCTTTCGGCACAGCTCCCTCATGTGCCCTGCAGTGAGTCGGCAGCTGGGATATGATGTCATTCCGGCGTCGGCATCACTATTGGGTGCGCAAGGGACCTGTGCAAAAAGATTACAATGATCCCATCACCGCAGCAACCACTGGCTACCACAGGGTGAGGATCCACTCCAGCCCTCCCAGAGCAAGGTAAGGAGGCTTGTTGGACCACTTTTACTAAAATGCGTGTGTATGAATGTGATTTCTGTGTGTATGCCAGTAATTATGTGTGTATGTGATTGTGATTGATTGTGTGTGGGTCTGTGACTGTGCGTGTGTATCTGATTTTGTGTATTGGTCTGTGATTATGTGTTTGTGTCTGTGTGTGTGTATATCTGTGATTGTGTGTGCATGTGTATAGGTCTGTGATTGTATGTGTTTAGTAGTTAGCTCCATAATTTGGTACCCTTTAAATATGTTAATTCCACATAACTCCCTTATTTGTTCTCTTTATCTACGAAACAAATGAAATTTTAAAATTAAGAAAATTGCTTTTTTACATTTTTGTTATATAAATGAATTATATTATATTATAAATTTGATGTGCAGCCTAAGACAATACCTCTTCTCTGTGGCCGGGGAAGCTAAAATGTTTGACTCCGTTGCTGTAGGGAGATACATTTAAGTGGTAATGCAATGCACTTGGCACAGAGCTAAGAGTACCTTGCCTCATTCCCTGTTATATTCTCAGGAAAGAAGAGGCTGTTAGTTTCTGTTTAAAAGACTATTAATAATTAAATGAGGACAAAGTATCCCTAACTTAAGTGAATCAAAGGATATTGCTGCATATTCATTGGAAGGGTAATAATGCTGACCTGTCTGAGCACTGTACAAAGTGCTTACACTCTATAACGAACTATACAGGCAGAAAAATAACCAGATATAGAATACAGAAAGCCCTACATGTAATACCGGACTGTAGAGTGACTGGAATTAACGTAAAAACTAGAATACCCAGGACAAGCCGAGGTCAGGAGAACAGAGAGAAGGGAAATGATGAGACAAGAGGTACAAACAAATGGAGATACAGCGCTAACTCCTAGAGGCAGCAAAAATAGTCTGTAACTTGAATATCCCAACAATCCAATACAAAGCAAGAACATTGGAAGAAAAAAGACTGCGCCAAATAACAAATATGAATGTAAAATGAACAAGATTAGATCTACTACTTTAAATTTAATGTGCACCAACTGTCCCAAAGAGAAAGTTCTTATGGTAACAAAATAAAACCTGCTGGAGTTCAATCTGTAATCCTCCCTGATGAACCATTGGTCAAATCTTTGTTAGAGATGAGAGGGCACAGATTCTGTTTTTTTTTTATTGATGTCTCATATGAAAAATAAACACATAAAAGCAACAATAGTGTAACCCAAGATATGCAACGTTCTACTTTCTATAAGGATAAAAAATTACACTCACAAATGGAGAGCCTCCAATCAGCTCTTAGAAGAAGCTTAACGCGGTATTATCCTCGCTCGCAGATATGCATTTAGGCATCCTTTTTGGAAGTTCACAGTGCAGCCGGTATATGAAAAGAATAAAACAAAGGTAGTGCTTTCTGGTTAGAATGATAACCGTTATAGAGTCAGGAGGAAATCTACTTACATTTTTGAGAGCACCATATGCTCAATGAAATCAGCTTGTTTGGTATCATCCCCACCAATAGTGATGTCGCGAACGCAAAATTTTCGGTTCGCGAACGGCGGACGCAAACTTCCGCCAACGTTCGCGGACCGGCGAACCGGGTGAACCGCCATTGACTTCAATGGGCAGGCGAATTTTAAAACCCACAGGGACTCTTTCTGGCCACAAAAGTGATGGAAACGTTGTTTCAAGGGGACTAGCACCTGGACTGTGGCATGCCGGAGGGGGATCCATGCCAAAACTCCCATGGAAAATTACACAGTTGATGCAGAGTCTGGTTTTAATCCATAAAGGGCAGAAATCACCTAACATTCCTAAATTACAATGGATATGGATTGACACCTGACATATGACATATTGACACCTTGACATATGGATTGACACCTGTCCTCAAAGACCCTGATACACACTGACACAGAGCAGAATAGGGACTGTTCCCCCTACATAGGGTCACTTGGCAGATATGGATTGACACCTATCCTAAGGATCCCTGATACACACTGACACAGAGCAGAATAGGGACTGTTTCCCCTAGATAGGGTCACTTGGCAGATATGGATTTCTCAGAGACCATGATACACACTGACACAGAGCAGAATAGAGACTGTTCCTCCTACATAGGGTCACTTGGCAGATATAAATTGACACCTGTCCTCAAAGATCATGATACACACTGACACAGAGCAGAATAGAGACTGTTCCCCCTACATAGGGTCACTTGGCAGATATGGATTGACACCTGTCCTCGGAGACCATGATACACACTGACACAGAGCAGAATAGAGACTGTTCACCCTACATAGGGTCACTTTGCAGATATGGATTGACACCTGTCCTCAGAGCCCCTGATACACACTGACACAGAACAGAATAGGGACTGTTCCCCCTACATAGGGTCACTTGGCAGATATGGATTGACACCTGTCCTCAGAGATCATGATACACACCGACACAGAGCAGAATAGGGACTGTTCCCCCTACATAGGGTCACTTGGCAGATATTGGATTGACACCTGTCCTCAGAGCCCCTGATACACACTGACACAGAGCAGAATAGAGACTGTTCACCCTACATAGGGTCACTTGGCAGGTATGGATTGACACCTATCCTAAGGATCCCTGATACACACTGACACAGAGCAGAATAGGGACTGTTCCCCCTACATAGGGTCACTTGGCAGATATGGATTGACACCTGTCCTCAGAGATCATGATACACACTGACACAGAGCAGAATAGAGACTGTTCCCCCTACATAGGGTCACTTGGCAGATATGGATTGACACCTGTCCTCAGAGACCATGATACACACTGACACATAGCAGAATAGAGACTGTTCCCCCTACATAGGGTCACTTGGCAGATATGGATTGACACCTCTCCTCAGAGCCCCTGATACACACTGACACAGAGCAGAATAGGGACTGTTCCCCCTACATAGGGTCATTTGACAGATATGGATTGACACCTGTCCTCAGAGCCCCTGATACACACTGACACAGAGCAGAATAGGGACTGTTCCCCCTACATAGGGTCACTTGGCAGGTATGGATTGACACCTATCCTTAGGATCCCTGATGCACACTGACACAGAGCAGAATAGGGACTGTTCCCCCTACATAGGGTCACTTGGCAGATATGGATTGACACCTGTCCTCAGAGACCTAATTGTGTAATAATGGTAATACTATTACCTATTATATAATATTGGCAGGGGCAAGGAAATTCCCTCTAAATAGATGGGTATAGGCAGAGAGTATGGAGACCGGAGTGATAAAGTGTCAATGAGGTGATATAAAGTTAAATGTATCACAGACACACAGCCACCCTTTCTCTTAGCTAGTTTCCAGAAATGCTGGATAGGTAGAAGGGCTATAAAGACTCAGAGAGGTCTAAGAAGAATCCTCTAAACTAGCCCTAATCTCCTTAAACACCTTCAAGGGTGTTCTAAGCTAAAGCGCAATCTAAACGTTTAGATGACTGCCTGATTTCCTATCACAGATGCTGGCTAGGAATAACAGTGTGCAAGACAAAGAGTGGGTCTAAGTGCCCATAGTGCAGTAAAGTGTCCCTAGTGAAGTGAAAAAGAGAATAATGAGCTGGTGCCCAAGAGAATAACGAGCTGGCGCCCTATCATGGGACGTGTATATGGCATCGATTTTAGGAACGGGGAGATGGAAAAAGATGCTTGGTCGGTCCTCCTACTTCAAATTTGGGGGTCTGCGCGTGCAATCTAATTTGCCACCAGATAGGAGTGGTGTGTTAAGTAGTACTATTCTTATCAGTTTAATCCCTGTTATGTGCCTTTTTTTTGGTTTGGTTTTTGAAGCCACAGTGCAGCACCAGAGTGCCGAAAAATTAGGCATGTACACATGCCTGAAAAATTAGGTATTGTTGCAGCCGCTGCTGTAGCAGCGGCCATAAATATTGATGTTTGTTTCCCAGGCAGAAAGTGCCCTAAAACAGTGCGGCTTGAACCCTAGTTGGTGGCGGATAAGTCACGCAAGTCAACCGGCATTCAGAGCGAAAATACAGCAGCGTGTGGACCATTTTTAGCCCAAGGCAGCTCATCTCATCAGGCCTTTTTTAGTCGAATGTATCGCCCACTGTCAGTCCCTTCGGGATCCATCCCTCATTCATCTTAATAAAGGTGAGGTAATCTAGACTTTTTTGACCTAGGCGACTTCTCTTCTCAGTGATAATACCTCCTGCTGCACTGAAGGTCCTTTCTGACAGGACACTTGAAGCGGGGCAGGCCAGAGGTTCTATCGCAAATTGGGATAGCTCAGGCCACAGGTCAAGCCTGCACACCCAGTAGTCAAGGGGTTCATCGCTCCTCAGAGTGTCGATATCTGCAGTTAATGCGAGGTAGTCTGCTACCTGTCGGTCGAGTCGCTCTCTGAGGGTGGATCCCGAAGGGCTGTGGCGATGCGTAGGACTTAAAAAGCTCCGCATGTCCTCAATCAACAACACGTCTTTAAAGCGTCCTGTCCTTGCCGGCGTGGTCATGGGAGGAGGAGGATGACTTTCACCTCTTCCCCTGTTAGATTCCCATTGTGCTGTGACATCACCCTTATACGTTGTGTAAAGCATACTTTTTAATTTATTTTGCAAATGCTTCATCCTTTCCGACTTGTTGTAATTTGGTAACATTTCCGCCACTTTCTGCTTATACCGGGGGTCTAGTAGCGTGGACACCCAGTACAGGTCGTTCTCCTTCAGCCTTTTTATACGAGGGTCCCTCAACAGGCACGACAGCATGAAAGACCCCATTTGCACAAGGTTGGATGCCGAGCTACTCATTTCCCTTTCCTCCTCCTCAGTGATCTCAATGAAGGTATGTTCTTCCCCCCAGCCACATGCAACACCACGGGTACCAGATAGGTGACAACGAGCACCCTGGGATGCCTGTTGTGGTTGGTCTTCCTCCTCCTCCTCAAAGCCACATTCCTCCTTTGATTCCTCTTCCTCACAATCCTCTTCCAGAGTTGCCACAGGTCCAGCAAGCGATGCTGAAAAGGCTGTTTCTGGTGGTTATGGTGACCACAACTCTTCCTCTTCCTCTTCACGCTGATCTACGGCCTTATCCAGCACTCTTCGCAGGGCACGCTCCAGGAAGAAAACAAATGGTATGATGTCGCTGATGGTGCCTTCGGTTCGACTGACTAGGTTTGTCACCTCCTCAAAAGGACGCATGAGCCTACAGGCATTGCGCATGAGCGTCCAGTAACGTGGCAAAAAAATTCCCAGCTCCCCAGAGGCTGTCCTAGCACCCCGGTCATACAAATATTCATTAACGTCTTTTTCTTGTTGGAGCAGGCGGTCGAACATTAGGAGTGTTGAATTCCAACGTGTCGGGCTGTCGCAAATCATGCGCCTCTCTGGCATGTTGTTTCGCTGCTGGATATCTGCAAAGTGCGCCATGGCCGTGTAGGAACGCCTGAAATGGCCACACACCTTCCTGGCCTGCTTCAGGACGTCCTGTAAGCCTGTGTACTTATGCACAAAGTGTTGTACGATCAGATTACACACATGTGCCATGCACGGCACATGTGTCAACTTGCCCAATTTCAATGCTGCCAACAAATTTGTTCCATTTTCACAAACCACTTTGCCGATATCCAGTTGCTGCAGAGTCAGCCACCTTTCCACCTGTGCATTCAGGGCGGACAGGAGTGCTTGTCCGGTGTGACTCACTGCTTTCAAGCAAGTCAAACCCAAGACGGCGTGACACTGCCGTATCCGGGATGTGGAATAGTACCTGGGGAGCTGAGGGGGTGCCGTTGATGTGGAGCAAGACGCAGCAGCAGAAGAGGAATCAGCCAAGGAGGTTATGGAAGAGGATGGAGTAGGAGGAGTAGAGGAGGTGGCAGCAGGCCTGCCTGCAAGTCATAGTGGTGTCACCAACTCCTCTGCAGAGCCACGCATTCCATGCTTGGCAGCCGTCAGCAAGTTTACCCAATGCACAGTGTAGGTGATATACCTGCCCTGACCATGCTTTGCAGACCAGGTATCAGTGGTCAGATGGACCCTTGCCCCAACACTGTGTGCCAGACATGCCATTACTTCCTTTTGCACAATCGAGTACAGGTTGGGGATTGCCTTTTGTGAAAAGAAATTTCGTCCGGGTACCTTCCACTGCGGTGTCCCAATAGCTACAAATTTTTAGAACGCCTCAGATTCCACCAGCTTGTATGGTAAAAGCTGGTGGGCTAATAGTTCAGACAAGCCAGCTGTCAGACGCTGGGCAAGGGGGTGACTTTCTGACATTGGCTTCTTACGCTCAAACATGTCCTTGACAGACACCTGACTGTGGGCAGATGAGCGGGAACTGCTCAAGGCGAGAGACAGAGTGGAGGATAGTTGAGAGGGGGCAAGGAGGACAGCAGTGGTTGACGTGGCTGAAGATGCTGGACCAGGAGGAGGATGGCGGCTTTGAGTTTGTGTGTTGCTTGTACTCATGTGTTGATCCCATAGGCGTTTGTGATGTGCGATCATGTGCCTACGCAAAGCAGTTGTACCTAGGTGGGTGTTGGACTTCCCACGACTCAGTTTCTTTTGGCACAGGTTGCAAATGGCATCGCTGTTGTCCGAGGCAGACACACAAAAAAAATGCCACACTGCTGAGCTCTGCAATGACGGCATTCTGGTGGTGGACACAGCATGCGTTGATTGGCGTGCTGTCGGGCTGACCCCGGGTGCCGATGCATGCTGTCTGACTGTGCCACTAGCTCCTTGCGACGACCTCCCCCTGCTTCCAACTCGTCTGCTCCTCCTCCTCTCTGTCTCCCCATCTGAACTTTCACCCTGTTTTTCTTCTTGCTGAGCGGGCACCCACGTAAAATCCATGGACGCATCAACATCATCAACCGCTTCACTTGTATCTGACAACTCAGCAAAGGAAGCAGCAGCGGGTACAACATCATCATAATCACACCGTACGTCCATGTGTGTAATGCTGCCTGCCTGAGACATATCCCTGTTATCTACATCCTCTGGCAATAATGGTTGCGCATCACTCATTTCTTCAAACGGA
The DNA here is from genome assembly GCF_036172605.1 of Pelobates fuscus. Classification (NCBI taxonomy): domain Eukaryota; kingdom Metazoa; phylum Chordata; class Amphibia; order Anura; family Pelobatidae; genus Pelobates; species Pelobates fuscus. The sequence continues at coordinate 378,820,932 of NC_086317.1, read as the reverse complement.
TGTTTAAATAACTCCTCTGACATACCAAGTGAAGCGGCTGTGGTGCTAGTGTTGGTGGTGACGGCAGGCGGGTGAGTGGTATCTTGAGAGGTGCCCGAAGCTAAGCTGGAGGAGGATGGTGCGTCAAGGTTCCGAGCGGAAGCTGTAGAAGATTGGGTGTCCTGTGTTAGCCAGTCAACTATGTCCTCAGAACTTTTCAAGTTCAGGGTACGTGGCCTCTGAAAACTGGGCATTATTCTAGGGCAAAAGGGAATCACAGCACCACGTTGGCCCCTGCGGGGTGGCCTGCCCCTACCTGTCATTTATTTTTGGATTAGTGGTATTTTGTGTGCAAGCTACTGTGCGACCAGATATGAGTGGCACTGTGCAGTGGCAGAGGTTGGCAGAGTACACGCTGTAGGCCTGACACACCCGCTTGAAGACAAGTAACTGCTATTCAATCTATAACAGTGAAAAAACATTTTTGTTTTTAAATCAACGCTATTGTGACACCAGATATGAGTGGCAATGTGCACTTGCAGAGGTTGGCAGAGTACACGCTGAAGGTCTGACACCCGCTTTAAGGACACTGACTGCTATTAGCTTACAGTGAAAAACTTTTTTTCTTTTTAAAGGCACGCTATAGAGACACCAGATATGAGTGGCAAAGTACACTGGCAGAGGTTGGCAGAGTACACGCTGAAGGCCTGACACCCGCTTTAAGGACACTGACTGCTATTAGGTTACAGTGAAAAACTTTTTTTATTTTTAAAGGCACGCTATAGAGACACCAGATATGAGTGGCAAAGTACACTGGCAGAGGTTGGCAGAGTACACGCTGAAGGCCTGACACCCAGATGCTTGCAGACAACTAACTGCTATTAGCTTACAGTGAAAAACCTTTTTTCTTTTTAAAGGCACGCTATTGTGACACCAGATATGAGTGGCAAAGTACACTGGCAGAGGTTGGCAGAGTACACGCTGAAGGCCTGACACCCGCTTTAAGGACACTGACTGCTATTAGGTTACAGTGAAAAACTTTTTTTATTTTTAAAGGCACTCTATAGAGACACCAGATATGAGTGGCAAAGTACACTGGCAGAGGTTGGCAGAGTACACGCTGAAGGCCTGACACCCAGATGCTTGCAGACAACTAACTGCTATTAGCTTACAGTGAAAAAACTTTTTTCTTTTTAAAGGCACGCTATAGAGACACCAGATATGAGTGACAAAGTACACTGGCAGAGGTTGGCAGAGTACACGCTGAAGGCCTGACACCCAGACGCTTGCAGACAACTAACTGCTATTAGCTTACAGTGAAAAACGTTTTTTCTTTTTAAAGGCACGCTATAGAGACACCAGATATGAGTGGCAAAGTACACTGGCAGAGGTTGGCAGAGTACATGCTGAAGGCCTGACACCCAGACGCTTGCAGACAACTAACTGCTATTCAATCTATTACAGTGAAAAACATTTTTTTGTTTTTAAATGCAAGCTTAAGCTATTGTGACACCAGATATGAGTGGTGGCACTGGGCAAGTGGGCACAGTATCCACTGTGAGCCTGACACAGAAGCTGGCAGGCAGGCAACTGCAATTACATTACACAGAAAAAAAAAGCAGAATGATGTTCTAGCCCTAAAAAGGGCTTTTTGGGGTGCTGTCCTTACAGCAGAGATCAGATGAGTCCTTCAGGACTGTAGTGGACACTGAATACCCTAGCCTAGCTATCAATTTCCCTATCAAATGAGCAGCAGCTACACTTTCCCTCCTCTATCTATGAATGCAGCTTCAGAATGAATCTAAAATGGATGCTGTACAGGAGGTGGGAGGGTCTGGAAGGGAGGGTCTGCTGCTAATTTGCTGGAATGTGTCTGCTGACCGTGAGGCCCAGGGTCAAAGTTTACTCAATGATGATGAATAGGGGGCGGATCGAACCGCGCATGTGTTCGCCCACCGTGGCGAACGCGAACACGCTATGTTCGCCATGAACTATTCGCTAGCGAACAGTTCGGTACATCACTAGTGGCCCACCAATGATATATGTAGACAGATGAGGGAGATGAAGCAATGTCAGTAGAGAATCCTTTTGATAAAATAGGTATCATAATAAGTGCAGGAGAAAATAAAAATCAATAAGATAAATAAAGTAAATAAAAAGTAGATAAAATAAATTTTGATGGTCAAAGTATTTTTTACAGTAATATACCATACAAAAAAAGATTTTAAAAAGTTCTTCTATACAATCACAACGCGTTTCACCCTTAGGCTTTTTCAAGGGATAATAGGTCTAGATGATTAGTCCCATGAATATGCCAAAAACTTTTTTAACCCCTTAAGGACACATGACATGTGTGACATGTCATGATTCCCTTTTATTCCAGAAGTTTGGTCTTTAAGGGGTTAAACACTGCTGGATATCAAGCCTGTGTAAGCCATAATACATAGGAATGTGGCCAATACTTTGCTGAATACGTAGCATTAACAGTTAAAATTGGTCGGGTGAAAAAATAAAAGGCATTCTGTCTGATATCGCAAATCACAAAGTGCTTATTGAATATATATATAATGTATACTAAATAAATAAATACAGATATTATGGCTACATGGCTATATAGCTATTAGCAATTATCACATATAAAAATGACTTGTGGGTGTCCAATCTGAGTCATTCTTCTCATTTGTTTTAACCAGGGTACGAGGGTTCAGAAGCACTTGTGATTTGTAAAATGACTGCTTGATACAAAGAGTAGTGGGTGGAATAATCTAGTAATACAAGTTCTAGAGAAAAGCACCACTAAAAATAGATGCATGTCTTGGTTGTATATAAGGATAGCCTGAGGGCCAAAGATAGCCTGAGGGCCAAACAAGAATACAGTGGAACCTCGGTTAACGAATGCCTCGGTAAACGAAAAATTCGGTTTACGTATAAAAATTCATTTAAAAAAATGCCTCGGTTTACGTATTTTTTTCGCAATACGAAACAAGTGTCCCAGTTTATAGCTCCGCCCCCTGCATACTGAAGTGTGGGTAGCACGTGTGTGTAGTGTGGAGGTGTTGGAGAGGTTTTGGAGCCATTTGCAGCAAGTTGTGGAGCCTTGTGGAGCCATTTGCAGCAAGTTGTGGAGCCTTGTGGAGCCTTTTGGAGCCATTTCCAGCAAGTTTTGGAGCCATTTGCAGCAGGTTTTGGAGCCTTTTTGGTGCATCTCAAGAAGTGGAAAGGTAGGGAGCTGAGCTTAGTTGTTTGCATGCCTTTTACTGTGTGTTGATGTGTGATGTTTTAAAACATAAAGTTGGATGTTTGAAATGTTATTGCTTGATTAATCATGTCCCTGTACAGTATTTATGCCTTTAAAGTGCACTTTATAAAGAGTTTTGAACAGATAAAATACTTTATTTGACTTTTTTCTCACCTCCGGAACGCATTAATTGGTTTTCAATGCATTCCTATGGGAAACCGTGTTTCGGTTTACGAATTTTTCGCAATACGAAACGTCCCGGAGAACGCATTAAATTCGTAAACCGAGGTCCCACTGTACATTTTTAGATATATTGTGAAATGTATCTAGACAGGCAGACTGAGTGGTCCAATTGATTATGATTTGCTTCTATGTCTATTTAAACACTAGAATTTCATCCAGTTGCTTCTGGCAGTCCCATGCTTCCTATGTAGAACCAAGCTATTAGTCATCATAAACCTTTTTTTAAATAGTCTGGCCAAGGTAGTAGTGCAAGAAAATGCCACATTTACATCTTTTATGAGCTAGAGCACTTCTTCAGAGTTTTCAAAATGCACAGCATTGTTCCTTACACTTCCGGTTTCTTGCTGTTTTCCTGTTCTTCTTTCTGTCCAACACAATCCTCCGGGAATGTGTCCAAGGAGGACGGACACTAAACAAGCCTCTTTAAAGCCGCAAAAGTTTTCTCACTTTGAAATTCATTATACACAGCTTCTCCGGTTCTCGTTATAACTTCAGCAAGACTGCACATGTCTGTAATTACCATGTGGTAGCTGGCTTTTTCTAATCCTGCGGTTTTACTACCTGGAAATGTACAATTTTATATTGTGTTTGTCTTCTTAATTTGATTTTTTTGGATTTAACATTTTAGGAAAATCTTTATGTAAAAAAAATAAAAATAAAAAGGTTGCTAGTGATCCCGGAGAAACTGACGGAAGCAAAGCACAGAGAGATGGACACAGGTTTCTTCAGGAAGGAAGAGATTCTTTATTGGATGACCGATCGGGACTCAGAGGGACTAACGTCACCAAAATACAGCAAGTTCTGAGCCCCGGACAATAGTGCAGGCTCCTTATATAGGCACATAACTCCTCCCATATTAAGCTCCACCCGCACATTCTCTTGACCAATCAATACAAATAAGAATTAACTTACTGCTTGACCGCATGGCTTGACCAGCACAATGGAGGAGGGGAATACTACATCCTGTATTCTTGCACATGCTCCGTACACTACTGATCGTATCTTGCCTCGTGCAACCAACTGATCGATACGTCAGCATATGCACGTACACATGCCACGTGGTAATCTCGGCCTACTAAATTTATTTTTACCGAGATTCCACCACATTCCCCCCTTTGATGCCTCTTGATATTTCACAATTACTTGAGGCATCACTTAACCTTGGTTTGCATACACCGCAAGTTACCTTGAACCAGACCAGACTTATCTTATGATGTGAATCTTCAACACTCATCTTCCTGCATTGGTTCTCCCTGATCTAGAGCCTCATATTTATAAATTGCCATTATCTGTGCAGCAGCCTTCCTCTCTGCTATATTTTCTATCAGGCTTTGCACAGACCTAACTACTAAGGGTATAAGACACGGCAGGAGTAGACACAACATTAAAATCAGTAGGACTCCACCTACCACTGCCTTAAGCCCTCCAAACCACTCATACCAGCTACCAAACCAACTACTTGGATTGTACCCTTTCCATACCTGAGTAGGCACATGCGCTAGTTTAACCATATGGCTAGTAAGCTCAGCTATTGCTTGCCCTTCGTCATCTATTTGAAGACAGCAATTGCTCAGGTTAAACTTCCCACATACACCTCCCTCTACTGCCAAAAGATAATCCAAGGCTAATCTATTTTGGTAGACTGCTGTCCTCATCCTGGTATTATGCTTCGCTAGAAGATTGAGCGCTTGTGATGTCTCGTTAGTAATAATCTCAACCACCGCCTGTAATCTTATAATACGGTTGAGCATATAAATAGGGGTTCTATAACCAAAGGTACCATCTTCTGCCCACGTGGCTGGCCCATAATAATCTATAATACGCTGGGGAGGCCATTCATTATCTTCCCAGGCGCCTATCTCTATGGGTCCCCTTTTCTTCCTATGATTCACATCATATACTTTAACACCTAAAGTCTCACCTGTTTCAATAGGTAACAAGAAGAAGGATGGTTTGAGCATACCCAACACACATGCCCCTTCCCAGTCCTGTGGCAACTCCGAATAGGCTTTCTTACCACAGATCCAGTACAAATTTGCTGGGGCTCTCCAGGTAGATGTGATGGATAGATCAAACCACACATCCTTTAAATTGGCGTATCTAGCAAACGGGTTAGATGGTTCTGAGACATTTGAAGCCGACCACCAAGTTGTATTCTTTGTATCATCATCATAAGCTTTTTGCCCTAGACAAGTTAATTCTCCTACAGAAGTATTATACATTATTCCTTTCCTTGCTATGCAAACATAACCTATGATGGAGGTCTTTAATCTCCACTCAGATTTACCTCTAACACTCATATGATAATCGGCTTGTGTAGATATTAATTGGTCAACTGCCTCAGAACCGGACATTACCTCCTTTGCTTCCCAAGGCCATTGGTCTCCCATGTTAGTACCTCCACACACATAGCAGTTGGTAACATTAAGACTACCGGCAATACTTTCAGCTAAATCAATGAACAGGTTTTTAGCATTATGGGGGATCTTATTATCTATACTCATCTCTTCATAAAAGGAATGGTATACTTGATGAGTTTGGGAGGATACCGTATCAGTCTCTATCCCTATAAACAATACTGTCCCAGGATCTAAACCCGTCCCATATATTTGAAACCCAAATAAATTACCATACTTGTCTAAGAACTTGTCGGGGTTATTTATAAGTATATGGACTGGATTGCATTCCATAGACTTACAATATGGGCTGGTAGGCAACTTAGTCACTATCATGTCCTTGTCTACTGTCTGTCCCCAAGTTGCCCACCCCACACAAGACCAATATGGGCAAAAGTTATAATCTCTATTTGGGCATCTAGGACTCACATATTTATTTTTACTACTGGGACAAATATATTTATCATTAGACCCATACGTCCTCTCCCATCTAAGATCCCCACATACATTCCACGGCTTTCTACCACTTGATATCGCCTTACACGCATCAAATAGCAGAACACCCGAAGAATATACGGATTCTAATACTGTCTTGTTAATTAGGGTCCCCTGAGGATCTCCATTCCTGAGAGTCAACCAAATTGTACGAGGTTGATACTCCGGACTGAAGCACTTAGGTTCTCCTACTCCTAAATGTCACACACTATATTCTATATTTAGGTATCTACATCTTGATACATCTCCTTTACACTCGTATTGTGAATGCCAAATTAGGGTTTGGGAAATATGGTTACCTGTTCTTGTAGTCTTAATGCATACCTCACAGCTAGGAGTGTCGGTACCTCTACCTTCCTGAATATAAAAATACACATAAATAAACATTATCAAGAACACATCTTTCGCCGTCATCCTCAGTCTTCGTCCGTGCGAAGGCACCTCAGCTTCCAGGATGTAAGGGCTGCAGGGAATGGAGTTCTGCTCGTCTTCACAGGAGTCCCTTCGAGACTTTCCCTGGCTTATACACTATACGTCGGTGGGCGGACAGGCTTTATTATGGCCTTCTCACTCACGCACCAAATCCCTGAAACAATAAAATTTTGTAATCCACAAAAGTTCCTCGTTACTCCGACTGAGTCGTGCGTTTCAACCGGATCTTGCAGGGATTCTCTGGATCTGCTGTAACTTGCCAAGAATCGACTGCTGCTGGTTTAACCCTGGAGTGATGTATCCACGGAGTCACTTCGGCTACTTTTATCGCTGTAGGGGTAGACAAAAGAACAACATAAGGACCTCTCCACTTGGGCCCTAACGGTACATTATTCCACTCTTTAATCCACACTTGGTCTCCTGGGTGGTAACTATGAACTGGGGGATAAATATTCACAGGTAATCTATCTTGTACCCATTTCTGTACCTCCTCCATAGTCTTACCCAACTCTACAACCTGCTGCCGGGTAATTCCTTCTCCCAACTGACTCAAATCCCCCCTTAAGTTACCAAGTACGGGAGGTGGTCGCCCATACATGATTTCAAAAGGAGAGAGGCCCATCCTTCTGGTAGGGGTACTGCGGATTCGCAATAAAGCTATGGGTAAGAGAACGTTCCACTTAAGTTGGGTTTCCTGACACATTTTAGCCAACTGATTCTTAATAGTTCTATTCATTCTCTCTACCTTACCAGAACTCTGGGGTCTATATGCTGTATGAAGCCTCCACTTTATACCAAGCATATGAGTCAGTTGTTGTAGGCACTGATGAACAAAAGCTGGACCATTGTCCGATCCTATAGAGCAGGGTAGTCCATATCGGGGTATTATTTCTCGTAGCAGGAATCTCACAACTTCTCCTGCTTTCTCTGTACGAGTAGGACATGCTTCTACCCAGCCTGAATAGGTGCACACAATTACCAACAGGTAACGATGTCCACCCGATTTAGGCATCACTGTATAGTCAATTTGTAAATCGGACATGGGGAGTCCCCCCATAAACTGGACTCCTGGTGGCTTTACTGGTCCTTGTCTTGCATTATTTTTAGCACACGTTACACATCTTCGTACAATGGCCTGAGTCAAGTTGGACAATCTTGGTATGTAGAAATGTTTTCTGAGAGATTCTTCTGTGCTGTCTCTCCCAGAATGTGTCCCGTTGTGATAATTTTGGACAATTTCTACCGCTAGTGATGCTGGTATGACTATTCTTCCATCTTCTAGCTGATACCACTTGTTCTCCAAATACTTTCCAGGTTCAGTCTTTAACCACTCCTCTTCTTGAGCTGTATAAACTGGAGTCCATCTCACCATCTCCTCTCAGATGCGCTCGACAATGTATAATACCGACTTCTTTCGGCTCCCACACTGCTTCCAATAGTTGTAGGATTTCAGCTGCATATTTGATTTCTTTGCCTTCTGAATTCAATAGTCCTCTTTCTTTATACAAAGCTCCGTGGGCATGAGTGGTTAAAAACGCATACTTGGAGTCCGTGTAGATGTTCACTCTTAAACCTTCAGCCAATTGTAACGCTCGTGTCAGTGCTATCAATTCTGCCTTTTGTGCTGATGTTCCTTTCGCCAGTGGCCGAGCTTCTATCACCTTGTCTATTGTTGTTACTGCATATCCTGCATAGCGGATCCCTTCTTTCACATAACTACTGCCGTCGGTGTAATATTGAACATCGGGGTTCTGGATGGGAAAATCACGAAGATCTGGTCTACTTGAAAATACTTCATCCATTACTTCCAAACAATCATGTTGACTTTCAGTAGGTTGTGGCAAAAGGGTAGCTGGATTTAAGGTGTTTACAGTCTCTAAATGCACTCTTGGGTTTTCACACAACATTGCTTGATACTTGGTCATACGGCTGTTACTAAACCAATGATTTCCTTTGTAATCCAACAACGTCTGTACTGCATGTGGGACTCGTACATAAAGTTCTTGACCCAGAGTGAGTTTATCGGCTTCAGCTACTAGCAGGGCGGCTGCAGCTACGGCTCTTAGACAAGGTGGAAGTCCGCTGGCCACTGCATCCAGTTGCTTAGACATGTAGGCAACAGGTCTTTGCCATGATCCCAAGTACTGTGTCAATACTCCCACAGCCATTCTTCTTTGCTCATGTACATACAGGTAGAATGGTCGTGTGTGATCAGGTAGACCTAATGCTGGGGCACTCATCAAAGCCTTCTTCACATCTTCAAATGCCGTTTGCTGTTCTTGAGTCCATAAGAAGGGGTCGTGCTCTGTACCTTTGATAGCTGCATACAGAGGTTTTGCCAGTATCGCGTAGCTGGGAATCCATATCCTACAGAAGCCTGCTGCCCCCAAGAATTCTCGCACTTGTCTTCTATTCTTGGGTATCGGTATTTGGCACACAGCTTCTTTTCTCTCTGGCCCCATAATTCTTTGACCTTCAGAGATATGGAATCCCAGATATTTGACAGTTGGCAAACACAACTGAGCCTTCTTTCTAGACACCTTGTATCCTGCCTTCCAGAGAATGTGTAGTAGATCGTGCGTTGCTTGCTGGCATATTTCTTTTGTAACTGCTGCTATCAACAAGTCATCTACATACTGTAACAATACACACTCTCCTGGGATGGACTCGAAATCCAGTAGATCTTGACTTAGAGCTGAACCAAATAGGGAAGGGGAATTTTTAAACCCTTGGGGCAGTCTTGTCCAGGTCATTTGGCGTTTTGAGCCCGTTACAGCATTTTCCCATTGGAAAGCGAAAATACATTGACTTTCTGCGGCAATTCGGAGGCAAAAGAAGGCATCTTTGAGGTCTAAGACTGTAAAGTAAGTAGCCCCGCCCGGAATTAAAGCAAGCAGGTTATATGGATTGGGTACAACTGGATGTATACTAACAACCGCATCATTGACTGCTCTCAAGTCCTGCACAGGTCGATACTCATCTGTACCGGGCTTTTGAACAGGCAGCAATGGGGTGTTCCAGGGGGAAGTACAGAATTTTAGGATACCATACCGTATGAACTTATCCAGATAAGATTGGATATTCTTCTTAGCCTTCTGCGGGATGTGATATTGTCTTAGGCTCACTGGATAAACCCCAAGTTTTAGTTCAATTTTAATAGGTGGAATATTGCGGGCCAGTCCTGGTGGGTTGTTCTCTGCCCAAACTCCTGGTATGTTGAATAAGGACTCATCACTCCTAGGGTTTTGGCTAGTCAACGCTGTATAAAGTCGCCACTCTTCTTCCTTTGGTACGGATAATGTCATAATACCTGAAGGTCCATTAAACTTTAAGGATGTTGTTCCATTGGGTAGGAACGTAATCTGCGCTTGTAACTTAGATAGCATATCACGTCCCAGCAATTGGACTGGACATTCAGGCATATAAAGGAATTGATGTTTTACTACGTGGCCTCCCAATGTACAGAGTCGACTTTTATGAACCGGTTTTTCAGCACTTCTTCCAGTTGCTCCTATTACAGTAATAGTCCTTCCAGATGGAGGAGCAACTAGATTAGTCACCACTGAATGTTCAGCACCAGTGTCGATCATGAACGCACTCCTTTTTCCCCCTATTGATACATCGACCATAGGCTCCGCTCGACCAAGGGGGATGGAGCCCGATCGGTATCAATAGTCCTCCATGACCGTGTCAGCCAATCCTACAAAGTCCCTACCTTCTCTATCGCGGGACCTTTGCGCTGCTGGAAAATACCTATCTTCCCTAACACTTCCTCTGTTCCCATTGCTCCCTCTATTACCATTACTCCCTCCGGGGCCTCCTCTACCTCTCGCTCTGCCTCTAAAGTTTCCATAACCTGTCCTAGGTCTGTCTCTCTCACACTGTTCTCTTTGCGGACACTCATTTCTCCAATGCCCTTCTTCCCTACAGTATGCGCACTGATTTCTACTTAGAGGTTCCTCATTCCACTTACTATCGCCTCTATCTGGGCCCCGTCTATCTACGCCTGCGATCGCTACCGCTAGCATATCTGCCTTTCTACGCATCTTGCGCTCTTCCTCTTTCTTACTTTCTGTTTCCCTGTTCATGTATACTTTATTCGCTACCTCCATTAGTTGGGTGATAGACATACCTGCAAACCCTTCTAACTTCTGTAGCTTGCGCTTAATATCTCCGTAAGCTTGGCTGACAAAGGCGGAGTTCACCATTCGGGAATTATCTGCGTCTTCCGGATTAAAGGGGGTATACAAGCGGTATGCCTCCAATAATCGGTCATAAAAGACACTGGGCGCTTCATCACTTTTCTGAATCACCTCAACTGTCTTCGACATATTAATGGCTTTCTTTCCTCCAGCTTTCATGCCAGCAATTATAGCGTCTCTATAGGCTCTGAGTTGAACCATATCAGCGCCATTTACATTCCAGTCGGGATCGGTGTTAGGATAATGTGTTGCGGCCCATGCTGATGGATTGGCTTGATTCAAAGCACGGGCTTTATCCTCTAGCGCTTTAATGGCCGCTTGATTAATTCTTGTCCTTTCCTCATTGTTAAACAAAGTCATTAATAACTGCTGGCAATCAGCCCATGTCGGGTTATGTGTCTGAACTATCGAGGTGAACAGATCGGTCATAGCTTGTGGTTTCTCAGTATACGAGGAATTGTGGGTCTTCCAATTCAAGAGATCGGTAGTCGTGAACGGGACATATACGAAGACTGGGTCAGCATGTGCCATTTGACCTGCGGCATCGATATAGGCTGACCCGGGATTCAGACGAAGAGGCATCTGATAATGTTTTAATTGTTGGGTACCGGTCAGTTGTCGGGTTAGTATGGGGCTACGTAGAGGGGCGTCAGTTAGAGGTTCCGGTCGGGGGGTAATAAAGCATGAGGATGTGGGAGCTTGGTTTTGGGAAAAGTTAGTAAATAAAACACTTCGAGCCGAGCTAGAAGAAGGTTGACCGGAAGTCTGAAGTGGCGCCAAATCAGGATATTCAGATCTAATGGGGGTTGGCTCTGGTTCCGGAAGGGGAGATTTAGTACGAGAGGGGGTGGATTCTGTACTGGAGGAGGAAGCGGAAGTGGATAAGGGCAATGAGGGAAGGGATGCAGGACTTCCTGCATTTGCGTCACTTCCTCTTAACGGAAAGTAAGGGGGCGGCAAAGGGATCTCGGACTCAGGGGGCGTGTCCAAAATGGGCCTAAAACCAGTCCTAGTGGACAAACAAGTCCTAGCCACCATGAGGCGACATTGCTCCTCGTGGCATGTCTGAATCCATTTTGGCGAGTCATTTACGGCCTGTCTCCAACAATCAATATAAGGAAACTGCCCGTAAAGTTCAGGCCTACCCGATACAGCCACGTGTAAGCGCTGTACCAGAGTTGGATCCAAACTGCCACGTGGCGGCCATGCCGCAACCAAAGTAGGCCACTCCCTAGTACACAAAGTGACCAAACGTACAGGAGACATTTTAACCCCAAAATCACATGTTTTGAATCCCTTTTTAAAATTCTTCACCATACAACCTAAGGGATCCGGAATCGTTGACTGCGACCCGCCCATACTTATCAATGGAACGTCGTTGACAACGAATACTATGCACGCGTACTATTCAACAATCACACCCGTTTCCTCTGGCAACAGCACCACGTGGTACAGTTACCAAGTGAAACGTACACAATAACACAATAAACACTCAGGGAATTCCCGTACACACACAGCTGTTACACCAGTCACTAGATAATCAATATTATGCCCTTTGGCGAAACTATACAGTCACCCACGCTATAATTCTCTATATATGAATTACCCGTCTATAACACACCCCAGTAACATCGTCTTTTACAAATAGCGGTTACAGTACGGTTAGCATAGGTCAAAGCACAATTTAAGGTCACAATACAATTATTAGTGGTTATGGTGTTAAACATGCAATGGACGACAGTGATTAGTACTTATATACAGTGTCAGTAAATATACAGGGTTATGGTACCGTGCACTATGATACAGCAACACACTATTAACACTCTCGCTAGACGGCTGAGCTCGCGCTATCTAACAAGATATACACTTTACTAAACAATCTTTAACACATTTACAATTCCCAACTAAACTATTGGCCAGTACCTTGAATGGACTACCTAAAACTATCTACATCCGTTTTGGTTAGCCACACTGCCCAAGCACCACATATAGCGAGCTAGAGGACTGAATTTACACAGACGCCTCTTAGTCGATTACTATCAAAAATCTAGTGGGTTCCGGGGGGCGGAGCTTGACAGCTAAGCTGAGCGGTCGCACTGCAGATGAGCTCCGGGCATAACAGCCCAAAATCAGCCAAATTTATGGCACCAAGCTATGTATTGCCTGCGTTTCAGCCTCGGAGACAGAGGCTTAATATGGAGAAGAGTCTAAACGGGGTCCATGACCAACACAGGCGACCGCATCCAGGGGACAGACCTGAGGCCTACTTGCGGCCTACTCGGGAGGCATGGGGGAGGCGGCCGATCCCTCAGCCGACTACAGCCTATTCTACTATAGGTCTCCTCGGATCACCCTCTCCCCCCCCCCTGCCGGTGAGGGATATCCCGGCAATTAAAGCATGCAGTCCAGAACGGAGGCACCGACCTCAGATCAGCAGAACATAACATGGCGGGAGCCACGTGGACACCAGCACCTAAGCCCTGTCTGCCCCCATTGTCTGAGCGGCTAGACCGCATATTCGGAGACTTCTGGGCGAAGATTTGTCAACGCAGAGACACCACAGATGTAGTCCTACCGACATCAGTCTCAAGGAAGCCCACAGCACCAACATGGGCCCTGAGAGTGACCCGGACGGCGGGGAGAGAGAGGCGGGAAACCAGAGGCAAGCTCCAGCACCTTAATCCTCGCCCAATGGTGAGTCACCTAAAGCCTCCACAAAAACCAGGGCTACCCCCTCGCCGCTCCACTCTCCAGCATACAGCCCCAGCTGGGAAGCGACACCCTGCCAGAAGGCCTCGCAATCTCAGGCGCAACTCACCCCGTAACAGCTCACCAGAACGCCGAACACCCACTGTCCGAGAACAAACGAACACTCTGGCCACCCGGCCGGGAACGGCAATTGGAAGCCGGGCAATGGAACACACCTCTGCCGCAAACTCTCCTCTTTCTTTCCCATGTAGAGAAGGGAGACTACTGCCCCCTGGGGGGTACCCACCACGCAACACCTTAGACCTCAGTTTGCTCCTGATCCTAATGGACATGTACACAAGGCACCTGAGATACAGAAGCGGCATCGGATGAAGCCAGGCCTGCAGGGGGACTTTCCTAATCACACCAGCGGATGGCCCCTATATCCTAAAGGCTAACTATCAGCTGACATGACTGTTTGCTTTTCTCCACTCATCTGGTCAACACTCAGAGACACCATCTAATATCAAATAGTCAGGCTAGCATACTTATATTTTCATTTACTTGCTTTTGGGGTTATGTTCATCTGGTCTCCCCAGAATCCATGCCGTACTAGACGCTGAAGGGGACTGGTTCACTCACACACCAGCTCCAATATGCTCCAATACTTTGTCTTCTATGCAGGGACTTAAGTCTCAACATTCAATCAAAGCTCACTCGTGATTAAACTAATATAATAGCATCTCACCAAGTCAGGATGGTTACTAGCATAGTTCAATAGTTATTTCTTTATTTTTTTTTAAGCCTGAGCCTAATTTTGTAAGCTTGCATAATACTGATACCTTAGGCTAACCTCTGCTACGACCTCGCAATGTGACTACAAAATGTGTACCTAAGCTACTGTATTGTTTAACATTTCTCATTAACAGCCTACCCAGATAGGCATCGCTACCGAAATAGCTTGTTTCATATGTTTTTACTCTTATAAAACTAAAATTGTGCTGTATACTGATATGCCACATTATGTTTTAACTGTTCGTTATATTACTGCTGGTGCCTGCTATCGTGGCTGACCAAGCCTGTTGTTATACCATGCACGTCAAAAATAAAGAATTAAAAAAAATAAAAAATCTAGTGGGTTCCAAATTTACACGCCTTCCCACTTAGCCAAGATAGGTTGAGAGCTAGCGAACCGAATTTACACAGACGCCGCTTAGTCTCCCGGTCCCTCCGACCTAGCGAACAAAATATACACCCTAGAACGCTAGTCTAGACAAGACACCGGTGTCCGGCTAGGGCTATTTACACCAGAACCCCGCCTGACTAACAAAATCAAACGGTCTGACTAAAGAGCGTTCGATCGAGCGGTGCGCCTTCGCTCCTTCCCTCCGACAGAGGGGGCAGATTCCATACACAATTCAAACCCCTTATGGGCCTACCGCACAATCGGTATACCCCTAGTGGGTCTGCCGTCTAAAACAGCAGTTGTCTTACCTCCTTGTTCCTGAACCTGAGTTCACACTCATCGACGGGGACACCCCAGCACTTCTTACGTAGAGGCCGATGATCTCCTGGACAACAGACCAGTGGCGCCGAGACGAAGGGAGGTCCACGCAGAAGTTCAGGGGTGCAGCCGTAGAGAACGTGGGCAAAGATAGACCGTCTCACGCCTCTGCCTCTCAGCTACCGTTGAACGATGAGCTTCCCGGCCAATGCACCAAATGATACCGGAGAAACTGACGGAAGCAAAGCACAGAGAGATGGACACAGGTTTCTTCAGGAAGGAAGAGATTCTTTATTGGATCACCGATCGGGACTCAGAGGGACTAACGTCACCAAAATACAGCAAGTTCTGAGCCCCGGATAATAGTGCAGGCTCCTTATATAGGCACATAACTCCTCCCATATTAAGCTCCACCCGCACATTCTCTTGACCAATCAATACAAATAAGAATTAACTTCCTGCTTGACCGCATGGCTTGACCAGCACAATGGAGGAGGGGAATACTACATCCTGTATTCTTGCACATGCTCCGTACACTACTGATCGTATCTTGCCTCGTGCAACCAACTGATCGATACGTCAGCATATGCACGTACACATGCCACGTGGTAATCTCGACCTACTAAATTTATTTTTACCGAGATTCCACCACACTAGTTATTTACAAGTTTCTTCATAAAGCTGTGAATGTTTCGCAGTTTAATAAAAAAACACTGTAATGAAAACAGGCTTGTGTGAACAGTCAAACAATATATTCTTGGTGCTAAAAATAATTTAGACATTGTTAAGCTACACGAATCCCGTGAGCAGTAGCTGCGTGATAGTATTTCGTTGCCGTATTATTATATACTGAGACAGTATGTGCACACTGGACACAATCAGGGATACTTATCAGGAATTGCACATTTTAGACCAAAACAGCCAAACTGGAAACATTTTCTAGTTCAGCTATTTTGGCAGCGGCTCGAAGGTGTGGGGGATATATGTTTTACTGGATCTTGTCTTATCTCTTATCTCCTGGTGCTTCATCTGCCAGGAGCCCATATCAGTGCTGTACTCTAGTGCATGCGTGAGAGTACAGCTCTGATTACTATGGAAACTGCCCGAGCCTACATAGTCAATACCTTTTTCTCACAGCTGTCCCTAATGAAGGGTGGGGGATATGACAAAACTTGTCCGCCTTTTGTCAAGTGTCAGGCTTTGGAAAAATACATAAGACAAAATAGTTCATTCTTTGTCTTAGTATATCTTTTGACTTTGTTGGAATTTTAATGTGTTTTGTAAATATTTTACGTTTTATGAAATACCGGTACTATATTTGGGGGAGTTTGGGGGGATGACAGAGCAGCTTTAAATTTAAAATTCACTTTAAATTACTGTCAGATCTCACTTTAGCAGATAACCTTAGAATTGTAAGTGTTAATGTTGATAAATCATGCATTCCATGGCACCAAACTGTTTAACCCCTTAAGGACCAAACTTCTGGAATAAAAGGGAATTATGACATGTCACACACGTCATGTGTCCTTAAGGGGTTAAAGTGTACCTGTCATAGGTACACATATCAGAGATCATTACTTTGCATCTATACATTGCGCTAGCAAAAACGCTAGTGTTACAGTAGTGTATCCCTCTTCGATAGGGTTACCAGACCCACCTTGATTTCAGGGACATATAATTTTGTCATGTTTTGAAAACGCATGAAATGCGTTGCCTTGCATTATGTATAATGCATATTCTACTAGACTCTACATTGCCTAATTACTTAATCTTATACACCTTCTTCTAAATTCTCCATAGTGCAGTGCAACCCTTTTCATGTGCAGCCCATCAATATGTATACGTGATATATGTTCCTGAAACAATGCTGGATCTGGTAAGCCTACAACCCTCATGAAATAGAGGCGCTGGAGCAAGTGGGAATTATTATTATTTATTTATTTTTGGCATTTGTTATGTGTATAATGGCTCCCTAATCAACTTAACTTATATTTTATCTTAATAATTAATTACATATTTCTTGCTTAGGGAGCTGTCAAATACTTGAACCAGTCATGACAGGTAGGATCATTTTAAAGAAAATGCAATTAGAGTTTAATTTACATGTTGTGAAACTCCTTAGTCATGAGAAAATATTACATATTTTAGAGGCATAACTAGAAACCACCGGGCACTAGTGCGAAAATTGACCTGGCCCCCTCATGTCTCTCATTGCCCCTCCATGTATCTCATTTCCTTCCCCCCAGTCCCTCCATGTGTCCCATTTCCTCCTCCCTCCCAGGCCCTCCTTGTGTCGCTTTCCCTTTAACCCCACAGCCTCTTCATGTATCTTATTCCCTTCCCCCAGCCCCTCTATGTCTTCTATTCCCTCCCCCAGCCACTCCATGTGTCCTATTGCCTCACTCCACCCCCTCCATGTATCCTATTTACTTCCCCCACCTCCTCCATGTACCTGCTCACCACCGCGGTACCAGGCGGTACCATGCTATAGTCCCATCTAAATTTTAGATGGCAATAAAAACATTTTTTTTTAATTGTCAACGAAAAACCTAATAGAATTAAATATATAAGATTATCTTTTTACATTTTCAGCTTTGAAAAAAATATAAATAAACATGGTCAAAATATTTTCAGACTTTCTCTCCAATGAAATGTAATAAAATTTACTCTTTCTCCTGGGGTAATTGTATTGCAAGGTTTAAAATGTATCAGTTGGGGGGGGGGAGGGCAGGGCCTAGCAGCCAAGATGGCTGGACGTGTTCTGTGAGGGCTCTGGCACAGTGGAGCTATATACAAGCCTCTATCGCTCAATCCTGCTCTAGATGGAACTTCCCACAACTATAATGTAGCCTAGCTCTGAGCAGGAACACGCAGGTACCTGAGTTGACCCGCAAAACTGGGTCGTCATGGCTTCCAGCTATGAGGTCTAGCTTGGCGTGCAGCCTGACGCCTGGGAAAGCGGTTGATCTCCCGGCATGGGGCATGCTTCCAACACCACTCGTAATGCAGCCCCTCAAACCCCCCCTCCAGACCGGTCGGGGATATCACGGTCCCCGCTGGGGAAACTCTCCTATTCACTGCAACAGAATTACTTGCAGTACAACTGACCACATGGCAGTCTCAAGATGGCTGCCGCATCACAGCACTCCTATCCCCAAAAGAGCATGTCTAACATGACTTGAAGGGAGCGCTTCAACATCCAATTCTATAAGATATGCGAGGAGTTTTGTGAACACATCTCAACAGATCTCCCACTACTGCCCAGCGCGAAATGTCCACAACACATGCTGCTGAGCCGGCTCATCGACCTCACTCTCAGCTGAGTGCCCGCATGGGGGCATACTTAATCAGCCACCCACAACCCCCGATGTCGAAGGATCCCTCTGGCCCGAGAGAAGATGGAGGGTCCATGGGAACGCAGCAACAGAGTCCCACAGAGTCTGGGCTCTGAAGGCATCACAAGCTTGTATGAGGAGGAGAATCCCAGACCGCGTAGCTGCTGAGCAACATGCCCTCTGGGCAAAGCGGAGAGGGGACCACTTACACAGAAGACCGCACACAGCACCCCGGCACATAACCTGGCTGGGACAGCGGGCAACAATGACCCAGCAACAAATTCTGGCAGCTTCCCACCATTAGATGAAAGGGGACTCATAAGTGATGGAGCCATCGAATCTACACTCATACTGTAAAAGTGCCCAGATAATTTGATTTTGATTTTGGCCTGTTGCCTTACACTTTATGGTTTTAATGCATATACTCTGTAACCTCTACGCCAACTATGATAGTAATTATATTGTAAGGAAAAACAGAGACCCATGCTTACATACTTTAAAATAATAGTTGCACCCAGTGGCTTTATAGCTCTGCTATCATTTCATATGTGTCGGTTCGGTGACCCAACCAGCATGATACCTAACCTGAATTAAGCTTAAGCTAGCAATACTCAGTCACTGCCCAAGTAGCCAGGGTCGGGGACCCGAGCTTTACCTAACACATGATAATAACTGGATACAAAAGACAAAACATAGAAAGGGGGGTGCTATATATACATAAATACTTAAAATACTTATGTCTGTACAAGGAAGGTCTTACTGCTGATAGTCAAATCAAATCAATCTAGAAAAACAAAAACAGATTGCACATAGCATAATACTGTATGAGGAAAAATAAAATCAATATTGGTGGTTTGGGTCACTCACGATAAACAGAGCCTATTGTAGCAGGCTCTGACTGTATGGGCTCATCAAAATCTCTGTATGCTGTATGTTCCAACAGGATCAGCTCCAGGATCAGCTCCCTCCTCCTCTTAGTACTCTTCCAATCACACCAAAAAAACCAAATGGTAAGGTGTAAAAAGGATTTATTCAGAATACTATTAAACAAATAAAATGACAAAGCACTACGCGTTTCGACTGTTCAGTCTTCTTCAAAGGTGCACCTTTGAAGAAGACTGAACAGTCGAAACGCGTAGTGCTTTGTCATTTTATTTGTTTAATAGTATTCTGAATAAATCCTTTTTACACCTTACCATTTGGTTTTTTTGGTGTGATTGGAAGAGTACTAAGAGGAGGAGGGAGCTGATCCTGGAGCTGATCCTGTTGGAACATACAGCATACAGAGATTTTGATGAGCCCATACAGTCAGAGCCTGCTACAATAGACTCTGTTTATCGTGAGTGACCCAAACCACCAATATTGATTTTATTTTTCCTCATACAGTATTATGCTATGTGCAATCTGTTTTTGTTTTTCTAGATTGATTTGATTTGACTATCAGCAGTAAGACCTTCCTTGTACAGACATAAGTATTTTAAGTATTTATGTATATATAGCACCCCCCTTTCTATGTTTTGTCTTTTGTATCCATTTGTATAGTGCCTTTGGGTGATTTCTAGGCACTTGGGGGTAGTTGCTGTGTTTTACCTTTATACCAGTATTAATAGCGCCAATCCACCCACAGATATTTTCTTGAAAAGTATCTATTTTTGTTCACATGATAATAACTATTGACAGCACTAGGATTACTCGGCTTGCTTTAGCTTCTACTGTCTTAATGTTTATACTTTTATCTAATTTGTCTAGACCCCCTCCCAGGATAGCTAACTGTCATATGCTCCAATTATTGTCAAAAATCTTAGAAAAATGCATCCATACGCAACTATGTGAGTATTAACAACAATCTAACTATCTGACCCCTGATCAATCGGATTTTTGCCCAAATCATTCCACTACAACTGCCCTCTTAAAAGTTTGCAATGACATCCAAACTGGCACGGAACAAGGAGACCTAACTGGAGCTATGTTCCTTGATTTTTCAAAGGCCTTTGACACAGTAGACCGTGACATTCTACTGCACAAACTCAAAAACTCAGATATTGGTGATTGTCTGCTAACCTGGTTTTGATCATATGTATCGGATCGCTCACAATATGTGTCCATTTCTGACAGCGACTCCCTCTCCCAGTCATGTGTGGTGTTCACCAAGGTTCCATTCTCTGTCCCCTACTATTCACATTATTTATAAATGATCTGCCTAATATCTGCAAATCCTCAAATGTACACATGTACGCAGACGACACAGTAATCTATGCAAGCACATCCGATCTACCGCAGCTTGAGGCTGTGTTCCAAGACCAGTTTAGAGGTAGAAAAGTGGATTGCAAAAAACAAACTCTTCCTAAACACTGACAAAAGTGTCACAATGATCTTTGGAACAGTACCTAAATTACACAAATTATACAATTCCCAGCTATTCATGAAAACAAAATCAAATAGCACACTGACCGCAGTCCGCTCTTTCAAATACTTGGCTATTTTGTTAGACCCCAATCAATCTTTTGACCTCCACATAGAAAAACTTGCATCTAAACTTTATCCAAAACTAGGTGCCCTGTACAGAAACAAATCCTCCGAACATACCCCTCTCTACATACCTCAGAACAGAATGCACATGTCATGGTTGATTATATTTTTCCTACCTGTTCTATGTTAAATTTTGTATATGTTATGTATTAATATTGTTCTTGTATTTTATTGTATGGTATTCAGGGCCGGACTGGGAATGAAAAGCAGCCCTGGAAAAAAATTCCATACCAGCCCCGTAATGCATCGCGCCAGCATAGTGCGCAGATATGGAAGCGGGAAAAAAAATGAAAACTAGCACTCAAACATGAAAGAAATCGTTTGTGCATGGAGGGGTGCTGTGTGCGTGAAGGGGTGCTGTGTGCGTGAAGGGGTGCTGTGTGCGTAAAGAGGTGCTGTGTGCGTGAAGGGGTGCTGTGTGCGTGAAGGGGTACTGTGCGCGTGAAGGGGTGCTGTGTGCGTGAAGGGGTGCTTTTTATGTGTGGAGGGGTTCTGCGTGCATGAAGGAGTTCTGTGTGCGTGAAGGTGTGAAGGTGTTCTGTGTGTGGGGGGAGGTTCTGTGTGTGTGGAGGGGTGCTGTTGGTGGGGGGGGAGGAGTGTAGTGTGTGTATGGGGGGGGTTATAGCATTGATATATTTATATTAAAAAAAACTTTTTTTAATCCCCTCCCCCTTTACCTTTGATCAGAGCCCAGGGGAGAGGGGGAACTTTTCAATCCCTGGTGGTCCAGTGGTGGTGCGTGCTGTTCAGCCTGCAGCTCCTCTGGCTGCAGGCTGACTTCGCTCTTCTCCCGTGAGAACGGCAGGCAGGTCGGAGCGTTGCCATGGTAACGCACGGCAACACTCCAACCTGCCTGCTCGCGGGAGGAGCGTTCTCGCTTGCAGGTTCCTGTCAGACCGGGTAGGGGAACAGAAGCTCCTCTACCCAGTGGCATACACATGACCTATGGGGCCCCGGTGCGAAAATTGGTCCCTGGGCCCCCCCCTGCACGCTTACTCTGCGCAGGCCGGGGCCGCAACACATGGCGGCGGGCACCTGGTCGCAGGGGTTGCGAGCCCTGCGACCGCAGTATGTACACCAGTGCATGCAGATGCACACACACTTAACCCCTTAAGGACCAAACTTCTGTAATAAAAGGGAATCATGACATGTCCTTAAGGGGTTAAAGGACCACTACAGACACCCAGATCACATCAGCTCAATGAAGTGGTATGGGTGTCAGGTCCCTCTAGTTTTAACCCTGCAGCTAAAAGCATAGCAGTTTCAGAGAAACTGCTATGTTTCACTGAGGGTTAATCCAGCCTCTAGCGGCTGTCTCACTGACAGCCGCTAGAGGAGCTTCCGCGATTCTAAGACACTGAACGTCCATAGGAAAGCATTGAGTAATGCTTTCCTATGGGCGGTTTGAATGCGCGCACGGCTCTTGCTGTGCATGCGCATTCGGAGCTGAGCAGCGGAGGGATCCCCAGCGCCAAGGGAGTCCGGCGCTGGAGAAAGGTAAGTGCTGAAGACACAAACACACTCTCACGAACAGACGCATACACACTAGCTAACAGACACACACATTTACTGACAGAGACACACTCAGCGACAGACATACATACACACTCACTTACAAAACATACACTCTCACTGACAAACACACACTCACTAACAGACATCAGACAGACTTACTAACACAAACACACTCAGTAACAGACTCACTGACACTCACTAGCAGACACACACTCACTGACACTAACACTAACACTCATAGTAACACTCACAGTAACCCTAACACACACAGTAACACACACTAACACTCACAGTAACACTAACACACTAACACTCACAGTAACACTAACACACTAACACTCAAGGTAACACACACACACACTAACATTCAGAGTAACACTAACATACACACACTAACACTCACAGTAACACTAACACACACACACACTAACACTCACAGTAACACTAACACACACACTAACACTCACAGTAACACTAACACACACACACACACACACACACTAACACTCACAGTAACACTAACACTCACAGTAACTCTAACACACACACACACTAACACTCACAGTAACACTAACACTCACAGTAACACTAACACACACACACTAACACTCACAGTAACACTAACACTCACAGTAACACTAACACACACACACACACACACTAACACTCACACACACACACTAACACATTTTTTTTTTATTTAATCCCCGCAGCCTCCTTACCTTTTGGAGTGCTGATGGGATTACCTGGGGTCCAGTGGTGCTGCTGGGCTCCAGGGGGGCCGGTCACCCGGCGGGCAGGCAGGCTGGCCGGTGCGCGAGGGAGCACTCTCCCCTGAGTGCTTCCTCTTCAGCTCCCTCGCGCGCCGCGTACTGATACCGGCGCCGGAAGATGACGTCATCTTCCAGCTCCGGTATCAGTGCGGTGTGCGAGGGAGCTGAAAGAGGAAGCACTCAGGGGAGAGTGCTCCCTCACGCACCGGCCAGCCTGCCTGCCCGCCGGGTGTAAGCAGGCAGGGCCAGCCTCGGGGGGCCCCCCAGGAGAAGAGGCTGGCCCAGTGCCGCTGCCCCTACCCGGTCTGCCAGCCCGGCCACGCTACATTCTGTGACCGGCAGGAGGGGAGCGCATCCCCTCCTGCCGGTCACCCTGTAATTGCGGCCCGGCTGGTGCACACTAGGCGGCCGCGCACCGGCCACCTCGTGTGCCGGCCCACCGGGAAATTTCCCGGTGTCCCGGTGGGCCAGTCCGGCCCTGATGGTATTGTATAAATGCAATGTTTTGAGGACCCAGGGCATACTTGAAAATGAGAGAA
This sequence comes from Pelobates fuscus, assembly GCF_036172605.1. Taxonomy (NCBI): domain Eukaryota; kingdom Metazoa; phylum Chordata; class Amphibia; order Anura; family Pelobatidae; genus Pelobates; species Pelobates fuscus. The sequence goes on along the minus strand of NC_086317.1, from coordinate 378,797,064 downwards.
ATCTCAATGTATGTTTCCTGGTAAAATATTTTATAAATAAATAAATATGCTTATTCAATCTAGACATACCTGAATAGCATGTTATGATCTACATTTAAAAAAAATGTGCAAGAAATCTGAATGCCATGACATTGTCATAATATGTATATTATTACTTGGTTTGTCCCGCTGTCATGGCGTGGCAAACTTGCTTTGTTCACTATTTGCACAATAAAATAAAGATTGACAAAAAAAAATAAAATGTATGAGCTGGCACATCAGTACTGCAAGAATGAGGGGTACTAGCCGACTTTAGCATGGCTGGGCTTAACAAAACAGACACATCCTGGAACGTGGTCCTAGCATACAACAGAAGTGTCTTATGGCACTCAGTTGGGCAAAATGGAACACAATGCTTCCTTTTAGCAACACTCAAACTGAATAACTCTTCATACAAAATGAGCAGATTCTGCAAATAAAATTAAAAACATCTCACAAAGCACCCAAAAAATAAAAAAAATACTTGTAAGACACTTTGGTGATGAACTCACGTGAAACAGAGCCTAAACAACCGGCTCTGGGTCTGCAGGCTGCAAGGAAGCGGGTAGACCACCACTGATTAAGAGATTTTCTTTTCTGGAAGAAACTCCACTATATGCAGAAAAGAGGGAAAGCAAGAGAATCTAAATGGTGTGATATTGTCACACCACAAATTTACATTAAAAGAATGTGCACAAAGAAACTAAAAGACTGTGCAAGAAACATTAGAAAAAAAACTCTCCTTACTGTTGGAAAAGCCTCTATCGGCCGAGCATCTCTGGACTTTGTATGTGCTCTTGGCTCCTCCCACTAAAGTCAGCTGGACTGATGTGTTTCGCCTTAAAGTCACATGGAATTCCTCCAATAGCATTTTGATGCATCACTTACTCATAAATAGCGGTCATCTCGGTCTACTTTTCCATCACTGGACACTTTCTAAGTCTATTCACACCACAAAACAATGTATCTATTCACTTACTTGTCCTTGTTAGAAGGAATTTCCCTTACTTTACACAATAATATTTTTTTTATTTTTGGTTTGATGAAAGTTTTTTTTTTTTTTTTCAGATCCTCAGGATACCTATGGGCACTAGGTTTGCGCCCTGCTATGCCAACTTATTTATGGAACTTTGGTGACCTATTGCTGTTACATTGATGACCTTTTTTGATCTAGAGGGATTCAAAGAATGATTTAGAAGCTTCTTTACTATTTTTAGCAAGTGAGGGTTTGTCAGTGAGCTCTTCTGTAGGGAGCATGCGTGTGACAGTGATCTTGTGTCAGTGAGATTGTCTTTGTCTGCATGTGAGTATGCTTACTGTTTAATTTAATTACCCCAAATGAAATCAATATTTTGAATTAGAAAAATAAATATACCAATAATATGTATGGCTATGTCTTGCCACCCCAGATAATTGAGTAATTTATAAACACATATCTATCTATCTAATTATATATATATATATATATGTGCATATATATATATATATATATATATATATATATATATATATATATAATTCTACACATTACATGGAACAATGAGCTATGAGGCTGGCATAAATTTATTTCCCAGGGCTGCTTTGTATCCCCAGTCCGGCCCTGCTCGCCGCCAACATTGACCGGACGCCTGCCCACCCGTCCACTGAGTAGCACAGGGGCCTGCTCAGCCGGCCATACAGCCCAGCACCTACACTTGATCCCAGGGACATCAGTCCCTCTGGACCCCCAGGTAAAGAATCCACTCCAGCTCTCCCAACGGTAGGGAGGCTGGGTGGATTTTAATTAAAAATAACAATTTGTGAGTGTGTGATGGCAATGTATGTGAGTGTGTCAGTATCAGGGTGTGTGTCAGTGTTTGTCTGTGAATGTCTGTGTCTATGTTAGTGAGTGTGTGTTTATGTCTGTGAGTGTTTGTCAGTGTATGTCTGAGTATGTGTATGTCTGTGAGTATGTGTGTCTGTCAGTTAGTGCGCAAGTCTGTCTGTGAGTGCACAAGTCCGTCTGTGAGTGCGCGTGTCTGTCTGTGAATATGGGTCTGTCAGTGAATGTCTGTGAGTGAATGTGTGTGTTTGTATGTGCATGTGTCTGTTAGTTTGTGTGTTTCAAATCAAACTGATCAAATCAGTGAGGATATGTGTGTCAAATCAGTGAGTATGTATGCATTTATATCTGAGAGGGTGTGCATGTCACTGAGTGGTTGTGTCAGTCAAAGTGCGTTTTGGTCCTAAACAGGAAGGGGTGGGGCAAATTTAGATTAGGGGGGGTGATTGAGTTTTGACATGCCTAGGGCAGCACGAATCTTAAATACACCACTGATTGTCATTGCGGTATCATGCTATTTTATTTTTTTAATGCAAATGAAATTGGAGTTAAATGACAATAGATTGACACTATGTATGTTTCTGCATTTACATGTGTGAAAACATTGCAAGCACTTGTTAAACAAGGACACTTTGTAAATGAATAGATACAATGTATTGTGGGCTTGAATAGACTTGGAAAGTGTCCATTAATGGAGAAGTAAAGACACAGATGAATGCTATTTATGAGGAAGTGATTAATCAATATGCCATCAAAGGAAGTCCATGTGACTTTAGGCTGAACTACATCACAGAATGGCTGTCATCAGTGGGAGGAGCAGAAAGCAAGCGCGAAGTCAGGAGGTGCTCGGCAGACAGAGGCTTTTCCAACACTGAGGACAAGCTACTATCTGATATTCCTTGCGCTCTGTGAGTTTCTTTGTGTACAAGAGTTCACATTATTTTAATGTAAGAGTTTCAATTTTTGTGTTAATAAATTTGTGGTGTGACAATATTACCCTATTTGGATTCCTTTGCTCTCTCCCTGTCAGGATTACAGTAGGATCCAGCACGTAGAATTGTGTAACACAGAGGACTGATAGATAACGTATACCGGACCTTAGAATGGCCGGACTAACGTACCAAAGAATAGTCAGGAATAGCCGAGGTCAAGGGATACAGAAATAGACACAACGATAAGGAAAAGCCAGGGGTCAGGGATGCCAGAAAACAGGGAAGTCAAAAACAATGCCAAAGTCAAATAACCAGAATCAATAACGCGCTCTCGGACAACCACAAGGAAAAACACGACAGGGCACTGAGAAGGATGAGAACTGGGCCTAAATACCCCTCCTCTGGATCTGATAGGCTGTAATCGGCCTTTGACCCCAAAGGCAGTTACCAGGTTCCCATTTGCATAATTGCTGCTCAGCACAAACCCTCCAGTGGATTTGATTGCTGCTCGGCACAACTTTTCCTGTCTGAACATTAAATTCCATTAATCACATTTTTATAAGCGGATGAATACGTGACACTCCCTCTTTTCTGCATATGGTAGAGTTGCTTCCAGAGAGATTTTTCTGAATCAGTGGGGTCTACCCTTACAGCTGGCAAACAATAACCAGTTGTTAAGGCTCTGTTTCATGAGAGGTTGTTACCAAATGGAGTTTATTCATGAAGATTTTTTTTTTATTCCATTTTCTGCACTCATTTTTTTTTTTTGCAGGTTCACAGAACTTATTGTATTGTATACATTATTTCTGTTTGAAGGATATTGTAGGTGCAGTAAATTTAGTGGTGGTATTATACATCTTACAAAGCAGTATTTATGGACAGAAACATTTTTCTCTTAGTACAATGAAAATGGACGATATAGCAGTTTTGCTATAGTATAACATTTAAATTGGTATAAGGAATATTAAGTAATGGTATCAGCAGATAATGTCACAATAAAATTTCCAGAGAGTCACGGTGTTTATATATTGCATACAATTTTCATAGAGATTGCCCTTTTGCCGATTATTGTGTTTGTTACAGAGGAACCGACACTTAATATTTTATCTACATAGCCCTTACATGTGTGAAAAAAAATGAAATGGAGAAAGCTACACTTTATCCTGCAAATGGGCGCCTCCATGTTAGCTCCCTGTCAGTCATTGTTATAAGCAATATTCCTTGCGCCGCACAGAAAGAGCATGCCTATAAGATTAGAATCAAAGCAATGTTTCTGTTATTCTGTTTCTTATTTTGCAATGTTTGCCCTGGTTTTGCCTTGTCAGAACTGTATTATAATGGAGCACCTCATTTAAATTTTTTTTAAAAAGTAACACAAGTTAAAGGTCATTTTTAGTTTGTTTGTTTTTCAATAGCGTAAGGTGACATTTTCCATTTTAATAATCCATATGTGGTAGGAAACATGGAAAGCAATATATTAGAAGATATCATTCAGTGGGAGCTATGACGAAGCAAGTTTTGCTACACTCGCGCTTCCGAGTTCCAAGTGGCGTGCTAGAAGGAGAGCCGGCAAACGAACTGACAGGTAGAGTCCAGCCACGAGAAAGTAGCCAGCAAAATACGCTGGAAAAGATGAAGCAGGAGTAAAACACTGACGTGTGAGATCGGTTTGAGCAGTAAACTAAGCGGTGAGGTGGAGCCGTGGAAGGGACTGGGAGTAGTGGATGCCTTCGCTAAGATCTTGCGCCTGGGCCCCCTTACAACATGTTATATTGAAACAAGAGGAACCTGCTCGATTAGAATATCAAGTGGTGAGGTGGAGAGGTGGAGGGAACTGGGAGCTGCGGGCACCCTTTGACAGCCCTGTATGCCAAAAGCGTTCATATGTTGAAGTATATTGCAACATTCAATGACAATTCTTTAGGGCCAAGTCTGAGAGATAATTAAAAGCTAAAGATTAAGAAGAGAATAATTAGACATCGACATCTCTGGGTTGTGACATTTAACAAGACACAGATGTAATATAGCACCAATAACCACAAAAAACTCTCAGGATTATAAAGATAAACGGTGCAATTTTTTTGAACTAAATTAAATAAGGTGGAAGGCTAGAACAAGAAAGAAGGTAAGAAAAGAGAAGAGAGAAGGAAAAAGAGAGAGGAGGTAGGTGAGAAAAAGGGAAGGAAAAGAAGAAGAAGAAAAAAAAAGAGAAATATTTACTTAAAGGGACACTATAGTCACCTGAACAACTTCAGCTTAATGAGGTTGTTCAGGTGAGTGCTACAGCTACCCGGAGCCTTTTTCTTGTAAGCACTGTATTTTCTGAGAAAATGCAGTGTTTACATTGGAAGCTTGGAACACCTCTTGTTGCAGTCAATCAGACGGCCACCAGAGGGACTTCCGAGTTCAGAGGCCCTAAAAAGGCCTCTCGTCCGATGCATTCTGGGTGAATGCATCAGACGGGCTATCAGCACACAAAGCACTGTGAACGCGCTTTGTGTGCTGTTAGCCAGTCAGCACTGCTGTGGGCGTGGCTTCAGCTGACAGCTTCAGCTTCAGCTGACAGCTGAAGCCCGAACCCACAGGGACGCTTACTGTCCACAATAGTGTTTGGGGGGGGGGGGAGACCTACTCTCCTTCCCCCCCGGCCCCCACCGCTGTGCGGCGGGTGGGGGCCCTAAAATTATCAATAAGGGGGGGGACCTACTGTCCCCCCCCCCCCGGCCCCCACCCCTGTGCGGCGGGTGGGGGCCCTAAAATTATCAATAAGGGGGGGACCTATTGTCCCCCCCCCGGCCCCCACCCCTGAGCGGTGGGTGGGGGCCCTAAAATTATCAATAAGGGGGGGGACCTATTGTCCCCCCCCGGCCCCCACCCCTGAGCGGTGGGTGGGGGCCCTAAAATTATCGATAAGGGGGGGGACCTACTGTCCCCCCCGGCCCCCACCCCTGTGCGGCGGGTGGGGGCCCTAAAATTATCAATAAGGGGGGGGACCTACTGTCCCCCCCCCCCGGCCCCCACCCCTGTGCGGCGGGTGGGGGCCCTAAAATTATCAATAAGGGGGGGACCTATTGTCCCCCCCCCGGCCCCCACCCCTGAGCGGTGGGTGGGGGCCCTAAAATTATCGATAAGGGGGGGGACCTACTGTCCCCCCCGGCCCCCACCCCTGTGCGGCGGGTGGGGGCCCTAAAATTATCAATAAGGGGGGGACCTATTGTCCCCCCCCGGCCCCCACCCCTGAGCGGTGGGTGGGGGCCCTAAAATGATCAATAAGGGGGGGACCTATTGTCCCCCCCGGCCCCCACCCCTGAGCGGTGGGTGGGGGCCCTAAAATTATCAATAAGGGGGGACCTACTGTCCCCCCCGGCCCCCACCCCTGAGCGGTGGGTGGGGGCCCTAAATACAAAGGGGGGGAGGACCCTAGTTAACCCTCCCCCCCCCAAAAAAAAATTATCTCCCTACCTACCCCCCTCACCCTAAAAATAATGAGGGGGGGAACATTAACTAAAAACCTGTAAAGAAAAATAAATAAAAAGAGATTAAAAAAACTTACCATTCGATGTTTTCTTTCTTCTAAAATCTTCTTTCTTCAGCCCAAAAAAGGCCAAATAATAATCCATAATAACCGACGCAATTAAAAAAAAAAAAAAAAAACGAGCGCAAAAAAAATAATCCATCTTCACCCATGGAGGGCTCCGCGCAGACTGAGCTCTGCAGGGTGGGGAAGGCTTATAAAGCCTTGCCCCGCCCTGCAATTAGGCTAAGAACACTCTGATTGGTGGGTTTAAACCAATCAGAGTGCTCTTTGTCATTTTACAAGCGTGGGAAAGTTCTTTGGAATTTTCCCACGCTTGTAAAATGACACGGAGCACTGTGATTGGATGGATTTCAAGCCATCCAATCAGAGTGCTCTTTGTCATTTTACAAGCGTGGGAAAGTTCTTTGGAATTTTCCCACGCTTGTAAAATGACACAGAGCACTGTGATTGGATGGCTTGAAATCCATCCAATCACAGTGCTCTGTGTCATTTTACAAGCGTGGGAAAATTCCAAAGAACTTTCCCACGCTTGTAAAATGACAAAGAGCACTGTGATTGGATGGCTTGAAATCCATCCAATCACAGTGCTCCGTGTCATTTTACAAGCGTGGGAAAATTCCAAAGAACTTTCCCACGCTTGTAAAATGACAAAGAGCACTGTGATTGGATGGCTTGAAATCCATCCAATCACAGTGCTCCGTGTCATTTTACAAGCGTGGGAAAATTCCAAAGAACTTTCCCACGCTTGTAAAATGACAAAGAGCACTCTGATTGGCTCAAACCCACCAATCAGAGTGTTCTTAGCCTAATTGCAGGGCGGGGCAAGGCTTTATAAGCCTTCCCCCGCCCTGCGGAGCTCAGTCTGCGCGGAGCCCTCCATGGGTGAAGATGGATTATTTTTTTTTGCGCTCGTTTTTTTTTTTTTTTTTTTTTTTAATTGCGTCGGTTATTATGGATTTTTATTTGGCCTTTTTTGGGGCTGAAGAAAGAAGATTTTAGAAGAAAGAAAACATCGAATGGTAAGTTGATTTTATCTAATTTTTTATTTTTTACAGGTTTTTAGTTAATGGTCCCCCCTCATTATTTTTAGGGTGAGGGGGGTAGGTAGGGAGATATTTTTTTTTGGGGGGGGGGGGGAGGATTAACTAGGGTCCCCCCCCCTTTGTATTTAGGGCCCCCACCCACCGCTCAGGGGTGGGGGCCGGGGGGGACAATAGGTCCCCCCCCTTATTGATAATTTTAGGGCCCCCACCCGCCGCACAGGGGTGGGGGCCGGGGGGGGACAGTAGGTCCCCCCCTTATCGATAATTTTAGGGCCCCCACCCACCGCTCAGGGGTGGGGGCCGGGGGGGGACAATAGGTCCCCCCCTTATTGATCATTTTAGGGCCCCCACCCGCCGCTGAGGGGTGGGGGCCGGGGGGGGCAGTAGGTCCCCCCCATCATTGATAATTTTAGGGCCCCCACCCGCCGCACAGGGGTGGGGGCCGGGGGAGACAGTAGGTCCCCCCCTTATTGATAATTGTAGGGCCCCCACCCGCCGCTCAGGGGTGGGGGCCGGGGGGGGACAGTAGGTCCCCCCCTCATTGATAATTTTAGGGCCCCCACCCGCCGCACAGGGGTGGGGGCCGGGGGGGGGTACAGTAGGTCCCCCCCCTTATTGATAACTTTAGGGCCCCCACCCGCCGCACAGGGGTGGGGGCCGGGGGGGACAGTAGGTCCCCCCCTTATTGATAATTGTAGGGCCCCCACCCGCCGCTCAGGGGTGGGGGCCGGGGGGGGCAGTAGGTCCCCCCCTCATTGATAATTTTAGGGCCCCCACCCGCCGCACAGGGTTGGGGGCCGGGGGGGGACAGTAGGTCCCCCCCTTATTGATAATTGTAGGGCCCCCACCCGCCGCTCAGGGGTGGGGGCCGGGGGGGGCAGTAGGTCCCCCCCTCATTGATAATTTTAGGGCCCCCACCCGCCGCACAGGGGTGGGGGCCGGGGGGGGACAGTAGGTCCCCCCCCTTATTGATAATTTTAGAAAGCGAGCTGAGCTGTCAGTCAGACAGCTCAGCTCGCGAACGCGCATTCCGCGCACATGCGCGGTAAAGCGCTCAGGTTCTTCATAGGGCGGCATTCAATGCCGCTCTTTGAAGAACGCGATTGGTGCAGCGCGAAGCCGTCCCATTGGGCCCCGCGATTTCGTCATTTTGACGAAAAAGGGGGCGCGGCCTAGCGGGGAGCTCGGCGCTGGAACGGAGGTAAGTTTTTAATATAAAAACACCTACATTTTTTTTTAATTAATGAAAGTTCATATAAAAGCAAGAAGAAAGGCTGGGGGACCTGTCTTTCTTGCTTTTATATGGTGACTATAGAGTCCCTTTAACTGTGAACTCTATGGCTACATCTCATAGAAAAAACGTACACCGCCCCCAAAAATGTGACACTGGTGGAGTTCTGTATAAATAAGCACAGTGCTTCTGTATGGTTGAAACTAGATCTAGAAAACCCGACAAAGTAAATTTAAAGAGACATTTATTTATTTTTATTATTTTTTTTGCATACGTTGTAATTCACTATTCCCATTGAGAATAGCAATACTATAATGGCTAACAGAAAGACCCAAGACCAAAGACCATCAAAGAAAAAAAGCTGATAATAAAGGAGACTCACTGGACAAACGTCCGTCCTTCTTTATTCCACATACTCCTAAGGCTGTTTTTCAAAATGACTCGCCAGATAACTCTATGAAATGTGCTGAGAATGATTCAATAGAAAAAACTCAAGAAAACACAATCAACAAAATGTCACTGTTGAATTCCAAAACCGTGCACTGGAAATTCAATTTGAAAAAATTAAAAATGTCATTCTTCGGTCTACAGACGAACATAAAAAATATCTTTTAGCAATAAATATAAATATCTCAGAAAATTCGGGAAAAATGTAAAATGTATAACATACTTTATCTCAAACTCAAATGGAATTTCAACATATACAAGCTGAAGTGATCTGATTAGAACAAAAAGCTGCTGATTTAGAAGAAAGAACGAGACGCAATAACCTAAGACTGAGAAACATCTCAGAGGAAATAATAAGAAAAATTAGAAGAATATTTGGAACAATGTTTTGCATCCATTAACAATACAAAGGAAAAACATGGCTGTCTTATGGAACGCTGGCATAGAGTACCAAAGCCACAATCTGTATCTTCAAATACCTCCCGAGATGTCTTGATATGCTGCTCGTCCTTTCGTATAAAAGAGCAAATTTTACTATCTTTAAGGGTAGGGACTCTACAAGTGCCCTATGAGAAGGTACAAATCTTCCCCGATATATCGTTCTACACTAGATCAAAGAGGAAAACTTTTGCCAAATTAACAGAGATCCTTCGAGCCAAACACCTACACTATCGATGGGGTTTCCCGGTGAAGCTTACCCCATCAGTTTTCAGGCTTCCTTCAGAATCTATCAAAAAATTACTTTTTTTTTTTCAGAACATTTCTTCATTAAACCAGATTTTAATAAACTGGTACAAGACTAAGGAAAGCTTGGGTCTTAAGTGGCAAATTTTGCCATCATTGAGTATAGACACTTTTAGTGATCTCTTGAGCAATGCAGATCTGTTTAAGTGGGTCTCCAATGATATTACTCGGATATCAGACTTAGTGAACAACGGTAAAATCAAACCATTTCAATAGTTGATTTCTAATTATGGGATAACAAACAAAGAATATCTAAACTATCTTAAAACTCATGCATATTTATAAAAAAAAAATCTAATATTTAGTCTCTGCTTCTTCGATAAAATAATTAACAAGATAGATACTAAGAAATTAATCTGTTAGTAATTGCCTTCTTAAAACAATGGAAAAACTATTTACCCCAATCGCATTACGTAAAAGGGAACAAGATTTGAGAATTAATATCTCTCCCAGAGACTGGTATAACTCAATGATTTTATTAAATAGAAATATTCACTGTTTGGGATTAAATAAACTCCGTTAGAAGCTTCTTAATAGATGGCATTCCACACCATTAACATAGAAAAATATATACCGTATATCCACAATCATCATCAAACTGCTGGAAATGTGATAAACAAGCGTCAGACCTATTACACATGCGGTGGAAGTGCCCTAGTATTGAAGCAACATGAAGGGAAGTTGACCCTAAGTTAAACAACTTGATGGGAAATCCCATCGCTTTCAAACCAGAAGTGATGCTTCTCCATCAGAATCTCCCTCAAAATAAAAGGAATTCATTAACATTATTGCTTCACGCTTTAACAACTGTTAAAATTGTTATAGCTAGACAGTGGAAAATTCCCACTAAGCCTGATTGGCACTTAATTAAGGCACAACTATCTTACCAATTAAAAATGCAACCAGTTTAAATACAAAAATTTGACATTCTGGTTTATGGGATAAATGGATAAATAAACTGGAATCTCTGTAAACTATCACTTTTATAGGGAATTGCCCTAGATGAGTTTTGAGGGCTCACCTGTACTGTTATTCTCTCTCCCCAGAGAGTGTGATCATGTAAAATAAAAAAAATGCAATACACAAACCAATTCCAGAGCTATACACCCTGTGCCGCTATTAGTCATGTTAAAGACAGTCCTATTGCCAGCTTGATATTCTGATAAATAACAATCTCACTGTATCTATTACTATATCCAGGTGGTTTCCAGTCTTTACTAAATCTACGATTCTGAGCTGAAATGTATACTTCTAGATGTCTTAATGCTCATTTAGTCTAAAGCAAGCATAGGCAACCTTAGCACTCCAGAGTTTGTAAACTACATCTCCCATAATGCTCTAACATCCATAATACTGGCAAGGGCCGTCTTTCCACATGGGCACGCTGGGCACTTGTCCGGGGGCCCCACCAGCATAGGGACCCCACGGCGTCGCCAATGTGCTGGGTCCAACAGGGGAGATCCTTTGATCTCCTCTGCCGGCCCACAGGAGACGGCCCTGCTCCCTTGCTATGGGCCCTCTCGGGTTGGTGGGGAGATCAAATATCTCCCACACTGGCTCAAAGGCCCTTCGCTAGTGAGAGGTAGGACCTGGGAGGCAGTTTTGTCCGCGGAAACGCTGCGATACAGTATTCTGCTTGCGGGAGGAGTGAAGACAGCCTGCACCTTTTTTTGCTGCAGGCCATCTTCACTCCTCCCGCAAGCAGAATGCTGGGTCAGATCGCGGGAAAAACTGCCTCCCAGGTCCTACCTCTCATTAACGAAGGTGTGACGGACCGTCTGACACCCAAACTGGGTGCCTCCGCCAATCGATGCTACCTCGCTGACGTTGAGGACCATAAGCACCGCACCGGACACCATAAGCACATTAGCCCCCTGGCCGCCGCAGCTTGACTAGGGTCTCACCGTCCCTTCCCACCCTGGACTGAACTCCTGAATCCAGCTCCCAGTGGGAAAGCCTCTCCTCCAAGAGAGTATAGCTGTGTAGTTCTTACAAGAGATAGTGGTTATAGCCTATATAGCTGTTCCCTACAATCACAAGACGAGGCTGCGTGTTGAGGGTGAAGTGAACTGGTGTATTGATAGCCCCAACTGGCCTTTTATGCAAGTCCCCATACAAGGGGTACTCCCACATGGACCTTGTGGGGGACTGCAGCACAAATTCACAGACCAATGACAACAATGCTCAAATACAGGACACTCCCAGATATCATCATACAATCCCTCCCCTCTGCCTGGTAGATAATTGAGTCAGGCACTGTACTAATTCAATTATACCCTTAAAACATACAAAATCCCCACAAATGTTACATCCCCTGATATCCCCAATGTGGGTGAACATGATATCCAAAAATAACCCAGATAAGTTCAATAGTTCAGGAAGTCATTTATTTTGCTGGCCGCACGCATGGTCCCAGGCCCAAAACGGTTCCATAGAATTGCGGCTAAGTACTGCTGGGGTACTGACCGGGAACCGCAACGTTTTCATGCCGAAAATAGTTCAAGGGCATTCGCAGCTAAGTCCCCCTGAAGTCAATTCGTGGTTTTCGTCCATGCGTCTGTGTGTATTCTGCATTGTGTGTGTGTTTTCAGCAGTCCATGTGTGTGTATTCAGCAGTCTGTGTATGCATTAATCAGCCTGTGTGTGTATTAAGCAGCCTGTGTGTGTATTAAGCAGCCTGTATGTATTCTGCATTCTGTGTGTGCATTCACCACTCTGTGTGTGTGTATTCAGCAGTCCATATGTGTGTATTCAGCAGTATGTGTGTTTGTATTGTATCAATGTATTGCATTTGTTGGAGGTACCAATAAATATAAGCTTAATTTTATCGATAATTACAATTTTTATTCCTGTGAATAGTTGTGTAGGCAGGGCCCAACTGCACTGATTTGCACGGGGGCCCATAATGTTGTTAAGATGGCACTGCTGGCAAAGCATCAGGGGAGATGTAGTCCACAACATCTGAAATTCCAAAGATTTTTTTTAAATGCAAGCTATTGTGCCCCCAAAACGTTTGTGTGTGGGGGTGCTGGAATGACGTGGGCCAATGGGAGCCTGAATCAACTTTTGGCTCCCACTGCCCCTTTAAGAGCTCGAGCCGTGCTCCTAGTGCCAGGCGGGCCACGTGACCGATCACTGCGGTCAGTGCACACGGCTAAGTCAGAAGAGGAGATCAAGCCGCATGTGGCTCGTGTGGAGGCAGGAGTGATCCAGCCACGCACGGCTCAAGCTTAGGAGCCAGGTCGGTCCCAGGATAAGGTAAATACAGCCACAACCACTTATCCCAATCACACACCTTTCCTAACGTCCTATCCCATTAAAAGCATATTACCGCGTATTTAATAAAACAGATAGACCCACTACTTCATCCAGGTTACCGATCGATGGTTCGATATTCTGAGCCCTCTCTGATTTACTGTACACGACTATTCGATATTCCCACAAATTTTATATAGCATTTTATGTTTGTTTGAGACCACCTTAAAAATATTGGATATCGCTAAAAATCATGATCACTATATACTTTCTCTACAAACCTCTAAAATGAACCAAACTACTCATCCATCCGCTATACCACTTTATCCCACCTAGAACTGGTGCCCAGTTAAAATACTTGACTCTTACTTACCCACACTCAGTCATGCCACACACATTTCACCACTACTCTCACTGAATCCCTCCGACTACGGCTAAATTCATCTTCTACATCAGAACACTACTCCTAAGATTGGGTTGTATCCATGTCTCGGGTCTTTCATTTAGAATAGGGGCAGCTTCGGTCTCCTTCAACACTGACACTCCAGTGCATATTATTAAAAGATTGGGCAGATGGAAATCCTCAGTCTACAACCGATATATTCCTCATCCCGAGAAAGAAATGAGGAAAGCTTTTAAAAGTTTGGCTTTGTAAATTTGATGCAATAAGTGTGTTTTTCTTTAATACCTTTTCACCCTCTTTGCATGAACCTGATTTACATATATTACTAATATGTTTCTGAACATATATATTATATTATTCACTCACTCACTCACTCTCTGGGCTGGCCTAAGACATCATGCTAACAAAACAAACAAGCAATATAGGCGCTAGAGTGTAAAATATTAGTGCAAATATTACAAATAAAGGTAGAGCAGCACCTAAGAGTGTACAAGCTCAAAAAAACACCATACAGAGAATATAAATAGAAAGGTGCGCTGTACCTTTAAAAATTTAAAGTGCAAATTAGTGCATCAAAATAGTGCAAATAGGGAGTGTCTGTCCGATGTAATCACACTCAATATAACAACTGTGCAAAATTGCAAGTGAAAAGTGAAAAAATAAATAAAATAAAAAATAATAATAATAATAATAATAACTTACAATAAATGATATTCAGTTATTCCAAATAGGAGATATGGTACATAAAAGGAAAAAAGACACATAGCATAATACTGATAAGACTGGTATAAATCAACAAAAAAGAGAATAAAACTCACAAGGGGAGAGCAGTAAGAGTCTGCTCTAACTTTTAAGACATCATGCTGCCTAGGTCCAACGATAAATGACTAGGGGGGATAATGTATAATAAACACAGGTTACTGGCTATGGGGGGGATAATGTATAATAAGCACAGGTTACTGGCTATGGGAGGGATAATGTATAAGAAACACAGGTTACTGGCTATGGGGGGATAATGTATAATAAACACAGATTACTGGATATGGGAGGGATAATGTATAATAAACACAGGTTACTGGCTATGGAGGATAATATGTATAATCCTGGATGGATAATGTATAATAAACACAAACACAAAAAAAAAAAAAAAAAGAATTAATCTAAATTGTCTGCTGCTGATTGGCTGGAATGTGTCTGCTGACTGTGAGGTACAGGGTCAAAGTTTACTCAATGATGACGACTAGGGGGCGAACCGAACATCGCATATGTTCGCCGTCCGTGACGAACGCGAACACGCTATGTTCGCCTGGAACTATTCGCCAGCGAACCGTTCGGGACATCACTAATGCCAAGGGCTGAAACACAAAAACTGTTGGAAGGCAAACAGGCTGGGTCAGATACACAAGGGCAGGAGAGCAGAATGTAGTCAGGTAACCTGGGTCAAAATAATAGCAAAACGAAGTTGAAAAGAAGATAACCAAGGATACAGGAACCCAGATCAACCAGATAGCCCTCCTTAAATAGGGCGGTCCTGTATTTGATTGACTCTTGTTTCCTGAGAGCAATTAAGTAAGAAAGGTAGCATCTGTGTTACCCACAATTGCCCTACAAAAACAAGCAATCGGAATAATCAGATGGAGAATCAAAAGTAATGCGGTCCAATGCGTTTTCCCCCAACTTGGGCATCCTCAGGGACCATACAGTGAAAAAACAATGACAGGTAAAAACAAATCGCCAACAATTTATTTATTTTTACTTACCTGTGATTGTTTCTACACTGTATGTTCCCTGAGAAAGCCCAATTTGAGGGAAACATGTTAGTCTGATTTTGCTTTATTTTATTATTATTGTTTTAATAAAATATTTGCAATATTTACCTGCTTGGCTGGAGTCCCTGTCTTCAACATAATATCACCAAAGGAGGCATGAGCCTTGACCCTCCAAGGATCAGGGGAGGCACTCATTGAGCGCTAAGATTTCACTTTATCATGTGAGAGCAATTATTTAGCACTTTATTATTCTTGTACATACTAGCCTATGAATTTTGTTCTGTGTTTGTGTTTTACATTTCAGCTGTATCCCCAATAGTTTGCTAGTACAACACTAGAATTACCAAAACAGCTCTGAAGCATCAAGGCATGGACTCCGCAAGACCTCTGAACATGTCCTGTGGTATATGACACAAAGACATTAGCAGCAGATCCTTTAAGTCTTTTAAGTTCTGAGGTGGGGCTCCATGTATCAGATATGTTGTTCCAGCACATCCCACTGTTGCTTAACTGAGCTAAATGTACACGTTGTGATCAAAACAAAACATAAACAAAACCTTGAATTTGACTATATGTCTGTTCAGGCGTAATTCGCCTCTTTCATATTATGTGCACCCACACTTATTATTATTATATATCATTGTATTCAGGGGAAACAGGGCTTTCATTTAACATCAAATATTTAGGTATGAAACATAATTTAATATGAATAAAATATAAAAAAAATTGGAGAAAATGAGAATTGTAAAATGTAGAATGTCATAATACTGTTTACTTTTACTGCAATAAAATACACATATTTGTATTCAGCGATGTCTCACGTGTAAAAACAGTACCCCCTATGTACAGTTTTTTTTGAGAAGTTACAGGGTCAAATGTAGCATGTTAAATTTTTTCTGTTTTTTTCACAATAAAATTCGCCAGATTGGTTACTTTGCCTTTGAGACCGTATGGTAGCCCAGGAATGAGAATTACTTCCAGGATGGCATACCATTTGCAATAGTAGACAACCCAAGGTATTGCAAATGGGGTATGTCCAGTCTTTTTTAGTAGCCACTTGGTTACAAACAGTGGCCAAAGTTAGTGTTAATATTGGTTTGTGTGTGAAAAATGCAAAAAACTAATTTGAACGCCAATGTTGGCCAATGTTTGTGACTAAGTGGCTACTAAAAATGACTGGACATTATACATGGACAGCATATACTTATGTATATATATATATATATATATATTTATATATATATATAATTTCATTCTACGTGTATTTTGATATCAATATATATATATATATATTCATTTTAAAATACAGTTAGAACGAAATTACTCATGCATATATATTTTATTTATTTTTTATAATTTTGTTTATTTCTTAACGTACTTACATAATTTTTTTTTATATTATATATAAATATTGATATATAATTATAATTATATATATATATTTAATCAATATCCTTCTATGTGTATTTTGATATTAATATATATATATAATTATATATATTAATATTAAAATACACTTAGACAGTGAATGTGTATGTATGTGTATTTATATATACTTGATACCGGAGAAACTGACGGAAGCCAAGCACAGAGAGATGGACACAGGTTTCTTCAGGAAGGAAGAGATTCTTTATTGGATCACCGATCGGGACTCAGAGGGACTAATGTCACCAAAATACAGCAAGTTCTGAGCCCCGGACAATAGTGCAGGCTCCTTATATAGGCACATAACTCCTCCCATATTAAGCTCCACCCGCACATTCTCTTAACCAATCAACCCAAATAAGAATTAACTTCCTGTTTGACCGCATGGCTTGTCCAGCACAATGGAGGAGGGGGAATACTATATCCTGTATTCTTGCACATGCTCCGTACACTACTGATCGTATCTTGCCTCGTGCAACCAACTGATCGATACGTCAGCATATGCACGTACACATGCCACGTGGTAATCTCGGCCTACTAAATTTATTTTTACCGAGATTCCACCACATTCCCCCCTTTGATGCCTCTTGATATTTTACAATTACTTGAGGCATCACTTAACCTTGGTTTGCTTACACCGCAAGTTACCTTGAACCAGACCAGACTTATCTTATGATGTGAATCTTCAACATTCATCTTCTTGCATTGGTTCTCCCTGATCTAGAGCCTTATATTTATATATCGCCATTATCTGTGCAGCAGCCTTCCTCTCTGCTATACTTCCTATCAGGCTTTGCACAGACCTAACTACTAAGGGTATAAGACACGGTAGGAGTAGACACAACAGTAAAATCAGTAGGACTCCACCTACCACTGCCTTAAGCCCTCCAAACCACTCATACCAGCTACCAAACCAACTACTTGGATTATACCCTTTCCATACCTGAGTAGGCACATGCGCTAGTTTAACCATATGGCTAGTAAGCTCAGCTATTGCTTGCCCTTCGTCGTCTATTTGAAGACAGCAATTGCTTAGGTTAAACTTCCCACATACACCTCCCTCTACTGCCAAAAGGTAATCCAAGGCTAATCTATTTTGGTAGACTGCTGTCCTCATCCTGGTGTTATGCTTCGCTAGAAGATTGAGCGCTTGTGATGTCTCATTTGTGATAATCTCAACCACCGCCTGTAATCTTATAATACGGTTGAGCATATAAATAGGGGTTCTATAACCAAAGGTACCATCTTCAGCCCACGTGGCTGGCCCATAATAATCTATGATACGCTGGGGAGGCCATTCATTATCTTCCCAGGTGCCTATCTCTATGGGTCCCCTTTTCTTCCTATGATTCACATCATACACTTTAACACCTAAAGTCTCACCTGTTTCAATCGGTAACAAGAAGAAGGATGGTTTGAGCATACCCAACACACATGCCCCTTCCCAGTCCTGTGGCAGCTCCGAATAGGCTTTCTTACCACAGATCCAGTACAAATTTGCTGGGGCTCTCCAGGTAGATGTGATGGATAAATCAAACCACACATCCTTTAAATTGGCGTATCTAGCAAACGGGTTTGATGGTTCTGAGACATTTGAAGCCGACCACCAAGTTGTATTCTTTGTATCATCATCATAAGCTTTTTGCCCTAGACAAGTTAATTCTCCTACAGAAGTATTATACATTATTCCTTTCCTTGCTATGCAAACATAACCTATGATGGAGGTCTTTAATCTCCACTCAGATTTACCTCTAACACTCATATGATAATCGGCTTGTGTAGATATTAGTTGGTCAACTGCCTCAGAACCGGACATTACCTCCTTTGCTTCCCAAGGCCATTGGTCTCCCATGTTAGTACCTCCACACACATAGCAGTTGGTAACATTAAGACTACCGGCAATACTTTCAGCTAGGTCTATGAACAGGTTTTTAGCGTTATGGGGGATCTTATTATCTATACTCATCTCTTCATAAAAGGAATGGTATACTTGATGAGTCTGGGAGGATACCGTATCAGTCTCTATCCCTATAAACAATAATGTCCCAGGATCTAAACCCGTCCCGTATATCTGAAACCCAAATAAATTTCCATATTTGTCTAGGAACTTGTCGGGGTTATTAATGAGTATATGGACTGGGTTGCATTCCATAGACTTACAATAAGGGCTAGTCGGCAACTTAGTCACTATCATGTCTTTATCTACTGTCTGTCCCCAAGTCGCCCACCCCACACAAGACCAATATGGGCAAAAGTTATAGTCTTTATTTGGGCATCTAGGACTTACATATTTATTTTTACTACTGGGACAAATATATTTATCATTAGACCCATACGTCCTCTCCCATCTAAGATCCCCACATACATTCCACGGCTTTCTACCACTCGATATCGCTTTACACGCATCAAATAGCAGAACACCCGAAGAATGTACGGATTCTAACACCGTCTTATTAATTAGGGTCCCCTGAGGATCTCCATTCCTGAGAGTCAACCAAATTGTACGAGGTTGATACTCTGGACTGAAGCACTTAGGTTCTCCTACTCCTAAATGGCACACACTATAGTCTATATTTAAGTATCTACATCTCGATACATCTCCTTTACACTCGTATTGTGAATGCCAAATTAGGGTTTGGGAAATATGGTTACCTGTTCTCGTAGTCTTAATGCATACCTCACAGCTAGGAGTGTCGGTACCTCTACCTTCCTGAATATAAAAACACATGTAAATAAACACAATCAAAAGCACATCTTTCGCCGTCATCCTCAGTCTTCGTCCGTGCGATGGAACCTCAGCTTCCAGGATGTGAGGGCTGCAGGGAATGGAGTTCTGCTCGTCTTCACAGGTGTCCCTTCGAGACTTTCCTGGCTTATACACTATGTGTTGGTAAGAGGACAGGCTTTATTATGGCCTTCTCACTCACACCTGTAACAATAAAATTTGTAATCCACAATAATTCCTCGTTACTCCGACTGAGTAGTGCGTTTCAACCGGATCTTGCAGGGATTCTCTGGATCTGCTGTAACTTGCCAAGAATCAACTGCTGCTGGCTTAACCCTGGAGTGATGTATCCACGGAATCACTTCGGCTACTTTTATCGCTGTAGGGGTAGACAAAAGAACAACATAAGGACCTCTCCACTTGGGCCCTAACGGTACATTATTCCACTCTTTAATCCACACTTGGTCTCCTGGATGATAACTATGAACAGGGGGATAAATATTCACAGGTAATCTATCTTGTACCCATTTCTGTACCTCCTCCATAGTCTTACCCAACTCTACAACCTGCTGCCGAGTAATTCCTTCTCCCAACTGACTCAAATCCCCCCTTAAGTTACCAAGTACGGGAGGTGGTCGCCCATACATAATTTCAAAAGGAGAGAGGCCCATCCTTCTGGTAGGGGTACTGCGGATTCGCAATAGAGCTATAGGTAAGAGAACGTTCCACTTAAGTTGGGTTTCCTGACACATTTTAGCCAACTGGTTCTTGATAGTTCTATTCATTCTCTCTACCTTACCAGAACTCTGGGGTCTATATGCAGTATGAAGCCTCCACTTTATACCAAGCATATGAGTCAGTTGTTGTAGGCACTGATGAACAAAAGCTGGACCATTGTCCGATCCTATAGAACAGGGTAGTCCATATCGGGGTATTATTTCTCGTAGCAGGAATCTCACAACTTCTCCTGCTTTCTCTGTACGAGTAGGACATGCTTCTACCCAGCCTGAATAGGTGCACACAATTACCAACAGGTAACGATGTCCACCCGATTTAGGCATCACTGTAAAGTCTATTTGTAGATCGGACATGGGGAGTCCCCCCATAAACTGGACTCCTGGTGGCTTTACTGGTCCTTGTCTTGCATTATTCTTAGCACACGTTACACATCTGCGTACAATGGCCTGAGTCAAGTTGGACAATCTTGGTATGTAGAAATGTTTCCTGAGAGATTCTTCAGTACTGTCTCTCCCAGAATGTGTCCCGTTATGATAATTTTGGACAATTTCTACTGCTAGTGATGCTGGTATGACTATTCTTCCATCTTCTAGCTGATACCACTTGTTCTCCAGATACTTTCCCGGTTCAGTCTTTAACCACTCCTCTTCTTGAGCTGTATAAACTGGAGTCCATTGGGACAATGGAGTTGGTATAAGAGCAGCTATATGCCCCACATACTCCTGTCTTCCTGATTCAGCAGCACGCTTAGCTGCACTATCTGCCATCCGATTTCCTTTGGTTACATCACCATCTCCTCTCAGATGCGCTCGACAATGAATAATACCGACTTCTTTCGGCTCCCACACTGCTTCCAATAGTTGTAGGATTTCAGCTGCGTACTTGATTTCTTTGCCTTCTGAATTCAGTAGTCCTCTTTCTTTATACAAAGCTCCGTGGGCATGAGTGGTTAAAAACGCATACTTGGAGTCCGTATAGATGTTCACTCTTAAACCTTCAGCCAATTGTAACGCTCGTGTTAGTGCTATTAATTCTGCCTTTTGTGCTGATGTTCCTTTCGCCAGTGGCCGAGCTTCTATCACCTTGTCTATTGTTGTTACTGCATATCCTGCATAGCGGATCCCTTCTTTCACATAACTACTGCCGTCGGTGTAATATTGAACATCGGGGTGCTGGATGGGAAAATCACGAAGATCTGGTCTACTTGAGAATACTTCATCCATTACTTCCAAACAATCATGTTGACTTTCAGTAGGTTGTGGCAAAAGGGTAGCTGGATTTAAGGTGTTTACAGTCTCTAAATGCACTCTTGGGTTTTCACACAACATTGCTTGATACTTGGTCATACGGCTGTTACTAAACCAATGATTTCCTTTGTAATCCAACAACGTCTGTACTGCATGTGGGACTCGTACATAAAGTTCTTGACCCAGAGTGAGTTTATCGGCTTCAGCTACTAGCAGGGCGGCTGCAGCTACGGCTCTTAGACAAGGTGGAAGTCCGCTGGCCACTGCATCCAGTTGCTTAGACATGTAGGCAACAGGTCTTTGCCATGATCCCAAGTACTGTGTCAATACTCCCACAGCCATTCTTCTTTGCTCGTGTACATATAAGTAGAATGGTCGTGTGTGATCAGGTAGACCTAATGCTGGGGCACTCATCAAAGCCTTCTTCACATCTTCAAATGCCGTTTGCTGTTCTTGGGTCCATAAGAAGGGGTCGTGCTCTGTACCTTTGATGGCTGCGTACAGAGGTTTTGCTAGTATCGCATAGCTGGGAATCCATATCCTACAGAAGCCTGCTGCCCCCAAGAATTCTCGCACTTGTCTTCTATTCTTGGGTATTGGTATTTGGCAGACAGCTTCTTTTCTCTCTGGCCCCATAATCCTTTGACCTTCAGAGATATGGAATCCCAGATACTTGACAGTTGGCAAACACAACTGAGCCTTCTTTCTAGACACCTTGTATCCTGCCTTCCAGAGAATATGTAGTAGATCGTGCGTTGCTTGCTGACATTTTTCCTTTGTAACTGCTGCTATCAACAAGTCATCTACATATTGTAACAATACACATTCTCCTGGGATGGACTCGAAATCCAGTAAATCTTGACTTAGAGCTGAACCAAATAGGGTAGGTGAATTTTTAAACCCTTGGGGCAGTCTTGTCCAAGTCATTTGGCGTTTTGAGCCCGTTACAGCGTTCTCCCATTGGAAAGCGAAAATACATTGACTTTCTGCGGCAATTCGGAGGCAAAAGAAGGCATCTTTGAGATCTAAGACTGTGAAGTAAGTAGCCCCGCCCGGAATTAAAGCAAGCAGGTTATATGGATTGGGTACAACTGGATGTATACTAACAACCGCATCATTGACTGCTCTCAAGTCCTGCACAGGTCGATACTCATCTGTACCGGGCTTTTGAACAGGCAGCAATGGGGTGTTCCAGGGGGAAGTACAGAATTCTAGGATACCATACCGTATGAACTTATCCAGATAAGATTGGATGTTCTTCTTAGCCTTCTGTGGGATGTGGTATTGTCTTAGGCTCACTGGATAAACCCCATGTTTCAGTTCAATTTTTATAGGTGGAATATTGCGGGCCAGTCCTGGTGGGTTGTTCTCTGCCCAAACTCCTGGTATGTTAAATAATGTCTCATCACTCCTAGGGTTTTGGCTAGTCAACACTGTATAAAGTCGCCACTCTTCTTCCTTTGGTACGGATAAAGTCATGATACCTGAAGGTCCATTAAACTTTAAAGATGTTGTTCCATTTGGTAGGAACGTAATCTGCGCTTGTAACTTGGATAGCATATCACGTCCCAGCAATTGGACTGGACATTCAGGCATATAAAGGAATTGGTGTTTTACTACGTGGCCTCCCAATGTACAGAGTCGACTTTTAAGAACCGGTCTTTCAGCACTTCTTCCAGTTGCTCCTATCACAGTAATAGTCCTTCCAGATGGAGGAGCAACTAGATTAGTCACCACTGAATGTTCAGCACCAGTGTCGATCATGAACGCACTCCTTTTTCCCCCTATTGATACATCGACCATAGGCTCCGCTCGACCAAGGGGGATGGAGCCCGGTCGGTATCAATAGTCCTCCATGACCGTGTCAGCCAATCCTACGAAGTCCCTACCTTCTCTATCGCGGGACCTTTGCGCTGCTGGAATATACCTGTCTTCCCTAACACTTCCTCTGTTCCCATTACTCCCTCTATAACCATTACTCCCTCCGGGGCCTCCTCTACCTCTCGCTCTGCCTCTAAAATTTCCATAACCTGTCCTAGGTCTGTCTCTCTCAGACTGTTCCCTTCGCGGGCACTCATTTCTCCAATGCCCTTCTTCCCTACAGTAAGCGCACTGATTTTTACTTAGAGGTTCCTCATTCCATCTACTATCGCCTCTATCTGGGCCCCGTCTATCTACGCCTGCGATCGCTACCGCTAGCATATCAGCCTTTTTACGCATCTTGCGCTCTTCCTCTTTCTTATTTTCTGTATCCCTGTTCATATAGACCTTATTTGCTACCTCCATTAGTTGGGTGATTGACATACCTGCAAACCCTTCTAACTTTTGTAGCTTGCGCTTAATATCTCCGTATGCTTGGCTGACAAAGGCGGAGTTAACCATTCGGGAATTGTCTGCGTCTTCCGGATTAAAGGGGGTATACAAGCGGTATGCCTCCAATAATCGGTCATAAAAGACACTGGGCGCTTCATCGCTTTTCTGGATCACCTCAACTGTCTTCGACATGTTAATGGCTTTCTTTCCTCCTGCTTTCATGCCAGCAATTATAGCATCTCTATAGGCTCTGAGTTGAACCATATCAGCACCATTTACGTTCCAATCGGGATCAGTGTTGGGATAATGTGTTGCGGCCCATGCTGCTGGATTAGCTTGGTTCAAAGCACGGGCTCTATCTTCTAATGCTTTAATGGCTGCTTGATTTATTCTTGTCCTTTCCTCATTGTTAAATAAAGTCATTAATAACTGCTGGCAATCAGCCCATGTCGGATTATGCGTCTGTACTATTGAGGTGAACAGATCAGTCATGGCTTGTGGTTTCTCAGTATACGAGGAATTATGGGTCTTCCAGTTTAAAAGGTCAGTAGTGGTAAATGGGACATATACGAAGACTGGGTCAGCGTGTGCCATTTGACCTGCGGCATCGATATAAGCTGACCCGGGATTCAGACGAAGAGGCATCTGATAGTGCTTTAATTGTTGGGCACCAGTCAACTGTCGGGTTTGGATGGGGCTACGTAGAGAGGCGTCAGTCATGGGTTCCGGTCGGGGAGAGATAGGGTATGGGGATGTGGGAGGTTGGTTTTGGGAAAAGGTCGTAAATAAAACACTTCGAGCCGAGCTAGATGAAGCTTGACCGGAAGTCTGAAGTGGTGCCAAATCAGGATATTCGTTTTTAATGGGGGTGGGTTCTGGTTCCGGAAGGGGAGATTTAGTACGAGGGGGGGTGGATCCTGTACTGGAGGAGGAAGCGGAAGTGGATGAGGGTAATGAGGGGAGGGGTGCAGGGCTTCCTGCGTTTGCGTCACTTCTTCTTAACGGAAAGTAAGGGGGCGGCAAAGGGATCTCGGACTCAGGGGGCGTGTCCAAAATGGGCCTAAAACCAGTCCTAGTGGACGAACAAGTCCTAGCTACCATGAGGCGACACTGCTCCTCGTGGCATGTCTGGAGCCATTTTGGCGAGTCATTTACGGCCTGTCTCCAACAGTCAATATAAGGAAACTGGCCGTAAAGTTCAGGCCTACCTGATACAGCCACGTGTAAGCGCTGTACCAGAGTTAGATCCAAACTGCCACGTGGCGGCCATGCCGCAACCAAAGTAGGCCACTCCCTAGTACACAAAGTAACTAAACGTACAGGAGACATCTTTACCCCAAAATCACAAGTTTTGAATCCCTTTTTAAAATTCTTCACCATACAACCTAAGGGATCCGGAATCGTTGACTGCGACGCACCCATACTTAACAATGGAACGTCGTCGACAACGAATACTATACACGCGTACTATTCAACAGTCACACCCGTTTCCTCTGGCAACAGCACCACGTGGTACGGTTACCAAGTGAAACGTACACAATAACACAATAAACACTCAGGGAATTCCCGTACACACACAGCTGTTACACCAGTCACTATATAATCAATATTATGCCCTTTGGCGTAACTATACAGTCACCCACGCTATAATTCTCTATATACGAATTACCCATCTATAACACACCCCAGTAACATCGTCTTTTACAAATAGCGGTTACAGTACGGTTAGCATAGGTCAAAGCACAAGTTAAGGTCACAATACAATTATTAGTGGTTATGGTGTTAAACATGCAATGGACGACAATGATTAGTACTTATATACAGTGTCAGTAAATATACAGGGTTATGGTACCGTGCACTATAATACAGCAACACACTATTAACACTCTCGCTAGACGGCTGAGCTCGCGCTATCTAACCAGATATACACTTTACTAAACAATCGCTAACACATTTACAATTCCCAACTAAACTATTGGCCAGTACCTTGAATGGACTACCTAAAAACAATCTACATACGTTTTGGTTAGCCACACTGCCCAATCACCACATATATAGCGAGCTAGAGAACCGAATTTACACAGACGCCTCTTAGTCGCACTATACAACGAGCTAGAGGACCGAATTTACACAGACGCCTCTTAGTCGTACTATCAAAAGTCTAGTGGGTTCCAAATTTACACGCCTTCCCACTTAGCCCAGATAGGATGAGAACTAGCGAACCGGATTTACACAGACGCCGCTTAGTCTCCCGGTCCCTCCGACCTAGCGAACAAAATATACACCCTAGAACGCTAGTCTAGACAAGACACCGGTGTCCGGCTAGGGCTTATTTTACACCAGAGCGCCCCGCCTGACTAACCAAATCAAACGGTCTGACTAAAGAGCGTTCGATCGAGCGGTGCGCCTTCGCTCCTTCCCTCCGACAGAGGGGACAGATACACAGATTCAAAACCCCTTTGGGCCTACCGCACAATCGGTATACCCCTAGTGGGTCCTGCCGTCTAAAACAGCAGTTGTCTTACCTCCTCGTTCCTGAACCTGAGTTCACACTCATCGACGGGGACACCCCAGCACTTCTCACGTAGAGGCCGATGATCTCCTGGACAACGGCCCAGTGGCGCCGAGACGAAGGGAGGTCCACGCAGAAGTTCAGGGGTGCAGCCGTAGAGAACGTGGGCAAAGATAGACCGTCTCACGCCTCTGCCTCTCAGCTACCGTTGAACGATGAGCTTCCCGGCCAATGCACCAAATGATACCGGAGAAACTGACGGAAGCCAAGCACAGAGAGATGGACACAGGTTTCTTCAGGAAGGAAGAGATTCTTTATTGGATCACCGATCGGGACTCAGAGGGACTAATTGTCATGCCTTAACTATAATATCCCCTTACTTCCTGGTTCCACGGAGCTTAGCCACACCTCTTCATGACTCGGTCTCCCTATTTAATCTGACCGCACCAGCTGATCGAGGCTGGATTAATGAACTACGTTCCTTACTCACAACCCGGCTACAACTTCGTTGTGAAAGCCTCTGCTACCAGACCGGACTGAAAGACTCTGCAAAGTTCCCTTCACCTTTCCTCATCCACGGCTAAAGCTGAACTCTATCCATGCAGGATAATCTGCCTCTGAGGAATCTCGGGAACCAGTGTTCTATAAGCCGGAAGCTAAGTAAAACTTCTCTGATAAACGTTGCATCTAAAGCTGTTATTTCCTGTCTCCAAAGTCCTTCGTTAAAGCCAACCGTTACAGCTAACTTCAACACATACTTGTCTCAGTTAGCTGCATCTATCTTTCTTCAGTTAAAGTCTATGGAACAGCTATTGTAACTTCTTATCATCTAATTAACTAATACTACTAAAGGACTCTTGCTGCTTCAGTTCCGTTTACTCCTTAAAGCTACAGTGCATGTAACTGTGGACTTCATTTATCGTTTATTACTTAATGCTACAGTACCTGTAAAGTGGAATTAAAGTCTTTACCTTTTACTTTCTTTAATAAATATTCAACTATACGAAATCTGCAGTTGTGTTCCTTCATATCAAATGTTTAAACGTGACAGAATAATCCAGCCATTGTAATGGATCCAGCAGATTTCGATTCTACTATAACTACGTTGAATCAAAGAGTTAATGCACTAGCCCAAAGTGTGCAAGACCTGCAAGTTACTAACGAAAGACTTCTCACTTATATCAGAGATTTACAAACTCATACTCCTCATACTACTCTGCACTCGGCTAGTGATCCTGCTGTGTGTAACCCTGAAAAGTTCTATGGAGATCGTTCCAGATACAGGGAGTTCCTCAACTCTTGCAAATTGTTAATTGCTTTGAAACCTCGATCCTACCCTACAGAAAGAACTAAAGTTTGTTCGGTTATTTCCTTTCTAAGAGGTGAACCTATGTCATGGGCTCATTCCTTTCTGGAAAACGATGACCCCATCTTAGATTCACTGGATGAATTTTTTGAAGCCATGTCTCTTCTCTATGAAGATCCTAACAAACAAGCTACAGCTGATTTAACAATCAGAACACTACAGCAAAGAAATAGACCCGTTGAAGATTACATTGCTGAATTCAAAAGATGGGCTATAGAAACGCAATGGAATGACATCACATTGCGCAACCAGTTTCGAATTGGTTTATCGGAAGCTGTAAAAGATGAATTATCTAGAACAGAACTCCCTACTAATTTGAACGCTCTAATTCGCCTATCAATCAGCATTGACAGAAGATTAAGAGAAAGAAAGGCCGTCTCATGCCTCTTCCATCCTAAGTGTACTTCCCTCTACAGCAAATACTCAAATGTCCCCTATCTTTCTTGTATTACAGTGGGACAATAAAAGAATCATAACCAAGGCTGTTATCGATTCCGGTGCAAATGGAGTATTCATCGACTCAGCCTTTGTAACAAAGAATAAAATTCCTTGTGTTCGTAAAAGAACTTCTGTACCTGTTAAAGTGATTGACGGGTCCCTCATCTCATCGGGACCAATACTTCATGAATCCATCCCTCTAAAAGTAACCATCAATCATACTCATACGGAAAGTCTTATATTTGATGTCATCTCATCACCATTTTTTCCTATTATATTGGGGATCAACTGGTTAAGGAACCACAACCCTCAAATCTCATGGTTTCCCTTCTCTCTTGCATTTGATTCTGATTATTGCAAGAAAACATGCTTGCAACGTATTCCAATTCTTCAGTCTACGAAAGAACTAGCTAAAACCTCATGTTGTTCTGACACCGAACTGGAGTCTCCTCCTCCTACAATCATTGGTGAATTAAAGAGAAAGTTTACAACAGCTCCTATCCTTCAACTTCCAAATCCTTCATATCCTTATGTCCTTGAAACGGATGCTTCGGAATTTGCAATTGGAGCTGTCCTTTCTCAACACAAAACTCCTCAAGTACCTCCTTCGCCTAAAGTCATTGGAATCTTATCTTCTCTTATTGACGACATTAAAGGTCTCAGTGAAGATGCTCTTGAACTTCCTAAATCAATGAAATTATCTAAGAAAAACGGTCTCTACTATTTCAAAGACCGGATTTACGTGCCTCCCTCCTTCAGGATTAAAATACTTGAATTTATTCATGATTCTCCTCTGGCAGGTCATCCAGATATGAAAAGGACCCTTGAATTGTCTAAAAGATACTGTTGGTGGCCTCGTCAAGACCAAACTATCGAATCTTATGTCAAATCTTGTTCTGTATGCCAAAGATCCAATCAATTGTCCTTGTTGAAGCCTCATCATCCTGACCCTTTCCAAAGAAATCTCACTACTTCTCCTGATCCCATATTGGTCCAGGGTGAAGAAGAATACGAGATTCAAAGTATACTGGATTCAAGGTTCCATCGTGGCTCCTTACAATATCTCATCAGATGGAAAGGATATGGAGTTGATGAAGATACATGGGAAAACTCCTCTGACGTTCATGCTGACAAATTAGTTTCCCAGTTTCACAAACGCTACCCTTCTAAGCCAAGTCAATAGCACCCAGAGGTTGCTCATTAAGGAGGGGATACTGTCATGCCTTAACTATAATATCCCCTTACTTCCTGGTTCCACGGAGCTTAGCCACACCTCTTCATGACTCGGTCTCCCTATTTAATCTGACCGCACCAGCTGATCGAGGCTGGATTAATGAACTACGTTCCTTACTCACAACCCGGCTACAACTTCGTTGTGAAAGCCTCTGCTACCAGACCGGACTGAAAGACTCTGCAAAGTTCCCTTCACCTTTCCTCATCCACGGCTAAAGCTGAACTCTATCCATGCAGGATAATCTGCCTCTGAGGAATCTCGGGAACCAGTGTTCTATAAGCCGGAAGCTAAGTAAAACTTCTCTGATAAACGTTGCATCTAAAGCTGTTATTTCCTGTCTCCAAAGTCCTTCGTTAAAGCCAACCGTTACAGCTAACTTCAACACATACTTGTCTCAGTTAGCTGCATCTATCTTTCTTCAGTTAAAGTCTATGGAACAGCTATTGTAACTTCTTATCATCTAATTAACTAATACTACTAAAGGACTCTTGCTGCTTCAGTTCCGTTTACTCCTTAAAGCTACAGTGCATGTAACTGTGGACTTCATTTATCGTTTATTACTTAATGCTACAGTACCTGTAAAGTGGAATTAAAGTCTTTACCTTTTACTTTCTTTAATAAATATTCAACTATACGAAATCTGCAGTTGTGTTCCTTCATATCAAATGTTTAAACGTGACACTAATGTCACCAAAATACAGCAAGTTCTGAGCCCCGGACAATAGTGCAGGCTCCTTATATAGGCACATAACTCCTCCCATATTAAGCTCCACCCGCACATTCTCTTAACCAATCAACCCAAATAAGAATTAACTTCCTGTTTGACCGCATGGCTTGTCCAGCACAATGGAGGAGGGGGAATACTATATCCTGTATTCTTGCACATGCTCCGTACACTACTGATCGTATCTTGCCTCGTGCAACCAACTGATCGATACGTCAGCATATGCACGTACACATGCCACGTGGTAATCTCGGCCTACTAAATTTATTTTTACCGAGATTCCACCACATACTTAGATCATATATATATTATATATCATATAGATCATAGTTATAATATATAATTAACTTTTATGTTATTTTTTTCAGGCAGCAGGGGGAGTACCTGTCATTCCAGGCACTCCCCTGCTGGCATTGCTGTGGACGGCTATGCCGTCCTTGTGATCGTAAGGTCCTCGCAAGGACCTCGCGATCACATGGCCCAGGAGGGCCGGAACGGGAGCAGTGGGACTCCCTGGGATGCCAAGTGAGTCCCCCCACCGCGATCACCGGCATGGGATTGCCAGCGACCGGGTAAGTACATAGGACGGCGGGGACGTGCTATGCTGCTCCCGGCGTTTAGAGCTGGGTCCCCAAGGACGGCATAGCACGCCCACCGTCCTTAAGGGGTTAATCGGATTGAGATCTGGGAAATTTGGAAGCCAAGGCAACACCTTGAACTCTTTGTCATGTTCCTTCACCGGTTGTCCGTCCTTTCACCACTTTTGGTAGGCACTAAGTACTGCATACTGGGAACACCCCACAAGACTTGCTGTTTTGAAGGTGCACTGACCTAGTGATCTAGCCATTACTATTTGGCTTTTGTCAGTCACTCTGACTAATTTGGCTTTTGTAAGTCCTTTCACTTGCACATATTTTCTGCTACCAACACATGAAATTATAGAAATTGCTGTTCACTTGCTGTATAATATATATCCCACGCCTTGACAGGTGCTATTGTTTTTTTTTTATATCTTGTTTTTATTTAAATTTTTATGTTGATTACATCGGTCATTAACCCCTTAAGGACACATGACATGTGTGACATGTCATGATTCCCTTTTATTACAGAAATTTGGTCCTTAAGGGGTTAAAGACATGACCCAAAAAACAATCAAATACATAGGGTACAGAAAAGAAAAACAATGGGGGGGAGGGGGGGAACAGACCGTAACATTTTTGCCAATTGCATATAAATTTATAAACAATAACATCACATGCAGTATCATTTATCTCTCTTACGTATATTGCAAACCACTATCTTGTCTACAGGTGTGAGGAGGGGGGGGACGTGGGGAGAAGATAAAAAAAAATTAAAAAGATTTCTTTCTTTCCTTTCTCTTTTCCTTTTTATATTTATTTTTAAGGGCTATGTAGCAATATTCATCATTGGCACATACTGATCTCTTATTTCCAACCACTGATGCCATCTTCGTTTGTATAGATCCTCTCTACCCTTAACTCGGCTTGCCATTTTTTCATAGAGGCTAAAAGAATCAAATCTGCTCAAGATCTCTGATATTGTTGGTGTTTGTGTTTGTTTCCATTTATAAGCAATGGTAATTTTTGTTGCTGTTAAGCAATGAGTAATCATATATATTGCTTCTTCCCTAAGTTGTGTAGGAAATATATGGAGTAAAAAACATTCTGGTTTGAATGGAATAGTGACCTTCAGTGCTATCCTAAATTTTTTTTCTATATCCTCCCATAGTTTAGTAATGCTCGGGCAAAGCCAAAAGATATGAAGTATAGACCCCTTGTGTTTTAAACAACACCAGCATAAGTTGCTCATCCCTGGGTAAATATGTGATAATTTGGCTGACACCCAATATTATCGCATAATAATTTTGCAGTAAGTGATTAAGACTACAGGAAACCTCTTTAGTTTTCCTTTGTGCCTGAAACCAAGTTGTTAGTGGGAATGATTCCCCTAAATCACTTTCCCATTTTAGAACATATTTCTGTTTCTTAGGTTCATCCTGTGTTAGCAGAGTATTATAACAAAAAGACAATGCTTTGCTGTTAGTCAATTTCCTCGTGCATTTTAGTGCAAACGGTGCTAGTGACTGAATCTCTTTAATTTTGTTTATGTGTAGAATATTCCTAATCCTTACATATGTGAATATTTCTCTGGGTGGTAGGGAGTACTCTTTAACCAATTCGGGAAATGATTTGGCACCTGAGTCATTAAGTAATGACCGTATATGGCATATGCCTAGCTGTGTCCAAGATTCCAACTGCAGGACTGGCGTAAAAACAGTCAGAGTCTGCAGAGGTGCAACAAATAATAAATCTTGTCCTACTGAAAGTTTAAGAATTGACTCTCTTCATATATGGTGGTTGGGAACAACTCTGTTGCCTTATTAGGTACTATATTCCCAGACCATAGTGCGAACGATAATGAGCCTTGTAAAAAACTTGCACTTTCTAGTGCCAGCCACAACGGAGGAGAAATCCTTTCAAGTATTGAAAGACCTTGAGCAAGTAGTGTAGCCTTGTAGCGGAGTAGAGGTATTATCCAAGGTATCTCCGCAGGTAGACAGGAAAGGTAATCCAAGACAGGTACAAGACAGGTAGCGTAGTTACAATCCCTTCCCTCCAAGAACTAGACGACACATAGCTTGGAGGTCAACTGACAATTTTTATTCACGGCTCCGGGAGTTAACTGCCAACTGTCAACTTTTAAATGTTCTGCAATGCAGTAATAGCAAGACGCCATAGACCTGCAATACATTACACACGCATACCCTTGGTTTTTATTGTTTGTATACGACACAACCAGGATATTTCTTTATTTTCCCATGTTTTGAGTTGGTGGTCTAATTTATGTATTAATGGTAGATGGTTTTCTTTTATTATCAGCGTTTGTGTTATGGGAAGTTTGTTACATAAATAGGATATGAATGTTTTGCGCCAGTCAAATGGGTATAATGATTTTAAGCGTTGTGTAGTAGCTGTTGAGAGCCCTAATACCAATGCCTGTGATTTTTATAATATGACAATTGGCCATATCTTTCAAGCGTACTCAATAATTGAGGTATTGATGATTCTGGGTCTGATAGAAATAATAGGACATCGTCCGCAAAAAGAGCGATTTTTAAATCCCCTATTGGGGTATTTAAACCTTTGATTCCTTTCTGGGCTTTAATGTGTCTTACTAGGGGTTCCATGCACAAAATGAAAATCAGTGTGGATAGTGGGCATCCTTGTCTGGATCCATTTGTAATTTGAAATGATCTGGACAGAAATTCAGAGTTATATATTTTGGCCACAGAATTAGAAAAAAGAACCCTTATATTATTCAAAAAAGCTAGGGGCAACCCCATTCTTAGCAATACTTCCTGCATATAAGACCAGTTTAGTCGATCAAACGCTTTCTCTGCGTCGAGGGCTAATAATAAACCCTTCTGTTTGCTGACTTGTGCCCAAGTGATTACATTTAAAAAATGGTGGGTATTGTCTCACGGTTCTCTTGGCGGTACAAACCCTGATTGCTCCGGTGAAATCAAATCTGTGCACGGAGGGGTGTGCCTAACTTCCGGCATCATCAGACGCATGGAGTGAGAGCTCCATTCCGTGAGAGTCCTGAGAAGCGAGTTTTTCGCTAGAGAACCTATTTTGCCACTGCTTATAGTTTAGCGTTTATCTGCCGCCTTTATTGCCTTTACTGCCTCCAGTGCATAGAAAGCCGGCGATTTGGGAAGCTTACGAGGCACTTGAAAAAAAAAATTGCTCCCGGTTCGAGACTGCTAAAAATTGTTTGGTTATGTCTCCATCTAAACAAACTAAGCTGACAGATACAGCACGGTATAGCAAGAGGGAGCGCCAAAAACAGTCCCAAGAAGACGCCCAGATCAGGGCACATTCTCCGGAGTCAGGGGATCAGACGGAAAGTCAAACAGATACAGACTTGCCACAAAGTAGCATGGAAGATGGGCAGGTGACTAAAGAATACCTGAAGCAAATACTCCAAGACTTGAGGGTTACCATCCGAGATGACTTCACCAATATCACTTCAACCCTCCATCGAGAACTGGCTGAATTAGGAGACCGTACTGATTGTTTGGAGAAGGGTGCTGAGGAGCTATGCTCTGAGTATAACAAGGTGGTAGATAAACTCCACAAACTTGAGGAGGAGAATGCCAAACTTTGGTATAAAATGGCAGATCTGGAAGACAGGTCTCGTCGGAATAACATTAGGTTTCGTGGTGTAGCAGAGTCTGTAACAGGTGACCAAATTCAGACTTACATTATGACTATGTGCTCTGAGCTGGTACCAGCTTAAAACGGCAATCTGTGGGAATTGGATAGGGCACATCGTCTGCCAAAATCACGCAGGCTTGCAGCAGATCTCCCAAGGGACATAATTGTGCGATTTCATCATTATAATTCTAAAGAGGCACTCCTTAAAGCGACAAGATCAAAGCCAACCTTACCAGCACCTTATAGCGGGATATCGCTATTTACAGATTTATCAACCTTAACTATGGCCAGCCGAAGAGAGTTTGCACACATTGCCAAGCATCTTCGTGATCACAAAATGGCTTTTCGATGGGGCTTTCCGACAAGGCTGCTGATTTGGAATAACAACAAATTGACCACCATTAATGATCCGAAAGAAGGACTGGACACTTTAAAGGAGTGGGATATAGAGATTGCTCAAGAAGTCACCCGCAACTAATCTTATAACACTCCTGCAGGGGATTTTACATGACAAGACAGACCTCGGAACTAAAGGCCGATAAGACTGGCAGTCTGGTACACTATGTTTAAACAGGTTTTTTACATTATGGTATTCTCTTTTCTTCTCTCTCTTCTCCACTACTTTTGCTTATAGAAATTGACAGGTGCTATTGTAACAATATAATCAATGTTATGAAATTCACCTGTCAGTGGTTTTAATGTTGTGTCTGATCAGTGTATATAGTTTTTTTGTTTTTTTTTATTTTTTTTACTACTCCTTTTTTCCCATCTGGCTTCTCATTGTTGCTGGTCTAGCAATTATATTGTAGTTTTCTTTTTCTATATTATGGCATCTATAAAAAAATACTAATAAAAACTACAAATTAACATATACTTTATTTGGTGTCTTTGTGTGCAGATTCTCTATAAACAGATTTGTTTGACTTAAAACATGATAGCAGATTACAAGCAAATGGATTTGTCTAAAGTAGTTTATGAAAGTAGTTTATGTCAACAGCAAATTGGCTTGCAAAATCTATAGCAGGGTATAAATCCCAGAGGCATTCAATTGGAGTAAATGCAACCGTGATTTATTGAATTGGCATTATCAATGAAATTTGGTAGGTACTTTCAGGTATATTATAAATGAAATGGATTATCAGCTATCTTGTCAACAGTATTTTTACATGCAATATTTAGCAAATATTTAGTTGTTTTTTTTTAAATTCTTTATTTTGTTCGTGCAAGTGAGTAACAAGCGTGTTTGCGCCGCCACAATAGCTGAGGCAAACTGGGTGGTCCACAATAAAAACAAACAACATTATGGCAGTAGAGACAATGCACATTTTTTAAGGTTAGGTATTCAGGTTAAACATGTATGGCGCTACATTGAGAGATGTGAGGTTAATTGCTTGGTTCGGTCAGTGGTTTCATCCTGCATAGCATGCTGTGTTCAACAGCACGTCTTAGCTAATGACTATGATTTTTGCAGATAACTGTGGTGAGGGCTAGAGCAGTATAGCACCTTACGTGGTGGTAACCACAAGGTGAGAGAGTAAAGGCGGTAGAGCTTTGCAACACATGCTTGCTATGAGTATGTGTCACGTCCTGCTCTGTTCTGTGGAGATGTCTGGACTTGGCTTCTGGTATCCAGTACTCTTTTTGCTATTCTTGCTTAGTTTTCTTGGTTTTTGGTTTTCTATTCTGTGTCTGGTTTTCTTTATGCTGGGATTTCTGTGTTCATTCCTATAGTTAGTCCCTGGATTTCCCAGTCTCCAGGGTTCCTTTAAATGTTTGTTTTATGGTGACACACCCATTTGTTTTCAGTCATTCATTATGTTTCAGTGTCCCTGCAGGCAGCTCCTCAAGGCTTCTGCCCTTTCTTGCAGGTAAGTGCTATATATGTCTTTTGGTTGTTTTAGTATACATTAGGCAGTGTAGGACCTGCCAGATATGGGGTACATTGGCGTTGTTGGCAGGCTTATGCAATGTATGATCATATAGTGTAACTAAATCCCCATGATTTCCATATGTAGTACTTAGTTATTTCTCCTCTGGTTTTGCCTATGTTATCTTGTCTTGTTTTAGTTTGTATACCCAGTCCATGTACAGTCCTGTCCAGTCATGCCCATGTTATGTTCAAGTTTTCCTCATGTCTTGTGTATATGTTCTGGGTTTCGCTTACTATCCTTCTCTGGTTCTGGGTTCTATTAGTTCTGTCTTGTTTTCATGTTTGGTGCCTATCTCTAGTCTTGCCTTGTTTCTAGTACTGGATACAATCTTGCTGCAGAGCCTCCCTATTCAGCTCCTGGGCGGTCTGCTAATTTCCATGCTCCTAGTTCCTGGTATCCGCTGAAGCTGATTCAGGGTCTTGGTATGTGGTTGCACAAACGCTGGTGCTCAACACCAGGGGGCGTGCGGTTACCCTGCACCAGACCCTGCTAATCCACCTCCACACTGTGACTCCTACTCTGAACATCAGGCATATTGGGTCCCGGTCCATGCGCCGCCGCCCGGACAGTGTCTGGGTCCCGGGCATCGGACCGCCACCCTGACAGTATGGTGGACAACTAGTGCTACTCTTAAAGATGAAAAACAATAAAGTAAAATAAACTTTTTAAGGACCAACTATGCCCGTGTGCTAGGAGTATGGCTGTCAGCAGGCTCAACTCTTATTTGGTAGTGTCACAGACTAAGCCATGGGTGTATAAAAGACTAGGTGTCTGGACAATAGGGTGGTAGTCTGTGAAACGAATGCTAGGAGATTAGTGGACATTTGCCTAGTACTCCGTTGTGTAGCCTGGTGTTAGCTGCACTAGTGGGGGGAGGCGAACTGCCTTGTCCATGAGGAGTATTCTACATGTCCCCCAGCCTCTCCCTTCGGTTTCGGCCGTGGGAACCAGTATCAGTAGCCACTATCCTGGCCTCTTGGAAGGGTGCGGTAGGGCTATGTGTGGCTAAGTGCTATATGGCTGTATGGGTGTCCCTGATGGTGTGTGGGTGCCTCAGTGGAAAAGGTGCGAACAAAACAGATTAACAACGAAATATGTACAGTCCTCCGGCAGCCCCAGGGTTGCAGTTGGGGTGGTTGGCGTGGCTCTGCTGGCCCGCAAGGGGTAGTCAGGTCGGGGCCGTCTGTGTCGCGTGGTTGGATCCCCTTGGTACAAATGTCTCTGAGGTTGCCGAGTTCCATTGGTGGGGGTAAGAAGTTAAGCGGGGTTTCTGCGTCAGGTCTGATGGAAGGCCCAGTGTTGAGAGGTGCGTCTTCGCTTCTTGCAGGTCTGTTATCGAGATAATAGCTGTTCCGTGGGTCACCTGGAGCTTGTGGGTCGAGCGCCACTGGTAAGTGATGTTATGCGTGCGTAGCAGGGAAGTAAAAGGCCTAAGGGATGCTCGCCAGGCCATGGTTCCCCTGGATAAGTCTGCATAAAAAGTGAGGGCCATGCCCTCGAAAACATATGGTGTGCTGTCCTTAATGGCGGTCATGACAGCCATTTTATCTTGTCGCTTCTGGAACCTAACAATTAGGTCCCTTGGAGCTGCTGCTGGGGCCGTTGCCGGTTTGGGGATTCTGAATATCCCATCTAGGCACAGTCCTTTGGCCTGCCTCGGTGGGAGCAGTTGTCAGGGTACCTGTGGTCTCTACCTCCG
Organism: Pelobates fuscus; assembly: GCF_036172605.1. NCBI lineage: Eukaryota > Metazoa > Chordata > Amphibia > Anura > Pelobatidae > Pelobates > Pelobates fuscus. The sequence continues at coordinate 378,759,269 of NC_086317.1, read as the reverse complement.
AAAGAGGTAGAGACTTAGCTGTTCCTCCATCCAGACGGTCTGATGGCTCCCTTCCCCGCGGTCTATCCGGTCATGCTAGGCCGGCCGCGAGGGAGTGACTGCCTTTTACAGCATCTAGGCAGGAAGTAGTCATCAGGACACTCCCCCGGAACAACCTGTCAGTCAATGGCTGCAGGACCAATCAGGACGCCTTGGGGGCGTGGTTACTGCTCTGAACAGGGTATTTAACAGAGCTTCTTTCATTAGCTCATTGCCCTGTCGTGGTTCTAGCTTGTTCTAGTCACTCAGTGCTTGTGTATTCTATTATCCCTTTTGGTTTTGACCCGGCTTGTTTACCTTACTCTGCTTATCTCTGTTACCCTTGATTCGGCTTGTCTCTCGCTTACCTGTCTTCTGTTACCCTCGACCTCGGCTTGTCTTTGACCATTCTATACTGTACTACTTACGTTAGTCCGGCCATTCTAAGGTCCGGTATACGTATCTGGCTACTGTTTGTACTCTGCGTGTTGGATCCCTGTCCCGATCCTGACATTACGACAGGGCCAATGGATCCTGCAAGTACAAACAGTCAGCTGGCTGCTCCTGATCCTAGGTTTGAAGCCATGGATCACAGAATGGATCAGATGGCGCTTGCGCTACAGGCTCTATTAGCTTGTGCCAATAAACCACCAGAGGAGATACGTAATACCCCTGTTTCTCCTGTCGGTTCAGGTCTAGAGGTAGCCACAGTGGGTGCTTCTTCTCACATTACCCCCCCAGTACGCTATGGTGGGGCTCCTGAGAAGTGTCGTGGTTTTTTAAACCAAATTAGTATCCACTTTGAATTGCAACCTCGCTCTTATCCTACAGATAGGGCAAAAGTAGGATTTATTATCACCCTACTCATTGAGAAAGCTCTGAGATGGGCCAACCCACTATGGGAGAACGATAATCCATTAGTTTATAACTATAACGCATTTGTAGCTGCTTTTAGAAGAACATTTGACCCTCCAGGTAGAAAGGTTAATGCAGCCAGATTACTGTTGCGCCTGAGACAGGAGAACCGAACACTGGTGGATTATGCACTAGAGTTCAGGTCTCTGGCGGCAGAAATCAAGTGGAATGAGCAGGCGTATATGGATGTATTTTTGAATGGCCTATCTGATGTAATCCTTGATGAGGTTGCTACCAGAGAACTCCCTGAGAATTTAGAGGATTTAATTTCGTTCATCTCTCGTATAGATGAACGTCTAAGAGAGAGACAGAACACTCGAGAGGGGAACCAGAGACGTTCTTTTAGGTTAGCTCCCGCTGTTCCAAGTCCTGACTCCACGATATCTTTGCTTACTGAACCTATGCAGATAGGGTATACCCGCCTCTCTGAGGAGGAAAGACAGCACAGGAGAAGAGAGGGTTTGTGTATGTATTGTGGAGCCAAAGGTCATTTACTCTCGAACTGTTCTAACCGCCCGGGAAACACTCGCACCTAAGTCTCTCTAGAGGACAGGCCTTGGGTGTTTCTATTTTGTCCTCTACTCCTGATTATAAAGATCACAGGCTTCTGCTACCAGTTTCCTTAACTTGGGGGAAGGAAGTAGTAAGGGCTATGGCATTGATAGATTCCGGTGCTGCTGAGAATTTTATCGACCAAGCCTTTGCTAGTAAGAACAATTTCCCATCCCAGCTAAGGGAGACACCTTTGGCCGTTGAGGCCATAGATGGTAGACCACTACTAGACCCTGTTATCTTTCGTGAGACCATACCCATTAATTTAAATGTGGGTATCCTACACGTGGAGAATTTATCTCTTCTGCTCATTTCGTCTCCTTCCGTTCCCATAGTTCTGGGGTACCCATGGTTGAAAAAACATAACCCTATTATCGATTGGGAGTTAGGAGAGATACTCTCGTGGGGCCAGGGCTGCCAGGATCGGTGTTTGTGCAAGGTTTCTCCATTAGCTAATATTAACATACCGGAGAATCCTACTCAGTCCACAGAAAGACAAATACCAGACCTTTACCTAGACTTAAGGGCAGTGTTTGACAAGAAGAATGCCGATTCTTTGCCTCCACACAGGTCATTTGACTGTAAGATTAAGCTTCTACCCGGCACTATGCCTCCGAGGGGCCATGTATATCCTTTGTCTGTTCAGGAAAACTCGGTTCTAGAGGAGTATATTCGGGAGAATTTAGAAAAGGGATTCATCAGGAGGTCTTCTTCTCCGGCCGGGGCTGGGTTCTTTTTCATTAAGAAGAAGGATGGCACGCTGAGACCTTGTATCGATTACCGAGGCTTGAATAAAATAACTGTCAGAAATGCCTATCCTATCCCACTGATTACCGAGTTATTTGATCGTCTTAAGGGCTCCAAAATCTTCACCAAGTTAGATCTCAGAGGGGCTTACAATTTGGTGAGAATCCAGCAAGGTCACGAGTGGATGACGGCATTCAATACCCGGTATGGCCATTACGAATACACTGTTATGCCATTTGGACTATGCAATGCTCCTGCAGTATTTCAAGATTTGATTAATGAGGTACTTAGGGAGTTTCAGCATGATTGTGTTATTGTTTACCTGGACGACATACTAATACACTCTAAGGAGATTGAGACTCACCATAGACAGGTCAGAAAGGTATTACACAAGCTGCTGCAACATGGTCTATATTGCAAATTGGAGAAGTGCAGTTTTGATCAGTCTCAGGTAGACTTTCTTGGATACGTGATTTCTGGGGAGGGTTTTAAAATGGATCCTGTAAAACTTCAATCTATTTTAGACTGGCCCTTGCCCAAAGGACTCAAGGCTATCCAAAGGTTTATTGGTTTTTCCAACTACTATAGGCGCTTCATTAAAGGATACTCCTCTATCATTGCGCCTATTACCAATATGACCAAACAAGGGGCTGATACTAAGTTCTGGTCTAAGGAAGCTCTGGGCGCTTTCAAGACTCTCAAGGAACTTTTTGCCTCGGCTCCCATTCTAGTCCATCCTGATACGACTCTGCCTTTCTTGCTCGAGGTCGATGCCTCTGAGATAGCAGTTGGGGCTGTTCTGTCTCAAAGGTTAGGGGTGGATAAACCGTTACACCCTTGTGGTTTCTTCTCTAAGAAATTTTCTGGGCCTGAGAGCAGATATGACATCGGGGAAAGGGAACTGTTAGCAGTCATTAAAGCCTTAAAGGAGTGGAGACATTTGTTGGAGGGGACCCTACACCCTATTACGATTTTGACGGACCACAAAAACTTGTCCTATATTGGGGAGGCTAAGCGCTTATCCTCTAGACAAGCTCGTTGGTCCTTATTCCTGACTCACTTCAATTATGTACTGACTTACAGACCTGGTTCTAAAAACTCTAAAGCCGATGCATTATCTCGCCAATATGAACCTTCTACTGTACCTGAACCAGTTCTTTCTTCTATAGTTCCGAAATGCAATATCATTGCTAATACGAATCTCAGGATTCATTCTCCATTACTGGCCGAGATCATTAAGTTGCAACATCTAGCACCTAAACAGACTCCTGCGGGCCATCATTTCGTTCCTCCTGCTCTTCAACTGGAACTTTTACAGTGTTTACATAATAGCAAGATGGCGGGACATCCTGGTATTCGCAAAACTTACGCGTTGATCTCTAAGGACTTCTGGTGGCCTGCTTTACGGAGGGACATTGAGGAGTTCATCGCTGCATGTGAAGTTTGTACTAAAACCAAACAACCCCATACGCTTCCATGTGGATTCCTGCAACCCTTGGAGGTTCCAGAAAAACCATGGTCCTGTTTGGCCATGGACTTTATTGTCGATCTACCTATCTCTAAAAGACAGACTGTTATCCTCACCGTGGTTGACAGGTTTACTAAGATGGCACACTTCATTCCCCTGCCTAAACTCCCGTCTTCTCCCGAATTGGCAGAGATATTCGCTAAGGAGATTTTTCGCCTACATGGGATACCCTCTCAAATTGTATCGGACAGAGGCTCCCAATTTGTTTCCCGCTTTTGGAGGTCCTTCTGCTCTCAACTTGGTATTAAATTAAACTTTTCTTCTGCCTATCATCCTCAGTCTAACGGAGCTGCTGAACGTACCAACCAGAAAATTGAACAATATTTACGATGCTTTGTTTCTGAACACCAGGATGATTGGGTCGGTTTGATTCCTTGGGCGGAGTTTGCACACAACAATCTCGTTTGCGATTCTACTCATTCAAGCCCCTTCTTCATGAATTATGGTTTTCATCCGTCTATTCTTCCTTCGGATTCCCCTTCCCAGGGGGTGCCGTCGGTTGATGTTCATGTTGCCAATTTGAGGAAGTTGTGGGATCAAACTCGACAAATCCTTGTGCACAACTCTATGTTGGTCAAGAAACACGCTGATAAACGTAGAAGGGCGGCTCCGGTCTTTGTTCCAGGTGATAGGGTATGGCTGAGCACGAGGAACATCCGTTTAAAAGTGCCCTCCATGAAGTTCGCTCCTCGTTATATTGGACCCTACAGGGTGCTGACCCGTATCAATCCAGTTGCGTATCGTTTAGCTCTTCCTAATACCTTACGCATCCCGAACTCGTTTCACGTTTCATTGCTGAAACCACTCATATGTAACAGATTTTCCTCCACAATAGCCCCTCCTCGCCCCGTTCAGGTGGAGGGTCAGGAGGAGTATGAGGTTAACTCTATTATTGATTCTCGAATCTCCCGGGGGAGAGTACAATATCTGGTTGATTGGAAGGGATATGGTCCTGAGGAGAGGAGTTGGGTACCTCAGGAGGATGTTCATGCTCCCCGTCTCCGCAGGGCGTATCACTCTCGCTTCCCATCTCGTCCCGGTTCATTCCGCCCGGTGGGCGTATCTGAGAGGGGGGGTACTGTCAGGGTACCTGTGGTCTCTACCTCCGAAAGAGGTAGAGACTTAGCTGTTCCTCCATCCAGACGGTCTGATGGCTCCCTTCCCCGCGGTCTATCCGGTCATGCTAGGCCGGCCGCGAGGGAGTGACTGCCTTTTACAGCATCTAGGCAGGAAGTAGTCATCAGGACACTCCCCCGGAACAACCTGTCAGTCAATGGCTGCAGGACCAATCAGGACGCCTTGGGGGCGTGGTTACTGCTCTGAACAGGGTATTTAACAGAGCTTCTTTCATTAGCTCATTGCCCTGTTGTGGTTCTAGCTTGTTCTAGTCACTCAGTGCTTGTGTATTCTATTATCCCTTTTGGTTTTGACCCGGCTTGTTTACCTTACTCTGCTTATCTCTGTTACCCTTGATTCGGCTTGTCTCTCGCTTACCTGTCTTCTGTTACCCTCGACCTCGGCTTGTCTTTGACCATTCTATACTGTACTACTTACGTTAGTCCGGCCATTCTAAGGTCCGGTATACGTATCTGGCTACTGTTTGTACTCTGCGTGTTGGATCCCTGTCCCGATCCTGACAGCAGTGCGGTTATCAGGCGCCTCATGTAGTGTGGAAGTTCTGCGTCCAGTATTGAGTCTGCTATGCCCCTTATTTTAATATTTTGACTGCGGCGTGCGTCCTCCATTGCCGCCATCTTTAGGTCCAAGACCATGTGCTGTTGTCGCAGTGATTTTATTTCCTGCTGCAGCCCGGTTATTTGCTGCGTGTGGTTTCGGGTATCCTGCTCCAGGGAGACCATGCGGCCTGTCAGGCCCTGTATGTCCCTTCGTATGTCCGCCACGTCCATCTGTATGTGTCGACAGAGTTCCGTCAGCAGTTCTTGCATTACTGCTTTTGTTACCAGGGTTGAGTCCGGCTGCTGTTTGGGCTGCGGTGGCGTCTGCTTAGTGGGTGAGCATGGTTCCTCAGGGTCCGATATTTGTTCATCTGACTCCTCGAAGTAGTCGGTGTATGAGGTCATATCATGCTCCGGGGCGCCATGTGCGCGCCGCCACAGATCCCTGATGCTCGTGCCGGGTCGGGGCTGCTCAGGTTTCAGTTTTTTCTGCCCATCTCTGCCAATCGGACCCGGTGAGCACGGCTTGTTTAAGTGAGTAGGAGTTAAATATATTCGGTTTTTAGTAGTTTGTGCTGAAAACTTGTGGAGCTCACGGTGAGTGCGACCAGTCGGTTCAGCTGTCAGCTCCGCCCCCAGCAAATATTTAGTTTTATAATGTATTTATCTTTGAATTTATCTTTGAAAAATCATAATAGAAAGGAAACACCATTACTGATCAAACACGACTTCTTTATCAGAATATGTCAAAGGTCTCATTTTAGTATATATTTAGATAATTACAGATGTAGAATTGATCAAGAATGCATAACAGGCTCAACGCACATACAATGCATTGTAGTGGTCTATATAAAAGAGATTCAAAATGTAATTTTGATCTATATATCTGAAAGCTACAGCATCATTATACCATCTAGTTTCCTAGGTGACTAACAGACGCTCATAGGAGACGATAATTAGGACAGATCAACACATTCTCCTCCAGTTACCTTCATTATGAGATAAACCCAACATTAGCAGATGGACTTGGATTCCGTTGGTTTTACTATTAGAGTCAATACCATTTGTGTCCAGCCGTGTCTACCGAGATGTCCTCTTCTCTGGTGTCAAAAGAAATCAGGCCATATAAACCCTTTATAAGAAAAAATACACAGATTGCATCCATATGGAAAGTTTATTAAAAGACAGGCAATAGTGATTTTCAGGCTCTTGTGTCAGCCTTTCCCAAGCTATGAGTCCACTTTCAATGGTGCCCTGCAAACAATGAAATATTTGTTGAAGAAATATGTGTTTTTTATGTATTGAAATTACAGAGAAAATGTGTAATACTTACGGAACAGGTCTAAATATCCATGTTTGCAACTGTATCCAATCTCCAAATTATCCTTAATCCACCAGGAGAATACAGGGAGTGCAGAATTATTAGGCAAGTTGTATTTTTGAGGATTAATTTTATTATTGAACAACAACCATGTTCTCAATGAACCCAAAAAACTCATTAATATCAAAGCTGAATATTTTTGGAAGTAGTTTTTAGTTTGTTTTTAGTTATAGCTATTTTAGGGGGATATCTGTGTGTGCAGGTGACTATTACTGTGCATAATTATTAGTCAACTTAACAAAAAACAAATATATACCCATTTCAATTATTTATTTTTACCAGTGAAACCAATATAACATCTCAACATTCACAAATATACATTTCTGACATTCAAAAACATAACAAAAACAAATCAGTGACCATTATAGCCACCTTTCTTTGCAAGGACACTCAAAAGCCTGCCATCCATGGATTCTGTCAGTGTTTTGATCTGTTCACCATCAACATTGCGTGCAGAAGCAACCACAGCCTCCCAGACACTGTTCAGAGAGGTGTACTGTTTTCCCTCCTTGTAAATCTCACATTTGATGATGGACCACAGGTTCTCAATTGGGTTCAGATCAGGTGAACAAGGAGGCCATGTCATTAGATTTTCTTCTTTTATACCCTTTCTTGCCAGCCACGCTGTGGAGTACTTGGACACGTGTGATGGAGCATTGTCCTGCATGAAAATCATGTTTTTCTTGAAGGATGCAGACTTCTTCCTGTACCACTGCTTGAAGAAGGTGTCTTCCAGAAACTGACAGTAGGACTGGGAGTTGAGCTTGACTCCATCCTCAACCCGAAAAGGCCCCACAAGCTCATCTTTGATGATACCAGCCCAAACCAGTACTCCACCTCCACCTTGCTGGCGTCTGAGTCGGACTGGAGCTCTCTGCCCTTTACCAATCCAGCCACGGGCCCATCCATCTGGCCCATCAAGACTCACTCTCATTTCATCAGTCCATAAAACCTTAGAAAAATCAGTCTTGAGATATTTCTTGGCCCAGTCTTGACGTTTCAGCTTGTGTGTCTTGTTCAGTGGTGGTCGTCTTTCAGCCTTTCTTACCTTGGCCATGTCTCTGAGTATTGCACACCTTGTGCTTTTGGGCACTCCAGTGATGTTGCAGCTCTGAAATATGGCCAAACTGGTGGCAAGTGGCATCTTGGCAGCTGCACGCTTGACTTTTCTCAGTTCATGGGCAGTTATTTTGCGCCTTGGTTTCTCCATACGGTTCTTGCGACCCTGTTGACTGTTTTGAATGAAACGCTTGATTGTTCGATGATCACGCTTCAGAAGCTTTGCAATTTTAAGAGTGCTGCATCCCTCTGCAAGATATCTCACTATTTTTGACTTTTCTGAGCCTGTCAAGTCCTTCTTTTGACCCATTTTGCCAAAGGAAAGGAAGTTGCCTAATAATTATGCACACCTGATATAGGGTGTTGATGTCATTAGACCACACTCCTTCTCATTACAGAGATGCACATCACCTAATATGCTTAATTGGTAGTAGGCTTTCAAGCCTATACAGCTTGGAGTAAGACAACATGCATAAAGAGGATGATGTGGTCAAAATACTCATTTGCCTAATAATTCTGCACTCCATGTATTTGGGCTTTTAAGGTCACAGTGCCATAAAACAGGCTGTTTTAACCAAGGCTGTCTTAACGCATGGGCACACTGGGCAGTTTCCCGGGGGCCTCACAAGCATAGAGGCTCATGGGCTTTCCATCTTTTCAGTATATTTTTTAAGGAGATTTATTCAGAATCTTCAAACCCTCTAAAATGTTTAGGTGTACTAATCACCTTAGTATCAGCTGTTATGTGTACATTCAATCTTGCTGTTGCGTATACGTCTTGACCGTGACAAAAACAACGTACACATACTAGTTGTACATAAGGAAGACAAAATACAACATATAGATTTTTAAAGCCGTAAAGCTATAATAAAGTTTTAATATTTTTAAAAGTGCATGTCAGTTGCCTCCCCCTACTACCTACTTAACATAAATAATAACAGCATGTTTTTTAATGTTTAAACACAGAGTTTATTGGAGGTACATATAAATATACTCTTAGTTTTATCGATAATTATAATTTTTATTCCTGTGAGTGGATGTGTAGGTAGGTCCCCAGTGCACTGCTTTGCCTGGAAGCCTACAGTTCTGTTAAGAGCCCTGGTTCTAACTTGAATACATACACATAATGGACCCATTACTTGATTTAAAACAAACATTATTATTACTGGTATTTATATAGCACCAGTATATTCCATAGTGCTTTACAAAAATATAAAAGGGGCAAATCTAACAATAAATTATAGAATTACAAAAACTTACAGGAAAAATAGGTTGAAGAGGGCCCTGCTCAAATGAGCTTACAGTCTATAGGAGGTGGGGCGCAAAACACAACAGGACAGGAGGTAGCAATCAAACAAGATGGAGTGAAGCAGAGCTGGAGGAGAGAGTAGAGTGCTGCCCTTTAGGAGAGAGCAAGGGACAGGTATGTGAGGTAGAGGTTACCCTGGGAGGCCATAAGCTTTCCTAAAGAGATGGGCTTTGAGGCACTTTTTAAATGATTGAAGGTCATAGGCAGGCTATTCCAAAGGAAAGGAGCCACCAGCGAGAATTCCTGCAAGCGTGAGTTGGCTGTACAGGTGCGAGCAGCAGACAGGAGAGGGTCATGGGCAGAGCGGAGAGACCAAGAAGGGGCATACCTGAGGATCAGTGAAGAGATATAGGAGGGGCTAGAATTGGTCAATGCTTTATAGGTGTGGATTAGTACCTTAACTCCTATAGGATAGAGGAAGTCAATGTAAGGACTGACAAAGGGGAGAGGTGTGAGAGGACGACAGGAGAGGAAAATCGGTGTAGCTGCAGCATTCATTACAAACTGTAGCGGGGCAATATGACTTGTGGGAAGACCTATTAGGAGAGAGTTACAATAATCCATGCGGGAAATTACTAGAGCATGGACAAGCTCCTTAGTAGCCTCTTGTGAAAGAAAGGGGCGGATGCAGGCTATGTTTTTAAGGTGGAATCTACAGGAAATGTGAGGCCAGAATAAAGTATAATGCCAAGACAGCGCGCTTGCAAGGATGGACTGACGTGGGTACCACTAACTTGAAGGGAGAGCGAAGGAGGAGGATCAGTATTAGAAGGAGGAAAAGACAAGGAGTTCCGTTTTAGATAGATTGAGTTTCAAAAAAGAGGAGGACATCCAGTCAGAGATGGAAGAAAGGCAAGCAGTGACACATTACAGGACAGCTGGGGCGAGGTCCAGGGAGGAGAGGAATATGAGTGTCATCAGCGTACAGGTGGTATTTCTATAGGATGGGTGAAGAGATTTTTTTTTTTTTTTTTTTTTAAAGATGGGTACAACAGTAGCATGTTTAAGGGCAGCAGGGACAACACCAGATGAGAGAGAAGTTGAAGATGTGTGTTAAGGAAGGCACAAGACAAGAGGAGAGAGATCTGATAAGGTGAGACGGGACAGGATCAAGCAGGCAAGTGGTGGGGCAAGAGGAAAGGGGAAGCGCAGCCACCTCTTGTTCAGCAGCCTGGGAGAAAGTCTGAAGGGTAGGAAAGACATGATCCAGGTGTGGTTGAGAAATAGAGGCGCAAGGTGGTGAGAATTATTTCCTTACCTGTTCAATCTTGTCGGTAAAGTAGCATGCAAAGCTATCGGCTGTAGGGTTAGTTTGGGGGATGGCAATAGCAGGACAAAGAAGGGAGTTGAAGGTATTAAAATTACGCCTGGGATTGCGGGAGCATGACCTAATGAGGGAGGAAAAGTAGGACTGTTTGGCAAGGGCAAGGGCTGTGCTGTATGAACTCAACATGAATTTGTAGTGGAGGAAGTCTGACTGGGTGCATGACTTCCTCCAGCAGCTTTCAGCAGAATGGGAGCATCTCTGCAGGTAGCGTGTTGATTTAGTGTGCCACGGTTGGGGGTGTGTTCTCCTCAAGGTGCATGCTTGGAGCGGGGCTGCAGCGTCCAGGGCAGAGGTGAGGGTAGTGTCATATGAATAGATAACCAGTGATGGACAGGAGAAAGAAGGGATGGATAGAAGTTGGGAATAAATATTAGCTGCTGGAGGTCAATATAATTCAGATTTCTTCTTAGTTGAGGGGGGTTAGGTTGAGGATGATGGGGTAAGAGGCTATTGAGAGCAAATGATAAGAGGTGGTGATCTGAGAGAGGATATAGGGTGTTGCAGAGATTAGAGATTGTACATTGATGAGAGAAAATAAGATCAAGGCTATTGCCAGCTACATGGGTGGGGGGACTTAGCCCACTGCGATGATAGCCCAATGGAGGAGGTCATTGAAAGTAGTTTTGAGGCTACTGAGGACAAAGGCAGGTTAATGGGAATGTTGAAGTCCCCAACAATTAGGGATGGAATATTAGAGGAGAGGAAGTAAGGTAGCCAAGCAGCAAAGTGGTCAAGGAAGAGGAGAGGGGAACCAGGGGGACGATAGATAACAGCAATGTTAGCAGAGATGGGTTTGAAAGGCGAATTGAATGAATTTCAAATGATGAGAAAGAGAGGGAAGGAGGTTGGGTAGAGGTTTGAAGGAGCAGTGAGGTGAGAGCAGAAACCCTACAACATCACCTTTGCTTTCAGAGTGTCTTGGGTTGTGGGACAATTGAAGACCACCAAAGGATAGAGAGGCAGGGGTAGCAGTGTCAGATGGAAAGAGCCATGTTTCTGTTAAGGCTAGTAAGCCTAGGGAACGAGTGATGAAAAGGTTGTGCACAGCAGTGCATTTAGTAACACTGCAAACAGAGCGTTCATTCCATAGGGCAGAATGGAAGGTAGGAGTAGGATTAAAAGGTTTTGTGAGAGGGTTTTGTATTGATGTTACATTATGTCTGATTTAGGTTATACAGATATATGTGTTATTCCTACTGTATTGTTTTATATGGTCCAGTAGGTCAATGAAGACTAGGAGATGTGTATGTGATGGCACCACATTTCAGGGTTATTCACTAAAGTAGGAATTCAAAGTGTAAGTATGTGGGAGAAATGGCCAGAGAAATGGCCAGTAGGTCCTATGGGACAGAACAGGGGTTAACCCTAAATGATGAAGAAAAAGAAAGAAGAGAACAAAGTCTGTCCGCACGTGTGTGTATACATACACAATTATCAAGGCAACAGTCGAAAAGAATAATAACTTTATTAAATGTAACACAAAAACTGAACTATGTACAAAAGGGGGAGGGGGAGGGAGAGAGGGAGATGTCCGATGCGAAAGCACCTGGGTAGTTAAAAAATGTATAGTTTCCTCAATTAGGGAAACCGCTAGCTGGGGTACTCCAGTTGAAGCAAGAACCACTCTTATAAGGGGTAACCAAACACTAAAAATAATAATAATAAGGGCTTGGTGCAATTAATGCTGTCCGAGCGCAAGAGAGTGTCTAAGCAAGTAGTGCACTCATGGTGCCCGGCTTGAAGTCACAACTCGAGGACTCCTCAATGCAGTATAAAGTTTGCCAAGTGGTACAGTCGTGATAGTGTGTAACTGGGCAGGGTAAGCGACTATAGCCAGGACCACTATAATGAGACGTATATAGCCATTTGTAACTTGTTCAACCAGACTCCTCCCCCTTAGATGCCCCAGAACCAATCAGGGCTTTTTGCGGGCTATTTAAAATCAATTCACCCGGGAAGTCTTTTCCCCTGACGAGCCTGGTATTCTGCCAGGCGAAACGCGCGTCGGGCAAGACATTGGAGAGACCCTACCCAACGTTACCGACTGACACCTATCTCTGGGTGTCCGGACCATTCGCCCCACTACTACAATAGTTGGGCTCGTGTTATTTAAACACCTATCTCTTGATACTATGATCGGATAAACCAATACCCGATCCACTACACGCTAGCACTCACTCACAGTACCCTGTCGCCGACCGAGGCACACTCCAGAGTACTGCTGAGCACTATATGGGCACTATTGTAAAAGACTTAGGATACACCCCACCTGTGTCCTCCCTTTACTCCTCTTTACTATACCTGGTACCCAAGAAGGTACCATTCTTCTCTTCCACTACCAAAGGTTATACCTTACTGTACACCATATGACAAGGAGGGATCTTGGTCCTCTATCACACCACTCACCACCGTACAGCCATATAGGATACCTCAGCCCTAACTCCACTCTACTCCGGGCTCAACATACGGCTAAATTAGTATGGTGACTATTGGGTGTGTATGAACGGGAATTAGGAGATTATTTTGCCCTGCTAGTAATCTAGTACTATGTGTTTCTTTTCATAATCTTACTAGAAAAGAGAATATATCTATCTACTGTTATGCTTATTTTTATTTTGTATATTTCATGCCATTTTATGGATAAGGCCATTAATAACATTGTTTTTATATAGTAATGTTCATGTAAATGTGATCCTATAGTAAGCATTATTGTGGTCTGCAAAATCCCATGAGGTTTCTTTCCATTGACACTTTACAAAATATATTTAAAGCCTTGTTGTCATCTAGACCTTAAATACATCCTGTTATGACCGCAATTGGCGTATGAGCTATGCCTACTGCATGTAATGGTATCATATATTGAGGGCAATGAATGAAATATTGATTATAGGCAAATAGTATTTATTTGTTAGTTATTAACTATCATTTGATTTTGTTGGAATTCTAAATAAAATTTTCTCATGCTCTATTTTGTTTTTATTAATTTGTAATTCACCAGCTTTGTCTTCTGATCATTAATTATGTTGAATGTAAAATCAATTTTAATATAAAAATAAGAGTCAGCCTGGGAGAAAATGGCTAATATAATAAAATATGTATGATACGCAATCCAGTTCCAATTAAATCAATCTTCTATGCTTATTATGTAGCACCCCCTAGTGGAAGACAGAAACCATGCAGGACATGTCCATATCTTGGAAAATCACTTCAAGAACACATATTTGTTATATCTTTGTTGACTATGAGCCTTTCGCTCTATTTGATTATGTTGCCAATCATTAGCTAAAGTGACAAGAAAAATCTGAGAATTCAAAGATCAGCATTTGGATGTGTTCTAGTTCCAACATTCATGTTTATCTCCAAAGTGTCCCTATTTAGGAGGCCCATTCCCTATTTTGAGTGGAAATCCCTCTATTTTAATATTGTTTTGTTTGTAGGACCTCAGTATTCTTGGTATGTCTGGATTTATACCATAGATGCAAAGCAATATTACTGTTAATATATTATTACTAATATTACTGCAATGAATGTCTTTTGAAATCAGTCTGTGTAAATTAGATCCCTTGTTTTTGTTATAAATCACATTTTAGTTGCATAAATTATTAGTAAGTCACCTAAATTGTCCAAGAAAAGCCCTATCCCTGTATTGCCAAGATTCTGCTATTCCAGGGTTATTTGTTTTGTATTGTCCTATGCCTTGGATAATGGACATTAAAATATCCTGTATGAAAATATCTGCAGTTAACCTTCCATGCACTATACTATTAGAAATAATAATTTGATGTTTTATGTCATGTGTTTTATTTGCTTTTATTACAGTTTGATACGTGCTTTAAGCTTTCAGTGAAACGCCACAGCTAACATGCAGTGCAGGGCTTTGCTCACTAGGTGACATCGATCAGTGGGAAGTGACACCCAACAAGCCACAGTTAAGAAGGCAAACCATTCTAAAATGGTTTAAATACTTACAATGGGGGGACGCAGTTAATGTTAAATAATGGTTATGGAGTGTTCCTTTAACTTCTTTGCACGAGGTACGAGGCAGGTAAGTTTGGAGGTTTAGCACCAGCCATTAACCCCTTAACCCCTTAAGGACCAAACTTCTGGAATAAAATGGAATAATGACATGTCACACATGTTATGTGTCCTTAAGGGGTTAAACAGTAGTGACAGGGTTGGAAATCAGCCAAAAAAACAGTCACAGAGTACTTTTTTTTAGCAGCATTCATAGAGAATAGTGGGAGCCATTAACCACTACTTAGTGACAGGATTTGTTTTTTGGTATTTAAAGTTTTTATTGTTGTCACTTATTAATCACAGGTAGATAACAGCATTCACATGACAAAGTGCAATGCTGGACAAATCAACAAAGTATATCATTCGAACCTTAGTTTGTGAGTGTACAATATATGCATGTCAGGTCATGCAACAGCACTTTCAGCTAAGAACCACAAGCGCTTCTGTTGTATTACTTATGAGGTTACATTGCGTGGTAGAGATTAGCTGTAGTAAGCAGTGTCGGTGGAATGTATAACAGCGACAGGATTTAAAGGAACATTCAGCCCCCCAAAAACAACATCATCATAAAATACATACTGTTATATGTGTAATGCCCATCTCTTTTTCTCCATAACGTCTACTTTTTTTGTGTCTTAATAAAAGTCTTAATTACAAAAAGGCTACTTTTTCTAACATAAAAAAAAACAAACAAAGAAAGAATGGCTGCAAAACAACCACTAGGTGTCACTGAAAACAAACAAGAGAAAGCATGTATTATCTTCACCAGCAGTCCTGGTTTACAAGCTAGGAATAAATGAGTACAGGTGTGCCTTTCATTGAAACGGTGGGTCTAACTAAACCAAACAAACTTAAGAAAAACAATTGATTTTCTGTCTAACCCACAGTTGTCCTGAGATATCTTGCTGCCTAGGTCACTGAGCAAACTGGCACTTCACCCCCTACCCCCATATATTCATGCCATTTGCCATAAACACATATGTGCTTATATAATTAGGCACGCACACAAAACTAGTCACTCACACACAAATACATACTCACACATACATGAATAGTTAAGACACAAACACAGACACACACTCATACACATGGGGTACTTGTACTGTTCCTTTAACCTCAAGTTTAAAATGTTTAATTTCTCTCTTAATATTAATAATTTGTAATATAAAGATAGATGAGATTAGAGATAAGACCTCCTGTTGCAGTTTTAAATAACCCCTTTTACTGATCCTCTCAGTTATATAACTACACGTTATGTAATTAATATGTAACAACTTAAAGGACCACTATAGGCACCTAGACCACTTCAGCTCAATGAAATGGTCTGGGTGCCAGGTCCATCTAGGGTTAACCCTGCCTGCTGTAAACATAGCAGTTTCAGAGAAACTGCTATGTTTAGATATGGGTTAATCCAGCCTCTAGTGGCTGTCTCATTGAGAAATTATTTCCTATGGACTGACTGAATGGCAAGTTTTAACCCCTTCCTCCCCTTCAGCCCAGCAGGAGGGAGGCCATGAGGGTGGGGGGGTGGACCTATTAACACTATAGAGACAGGAAAACAAGTTTGTTTTCCTGGCACTATAGTGGTCCTTTAACATACAGAAGGCAGAGTATTGAATTGCAACAATTATAGATGAACTAATCTAGGGTTGAAGACCCCTGGTCTTGCACCTATGAATATCCCTGCCCATTTGGTCCCCTAGTTGTTGCAAACCCTCTTAATGAAAGTCAACACTTCTCCCTCCCTATGTTTGACTCCCATTTACAGTTACTAGATTTTTTTGAGGTAGTTGTGATGAGTTGTGTATGTAAATTCTCACCTACTTGTCAAACCATGCATGTTTTTATGCTGTACTCCGTAAATAAAGAAAATCAAATAGAAAAACGTCTTATTGAAATGGTCATAATTACGCCTGTGGTGAAAGCCACTTCCCCACTGGGGTTTGGAGGGGACTACTTGCCAGCCTTTTACCCTGTGACTATGGCCCCTTTAATTTATTATGGTTAAAAAACCCTATTTGCATTTATTATGAGTTTGGAAAATAATTATTTGAACTTTCAAAGCTGCATTCGAACTCCCGAAACCATTTGAAGTGCCATTCGACCACATGGTGGCGGCCATCTTGTTCGCATGGACCAAAACCTCGAATAGACTTCAGGGGGACTTAGCCGTAAATGCCCTGGAAATATTTTCAACATGAAAACCTTGTGGTTCCCGGTCGGATCTCCAGCGGCACTTAGCCGCGATTCTATGGAACTGTTTTGGGCATGGGGCCATGCCTGCGCCTGGGCAAAACTATGACTTACATAAAACGTCTGAACCCCTGATCTGATCTGGGTGATTTTTGGATATGTTGTTCACCCAGATCAGGGCTATCAGGGGGGAATGTAACATTTATCGGGATATGTTGTGTTATGGGGTACTTATGGGACTTTATAATAAATGTGTGTTTTTCTTCCTGGAGATAATTGAGTTACATACAGTACTTCATTCAATTATCTCAGAGGCAGAGGGGAGGGATTGTATGTGTGCTATGGGAGTGTCTTACAGTTAATTACTGTTCTTATTGATTTATTCCCTTTTTGTCCCTGTGCCCAACAAGGTCCACCTGGGTGTCACCCTTGTTGGGAAACTTGCATAAAAGGCCAGTGTGCCTCCATTAAACTCGAGTTCCTGCTTAACCCTCAACACGTAGCTTGGTCTCGTGATTGGAGGGGAACTGCTATATTCACACTGGGGATTGCTATACTCCTTATACTCCCCTGGGTTCTAATCACTAGCTCTTCTAAGAGCTGTTCCTGCTACGCTCTCTGGAATAGGAGAGGTCTTTTCCCACATGGTCCTGGATATCCAAGATTGGTCCAGGGTGGGAGGAAGACGGCGAGATTCCAGCTAAGCTACGGTGGTTGTGGAGTCTGCGGTGCTTGTGGTGTCCGGTGCGGTACTTATGGTCCTCGGCGTCAGCTAGGAAGCATCTTTTGGCAAAGGTGCCCAGTCGGGGTGGCAGGTGATCCGTCACAACGCCAATTTCCTTGGATTGCCTACTTTTGAAAATATATACTTCTGACAAGATAATTAGATTTTCGGTTGCAGTTTGCAAATGAACAAGGTGGCTGGCAAAGTAATCTGTCCAAAGGCCAAGTTAACAAACTGAACTGAGCAATTTTCTGATTTTCATCTGTATATTTTGCAAACTACAAAACTGATTAGAGGATGAAAAACTGGATTAGTGTGCATTGCTAGGTAACAGATCAGTGTAATCCAGTGTTTGTACAAATCATACATTTTTTCACTAATGTGAGAATTGTCGGGAATTCAAAGTGAATTGGAGGAGGTGACCAGTGCCCGGCATACGACAGGCAAGTTGTCAGTCCATTACAAACAGTTTAAATATATTTAAATCTTACAGAAGATCAAGTTTCCCCTTGCCAGTTCCAGCGCTGCCTGCGAGTGAGCACACTCACACCAATCGCCATTTTTGCACAGAATTGACATAATGCCTAAGTCACATGTGCCAGGGGTGCTACTAGCCCACAGCACAAAAGTGCAAATATCTCAGTATGTGCAGCATTTCAAGTATAAATGTACTTCCCTACACATACAGGTTCCTACCACCAAGACCATCTAAAAGCAGAAGTAGCCATGGTGTCTTTTGTAATCATGACAAAGTATATATACATGAAAAAGGAACAAGATTCCTTTGTTACATCCACAGAAAAAAATAAATTTATATTCAAGAATTATAAAAGTCATAACTCACCTAATACGATGTTCCAACCATGCACATTGCAGTGCAGCAATAGTCACCTGTTGGCCAATGGCCTGCAAAAAATATAGCTGTCCAGGTAAATGTTGCAGAGATGAGTGCACCCATTCCTGTATATTGCCATTATTTATTTTCAAATGATGGAAGGATAATTGTACCATGCCTATACCTGATCAGTCTCCCGATTTCAGCAGGACAGTCCCAATTTTTAAGTACTGTCCTGCCATCCCAACTAAGTTCTCTAGTGTCCCACTTTTTGGGGACACCACAAATGTCCCCAACAAGCATGGCACGAGCACATCATATGACGCGCTTGTGCTATGTCCAGGGCACTAGGGCCCTGAAACAATGCTCCATGACCTGCCAATAATGATGGACATGCCCTTTTTTCTAGTAAGCCCACCCATTTTGGTGCAGGAATGCCTTATTTTGGGTGGAGCCAGTGACGCAATCACATCACTGGCCTGCCATATTTATCCCGTCCCATCGGCATCCTGATTCTGCAACTGCTGATGTTGGGAGGTATATAAGATGCACGCACCCATTTATTTTAAGTAGGAATTTAGGGCAAAAAAAAGATCTGTACTATAATTGCAGTAAACTTCAGCTTATGTGTATAATGGATGCAGTATATGTGTAACGGATCACCTGGCACCCCGACTGGGTACCTCCGTTAATGGATGCTCCTAGCGCTTCCTGAGGACTCCAAGCACTCTGGCAGACACCATAATCACCGAATCCGAGAAACCTTTAAATTCTCCCAAGCGTATGAATGCTGTAGACCATTGAATAGGAACCATATGAATAGGCTTGTACTCCTAGCAGTCAACTGGAACAGCATACATTAAATCCTTCCCCCAATAATGAGACGACACATCACTTTGAGGGTAAAACAGGAACTCTGGACTGGCTCATCCAGCCTGGCTTTTATTTCCAACTCACACATACAGGCCACACCCAGGGGGAGGCATAAAAGAACCAATGACATAGATGTTACCTCCCACACATCCCCTCCCCTTAGTGTGACACATAATCCCATTATGCATACAGTGTAAAATATACTTTTACACAACTTTCATAACTTTAAAACCATACATCACATTCACATAAAAATACATATCCACAATCAATCCATTCAGGGGAACAACATATTAAAAAATGGCATGAATCCGACCAGGGGTTCAAAAGTTACTAAAAGTATCTTTTGTTCCTTTCTGGCTGGCAGAAAAACATCCCCACAATGCACCCTGGTTTCCTCCCTTCTGCCCTGGAGTTAATTGGAGAAGTAATCCAATTACCCAGGACTAAAGGCAGACTCCATTAACCACATGGTTGCAAAACGACATAAAACACTTTAAAATACATAAAGTCACATTTACACATAACACACAGACATTTCACCTATCCCCAGATAGCTGGGATCTGCACGCACAAAACTACCGAATAGCGCGCAGATCCTACTCACACAGTACAATTGCCATGGAGCTAAAGTCTTTCCCATAGTCTTTCATTATATGAATAGGCTCCATGGTATGGCTATCTGGGGTATCACATTCCCATAAAGTCTGGTCCATAGTCCAAAGGCAAGAGGCGGGCAATCAGCCCCCTCCAAGGACACGTGGCGAGGTCGGTTTCGCCACACTTCTCCCCTTTACCCCCCAGACTAACAGGGTACTTGACCTCCTGCCGGTCAGTGCCCTTGTTAGTCCAGCAGCCCACCCACAAGACAGAAACAGCAGAGCAGCCCACCCACAATAAACAGTTACTACACCTGGGTGAGGGAGAATCTTGTCCAGGTTCAGGTGCCTCACCACGGCTGTGTGGGGGACTGGTAGGCTGCCTTGGTAGGTTGCTGAGGGGGCAGAGACCAGCGGTACTCTGTCCTGTTGCCAGCACTACCACGGGAGTAGTCTGGTTGGAGCCTGGTTTCTGGAGACCGACTGTCTCCCCTTTAAATACACCGCTCTGCTGCTGGAGACCGACTGTCTCCCCTTGAGTTACACCGCTCTGCTGCTGGAGACCGACTGTCTCCCCTTGAGTTACACAACTCTGCTGCTGGAGACCGACTGTCTCCCCTTTGGCTAAACAGCCCTGTTGTGGGGGGGCAGGACCGACCGTCCCTACCCCCTGTGCTGGAAGTGCAGAGACCACGGTCCCATCTGCACAGGTGTGGGGCTTACAGTCTCCCCCTGGTACATTAAGCTGCCGCTGGGGAGAGGTGGTAACCAGCTCCTCTCCCATTAGAACACTCTGCCGCTGGGGAATGGAGACTGGGCTCTCTATTCCCTGTACATTAATGATCCGCCGCTGGGGAGAGGTGGTAACAATCTCCTCTCCCATACATACTTCCAGTTTCTGCGGAGGGAGACCGACTGTCTCTCCTCCCAACACAGAGTCCTGCTGTTGGGGAAAGGAGGCTGGGCTCTCCATTCCCTGCTGGATACTCTGCCGCTGGGGAATGGAGACCGGGCTCCCAATTCCCAACAAATCACACTGCCGCTGGGGAGGGAGGACGGCTCCTTCAGCTCCCTGTAACTTGGGCGCAGAGACAACGGTCCCATCTGCGCTGGTGTGGGGCTTACTGTCTCCCCTTGGTGTGCTAAGCTGCCGCTGGGGAGAGGGGATAACAGGCTCCTCTCCCTGAACCGTAGACTGCCGCTGGGGAGCAAGGACGGCCCCTTCAGCTCCCTGTAGCTTGGCCGCAGAGACCACGGTCCCATCTGCGCTGGTGAGGGGCTTACTATCTCCCCTTGGTGTGCTAAGCTGCCGCTGGGGAGGAAGGATGACACCTTCTGCTGCTTTTTTGTCTGCTAGACCCTGCAGATACGCTGCCGCTACTTTCCTTGTGCTCTGTATGTATTTCTCCTCCGGGGGTTCTGGTCCAAAGAAAGCCAGCAGCATTTTCATCATAGCGTCAAACTCCTGTTGACTGTAACTGGGCGCCATGCTTGCCCTGCCGACGTTGCTTCTTTTGTAGATAGGGGCGCTGTACGGGTACTAGCGTTGCCCTCCCTTTGTAATCCAAACGAACTGTGTCTCCGAGCTGCTTTACCTCACACTAGGACGCCATCCCACCGCTTGCCACCAATGTAACGGATCACCTGGCACCCCGACTGGGTACCTCCGTTAATGGATGCTCCTAGCGCTTCCTGAGGACTCCAAGCACTCTGGCAGACACCATAATCACCGAATCCGAGAAACCTTTAAATTCTCCCAAGCGTATGAATGCTGTAGACCATTGAATAGGAACCATATGAATAGGCTTGTACTCCTAGCAGTCAACTGGAACAGCATACATTAAATCCTTCCCCCAATAATGAGACGACACATCACTTTGAGGGTAAAACAGGAACTCTGGACTGGCTCATCCAGCCTGGCTTTTATTTCCAACTCACACATACAGGCCACACCCAGGGGGAGGCATAAAAGAACCAATGACATAGATGTTACCTCCCACACATCCCCTCCCCTTAGTGTGACACATAATCCCATTATGCATACAGTGTAAAATATACTTTTACACAACTTTCATAACTTTAAAACCATACATCACATTCACATAAAAATACATATCCACAATCAATCCATTCAGGGGAACAACATATTAAAAAATGGCATGAATCCGACCAGGGGTTCAAAAGTTACTAAAAGTATCTTTTGTTCCTTTCTGGCTGGCAGAAAAACATCCCCACAATGCACCCTGGTTTCCTCCCTTCTGCCCTGGAGTTAATTGGAGAAGTAATCCAATTACCCAGGACTAAAGGCAGACTCCATTAACCACATGGTTGCAAAACGACATAAAACACTTTAAAATACATAAAGTCACATTTACACATAACACACAGACATTTCACCTATCCCCAGATAGCTGGGATCTGCACGCACAAAACTACCGAATAGCGCGCAGATCCTACTCACACAGTACAATTGCCATGGAGCTAAAGTCTTTCCCATAGTCTTTCATTATATGAATAGGCTCCATGGTATGGCTATCTGGGGTATCACATTCCCATAAAGTCTGGTCCATAGTCCAAAGGCAAGAGGCGGGCAATCAGCCCCCTCCAAGGACACGTGGCGAGGTCGGTTTCGCCACAATATGTATGTGTTTATAAGGGTTGTAGAGGATGCAGGGCGTGTTTGTTTAAAGGACCACTATAGTGCCAGGAAAACAAACTCGTTTTCCTGGCACTATAGTGCCCTGCGGGTGCCCCCACCCTCAGGGTCCCACTCCCGTGGCACTGAAGGGGGAGGAAGGGGTTAATCTCTTACCTTTTTTCCAGCGCCAGGCTTCCTCGATGCTGGGACTCTCCTCCCTCTTCTGACGTCCCTGGCTGTATGCCCATCCGCGGCAAGAGCCGCGTGCGCATTCTGCCAGTCCATAGGAAAGCATTCCCAATGCTTTCCTATGGACGCTGGCGTCTTCTCACTGTGAAAATCACAGTGAGAAGCGTGGAAGTGCCTCTAGCGGCTGTCAATGAGACAGCCACTAGAGACTGGATTAACCCATAGGTAAACATAGCAGTTTCTCTGAAACTGCTATGTTTACAGCAAAAAGGGTTAAACCTGGCCCCTAGACCACTTCATTAAGCTGAAGTGGTCTGGGTGCCTATAGTGGTCCTTTAACCCCTTAAGGACACATGACATGTGTGACATGTCATGATTCCCTTTTATTCCAGAAGTTTGGTCCTTAAGGGGTTAATGAGTGCAGTATGTGCGTGTGCAGGGCCGGCACGTCCATAAGGCGGCACAGGCGGCCGCCTTAGGGTGCACCGGCTCTGGGGGCGCAAAATTCCAGTGACCGGCAGGAGGGAAGTGCTCCCTCCTGCCTGGTCACCTCCTGGATCCCCGGAGCGGCGCTGAAGTTCATTAGGAGGCGGCGAGGGAGCTCTCTGATCTCTCTGACCGGCTCCCTCGCGCGCCTTTTGCTGATGCCGCGGGAGCCGGAATATGACGTCATATTCCGGCTCCCGCGGCATCAGAAAACAGCCTGCGAGGGAGCCGGTCAGAGAGATCAGAGAGCTCCCTCGCCGCCTCCTAATCCACTTCAGCCGCACGCCTCCCAGCAGCCCCACTGGACCACCAATGAAAGACCCACGCCAGCACTCCAGGTAGGGAGGCTGGGTGGGAAATTTACATTTAATTTAGATAATTAATTACTGTGTGTGTATGTGTGTGTGTCTGTCAGTGTGTGTGTGTGTGTTCGAGTATGTGTCTGTGAGTTTGTGTGTGTCTGTCAGTGTGTGAGTTTGTGTGTGTCTGTCAGTGTGTGTATGTGTGTGTGTGTGTGTGTGTCTGTCAGTGTGTGTGTGTGTGTGTCTGTCAGTGAGTGTGTGTGTGTGTGTCTGTCAGTGTGTGTGTGCATGTGAGTATGTGTGTCTGTCAGTGTGTGTGTGCATGTGAGTATGTGTGTCTGTCAGTGTGTGTGTGTTCGAGTATGTGTCTGTGAGTTTGTGTGTGTGTGTGAGCATGTATTTTTCTGTAAGCCTGTCTGTATGTATGTATCTGTATGACGGTATGCCTCTGTATGTATGTATGTGTCTGTATGTCTTGTACGTATGTTTCTGTATGTCTCTGTATGCATGTATGTAACTGGATGTATGTTTGTCTCTGAATGTCTGTATATATGTCTCTGTATGCATGTATGTAACTGAATGCCTTTATGTCTCTGTATGTACGTATGTGTGTGTCTCTGTATGCCTGTATGTCTTTGTATGCATGTGTCTGTATGACGGTATGCCTCTGTATGTGTCTGTATGACGGTATGCCTCTGTATGTATGTATGTGTCTGCATACCTGTATGTCTCTGTATGTATGTTTCTTTATGCCTGTATGTCTGTATGTATGTGCCTGAATGTCTTTGTATGTATGTTTCTGTATGCCTGTCTGTATGTATGTGCCTGTATGACGGTATGCCTCTGTATGCATGTATGTCTTTATATGCCTGCATGTCTCTGTATGCATGTATATCTCTGCTTGTATGTCTCTGACTGTATGTGTCTGTATGTCTCTGTATGATTATTTCTGTCTTTGTATGACAGTGTACCTGTATGACTTTGACTGTGTGACTGAAAAATGATGCCTGTGTGCCTGTGGCTTGGGAGGAAAGACACACAGGTGAAGATGCATTTTTTTTTTTTTAATGAGGGTTGGGGGCGCCAAAATGCATCTTCGCCTGTGTAACTAAAAATCCTAGCACCGGCCCTGTGCGTGTGTATAGTGGATGCAGTGTGATTATGTGCATTTGTGGGGTGGGGTAAGAGCTGTGCTTTGGAGGGGTGGAGTGAGGCAGTTTAATTATATATATATATATATATATATATATATATATATATATATATATATATATATATGAAAAAGGAGAAAGTTCTTGCACTCACGCTATAAATCGCCTTAAGAACCGGGTGCTTAGCCAGGGCTTGATTAACCAGAATATCCAACAAGGTAGCAGCACTCACGGAGTTATTAAAAAATCCAATCTTTATTAAAGCATTTTAAAATGAGATCGACGTTTCAGTCCAACAAATAGGACTTTCCTCAGGATCAAACACATGTTTTTTATTTGGTATGGATCAGAGGATTCTCTTAGTGTGATTTTAGATCATCTTAATATGAACGATAAGGGTATTGTACTAATGACCGAATATAGTAGTGGGGAGATACATTTTTTTTTTTGGACCTCCAAATTTATATTCAGGATGGCATCATTATTACGAGAAATTTTTTTTAAGTCTGCACCAACATGGTCAGAGACCAGACCAGTTGTCAATACAGACCCTGGTTTTAGGGCGTTCCTAAAAGCCAATTCCTGAGGCTGAAAAGGAATTGTTCTAAACGTGATGATTTTGAACATCAAACCTCTATCTTAAGAAAATTATAGGTAGAAATGAGATGCACTGGATTTTTAATTTAAAAACCCTTATATCGGAGAGTCTAAATGCGGATTTGACCTCTTCAAATTTGTATAATAATATTTACCATCTGCTTTTTTATATTGTTACAAAACATAATTATTTATATTATTATTAAGTTATAGTATGTTGTCTTGTTGTTTTATTAATTTTTTTTTATTTATTTTTTTTTATATTCTTTATTTTTGCAGTGCGCAGGTTAACAAACGAGCCCATGGTGCCACAACAGCAGTCCAGGGCTAAACATACATGTACATGTACAAAGTGGCATTGAGAGGGTCTGCACATTTTTATATTTGTATGAGTGTGAGTCATGTGACTGTCGCTCTACGAGATTATGCTTACCCCACAAGGTGTGAGTTGGGTGTCTATGATGACTAACATACCTATTGTGCACTAGGTGCTAGTCTTGATCGCAGGTTGTGTCGCGAGTAAAGCCTATGTACCTAAGCTCGTGTTGCATGTCAAGGCCATGGTACCTGAGTGTGAGCCCTGTTGAGCCTCGGTGTGCGGTGAGTTTGGTCTGTCATTGGCACTAGAGGTGCAGCGCTTGGTGTAGGGGCTGCTTGCGCCGGTCAGCTGGGGGGTCAGTCGAGAACAAGAACAAGTTGGGGGTCATGTAACCTGGTTATGGGAGTGAGTGTGAGCTGCGGTGTTGCTGAAACTAGAAAAACATTAACAAGGCTAATATAGTTTGCCATGGAGGGGTAACTTAGGGTTGTTGCTTATAAGTTTAAATAACATGGCCGTGAGGAGAGTTCAGGTAGCCCCTTCCGCTTGTCGGACCGCAGGGGACTGACGTGGGACGAATACGGACACCTTCGCCGGATCCCAGTGTTGCTTTGCGATACCTCCTATTTGAGGTTCACCTGACGGCAGCGATTCTAACGGTAGTCCCAGTGTGCGCATTACGGCCGTTGCTTCGGCGATGTCATGGACTGTATGCTGCGTTTCTCCTTGGAAGATCAGCAGGGTTCTCGAGTGCCGCCAGCGGTATTGTACGCCGTTCAGCCGGAGGATGGTGGTGCAGGGTCTAAGGGTTCTCCGCCACGCCAAGGTACCCCCAGATAAATCTGGGTAGAAGGTGAGCTGCATTCCTTCGAAGGTGTAGGGGTCTCGGTTCTTGAGGGCTACGAGCATTGCTGCTTTGTCTCGTGCGCTGCGTAAGTGGACTATTAAGTCTCTTGGGGCCGTTGCTGGAGCCTAGGGTGCCTTCGGAATGCGGAAGCAGTCCTCCACGGACAGGGATTTAGCCTGTCTCGGGGGTAGTAGCACCGCTGCGAGGCGTCTCAGCATATGAGGCAATTCTTCAGTTTGTATGGTTTCCGGGACCCCTCTAATTTTCAAGTTGCTCTTGCGTCTGGCATCCTCCAGCGTTGCAAATCTGGCATCATATAGGTCATTTTGCTTTTGGAGCCCCAGTATGGTGTGTTGCATGTCGGTTATTTGCTGTGTATGTGCACCTGCAGTAGTTTCCACAGCACCCAGCCGGCCTGTCAGGCCCCGGAGGTCCGCACGCAGGTTCGCCATATCTGCCAGTAAGGTCTGTTGTAAGCCTGCCAGCAGGTCCTTAAGCACCGCCATTGTCACCGGATCCTTGTCTGGGCTGAGCGGTGTCACGGCTGGCGGTGGTCTCGCTGGCGCCATGTCCACCTCGTCGTCCAGCGATAGTTCGTCGGACAGGTCTGAGTAGGCCCCAGAGTAGTCGGCCATATTGGGCCTGCTGGCCTGATGCGCCCGTCTGAGGAGTGCGCCAATATCCTGGCTAAGGTGAGGCTTGTCGGCTTTTATTTTTTTGTTTTTCCGACCCATTATGTGGTGTGGATCTCACTCCCGCCTCTTCAGTTTTCTCGATCGGGATTTGCTTCGGTAAAATATCGAAATCTCTAGCCGTGTCCCGGAGCTCTGAGACCATGCGGCCATTCAGTTCAGTTGCTTAGCCACACCCCCGTTGTTTTATTAATTTTATATCCAGCATTGTGTTACTTTCAATTTATCTGACTTTTAGCACTTATTGTTTTATTTTTAAGTATTGTTATATTTCTGGTCTTATTTTATTTTATTTATTCCATTTTTCTACATTCCTATTTTTGTTTAGCATTGTTTGTATAAGTTATGCATCTCCTTTTATCAAACCCATTTAATCTTTCAATTTAAGATTTAAAGGTTTTTTAATTCTATTTTTTAACAATTATAGTTATCCCTTTCCATTCTTTTTTTTTTTTTTATTGTTACAGATATACATCATAGTTATAGCATTTCCTATTATTGCCGACCCAAGGTGTTAATACAGCCTGGGAAAGGCTCAGCATAGATCGTAAGGTTCCTTTCCCCTTCACTATATATATCTGCCGCACAAGGTCATGTGACCCGGGTCGACCTATCGTGCCCCTCGATACCAAGGCCATATCCCATGTCTAGCCTCTCCATGTAGGTTTGTTCCGCTCCTCTCCAAGGAGGAGATAGATTATAACTGTCCACAGGGTTCTGCCCCCTCTCTTAGTAAAAACGTCTAATCAATGTTTCTGTCTTTTGTGGCTTGTCCCCTCTCGTGCTTTAAATTTCCCATAGTGCAATCCAACACACATTCCACCACTCTTCCTTACTATCTGTCCACACCTGTTTTAACAATATTTTCTACACATTTTCAATTAAACAAAGGCAATTGAAGCCTTATGAAAATATTATCAATATGATTTCATACCCTATTTATTGTTACTCATAGTCACATTATCGCGGTCATGTTACTGTGATGTAATTTTACCACCAAAATTTGAAATTTGTATGTTTGTAGCTATATATATATATATATATATATATATATATATATATATATATATATATATATGTTTGAGTGCCAGGCATTTGTTTCTGTCCACTTGAAAAAGCCCTAAAGGGTGAAACGCATTGTGGATTTTAAAGTATTTGTTACTATTAAAGAATGTTTTGGCTACCTCAATTTCGAGTTTCTGTCACATACATTTTAGTTATTTTATTACTACTAGATTGTCTTCTACCGGGAATCAGTACCTACTACTGGTGGCATATGCAGACATCCGTTAAAGAATCCAGGTAGGGATTATACCACCCACACTTGATACATAGAGCGGTTTATCTGCTCGCTATATTAATATGTCATCTAACTCAGACATTAAACCCTTTCTAACTTAAAGGAACACTATAGGGTCAGGAATACAAACATGTACAAAAAACACTAATTAGATGGCGCTCCCCCACCATAAGGTAATAAACTCACCTTTATTCCAGGGCTGCTGCCACTAGCTCTGCCCCCAATCTTCCTCCTTGGCTGAGATCATCAGAATTGATGATCTCAGCCAATCCCATGCTTCCCTATGGGAAAGTTTTGGATTGGCTGAGATTGTCAATTCTAATGATCTCAGCCAAAGAGGTGGGGAAGCGCTAAACTTTGTGCTGGCCAATCAGCATCTCTTCATAGAGATACATTGAATCAATCAATATGTAACCTAAATCAGGAGTTTGTTAGGGTGAGGTCATTTCATCTCTAGTTGTCAGGAGTCCTTAAAAAATATAAATATATATATATATATATATATATATATATATATATATCATTAAAACTTTTATTATATATTCAAAATAAAAAATAAAAATAAAAAAGGAATATTTGAACACCCAAAATACCAAATTTTCACCAAGTTTTAACAAGTGTAAATTTTAATAGCAAGAAAAGAAAAAAAATATACAGAAAAAAATATAGTTGGATAAACTGAAATTTATAGGACCAATTTCTTATTAAATATGTGCAATCTATTAGCTAGTTATCACTGTTGGTGTAGTATCCCTATTTGTAGGGGGTATTATTGTTGCCAATATTCCACTTAGTGATGTATCTAAGAGTCTCTTGTAGAAATGGTGAATGTGTATCAATTTACAAAAAATTTTTTAATTTTGTTGGAACCTTTTGTAAACACGGTTTCAAAGTAGGACTTTAGATTAGTTGTGTGAGTCAGTTTGCACGATACGAACGTGGTAATGTCAGAGAGAGGAAATGTGGCAGGCTGATTTTCTGATAAGATCATTTTTACAACCTATTTGCTATTATTGTTTTTATGCATTCCTTTCTCCTAGATGCCTCAGATTCAATATTGCAACGAAAGGTCTCTACTTGTTCACTGCTACTTGATTTAGTATGTGAAACATGCCTATGCCATTGTTTAGGGGCATTAGTGATTGGAGAGTCTCTTATGAGATCAAATGGAATATGGCAGACAGCAAACAGCTTTATGATTTCGGTCTGCTTACTGCCTAAATATTTTTTCAGGAGGGTTCTTTAAACCTTTACAATCAGCATGATAGAACGATGTCAGGCTAAAACAGCTTTGTGGTCTGTGTCTGATTTCTAAGCGGTCCGGTTACTCACTCAGTATTTTACAAGAGCATTGTATCCCTAAACGGTGCACTTTAGACTTAATTTATATCTTCTATAA
Organism: Pelobates fuscus; assembly: GCF_036172605.1. Taxonomy (NCBI): domain Eukaryota; kingdom Metazoa; phylum Chordata; class Amphibia; order Anura; family Pelobatidae; genus Pelobates; species Pelobates fuscus. The sequence goes on along the minus strand of NC_086317.1, from coordinate 378,729,596 downwards.
TAGAATAGTCTGATTACTGGCTCTACATTTATTGCAGAAGCATGTAAGCCCCTGAAACGTGTTTCGCCGTGCAGCAACCTTAAGCCTCAGAAGGTGGGTTTTTTTTGTGTTTTTTTTCCTTGCTATTTAAATTTACAATCGTTAAAAATTGGTGAAAATTTGGTATTTTAGGTGTTCAAATATTCCTTTTTTATTTTGCATATATATTTAAACGTTACGTTTTAACTATATATATTTTTTATAAGGACTCCTGACAACTAGAGATGAAATGACCTCACCCTATCAAACTCCTGATTTAGGTCGTTTAGATATTGATTCAATTATAAGGGGTTAACCCCCACACAGGAGTTTACACTTCTATTTGAAAAAAAACTTTTGATTATTTACATTGACTCAGTGCATCTCTATAAGAAAAGTTCAGTGTCTCCATGCAGAGTGTACTGACTCAGGAAGCACCTCTAGTGGCTGACTGAGGAGTGGCGACTTGGCTGCAATGTAAAAATTGTATTTTCTAACAGTATCTTTCTCAATGATGCATTTACACAGCTGCTTACACTCACTGTACTCACAGACTCAAACACAATACATTACATGTTGAGCAAAACATGCATCCTTTTATAAGGGGCAGATATGAATATGTTTTTAGATGATTTTGCGCCTATAATGTTCAGTTAATAAATTGATAATCTTTATTTGGTTTATTTTGGGATTGGGGAGCAGGGAACATCTTAAATGTTTATGCCTGCAGGTTCCAGACATGTAAATTAAGACTTAGGTGTGGACCAGGTAACTTGACATCATTGTAGGGCATATTTGCTAGTGCAGTAGAATCCTACAATGCCTTATAAAGTACAGATGCCAATTTTTTAAAATTTTAAATTTTTTAAGGGTACAATTGTGATTGTGCATGGACATCTAACTGGTAAGCTTGATATAAGTTGCCATCAGTCTCATTTTCACGATCACTTGGTTGATAAACGTGTGTTTTACTTGGAGTTGCTTCTAAGCAACTCATGAGTTTACTTGGTTTTAATAGGACACTTTTTCTTCTCTATGCAGACACTATAACCACTTCAATGACATGAAGCAGTGACTACTGTGTCTCTTTAAGTAACTGTTATTTCCTGTCAATTCTCCCTGTCTCTGTACTATCACTCTGGCAATTCCATACATCTATGTTCAATTACATATTACATGTTTGCTGGGAAAATGAGATTGAACAACATTCTGCAGTCTTATGCAACGGAACGCACTGAAAGGTCAACTGAATGTAAACTGCAACTGTTAACAGAACTGTCAGCCTTCTATAACCACAATGACTATGCCAAAGTCATTTCCTAATTTCTGCAGATAATAGAGTTCAGCTACTTTCCTGTTGTCAGGAAGGATAATCAGTATTGGACAAAAACCACACATGCTTTCAGGAAGTGGAAATGAGAACCCGATGAGCTTCATTTTCAGTAAACGCTGTAATAATTGACCCATTGCTTCTTGCATTGGTTAAGTGTGATTGGGGAAGATTTTCCTCATTTTACATTAAATTTCTATTCCTAAGTAAACTATCCGCTGACCCACCTGGTCAGGGTGAAGCTGGGAAAAATATGTATAAACTGACTGCAGCAAGACGTTTAGTATCTGGGATTTTGGAAGACAGGTATTTTTCCATGTTCAATTGTAGGTAGTTCTTTTCTACCTCCCACAGTCCAGTGCCCAAATAAAAATCACTATTTCGAGGATATACCCTCGATGAAAACATGCACGTCTATATATACAGTTTTTTTCAATGAGATTACATATGAAAAGAGCTTGAAAAAATGTTGCAGATCTCTTTTCTTCAGCCTTTGCAAGTTTTCCACTTTTTCCCCAGTCTAGACTTTCTGTGGCTGTCCAATCACAGACTTCACAATGCAGCTCAATGAGAAGTCTTTAACCCCTTAAGGACACATGACATGTGTGACATGTCATGATTCCCTTTTATTCAAGAAGTTTGGTCCTTAAGGGGTTAAAGGCAGGTGCTCCGGGCAATTGCTGCCTCTTGAGTTTAGCTCTACTGAGCTAGCCAAACCAGAAAGTAGCAGGGCTGGGTGTCTGATCTATTGAAATTTGCACTGTTTGTAAAATGAAAAAAAGAGGCACACTCTTCACACATTAAGCACTTCAGCAAGATAAAGTGCTTTATGGATCTGGAGAGTCCCTATAGAGACTCATTACTTAAAGGAACATTCCAGACAGGAGAACATAATCTGATAACTTAATCCAAACTAAATTGTTATTCTACGAGGAGGTCTCTGGCACCGGCTCACCTCCATTGGTTAAACGGTTAAAAAATGAGTTTAACCCTAAAGTCTAAAGTCCAGGTCTGGTCAGCTCTGCCCCCAAATTTGATTCAATCAGGAAGCCTTGGAAAGAGATGCTGCTAAAAGTGTCAACGGACGCTTTCAGACTATCAGTATCTCCCTATTCACAAAGTGTAGAGAAAAAATACATATCTTTTCATGCCTTTTTGTGAACGAGGAGCTAATGAACGAGTCGGCTTCCTTGGAAGTTTGGGAGCAGAGTCTTCAGCTCCACACTGAAGACATTGGGATTAAACCTAGAAGGTAAGCCATCGCCAGTGGTTTGTTTCACCTCTGCAGGTAATTTGGCACCAGGGACCTCCTGGCACTATGACAACTTCATTTATATGATGTGGTTATGGTGCCCCAAGTGTCCCTCTAACTACTGTATTGGTTCAGAGATCTCCATTGTATTGGAGAGAGCAGTAAGCAATTTATTTGAGGTAGTTAACTTTGTTTTCATGAAGTGGATGTTCCACCATTTAAAACCTACTGAATTTTGGGTCCAGACCTAGAGTTTAGCAACCACTGTTTTAGGATACAGACATGTGCTAGAACTAAGCATATAAGTCTAAACGAAGTGATGGCATGTAAATCCGCTCTTCGAATGTAAATGTACTAATTCCATCGCAGACTTAGGGTGTGAACCTTCCACGACATTGATTGTTTTTTACTTTGCAAACGAAACTAAAAGTAAAAAAAAAAAAAAAACTAAAACAGATTATTTATAAAAGGAACTATGGGACACCATTCAAAAGGGAAGTGAATTTTCAGTAAACATTCTGATATATGCAATGTTTTATTTAAAAAACCCAAACATGACATTTAACTGAAGCTCCCTTTCTCTCATGTTATCAGTCCGTTGTATTTGGCTTTCTCCTTTCACTGTTTCAACTCCTTAGCAAACTGTTATAAATAAGTTTAAAAAAAAAAACTAAACAGACTGTGAACTTTAGCCGATATACTGAAAGCCCTCAGCTAAGAAGTAACATGACCTTAGTTCACATAAAGAGTTCAGGGAGTGTGCTGTGGTTACATAAAGCGGACTGCATTACAATAATTTTACATCTACTCAAGGTCATAGATATGTTTCTCCCTGCGTTTTGCTTATTCACACCCATACCCCCTTTAACTTTCCCTTCAGACTACTGATTTAGTCTATCCTCATGTGCATAGAAACTAGGAAATAGACAGGTGCACTAACCCAATGCATTAATACCTTTTTTTTTTTTAAAGCGAATTTAAGCCAATATATACTGGCTGTAAAATAGATTTACAGATGTTTACTTATACACTTATTTTGGAGCACAATGCATTAAATGCACTGAACAATTCTAGTCCCTCTTATATCTCCTCGCAGATCCATAGGTATGCCCCTTCTCTGTCTCTCCACTCTGCCCGTGACCTTCTCCTGTCCGTTGTTCGTACCCATCCAACTCACGCTTGCAGGACTTCTCGCGGGCGACTCCCTTTCTATGGAATAGCCTGCCTACCGCCGTCAGACTCTCCCCTAGTCTTCAATCCATTAAGAAGTGCCTTAAAACCCATCTCTTTAGGAAAGCTTATGGCCTCCCAGAGTAACCTCTACCTCACATACCTGTCTATTGCTCTCTCCTAAAGCACTCTACTCTCTCCTCCAGCTCTGCTTCTCTCCCACCTTATTTGATTGCCATTTCCTGTCCTAATGTATTTTATACCCCACCTCCTATAGACTGTAAGCTCGTTTGAGCAGGGTCCTCTTCAACCTATCGTTCCTGTAAGTTTTCTTGTAATTATCCTATTTATAGTTAAATCCCCCCTCTCATAATATTGTAAAGTGCTATAGAATCTGTTGGCGCTATATAAATGGTGATAATAATAATAACTGCTTACATTTTTACAGTGTGCGTAATAACAGATAAATGCTCACTGCATCATGTTCACAAATAGAAAAGTGATACCACATTGCCACTGGGAGTCTACAAAACATTTTCTTTCCTCTACTTTTATAACTTTACTGGAGTTTCACAAAATCTTGCATACCTTTACAGGTATGTTTACAATTTTCTGTTAGTAAATATGCTGTGCTGGAATGTGGCCCTCATTGCATATCTTATCATGATAGGTCCTCTGTCCTTCAGGATAGCTTATTGCACATTCTAAGGATTCCTTATCTTACAGATTTGGGCACATTCCCTGCATTCCTGAATTCCTTTTATTAGTGGAACCTGTTCATACAGGGTCTTACTTCCTTTTTTTGTGTGGGGTCTGGTTCATGATTTGTTAATTTATCTGCAATTCTATTGTATGGAGCTGAGGAGCCTGATGTTGCTGTATTCACTTTAACTTGTGTATCTCTATAGAGGCACAAAACCATAATCTTTCTTTTTGTTTCCTCAATACAAAAAATGGGTTTATATACTTAACTACAAATTTGCAGTTAACATTCAAAACAAAAGCTGCATTACAAAAATAAATAAAATAGAAAAAATACCTCAAAGTGTGTCACAGAGACATTAACTTTAGGATTGTACATTTGTGGAATGCAGTCCTTACCATGTGTTTTTCAGTATCAGTATTAACAAATCTAATGCTATTTAATGTTATGAAAGCTGGATGGGGGAGCAGAGAAGACATGCCACTTGCGAGCTCTGGTTTATCGCACTATACAGGGGCGGACTGAGAGCATTTGGGGCCCCCGGGCAAAATTAGATCCCAGGCCCTGTGAATGCACAAATATATGTGCATTAAATAAATGTTAAAGGATCACTATAGTGTCAGGAAAACCGCTTTGTTTTCCTGACACTATAGTGCCCTAAGGGTGCTCCCACCCTCAGGTTCCCCCTCCCGTTGCGCTGAAGGGTTAAAACCCCTTCAGCAGCTTACCTTTATCCAGCACCGGGCCCCCTCGGCGCTGGTGACCTCTCCTCCCCCGCCAACGTCAGCTCACGAGTGGAGCGAAATGCGCATGTGCGGCAAGCACGCTTTCAAACAGTCCATAGGAAAGCATTTCTCAATGCTTTCCTATAGACGTTCTGCATGTCAGGATGACACCCACTAGAGGTTTGATTAACCCTGCTAAGTAAACATAGCAGTTTCTCTGAAACTGCTATGTTTACATCTGAAGGGTTAAAACCTGAGGGACCTAGCACCCAGACCACTTCATTGAGCTGAAGTGGTCTGGGTGACTATAGTGTCCCTTTAAATATAACTCTCATATAATACAGCATTCCTTTGGATGTGTATATTGTGAAGACCTGTGTATGCATGCATGTTTGTATTTGAGTCCGTGTGAATGCACTTGTACATGTCTGGATGACTACATGTGCTTTTTTGTATATAGTGTCAGTGTGAATGCATATGTGACAGGTGACAGAGTGTGTGAGGGAGAGGGTGACAGGTGGAAGAGTGTGGGAGGTGGTGACAGGTGGCAGAGTGAGGGGGTACCTGGAGGCAGAGTCAGGGAGGGAGGGGGTGACTAGTGACAGAGTGAGGGATGGGGTGACTGTCCCCCTTACTATGTCACTATTCACCACCACCCTCCCTCACTCTGTCACCAGTCATCCCCTCACTCACTCTGTCACTAGAGTTAAGGGGGTGACTACTGACAGAGTGAGGGAGGGGCTGACTAGTGACAGAGTAAGGGAGGGGGTGACTAGTGACAGAGTAAGGGAGGGAAGGGGTGACTAGAGTGAGGGGGTGACTAGTGACAGTGACAGAGTGAGTGAGGGGGTGACTAGTGTGAGTGAGGGGGTGACAGAGTAATGGAGGGAAGGGTTGACTAGTGACAGAGTGAGGGAGGGAGAGGGTGACTGTCACTAGTCACACCCCCCCTCTGTCCCTAGTCACCATCTCCCTCCCTCACTCTGTCACTAGTCACCCCCTCCCTCCCTCTGTCACTAGTCACCCCATGCCTCCGTCACTCTGTCACTAGTCATCTCCTCCCTCTATCACTAGTCACACCCTCCCCATCCCTCACTGTCACTAGAGTGAGGGGGTGACTAGTGACAGAGTAAGGGAGGGGGTGACTAGTGACAGAGTAAGGGAGGGAGGGGGTGACACAGTGACAGAGGGAGGGCTGGGGTGACTAGTGACAGAGGGAGGGATGGGGTGACTAGTGACGGAGGGAGGGGGTGACTAAGGACAGAGTGAGGGGGTGACACAATGACAGAGGGAGGGAGGGGGTGACAGAGGGAGGAGTGACAGTGACAGAGGGAGGGTGACAGTGACAGAGGGAGGGGGTGACTAGTGACAGGGGGTGACTAGTGACAGAGGGAGGGGGTGACTAGTGACAGAGGGAGGGGTGACTAGTGGTAGAGGGAGGGGGTGACTAGTGACAGAGGGAGGGGGTGACTAGACTAGTGACAGAGGGAGGGTGACCAGTGACAGAGGGGGGGGGTGACCAGTGACATGGGGGGGGTGACTAGTGAAAGAGGGGGTGGGTGACTAGTGACCGAGGGAGGGGGTGACTAGACTAGTGACAGAGGGACGGTGACCAGTGACAGAGGGACGGTGACCAGTGACAGAGGGGGGGGGGGGTGACCAGTGAAAGAGGGGGGGTGACCAGTGACAGAGGGAGGGGGTGACCAGTGAAAGAGGGGGGTGACCAGTGACAGAGGGAGGGGGTGAGTAGTGACAGAGGGAGGGGGTGACTAGTGACAGAGTGAGGGATGGGGTGACTGTCCCCCTTACTATGTCACTATTCACCACCACCCTCCCTCACTCTGTCACCAGTCATTCCCTCACTCACTCTGTCACTAGAGTTAAGGGGGTGACTACTGACAGAGTGAGGGAGGGGGTGACTAGTGACAGAGTAAGGGAGGGGGTGACTAGTGACAGAGTAAGGGAGGGAAGGGGTGACTAGAGTGAGGGGGTGACTAGTGACAGTGACAGAGTGAGTGAGGGGGTGACTAGTGAGAGTGAGGGGGTGACTAGTGACAGAGTGAGTGAGGGGGTGACAGAGTAATGGAGGGAAGGGTTGACTAGTGACAGAGTGAGGGAGGGAGAGGGTGACTGTCACTAGTCACACCCCCCTCTGTCCCTAGTCACCATCTCCCTCCCTCACTCTGTCACTAGTCACCCCCTCCCTCCCTCTGTCACTAGTCACCCCATGCCTCCGTCACTCTGTCACTAGTCATCTCCTCCCTCTATCACTAGTCACACCCTCCCCATCCCTCACTGTCACTAGAGTGAGGGGGTGACTAGTGACAGAGTAAGGGAGGGGGTGACTAGTGACAGAGTAAGGGAGGGAGGGGGTGACACAGTGACAGAGGGAGGGGTGGGGTGACTAGTGACAGAGGGAGGGATGGGGTGACTAGTGACGGAGGGAGGGGGTGACTAAGGACAGAGTGAGGGGGTGACTAAGGACAGAGTGAGGGGGTGACACAATGACAGAGGGAGGGAGGGGGTGACAGAGGGAGGAGTGACAGTGACAGAGGGAGGGTGACAGTGACAGAGGGAGGGGGTGACTAGTGACAGGGGGAGGGGGTGACTAGTGACAGGGGGAGGGGGTGACTAGTGACAGGGGGAGGGGGTGACTAGTGACAGAGGGAGGGGGTGACTAGTGACAGAGGGAGGGGGTGACTAGTGACAGAGGGAGGGGGTGACTAGTGACAGAGGGAGGGGGTGACTAGTGACAGAGGGAGGGGTGACTAGTGGTAGAGGGAGGGGGTGACTAGTGACAGAGGGAGGGGGTGACTAGACTAGTGACAGAGGGAGGGTGACCAGTGACAGAGGGGGGGGGGGTGACCAGTGACATGGGGGGGGGGTGACCAGTGACATGGGGGGGGGGGGGTGACTAGTGACAGAGGGGGTGGGTGACTAGTGACCGAGGGAGGGGGTGACTAGACTAGTGACAGAGGGACGGTGACCAGTGACAGAGGGACGGTGACCAGTGACAGAGGGGGGGGGTGACCAGTGAAAGAGGGGGGTGACCAGTGACAGAGGGAGGGGGTGACCAGTGAAAGAGGGGGGTGACCAGTGACAGAGGGAGGGGGTGAGTAGTGACAGAGGGAGGGGGTGACCAGTGAAAGGGGGGGGGACTAGTGACAGAGGGAGGGGGTGACCAGTGACAGGGGGGGGTGACTAGTGGCAGAGGGAGGGTGACTAGTGACCGAGGGAGGGGGTGACTAGTCTAGTGACAGAGGGAGGGAGACTAGTGACAGAGGGGGGGGGGGGGTGACTAGTGACAGAGGGGGGGTGACTAGTGACAGAGGGGGGGTGACTAGTGACAGAGGGAGGGGTGACTAGTGACAGAGGGAGGGGTGACTAGTGACAGAGGGAGGGGTGACTAGTGACAGAGTGGGGGTGACTAGTGACAGAGGGGGGGGTGACTAGTGGCAGAGGGAGGGTGACTAGTGGCAGAGGGAGGGTGACTAGTGACCAAGGAAGGGGATGACTAGTCTAGTGACAGAGGGAGGGTGACTAGTGACAGAGGGGGGGTGACTAGTGACAGAGGGGGGGGTGACTAGTGACAGAGGGGGGGGTGACTAGTGACAGAGGGAGGGGTGACTAGTGACAGGGGGGGTGACTAGTGGCAGAGGGAGGGTGACTAGTGACCGAGGAGGGGGTGACTAGTCTAGTGACAGAGGGAGGGTGACTAGTGACAGAGGGACGGTGACTAGTGACAGAGGGTGGGTGACTAGTGACAGACGGGGGTGGTGACTAGTGACAGAGGGGGGCGACTAGTGACAGAGGGAGGGGTGACAGTGACAGAGGGGGGGTGACTAGTGACAGAGGGGGGGTGACTAGTGACAGAGGGAGGGCTGACAGTGACAGAGTGGGGGTGACTAGTGAAAAAGGGGAGGTGACTAGTGACAGGGGGGGGTGACTAGTGACAGAGGGGGGGTGACTAGTGACAGAGGGGGGTGACTAGTGACAGAGGGAGGGTGACTAGTGACAGAGGGAGGGTGACTAGTGACAGAGGGAGGGTGACTAGTGACAGAGGGAGGGTGACTAGTGACAGAGGGAGGGTGACTAGTGACAGAGGGGGGTGACTAGTGACAGAGGGGGGTGACTAGTGACAGAGGGGGGTGACTAGTGACAGAGGGAGGGGTGACTAGTGACAGAGGGGGGGTGACTAGTGACAGAGTGGGGGTGACTAGTGACAGAGTGGGGGTGACTAGTGACAGAGTGGGGGTGACTAGTGACAGAGTGGGGGTGACTAGTGACAGAGTGGGGGTGACTAGTGACAGGGGGAGGGAGGGTGAGTAGTGACACAATGGGGGGGGGGGGGGGGGGGAGTTGATTAGTGCCTACCTTTCTCTTGCTCCCTCTTCTCTCCCTGGCTGCTGCTCCTTCCTCTCTCGCTGATTGGCTCTGTATGAGAAGAGAGTACAGGAAGTGATGTCACTTCCTGGCCCCCTCTCCCCATCACACAGAGCCGCATGGGACAGGGAGAAGGAGACCTGGCAGAGAGGAGGTGAAGCTGCCAGGTCTCGGGTGAGGGTGAGAGGGGGGGGGGGGGATTTACAGAGCGGTAGGTTGCTGGGGCCCTGCGCTCCATCAGGGGCCCCAGCAACCTAATAAAGGAAAATATATTTTTTATTTTTTTTTGCTGTTCCAGTTGGAGAGATCTCTGATCTCTCCAGCTGGAGCATGGCTGTGCTGCCGGGCCCCTGGCTGCCTCGGGCCCTCGGTCCATGACCGATATGCCCGAGTGGTCAGTCCGCCCCTGGCACTATATATCTATTTTCTTCCACATATCTACGAGAAAATCCACCATTACGAAGACTACACGCAGAACCTGGTCCATATTATATCCCTAGACGGGGATCATTCCGCCCAAGGGTTCAAGTTGGAGCTTAATCTAAGCTCCTAAAAACTGTTAGTGCACAATTTTTTTTAATCTTTTTTATCTTGTAATATTTTACGTATCACACTATGTTTTTTCTTTGTTATTACATATATTTTCATAGACATCTTAGGCGCTTCACAACTCCCTTTATTTTTCTCATTTTCTATCGGACAAGAGAGACCCTCGATCTGGTGATTAAGCTGTCCTTTAAACTGTATCAGTATTGAAAGTATTGGAAGAAGGCTGGCTGGTGGAGACCGTATATGCTCTGAGCTATGTTCTGCTGGGAAACCTTGGCTCTGGCATTCATGAGGACATTACTTTGAAACCTACCACCTACCTAGAGATCATTGCAGACCATGTACACCCCCTTCATAGCAGTGGTGCTTTGGGATGGCAATGGCCTTTTTCAGCAGGATAATGCACCCTGCCACACTGAAAAAAAATATTCAGAAATGTTTTGAGTAACATGACAAAGAATTCAAGGGCCTCCAATTTCTCCAGGTCTCAATCCAATTGAGCATCTGTGTGATGTGCTGGAACAAAAAATCTGATAAAATTTAAAAAAAACAAAAAAAAAACGTGTGTGTGTGTTAGAGTGTGTGAGTGTGTGAGTGAGTGTGTTACTGAGTGTTTGTGTGCGTCTGTGAGTTTGTGTCTGTGCGTCTGTGTGTGTGTGTGTGTGTGTGTCTGTCAGTAAATGTGTGTGTCTGTTAGCTAGTATGTATGCGTCTGTTCATGAGTGTGTGTGTGTCTTAAGCACTTACCTTTCTCCAGCACCGGACTCCCTTGGCGCTGGGGATCTCTCCGCCCCGATCCGCCTCTCAATGCTTTCCTATGGACGTTCAGCGTCTTCGCACTGTGATTTTCACAGTGAGAATCGCAGAGGCTCCCCTAGCGGCTGTCAATGAGACAGCCACTAGAGGCTGGATTAACCCTCAGTGAAACATAGCAGTTTCTCTGAAACTGCTATGTTTTCAGCTGCAGGGTTAAAACTAGAGACCTGGCACCCAGACCACTTCATTGAGCTGATGTGATCTGGGTGTCTGTAGTGGTCCTTTAAGTGTATGTGTTTATGCATGAACTGGCGTACATACCGCGGTCGCAGGGGTCGCAGCCCTGTGACCAGGTGCCTGCCGCCATGTGTTGCGGCCCCAGCCCCCGCAGAGTAAGCACGCACGGGGGGGGAGGGCCCATGGATCAGTTTTCGACGTTTGGATCAGGGCATCTCAAAAACGGCAAGTGTTGTGGAGTGTTCACAGTACGCAATGGTTGCTACTTACCAAAGTGGTAGACAACTGGTGAATCAGGGTCACAGGCACCCACGGATCACTGATGCATGTAGAGAGCATCTGGTCAATCACACAGAAAAGCTACTGTAGCTCAAATTGCTGAAAAACAATGCAGACCATGATAGCAAGGTGTCAGAACACACAGTGCATCACAGTTTACTGCAGTAGAGTGCCCAAGATGACCCCTGTTCTTCACGGAAAAAGACTTTAATGGGGACAAGAGCTGGACTATGGAGCAATAGAAGGTTGCCTGGTCTGATGAATCATGTTTTCTTTTAGATCAGGTGGATGGCTTGGTGCATGTGCATCATTTACCTGGGGATGGTATGGCAACAGGATGCACTATGGGAAGAAGGCAGGCCAGCGGAGGCAGTGTTATGCTCTGGGCAATGTTCTGCTGGGAAACCTTGGGTCCTGGCATTCATGTGGATGTTACATTTACATGGACCACCTACCTAGAGATTGTTGCAGCTCTTCATGGCAATTGTGTTCCCTGATGGCAGTATAAAGTACTCTACCACACTGCAAAATTGTTTACGAGTGGTTTGAAGAACATGACATGAGTCAAAGTGTTGACTTGGCAAAATTATATTTACTAAATCTTAACCTTGCTGGCTTCTGAAGCAATTTAATAAATGTGGAGGCTTGCAACTCTGGTTTTGCAGAATTCTCTGTTTCACAATATTGTGTGAGATACACAATTTTACATCCCATTTAAAAAAAGTAACATGCATATGCCCTGGAGACCAGAGTTGTTAAACCTGTCCTACAAGATCTCTGAATTCTAACCATTATAGGATTTCACTAAGCAATCAATTTAGTGGAGTATCAGATTTGTGAACCTGCTTGCACATCGTTGACTAGGTGTTTGCCATTAACTATTGCTTATTCAGGTGAAATACTTAGCTTTGGTTTTATTTTAGGTTCTCATACTGCAGTTTCAGTGGTGAATAGAGCAAAAGAGAAAATAATCTATGGAGTTACAATACCCAGCATAATATGAGAATGTATTCCTCAGATCACATATCCCTTGGAATGCAATCTGTGCCTGGAATTCTATGCCTTGATACACGAGATACCCGTCAGCCTCTAACCTTCCATTCCTTATATAGCAACCTGGAAGAGATACCTGTCTATATACATATACTGATAAGTTACTCCATCCCTTATGCAAATATTTTTTTATTATTATTATTTACAAAGCCATATAGGGCATTACAATTAAGTCCCCTCTGTAATATGTTTTAAATGTACTTTAACCCAGCACCAGGAAAAGCAACCATAGCTGCTCTTCCATGGCCCATACTGATGTGATTGGACCGTTTCTCCGGCTCAGTGTGCATGCGCACAATCTGAGACAGCAAGAGGAAGAGGGATTGGGAAGGGGAGGGATGAGAACTTTATTTTATTTTTTTAAATATCTATTTAAGACACACAGGTCCACCGGGTGGGAGGGAAAGGCTATCTTACCCTTTACAGGCCCGCTGCCTGCAAGATGGAATATTTTTACGTCTGTCAGCAGAGCGCGGTCCTATAAGTGTTGTGTGTGATGGTATTTGACAGCTACCATAGAGACAAAAATGAGAAATTTTTATATTCCCTAAGAAATTAGTCTAATCCTGGTGAAAATAAAGGATTACAGGAAAAAAGGGGAATGATCTGGGATTACATTGTAGGCATTCTTATATTACCTCCATGCTTTAAGAGTGTGCTGTAAAATAATATTCGCAACGTCATAGTTCTCCTTTAACCTCGCTGGCGGTCTGATTATTTCAGTATATTTTAATGTTAAAGGGGTACATTGTTTTTACAATGTATTGTGTGTATTTAATGGCAAGTGATACTACAGTAGTCACAGCATGGCTCAGGGTTACCGCTTTTGGTACTGAAAATTAACCCCGAGCCACATCCGGGATTACCGCCAGGGAGGTTAAATATAGCAGTTACTTTGTAATTTTAAAAAAAGGTATGATCTCAAGTATGTATGTCCTGAGATGCAGAATACGAAATATAATGAATGTATATAATGGATATATCTACAGCACTGTAAGATTCTATAACAAGCCGTACATAAGCACTCAGTTTGATACAGACATAAATGAAAACGTAGCAGTTGTTAAGGTATGTTCCAGAAGCTAAGAGGAAAAACTCAATCGTTGGGTGAAACCCCAATCTTTCATGGGTATTCACTAAACAAAGAAATATTGAGACATTACTAGACGACTGCAGAAAATGGGCTAAAATAGCAGAGTTGGCGATGTAGATTTAAAAAAATAATAATTCAATTTGGACAGTCTTGGCTAACATGTTGAAATGTCCTTGGTAGTTCCTGATCCTGACAAAGCCCAGTTTAGTAGATATATTCTGTAAGTTGGAACAGAAAGAATCCTTACCTCATGACTTCATGAATTCTTTGCGATTGGCAGGAGCATAGCAAGTATGTCTCACGTCAAAGTGTAACAAGGTTAAGTGACTATTTCTCTTAAACAAGAAATCCAAGAGGGAATGTGCTGTTTTAGACATAGCTAAATATAAGAACATTTCCATCCACAACAATTATGGGTACAAATTAACAGACATAAAGAAACATCCAAACACTGCATTACATCACGTTTATCATTTCATATCAGTGGCTTGAAAATTAGGTCAACTTTTTTTTCTTACATTTTTTTTTCTTTTTTTTTTCTTTATTCTTTAATTGCTGTAACATATAAATCTAATTTTCATTGTGTGCTTATATTGGACTACGGAATAAATTCTAAAACTTTATTAGTCTTAAAACAAAATAAATAAAAAAAAAACCTACAGCCAGAATTTAAAACAAAAAAAAAAAACAAAAAATAAAAAAAGGAAAGAAGAATATTATTTGCATACCTGAAGCTTATTTATTTATTTATTTATTTATTTTTAATCAGAGGGATTGTTGGATGTTAACCGAAGAATTTTGAAGAACTGCTTCGAGTGAGTGTGTTCATCATTAAACTTTACCATTTACTCCAAGAAACAAACTGGAAGTTTTGTGGACATCCCTATTTTATTGCCTAGTTGCTTGGTAACCTGTATAAAACACAATACAAAACATGCCAAGTAAATATAAGCAAAAATATAAGCAAAAAAGGAAGTCAAGTACATGTGGTCATTTTACCTTTTTGAAATCTATTACTCACAAATTCAATAATAATACTTACAGAATGTTCTCCATGCCACATGCAGCTGTAAAACAGGTCTGTCAAACATGCGGCCCACGAATTCGGCTTGCAGCAATAAAAAGCAGCACCTTGTGTGCAATATGGTGTTTGTGCGGGCTTGGAGGCTTATTGGATCTGTGTGGGACTCGGAAGGGTTCCTAGATAAGGGGCTCTAAGCCCTTTAATACCACACTGGACTAGGACCTTGTCACAACATTCGTTCCCCCGACCCCCGGCAACCTACTGAGTTCAGGTCACTTCATCCCAGCTTGCTGTTTCAGTGTATCTGTATGTGTGTCAGCAATGGTGGAACTTAAAGGGACACTCCAGGCACCCAGACCACTTTTGCCCATTGGAGTGGTCTGGGTGCCAACTCCCTCTACCCTTAACCCTGCAAGTGTAATTATTGCAGTTTTTTTATAAACTGCAATAATTACCTTGCAGGGTTGACTCCACCTCTAGTGGCTGTCTACTAGACAGCCACTAGAGGGCACTTCCTGCTCTAGAGCGTCGCTGGACGTCCTCACGCTGTATGAGGACCTCCAGCGTCGCTCAATTCCCCATAGGAAAGCATTTTCAATGCTTTCCTATGGGGAGCTCTAATGCGCATTAGGTCTCCCTGGCCGGTGGGCGGGATCAGTCTTGCCCACCGGCCGACGTAATGACTGGGAGGAGCGGCGGCGAGAAGAAACCACCGCCGAGGGACATCGGCAGGGTCTCAGGTAAGTGGCCTGAAGAGGTTTTCACCCCTTCAGCTACCGGGGATGGGAGGGAGAGGGGAACTGCAGTGCCAGGAAAACGGATTGTTTTCCTGGCACTGGAGTTTCCCTTTAAGCAGATAGGAACCCTGGTGCAAGAATTATTTTGCATCCCTATCTCAAGGATGAAAAAAAAAAAAAAAAAGTAGATCCCCATATGTTGTACAACTCCCACAATGCGTCACCAGTTGGGCATTGTCACTGCTTACCTTAGTTGGGAGTCTGGTAGGCAGAGATTTGTGCTCACCCTACAGATAAACACAGCCCACGGTAAACAGATCAGAAGCTACCTGGGCTGTGAATCTGTGCACAGGGGCATAGGCAGGAACAGTAACCGGGTACGAGGAAACAGACCAGGTGAAATCCAGAAGAGTAGTCAGACACTGTTCCAAAAGTGAGGGCAGGCAGCGAACAGGCGATAACGAATAATCCAAACAGAAAGGGTCACGAGCCAAGTCAGTCTTAGGAAACAACAAACTGACAATGTCCTCAGGGAGGGGCAGTGTTTTATGCCCAGCTAATGAGTGAACTGCCTCAGGTGAACTTAAATGGACAGGTAGGAGCCACTGGTGATGTCCAGCCCCGTAGTTCAGAAGTTGTTCAGAGGCAAGAACTCATGCTTAGGATGCAGAAGGCCCCAGGTTCAAATCCTCTGTTAGGCCCTTCTGGGGAAACCCTGTCTGGCACAGTGAGAACCGTGACAGGCATCTACCACTTGCCCATCCTTGCAGGGTTGTATTTAGCACTGAGAAGTGTTTTTGTATTGAGTAAGTGTGTGTGAACGTAGGGGTGTATTTGTATGTAATGTTATGTGTTTTAAGTACTGTTTCCATTTGAAAGCAGTGGTTTACTTGTGTGTAGAGTTTGCCTTTGAATGTAAGTATGTATCTATTTGCAGTGTTGTTTAAATGTGTATTTGTGTTCAGTGTTGGGAGTTTGAATGCTGAGATGTATGCACATATACACACTACTGACACACACATCCAAATACACAGGAACAGACATGCAGATATACACACTGACAAACATGCAGATACACAGACAAACATATACACACAATAACACTCAGACAGATACAACCGCTGACACACATACGGATACACAGGGGCACACATTGACACACACACACATGCAGAATATACACAGTTTAAGCTACCTTCCGGTTTCCAACCTTTTGGGTGCAGAAGGGTGGCTTCCCTCTGTTTCAGTCGGCTGGCTAAGGCTGTTGGGAGTCAGAGGCTCTCCCACTTCGAGCCCCCTACTATTTGCCTTTTCTTCCTGTGTGGCTCTGTTTTATCTGGGAGGAAGTGACTGTTTCTCACTTTCTCCCAGCGCTGCCGAGATTACAGGGACCTGGTCAAGCTGTTAAAGGGCTGCAGTGCACGACTGGGCCCCTAAAAAGATTTTGCCATCAGCTGGCCCTAAGTGCATGGGCCACCCAATGGACCCCCTGAGTGTGCCGGCTGCACCGGCAGTAGTTCTGCCACTTTGTGTCTGCGCCTTCTTTCAATTTCTTGTTAATAGAAGAACAAGAGGATTAGTGTTATTTCCAGTTTATACCCATAAAACTGCAAGGAGCTATGGGCACAGTCGGTGCTGTATAAATGCTCATAATAAAGTTTAATAATAAATGCCATGCGTTAGTGATAGATCTAATGTGAACACGCAATAAGGAACCTAAAAGGTGGGGGGGTTCCCAGAGCACCACAAAACTAGACAGGAATAGACATTGCTCTCTGGGTCCATCTTCACCCCATGTTGTTGTAGATAGTTTTGAAAATGCTCCTAAAAGGTCCGAATTCTTTTAGATTGTGTTTGGAGAATTAATGAGCAAATAAAAGAAGTGAAACAAAATTAAATTAAGTAATTCACTGCTACTTTATGAAACTACGGAAAACGTCATATGAGGACATTAAAGATGATGATGTCCATTTACAAATTAAAAAACAAGAAACTGGGAGGTGAAAATTACACATGCCTTTGTGATGATTTTTGAATAGGTGAATAAATTATAAAAAATGCAGATGTAAACACCTTTTAGTCTAACCCAGATTTCACCTCTTAGAATTCCTACTAAATGTATTTACAAGATATCTATTGCAGGCTTCTTATCTTAAAGTGTATATTCTGGATACAATGCTACTTACAATCGGTGTCATTGTTCCTCACTTCCTTTTATTATAAACTTGTTTGAGCAAGTTTCCAATCAAGACTTGCTTATGTGTACCTTAATTATCCTTGTACCTATGGTACAGTTGGTGTATAACAAATAATTACACACCACACTATTTTAATTAAATAATAGTGGTTGCACTAATTTTAAGCGGGTGTGTTTTATCTATAACTATTTTTTTTTCTTGATCAAACTTTCAATGTTATTAAATATTCTTTACTCGCATTTGTGTGTTCCATTTTTACCAATATTTTTTTTTTTTTTTTTATTCTTTTAGAAGCTTTGTACAGTCTAGCATTTCATTATTCGGATGAATGAGTGAAAGAAAATAGCTCGAAATAGTTTGTCCCTAGAAAAGTGAGTTTGCTTCTCAAAAACCAATTAGAATCAAATAATGCAGGCCATTGGATTGTTTTAATGATTTCCTTTTTTTTTTGCAAATGTTTCTATGTAGAACCTGCCCATTTGAAAAAACATCTACCTAATACATTTGTGGGCATAAGTAAATGTGTTACACAATGAAATAATTATTTTAGTATTCAAAATAATAGTATGTCTATTAGCCATCATTCCTGATGTATTAACCAGCATGCCAAACACTGCCAGAAACATGATAGTGTTATGGTACTTTTTCAGTAAACCAAAATGTTTAAGTGTCTATCTGTTCCTGTCCAAATTAAAGAGAATTGAATTGCGTATATACGCTGAAGTAATTCAGTCTGACACACGGAGTTCAGGTTAAAATAACTTCGAGGAAATTTATTGGCAAGTGCAGAATCAGCGGGCGCGCAGGCCCTTTTAAGAGACATTTTCGTCATCATTGATTATCAAGATATCAGTGAATAAACATCATTAATTGGATTAATTGTTAAGTGTCTGGGTTAGTGTCCACCTATCAATATAATTAATTGGATCAAAAGCTAAGTGGTTAGTTCCGTGTCCACCCACCAAGAGGTGGTACTTTTTCGGACACGGGTGGGGGACAAGGGGTCTTAAGCGTCATTTTACTCGGTCGGTGATGTCAAATCTCGTGGTTAGGTGCAAGGTCTCTTATGAATAGAACATTTCATTACTACTGTGTTCTCATGGCCTTTAAATTATATTATGTTGCGAGTTAGAGGAAATTCAACAGTTCCTGGGTTAGTCATATCCTTATGGAGAATACTGTCCTTGTCTATTGTATTAGATGTCCTGAGAAATACTGTCATGTAATGTAGTTTTCATATGAAGAAGTCAGGTTATGAGGACAAAATGGAGGATTTGTCACAGTATCAGGTTAATACAGAGTTAGAGCAGCAATTCAATATAAATACAATAAGATTTTTTAATAATTCTACATCAGTCCCCCCTATGAAATGTTAGATTCTAAGAGATAAAAACTTTATTTGTTAATACCAGAAGACGTGTTAGCCCAAAGGCACAGAAACCCCGTGGCCGCTAGCTAGGTGTTAATGCAAAGTGCAAGTCTGTCCCTAGATCTGACCCTATTAGGCTAGCTCATCTGTCAGTATGGCTCTCGAACACTTCACACCCAAGGGTATCCCATGGCAGCTAACCCACCACTTCTCCACATGGGGCCTTTACCATTCACCGACAGATGCTGTCCCTAAGGTGGTCCCTTCCTAGAACTCTCGCACTTTATCATCAAAAGGGATGGATTGCAGCGGCAAACAGGGTGAGTTGAGATCCTGGAAATCTTGGTCATCAACATCAAGTAGTGTGAAAGTGGGTGCCGCTTGGTCAATAGTCTTCGTGAGAGCTTTCCTTAGGCAGGGGAAGACACAACAAAAGAGAAGAGCAAAGATAAAAAGAGAAATTAGTATTGCCATACCAATATGCATTAAAGCCTTTTTCCAACCTGTCATCCAACCAAACCATCTGTCCCAGGGATCTTTTATCCCAGAATTCCTTTTTAATTCTTCTGAGAGGTCATTTAATTTTGCTATGGCTAATGTAACTTTACCATTAGGACCTGTGTTTTCTGGGATGTAGGTACAACATGTCATGGTGTCGGGCAAAATTTTACATACCCCTCCTTTTTCGGCTAGGATCATATCCAGGGCTATTCTATTTTGGAAGGCCATTTGGGATGTTGCCTGCAACTGTTCGGCTAATCCCTGGAGGGCATCTCTAGTGTAATTAACGAAACGCTGTTGATTGTAATAAATGTAGTTTATCCAATTTAAGTTCTTGTTTGCAGTAACTATGGTAAAAATTGATTCAAATCCTGCAGCAACTTCATCTCTTGCTTTAAATTCATTGGGTACCCCCCTAGGCACCCCAATGGCATCAATGTAAATGTGAGGGTCAAAACTTCCTTTTACTGGGGCTTCACGCTTAGCCTTAGTGTGGCTGGACTCATGGGTGTTGGTGTGTGTGTCAGAAATAATGTGTATAGGCATAATGGCCTTGGCCAATGTACACTCCCCCCACCACTCTGTGTCCATTCTGGATCTTAACTGTAAATCCCCACACAACCAGTAAATATCTCCTAGTGACCTAGTGTGCTGCTGCAGCAAACGTACAGGAACAGTTCTATACGTAGTACAATAACCTGCGGGAAAGTTACCCACAAATTTACCAATCCCATCATGTTTGACATAGCAAGTGTAATTACCTTTATATATGGTAACACCATGAGGAGGTCTTACATTTTTGGCTATAAGAGGATACTCCGATGTCCATGCTTGACATTGAGACCTGTTGAAATTATATTGGTAGGCAAAAAGACTTAAAATGCATTTTTCATCATCTACTGGCAGGGTTAAAGGTACAGTGCCCAGATGAGGCCGGGCACCACCACACACATAGCATGCGGTTCGGTTATGTTTGTTGGCATTATATTTCATCCATTCTAACCATAGGTTAACATCATTAAAACCTGTTTCAGCGGCCATAGTATCTTCAAAGGTGGGGTTAGCAATGGCCATCATGTCCTTAAAGGACTGGATGTGTGGTTTTAATGGGTTTGTGACCATATGAGTAGCTCCTCGCCACTCAGGGGAATTACACATATCTTTAAGGTAGAAATGCCCTAATTTAGTATAGGAACCCTTTTTCCAGTACATTCCCAATACATACTGGTCTGCATCTGTTGGGCTTGGATGCTCAACGTTAAGAATTAACTTCATTGGTGTGCCTCCTCCAGGCTTTCTCAGAGTCATTCTTTGAAGGAGGGACCTACCATGATCATCTACTTTAGATAAGGCACTTTTTGGCTTGTAGCCCCAGGAAGGCCCGGCATTCCATCCCGCCGCCCCCCAATGGCCACAATCATGCCCCCATTGTTTGTCAACTACACAAACATATGGATCTTTTACATGAGGGATATCTCTATAGATATTCTGGATTTGTGTTGTAGTGAATGGGCATTCTACGATGTCACAATAATCAAAGGTATAGGTAGCCACACGGGTACATGATGAATTATACCAGAAGGTGTACCCACTAGCATCTTTAGTGATGGCTACTTGCTGGGCCTTAATTAAACTAATTAAGGAGACAATGTACCAGAGGTACATGGTTGTGCGGTATCTGCTTCCTCTGGGGCAGGAGACTTCTTGCAGTGGGAAGCGTGGATCCAATGTGGCCTGCCGGCCAATTTGACAGAAGTTGCGGTGATCAGGAGAACTTGGAATGGCCCGTCAAATCTTGGTTCCAGGGAGCTTTTCCGCACGAACTTCTTAACCAGAACCCAATCTCCGGGAAGCAGGTTATGGGTACCTGTGTTCAGATCAGGATCTGGAATTGAAGAGAAAACTTGGGCATGTATTTTGTTCAAGGCACTTGCAAGTTCAGTTACATAGTCTATTAAAACATCTGATTGAAGCTGTAACTGCTGTGGATAATAACAACCTAGCCTGGGTGCTGTCCCAAATAGAATTTCATATGGGGATAACGAGTATTTCCCTCTAGGTGTGTGCCTAACGCTGAACAAAGCTATTGACAGACTTTCTGGCCAGGGCATTTTTGTTTCTTGTGACATTTTTAACATTCTGGCTTTTAGAGTGCCATTCATGCGCTCTACTTTACCACTACTTTGTGGGTGGTAAGGGGTGTGGAAGGCTAGGGTCACTCCCAGAGCAGTCCAAATTTCTTTAGTCACTGTTGCTGTAAAGGCTGGGCCTTGATCACTTTCAATGACTTCTGGAAGTCCAAATCTACATACAATGTCTGTAAGTAGGCGTCTTGCGGTTGTTTTTGCAGTGATATTGGCTACAGGGTAGGCTTCTGGCCAGCCTGAGAACATGTCCACTATGACTAGTGCATATTCATGGGGCCCACTCTTGGGCATTTGGATGTGGTCAATTTGGATTCGCTGGAAGGGGTACATGGGCTTTGCCAGGTGTTTTGCAGGCACCTTGATTGGTCTTCCTGGATTACATTTTGCACAAATGACACAGGCCCTGCAGAAGCTGTTGATCAGGGTTGTGATTCCAGGTGCTTCATAATATTTTTGAATGAGGGCGGCCATTAGGTCTTTTGACAGATGTGCAGGCCCATGGGCCCATTGGACAACTGCTGGGTATAAGCTTCTTGGAAGGCAAAATTTAGAATTGTTGTAGTAAATTCCGTCCTTTAGGACAGCTCCTTTCTTCTTCCATTTCTGGATTTCTTCAGGGGTAATTTTAGCTTGTTGTTCTCGTAGAATTCTTAGGTCAGTAGGAAGAGTTTGTAAGGTAAAGATAGGAACTTCTTCTTCTTGACCGGACACTTCTTCATCCACTTCCTGCAAATCTCTGGCTGCTTGCTTAGCAGCCTGATCAGCCAAATGGTTGCCCTTTGCTTCATCTGAATCCAATTTCCCATGTGCCTTTACTTTCAAAACGGCCACTTCTTCAGGGAGTAGGAGGGCATCCATTAGTTCCTTGATTGCAGAGCTGTGTTTGACTGGTGTACCGGCAGTGGTAAGAAATCCTCTTGTCTTCCAAATGAGGCCGAAGTCATGTGCCACACCCAGGGCATATCTTGAATCTGTATAGATGTTGGCACGCTTTCCCTTGGAAATCTTGCATGCTGAAGTCAGGGCTTGCAATTCAGCTTCTTGCGCAGACATTGCTGGCGGTAAAGGTGATGACTTGAGAACTTCCCCTGTTGTGGTTACGGCATATCCTGTATGGTATTTTCCTTCTTCATCAGCATACCTTGAACCGTCCACAAACAGAGTAAAATCCGGATCCGGTAATGGATTCTCATGCACAGTTGGTAAGTGTACTGTTTCCATTTTCATCTGTTCGAAACAGTCATGAGGAGTTTCTGGGTCATAGTCATTTGTTATAACTAGGTCTTTAAATTCTTTTTCTAGGAAGTGGCGTGGCCATGCTTCCAGAAGGTCAGTTGTTGGGTATTTGACAATACCATTTTCCTGTAGCTGTTCTTCATCCATGGTGGCCCATAACTTTGCCATGGGCCCAAGATCATTCCATGACTTTGTCTTCAATTTGGTAACAGGAATATGTGGGATAGCAGTATCCCAATGGCGGTAAAGGTAGTTAAGTTGTTGAGGTAATTGGACCAAGACCATGCTATTGCCTTCAGAGTCACAATAGAAATCTTGAGCAGTGAGCTTAACATCAGTCCAATGGTAGAGCTCATCTTCATAGCAAGGCTCGGGAGTAATGTCTGGTTTGTACCACATGGTACAGAAGGCGTAATCTGGGCCTTCACAGAGAGGCTTTTCATCTTCATAAAATGTCAAATGTGGATGCATGACTTTCTTGATACATCCACAAAGCAGGTAAATGTAGGTTTCATCTGTGATAAATCCATAATAGATACCCCCCTCAGGGAGTGGAAGAAGAGTGGATGGGTTAAGAACTTGACATCTTTGGATGGAAATGTTGTCAGGTAGAAGAAGATGGCACTGCAGGCGTAGGTGTCTGGCTGGAGACACGTGCTTGAGCTGGACTTGGTTGATGATGGCAGAAATGTCATGAGGGGCCAAAACAACCAGGGGGTGGCCAAGGACCAGGTCTGAGGTTCTTTCTATGAGCTCTCTTGCAGCAAAAACAGCCCTGAGACAGGAAGGGGTCCCTCTGGCCACAATGTCCAGTTGACATGAGAAATATCCAATAGGCCTCTGGCGGCCTCTTAAGTCATTAGTTTGGGTGAGAACTCCTGTTGCGTGGCCTTGTCTTTCAGAGACAAATAATTTGAAAGGTTTGGAGTAATCAGGTAGGCCCAAGGCAGGAGCAGAAGCAATGGCACGCTTAAGAGATTTGAAATTGTCCAGAGCTTCGTTGGTCAGGCCGAATGGATCTGACTTGAGTGCATCGTAGAGAGGTTGCATAAGCAGAGAGGCCTCTGGGATCCATGCTCTGCAGTAGGAAATGAGGCCTAAGAAGGCATGAAGAGATTTTGAAGTCCTTGGGGGTTGAATGTCCAGAATTGTTCTGACTCGGTCCCGAGTGAGATGTCTGGTACCTTGAGATAGGCAATGTCCAAGGAAAATCACAGAAGGTTGACAGAATTGCAGCTTGAGAAGCGAAGCTTTACATCCTTGTTCTGCCAAATAGCAAAGCAGACTAATTGAACATTCTTCAGTAGTGGGTATATCATCTCCACAGAGCAACAAATCATCCACATACTGGAGTAAAACAACTTCTGGGTGTTCAGCTTGCCATGGGTCAAGAATAGTACACATGGCTTTGGCAAATTGACTTGGAGAATTTTGTGCCCCTTGGGGCATGACAGTCCATGTATATTGTTGCATTTCATGGGTGAAAGCGAACAGGTATTGACAGGATGGATCCAGTGGAACACTGAAAAAGGCATTAGCTAGATCAATGACTGTGAAATACTTTGCAGAAGGTGGGACGCCAGAGAGCAGGGTATGGGGGTTTGGTACAAGAGGGGTGTCCAGGACAGTGGCTTCATTGACTGCACGGAGATCCTGAACCATCCTGTACTTTACTGGCTCACCTTTTAGAGTCTTCTTCTTCACAGGAAATAATGGAGTATTACATTCTGATTTACACTTCACTAAAGCACCCTTTTCCAGGAGCGCTTTGATGTGAATAGAAATGGCTGCAGCCTGTGCTGGTTTTAGAGGATATTGTGGTTTCCTTGGTAACTTAGCTCCTGGGATAAGCTTAACCACCACAGGTGGGACATTTAGATGACCTATATCCTCTGGGCCTGAGGACCATAACTTAGCAGGTACCTGAGTTTTTAACTCATCTGGGAAATTGGACCTAGGTTCTGCTGCTTGCTCATTGGATATATCTAATTGCAGCATCAAAGGTATGGAGCACAGGGCTGAAGTGTCAGAAACAGATAGAGGTGTAGACATTTCTACCTGTCCATCTGGAGTGAAGGTTATAGACGCCTGTAGGCGTGAAAGGACATCAGCGCCTAACAGGTTAATTGGGCATGTGGAGGAAACTACAAAACGGGCAAGTAAGCTTGTGCCAACCCGCAGAGGGGTTGTTAGAGGACTGTGTCTCGGTTGGCCATCCACTCCAACACAGGAGACATCAATACTTGACAAGAAAGATGGGTCTGGCAGGTCTTGTTCTCTGAGAACACTTCGGGCTGCGCCTGTGTCAATAAGAAATGTGGTAGGTTGGCCTTCAATGGGTAAAGTTACTGTGGCAAGTGGCCCCCCCCCCTTATCCCCTGTAAACACTGCCATGACAGGGGTTAATGACACAGGTTTGCCAATTTCCTAATCATCATCTGGTTCCTCTACAATTGGAACCGTTTTCATGGTCTTAGGGGCCGGGGCAGGCTTGGGAAACTTTTTGGGCTCCCCTGTAGGAAACTTTTTGGGCTCCCCCGGTTCCCTTTTGGGTTCTGGACAGTCACTTCTGTAGTGTCCCTTAGCCCCACAATTGAAACATGATACGTCCTCTAACTTGACACCCTTGGTGCCAGGGGTGATGGGGGTGGCACGGGCCACCATGAGAGGAGCTGAATTGGGTCTTCTGGGGGTTTGGGCAGATTCCAAACCTCTAGCAACTAGGAGTAACGTATCTAGGGGAACAACCTTGTATTCAGGGCGTGCAGCAATGATTCCCTTGCGTATGGAATCTTTAACACCTTGGACAAACGCACCTGATAGCATTTGTGAATGAATTTTGTCAGTGAGATCAAATCCCAAATCTGTAAACATTTGATATAATCTTGCATGAAACCTTTCCACTGATTCTCCTTTGTCTTGCACAACATCAGTAAGGCCAGCAGCTTGATCTGCAAGTTTATCCTTAGCCCAATCTCTCAATTGATTGCAAAAGGTTACTCCGGAGGGATAATCAACATCACTTGTAAGTAGATCTGTACTGAGGTGGCGGGCCATGCTGGGCCAATATGCATCCCCTGCTTTAATAGCACAAATGCTCAGTAGGTCACGCCAGGCGGCGGAATAAGTCTTTTGTATCTGAACTATCCCTCGGTAAAAAGGCATAGGCTGTTTCTCTGGGTCAGGGAGAGATTTCATTAAAGCACTAGCTTGTGTGGGGTTAAAAGCGACATATTTAGGAGGGGCCTGTTCTCCCCGACCCTGATGGCCGAAGGGATCTTCAATAGAACGGTGGGCTCTCGCAGCCTCCATTGAAACCTGGGACAGCCTGTCATCCTCTCCCTCATCTAGCTCTATTATCTGGGACCTTCTGCGTGAGGGGATCACCTGAGGAGACAGGGCCGGGGGATAGGAGGGAGCTCCGGAGGCGGGAGTTGCCATTGGGTCATAATCTTGGGACCGGTAATCACCGGGAAGCACCGGCATCAGGGGTGCTGAATGGCTGGGGGCCGCCATATTGGAGGCGGGGAAGGAAGTTGCATTGGGGTTAAGGGAAGATGTGGCGGCCATGTTGGATGTGGGCACATCCGGGGCAGACTGAA
This sequence comes from Pelobates fuscus, assembly GCF_036172605.1. Taxonomy (NCBI): domain Eukaryota; kingdom Metazoa; phylum Chordata; class Amphibia; order Anura; family Pelobatidae; genus Pelobates; species Pelobates fuscus. The sequence goes on along the minus strand of NC_086317.1, from coordinate 378,703,234 downwards.
CCGGACTGGGCATGACCGGAACCTGGGGAGTGGCTTGGGGAAAGGGGTATGGCCAGTGAGGATAGGGGTATGGGAAGGGGTATGGCCAGGCCATTTGGGTAGGAGTTGGGGCGGAACCTGGAGTGGGCAGTGAGGTTGGGGAGGGATTAGCAGAGGGGGTGGGAAACTGGGCTGTGGTCGGGGCGGGCGAGGGAGAGGGTGGGGAAGAGTCAGTAAAGGTGCCTGAAGGAGGAGGAGCCGGAGTGGGATCAGCAAGATTGACAGTGGCAGGAGAGGAGGGGTTAGTGAACTGGGCAGATGCAGATGGGAGGGTAGGATTATCTACGGAGACAAAGTGTGAGGAAGGAATGGCAGATGAGATGTTAGCATTAGACACAGAAGGTGGCTTGGGGATGGATGAGGATGATGGGAATGTTAGGGAAGGAGAAGGGGAAAAGTAGGATCCATCAGAATTTAGGACCGGGCAAACGGGAGAGGTGACGGGATGGGGATTGGGAGGATTGGGAGTGGGACACATAGTCAGCTGGCAATCTCCCATTGCTGACTGGACCTTTGGGATAGACATCCCCCGGGCGCCATTTTGGGGCGCTGGCTGAGGAAGAGCCCCAGCAACACAATTATTATGGTACACAAACAATTTCACACCCTTGTGAATTATTTCTTCCTCAACCCAACCTTCTTGCTGAATAGCCTTTGCTACTCTGTACCATGCTTCAGCTGTTTTTAATAAATTATAATTTGCAAGCTTGCCTTTCTTTTCCATCAACAATCTACGCCAGCTTTCTGGTTGTAATCTACCACATGTCGGCACAGCAATTTTACAAACTTTTGCAATCTTTTCAACACCTTTAACCATCTCCTCACCCTCTCTGTCATCAACTAAATCACATGCTAACCAGCCCTTACTGGGCTTACCTAAATCCTGCCCCATAATCCCTTCTCCCCTACACCAGCGTCCCAGATATAGGGAAAGATAAGGAAAATTGAACCAGAACGTCTACAATGCTCGACTGCCACCTGAGAATCGTGGGTCTTTCTCAAGTGCGTCTTCCCAAAACGTAGACTAGTCACTGAATCCGCCTACCCGGGGTGGTAGACACGGATTGGAGCGAGGTGAGAAGTGTGTGACCAATCACTTCTCTATTAAGAGGAATGGGAGTGGATAGTACAATAGTACAGGAAGTGTAGAAAAGGTAAAGAGTAAGGGAAGGAAAATCCTTAGAGACAGATACAGGAGTTTAAATGACTCCACATTAAACAAACAAGACAACAATACAATTGAAATACAGTGCATGCATCACAGTTCAAATGAAATCAACAGTAATCCCTTTCCTTCTACATGTGCTTACTCCAAAGTCACCTTTCTCAACCTCGTAGTGTCCCCGCTCGGAGAATGACTTCCTCAAGTCTCACTACCAGCGGCCAAGGATAACAGCTAACACCGGTCCGAAATCCTTTCTAGCCTCCCTCGTTACAGCAGTCCACTTAAAGTGGCCACGCCACCCTCACTCCCGTAGTGCCCTTATAAAACCCACTCTATAAGTCTCACTACCACGTGATGCGGAAAACAAGCAATGCCTGCCTGAATCCCCCCAGGAAACTGAGTCCCCTGCCACAAGGCTAAGTCTCCTATCACAATTAAAATAATCAGTGGACCCTCAGCTCAACTAGAGCCGAAGGGTCCGGGTCAGGACGTCCCCAACTCAACTAGAGCTGGATGGTCCGGGTCAGGACGTCCCCAACTCAACTAGAGCTGGATGGTCCGAAAGCGCACAGTGAAGCTAGCTAGGCTATCAAGGTGACACAAAATTGGATCACAGGAAACTATGATTCTACACAGATCCCACAATTCCACAAACTTCTTTTTCCTTACAGCCACAGCCACGAGGCTCCTAAAAGAAGTAAACAGGCAAAGAAGACCCCCAGGAACACATCCACAGGTCAACCCCCCTTTTTCCCTACAGCCACGAACACGTGGCTCCTAAAAGGAGTAAAACAGGCAACAGGACTCCAGGCAAACCCCCCGGGTCCACCCTCCCCTTTATCCCAAAAAAAAGGGAAAACAGACAAACACAGGACCCTCAAGCAAACTACCACGGGTCCACCCCCCCCCCCCCCTTTATCCCAAAAAGGGGAAACAAATAAACATTCAGCCCGGGCAACCAAACTAGACACACCCAGGTAACAGATAGACTAAATGCAGGTAACAAATGGGTAATAAGACTCCGGGCAAGATATTACCTGTCTTTGATGTCCTCCCGGGAAGCAGTCACAGACACGTGGACGGGTCAATCAAAGGGGCCGGAACGTACCGGTGGCTCTGCAGAAGTCTCTACCGTGTAACTGGAGGTGATCAGTCTCCCTTTCCTTCCCCCTGGATTCCTCCGTCCACCCTTGTCTTCCTTAGGACGGCTCACCGGCCAGACATAGCCCGGAGCCCCACGTTGGGCGCCAAAGTTGTTATGGTACTTTTTCAGTAAACCAAAATGTTTAAGTGTCTATCTGTTCCTGTCCAAATTAAAGAGAATTGAATTGCGTATATACGCTGAAGTAATTCAGTCTGACACACGGAGTTCAGGTTAAAATAACTTCGAGGAAATTTATTGGCAAGTGCAGAATCAGCGGGCGCGCAGGCCCTTTTAAGAGACATTTTCGTCATCATTGATTATCAAGATATCAGTGAATAAACATCATTAATTGGATTAATTGTTAAGTGTCTGGGTTAGTGTCCACCTATCAATATAATTAATTGGATCAAAAGCTAAGTGGTTAGTTCCGTGTCCACCCACCAAGAGGTGGTACTTTTTCGGACACGGGTGGGGGACAAGGGGTCTTAAGCGTCATTTTACTCGGTCGGTGATGTCAAATCTCGTGGTTAGGTGCAAGGTCTCTTATGAATAGAACATTTCATTACTACTGTGTTCTCATGGCCTTTAAATTATATTATGTTGCGAGTTAGAGGAAATTCAACAGTTCCTGGGTTAGTCATATCCTTATGGAGAATACTGTCCTTGTCTATTGTATTAGATGTCCTGAGAAATACTGTCATGTAATGTAGTTTTCATATGAAGAAGTCAGGTTATGAGGACAAAATGGAGGATTTGTCACAGTATCAGGTTAATACAGAGTTAGAGCAGCAATTCAATATAAATACAATAAGATTTTTTAATAATTCTACATCAGTAGTGCAACAACTTGATTTGATTTGAATCACTGTATAATCCCGACCTTTGCACACATTATAAAAACAAACATTACCTGCATGGCCAATACACACATGCGGACTCAGCAGCAGCTGCTGTATACACTGTCAGAGCCTATCTCTAATGTGCATCCTCCTTTAATCCCACCTCCCCCCAGCAGCTGATGAGCCCTCTGTCTCCATGCTCCACCCCTCCATTCCTTTGAAGCAGATAGTGGGCGCGTCGGTTAGGGGAGAGGGGCGAGGGTGGTTCAGTCCGGTTTGGGGGCGGGGATATCATGGCATAGTAGTAATGAGTTAAATGAACAAGGATAGAAGTTGCTCGTAGGGCTATCGGTGGGGTTTAAGCAGTTGGTTCTGATAGAATGTGATCAGCGGTAACATTCCAATCTATGTGTGTGGGTTCCATAGATAAGCTGAGAGCTGCTACCTGGAGCAGTACTGGCGGAGGAAGGTAAGCTGCTCGCTGGACTTGCTTTGTTCTGCTCCAAACCCTCATCTTCCTGGATCTCCCGTGACCGTAATTTTATTATTTGGTTAAACTATTCAGTAGCGCTGTGTATTTTTTTTTTTTTTTCTGTTCATTTTTGTTTTTGTTTTTTTGTTACTGTTGTTTGGCATTTTGCAGTCTCTGTGTATCATATCTATAGTAACTGCTTATGCAAATAAATGTGGTTTATTCTTGAGTGACAGATCGCTTTTGTAGTCTCTTTAAGGATTTAAGGATTGTGAGGTGTTTGTGTCTATTTAAAGGGGAACCATCAGGGACATTTACTATGTGAAGTGGTATCAATATGCTCTCAAAAAAGTTCACCACCTTCTCCTCCTCCCCACCCCCTTTTTTATTTTTTTTATTTTTAAATAAATCTAATGAGCTAATAAACTGGTAGTGACTACTGTCCCCTTTATCCTTCCTCGTGGTCATCTGTATAGTACAAGAGGTTAGCACAGCAGGTTTCCTGGTTATTTATGGCACCCTCCCAATTGACCTTTGGTGAGTCCCATGCCCTCTGATGCACCCCTTGTATCCTGGGTAGATTGCTAGCTGATATGGTAGAGTGCATGTGTTGCGGTTTAGCAGGAAGAGCTGTTTTATTTTCTAGTCTCCTTGGGGGGGAAGTGTTGAATTGCTGCTATGTTTTGTGTTAGCCACCTAGATGCACACAGCTTAAAGCTGTAGGGGGTTGGGGAGATTCTGTTCCTTAGAAACTTCTAAACCAAGTTTAGTCATTGCAACCTGATCATTGCTCCAATAGGGTTCTGTGTGTGACTTATTATTGGGAACTCACATTGGTAAAATAGACTACCAAAGGAAATGCATGTTTGTTAGAATTTTAGAATGAGATCTTAAATCCCAATCTAAAAACGTATCGATCTGAGCATCAAATCCCCATAAATTCCCTACACGTCATCCTGTTTTTAAACACAGGATATCCTATCGGCAGAAAGGGCCCTCTGCTCTAATTTACAGCTTCCTCCTCACCCCCCCATTGATCCGAGGATTCATTGACAAAGAGCATTCATTCATTATTGTCTGCCTGCAGAGTATTCTAGAAAAGCTATCCCGAGCTCGCAGACCCCCAGTCACAAGACCTCTGAGCTACAGCCTAACTAAAACCGTGTGTGCATTACAAAGGGATGGAGGAAGTAGTTGGTGTGCGTTCTGTGCATTGATGCTTTTAGAGTAAAAAAAGAAACAGACTGTAGTTCTAAATGTGGAGCAGTCACCATGAAGACTAGTAGAATGTTTCACATTGTTCATTTGGTTTCCATGTTGGAAGTTTTAAGACACAATCGTATATTTATTTAAATCTATGGATTTTTATTTTTTTCAATTCTTTATTTTTGTAGTGCACATAAAGGGTTACAGGCAGGCATGAGGTGCCCCGAGAGCAGTCCTCAAGCATTTACTCCGCTAAACATGCGGGACATTTGATTATCAGGCACATTTTTATATAAAATTAGTTGCACATATATTCAATTGGTGAAAGTAGATTCTGCCACAATAGCTAGGGTAAGCATTTGTGACATATCTTGACAATAGTTAGGCATTAGTGGATACTGCACAGTTTTATATATAATAGCATTGCTTATCTAAGAGTAGTTTTATGTTGCTGCATATAGAAGGTAGATCAGATCACAAGATTAAACATTGCAGAGTAATATATGTCTAGTGCTGTAGAGTAAGGTGTTCCAATTGCAGATTATGCTAGTGAAAGGTGTACTGGTATTTACTTATAAGTGTCTGCATGTTTATCATTAGGCTATTTCTAGTGATAATTTAAGGTATGGTGTTTGCTAGTTAGATGGCTAGCTCAGGTGCTGGCATCATTGAAATGTACACTTCGTGGTGAGCCTAGTGTGTAGCGTTCTCATTAGATGATGCCAAGTCCAGGTTGGGCGGTTTAACCGATCCCCATCAGTTTAAGGCATGGTGCCCGAAGTAGTGGTCGGTGGGGATCCTCCCAGGCAATGTTTTTCCAGTTCCCCGCCGGGATGTGGTCCGAGGGTAAGGTGGCAAAAGTCCCCTGATCTGTGGTGAGCCTGCTTTGGGGTTGTGAAGCTGGTGGTGGCTGGGGTCTGCGGTCGGGGCGACTTGGTAAGGTCCCCCCATGCTTCCCATCTCTATCAAGCAGAGGTGTTGGGTTAAGTCGTGTCTGGGGGTGTCTTTTCCCAGGAGGGTTGATGGTCCCCATGAGGGAGAGGGGGGTTTGTGCGTGCGGTACCGGAGCTCGCTGCTTGTCAGGTGGGTGACTCACCGCTGGCAGTCTGTTGCTGACCCGCCATGGCTTGTGTCGAGTCTCCCGCATTCTCCTCCCGGCCTTCCATGCTGTAGTTGCGCCCTCTCCTGGAGCTGCGGGTCGTGGCCAGGGCATTCCTGGAATCCTAAAATGTACAGTGGGCTGTAATGGCCATGATCCGTAGAGTATTTTTTTTCAAACTCTTCGGCAACTTGGGAGGTGAGCTGTCACAGCGAGATGTTATCGCTCTTCTTAGCTCACAGCTCATGAACGCATACAGCATTTTTTATCATCATTTAATAACTTCTGATAGTTCTACCTTTCCAATGTTGTTTAATGTACACTGTGGTGTATTTGGTTATTGGGCTGTCCAAGGCATGACTAAACTCTGACACCCACTAATCTAAACTTGCCCCACCCATTCCTGTCAAGGCCACACCTCTTCCTGTTTAAGACCAACACGCACTTTGACTGACAGACACACGCCCTCACTTATACATACTGACACACAGAACCATTTGCACACACACAATTTCACTATCACTCAGGCACACACATTCACCGAGCGTCGCACACACTTACATACTCACAGACCCACATATCCAACTGACACACTTGCACACATTTTCTCATACACAAAAATTATTATATAAATGCCTTGTTAGGCTCACAGTAAACAGAGCTGAGTGTACATATTTCTTGTGTGTAAAACTCTTTATTTTTCTTTTTGTGTGCAGCACCTTTTGAAATGTTGTCTGACTACATTGCTGTTAATAATCTATAATTGGCTTACACTCTCTATATTTTGCCTGACTTGGATACCCCACCCTTGACTCAGACAATTCTGCGGTTTACCAGAGTAAATGGTTTTACATCCAAGTAATTTAGCCAGTGCTTCAAGTTTAAACTTAATTTACAAAATTCAAAAGGCAACATATTTTTGTGAATCAATGTTTCTTTTCAGGTCTAGTTCAGTTTTGGAATAACAGAGAGCCAGCAAGTTCCCTCTGCAAAATAGATACAGCAATCCCTGTGTAGAATTGTATTATAGATTTTTTTTATTTTTTTTTAACATGCAGATCTTGTTTCCAAAACTTGTACTGCATGGTTACAATAAAATAACTTTTGTGCTGTGTCATGCAGGGGCCTGAATCTCATGGGGACATAAATGCCCTGGTTTACCTGAGATTGGAGTTAGTTTAAATTCTCGCTGTTTTCCGTTGTCCCCAATAATTCTGCTCCTTTGTATATTCTTGATCTACTGGTTGGAGGGGTGGTGGGCAAACAGTAAGTGTCACTGCAAGGTAAGGGTGCTGAAGCTATAACTATAGCTAATATAGCTAACTATAGCTTCTGGTGCTTGGAGTATAGCTCCCACTAGACTGACTGACTGTGATATGACCTACACTAAACTCCAACACTAAAATAATTGTTAAAATGAAACTGTGTATTCAAAGAAAATGAATGCCATCTGGGACAAAAAAGATAATATGCCGTCAGTTTCTGTGACCATTTGACTTTATTTTCCCATGTTTTACAATTCTATATCTTCTCTGTATTGGTATATAATCTGTGTATTACTTGGGTTTTATTGGTGTGGGAATGTTTAAACACGTAAATGAAATGGTTCCTAGAATACTGCTCTATTCTAGGAATCCTGTCTTTATCTAGTGTTTATTTTACCCTTGATTTGATGTACTGCTAATTGCTACTAGTAGAGTACAAGTGACAGCAATATAAGAGTAACTGCCTTATTAATGTTAGAAAAGGATATGGATATGTATGTTAGACCTGGGAGGAGGGGGGGAGAGAGAAACACCAGTCACAGAACTGCTTATATTCATGCCACTCAAAGTACCAAGCAAATAATTAGACATTCTATAGGGATGGAAAAGTGAACACATTTTTATTCTGACCACAACTTTCAAGATAACTATTCCAAATATACTGTCTAACAACTTACTCCAGGGCTCTCATGCAGATACAAAACCCACTGTTGTGCAGAGCTACGTTTATTGGTCTATTGGGCACAGCACAAGTTCAAAGGGGCAAAACTGAGTGCAGGTCTAATGATGTGCTTGTGCTGCATCTTTTTATGACCGTTCCGAGGTGTCCTCAAAAGGGACAGGATCCTAAAATCTGGACTGTCCTGCCGAAATCAGGTTACGATTGACTCAGAGACCAGAAAATGAATGTTAGGTGACAGAAGCATGTAACATCTTGCACCATCGCTAAATAATTATTTTGTGTGCAGAAGCCGTGTATGATAACAATTTAGAAATCCATCCTATCTCCCTGTCAATCAGGGGCGGACTGAGAGCATTTGGGGCCCCCGGGCAAAATTAGATCCCAGGCCCTGTGAATGCACAAATATATGTGCATTAAATAAATGTTAAAGGATCACTATAGTGTCAGGAAAACCGCTTTGTTTTCCTGACACTATAGTGCCCTAAGGGTGCTCCCACCCTCAGGTTCCCCCTCCCGTTGCGCTGAAGGGTTAAAACCCCTTCAGCAGCTTACCTTTATCCAGCACCGGGCCCCCTCGGCGCTGGTGACCTCTCCTCCCCCGCCAACGTCAGCTCACGAGTGGAGCGAAATGCGCATGTGCGGCAAGCACGCTTTCAAACAGTCCATAGGAAAGCATTTCTCAATGCTTTCCTATAGACGTTCTGCATGTCAGGATGACACCCACTAGAGGTTTGATTAACCCTGCTAAGTAAACATAGCAGTTTCTCTGAAACTGCTATGTTTACATCTGAAGGGTTAAAACCTGAGGGACCTAGCACCCAGACCACTTCATTGAGCTGAAGTGGTCTGGGTGACTATAGTGTCCCTTTAAATATAACTCTCATATAATACAGCATTCCTTTGGATGTGTATATTGTGAAGACCTGTGTATGCATGCATGTTTGTATTTGAGTCCGTGTGAATGCACTTGTACATGTCTGGATGACTACATGTGCTTTTTTGTATATAGTGTCAGTGTGAATGCATATGTGACAGGTGACAGAGTGTGTGAGGGAGAGGGTGACAGGTGGAAGAGTGTGGGAGGTGGTGACAGGTGGCAGAGTGAGGGGGTACCTGGAGGCAGAGTCAGGGAGGGAGGGGGTGACTAGTGACAGAGTGAGGGATGGGGTGACTGTCCCCCTTACTATGTCACTATTCACCACCACCCTCCCTCACTCTGTCACCAGTCATCCCCTCACTCACTCTGTCACTAGAGTTAAGGGGGTGACTACTGACAGAGTGAGGGAGGGGCTGACTAGTGACAGAGTAAGGGAGGGGGTGACTAGTGACAGAGTAAGGGAGGGAAGGGGTGACTAGAGTGAGGGGGTGACTAGTGACAGTGACAGAGTGAGTGAGGGGGTGACTAGTGTGAGTGAGGGGGTGACAGAGTAATGGAGGGAAGGGTTGACTAGTGACAGAGTGAGGGAGGGAGAGGGTGACTGTCACTAGTCACACCCCCCCTCTGTCCCTAGTCACCATCTCCCTCCCTCACTCTGTCACTAGTCACCCCCTCCCTCCCTCTGTCACTAGTCACCCCATGCCTCCGTCACTCTGTCACTAGTCATCTCCTCCCTCTATCACTAGTCACACCCTCCCCATCCCTCACTGTCACTAGAGTGAGGGGGTGACTAGTGACAGAGTAAGGGAGGGGGTGACTAGTGACAGAGTAAGGGAGGGAGGGGGTGACACAGTGACAGAGGGAGGGCTGGGGTGACTAGTGACAGAGGGAGGGCTGGGGTGACTAGTGACAGAGGGAGGGATGGGGTGACTAGTGACGGAGGGAGGGGGTGACTAAGGACAGAGTGAGGGGGTGACACAATGACAGAGGGAGGGAGGGGGTGACAGAGGGAGTAGTGACAGAGGGAGGGGGTGACTAGTGACAGAGGGAGGGGTGACTAGTGGTAGAGGGAGGGGGTGACTAGTGACAGAGGGAGGGGGTGACTAGACTAGTGACAGAGGGAGGGTGACCAGTGACAGAGGGGGGGGGTGACCAGTGACAGAGGGGGGGGGTGACCAGTGACAGAGGGGGGGGGTGACCAGTGACAGAGGGGGGGGGTGACCAGTGAAAGAGGGGGTGGGTGACTAGTGACCGAGGGAGGGGGTGACTAGACTAGTGACAGAGGGACGGTGACCAGTGACAGAGGGACGGTGACCAGTGACAGAGGGGGGGGGGGGGGGGGTGACCAGTGAAAGAGGGGGGGTGACCAGTGACAGAGGGAGGGGGTGACCAGTGAAAGAGGGGGGTGACCAGTGACAGAGGGAGGGGGTGAGTAGTGACAGAGGGAGGGATGGGGTGACTGTCCCCCTTACTATGTCACTATTCACCACCACCCTCCCTCACTCTGTCACCAGTCATCCCCTCACTCACTCTGTCACTAGAGTTAAGGGGGTGACTACTGACAGAGTGAGGGAGGGGGTGACTACTGACAGAGTGAGGGAGGGGGTGACTAGTGACAGAGTAAGGGAGGGGGTGACTAGTGACAGAGTAAGGGAGGGAAGGGGTGACTAGAGTGAGGGGGTGACTAGTGACAGTGACAGAGTGAGTGAGGGGGTGACTAGTGACAGAGTGAGTGAGGGGGTGACAGAGTAATGGAGGGAAGGGTTGACTAGTGACAGAGTGAGGGAGGGAGAGGGTGACTGTCACTAGTCACACCCCCCTCTGTCCCTAGTCACCATCTCCCTCCCTCACTCTGTCACTAGTCACCCCCTCCCTCCCTCTGTCACTAGTCACCCCATGCCTCCGTCACTCTGTCACTAGTCATCTCCTCCCTCTATCACTAGTCACACCCTCCCCATCCCTCACTGTCACTAGAGTGAGGGGGTGACTAGTGACAGAGTAAGGGAGGGGGTGACTAGTGACAGAGTAAGGGAGGGAGGGGGTGACACAGTGACAGAGGGAGGGAGGGGGTGACACAGTGACAGAGGGAGGGGTGGGGTGACTAGTGACAGAGGGAGGGATGGGGTGACTAGTGACGGAGTGAGGGGGTGACTAAGGACAGAGTGAGGGGGTGACTAAGGACAGAGTGAGGGGGTGACACAATGACAGAGGGAGGGAGGGGGTGACAGAGGGAGGAGTGACAGTGACAGAGGGAGGGTGACAGTGACAGAGGGAGGGTGACAGTGACAGAGGGAGGGGGTGACTAGTGACAGGGGGAGGGGGTGACTAGTGACAGGGGGAGGGGGTGACTAGTGACAGGGGGAGGGGGTGACTAGTGACAGAGGGAGGGGGTGACTAGTGACAGAGGGAGGGGGTGACTAGTGACAGAGGGAGGGGGTGACTAGTGACAGAGGGAGGGGGTGACTAGTGACAGAGGGAGGGGTGACTAGTGGTAGAGGGAGGGGGTGACTAGTGACAGAGGGAGGGTGACCAGTGACAGAGGGGGGGGGGTGACCAGTGACATGGGGGGGGGGGTGACCAGTGACATGGGGGGGGGGGTGACTAGTGACAGAGGGGGTGGGTGACTAGTGACCGAGGGAGGGGGTGACTAGACTAGTGACAGAGGGACGGTGACCAGTGACAGAGGGACGGTGACCAGTGACAGAGGGGGGGGTGACCAGTGAAAGAGGGGTGACCAGTGACAGAGGGAGGGGGTGACCAGTGACAGAGGGAGGGGGTGACCAGTGACAGAGGGAGGGGGTGACCAGTGAAAGAGGGGGGTGACCAGTGAAAGAGGGGGGTGACCAGTGACAGAGGGAGGGGGTGAGTAGTGACAGAGGGAGGGGGTGACCAGTGAAAGGGGGGGGGACTAGTGACAGAGGGAGGGGGTGACCAGTGACAGGGGGGGGTGACTAGTGGCAGAGGGAGGGTGACTAGTGACCGAGGGAGGGGGTGACTAGTCTAGTGACAGAGGGGGGGGGGGTGACTAGTGACAGAGGGGGGGGGGTGACTAGTGACAGAGGGGGGGGGTGACTAGTGACAGAGGGGGGGGGTGACTAGTGACAGAGGGAGGGGTGACTAGTGACAGAGGGAGGGGTGACTAGTGACAGAGGGAGGGGTGACTAGTGACAGAGGGAGGGGTGACTAGTGACAGAGTGGGGGTGACTAGTGACAGAGGGGGGGTGACTAGTGGCAGAGGGAGGGTGACTAGTGGCAGAGGGAGGGTGACTAGTGACCAAGGAAGGGGATGACTAGTCTAGTGACAGAGGGAGGGTGACTAGTGACAGAGGGGGGGGTGACTAGTGACAGAGGGGGGGGTGACTAGTGACAGAGGGGGGGGTGACTAGTGACAGGGGGGGTGACTAGTGGCAGAGGGAGGGTGACTAGTGACCGAGGAGGGGGTGACTAGTCTAGTGACAGAGGGAGGGTGACTAGTGACAGAGGGAGGGTGACTAGTGACAGAGGGAGGGTGACTAGTGACAGAGGGAGGGTGACTAGTGACAGAGGGAGGGTGACTAGTGACAGAGGGAGGGTGACTAGTGACAGAGGGAGGGTGACTAGTGACAGAGGGGGGTGACTAGTGACAGAGGGGGGTGACTAGTGACAGAGGGGGGTGACTAGTGACAGAGGGAGGGGTGACTAGTGACAGAGGGGGGGGTGACTAGTGACAGAGGGGGGGATGACTAGTGACAGAGTGGGGGTGACTAGTGACAGAGTGGGGGTGACTAGTGACAGAGTGGGGGTGACTAGTGACAGAGTGGGGGTGACTAGTGACAGAGTGGGGGTGACTAGTGACAGAGTGGGGGTGACTAGTGACAGAGTGGGGGTGACTAGTGACAGAGTGGGGGTGACTAGTGACAGAGTGGGGGTGACTAGTGACAGAGTGGGGGTGACTAGTGACAGAGTGGGGGTGACTAGTGACAGAGTGGGGGTGACTAGTGACAGAGTGGGGGTGACTAGTGACAGAGTGGGGGTGACTAGTGACAGAGTGGGGGTGACTAGTGACAGAGTGGGGGTGACTAGTGACAGAGTGGGGGTGACTAGTGACAGAGTGGGGGTGACTAGTGACAGAGTGGGGGTGACTAGTGACAGGGGGAGGGAGGGTGAGTAGTGACAGAGTGGGGGTGACTAGTGACAGGGGGAGGGAGGGTGAGTAGTGACACAATGGGGGGGGGGGGGGGGGAGTTGATTAGTGCCTACCTTTCTCTTGCTCCCTCTTCTCTCCCTGGCTGCTGCTCCTTCCTCTCTCGCTGATTGGCTCTGTATGAGAAGAGAGTACAGGAAGTGATGTCACTTCCTGGCCCCCTCTCCCCATCACACAGAGCCGCATGGGACAGGGAGAAGGAGACCTGGCAGAGAGGAGGTGAAGCTGCCAGGTCTCGGGTGAGAGGGGGGGGGGGGATTTACAGAGCGGTAGGTTGCTGGGGCCCTGCGCTCCATCAGGGGCCCCAGCAACCTAATAAAGGAAAATATATTTTTTATTTTTTTTTTGCTGTTCCAGTTGGAGAGATCTCTGATCTCTCCAGCTGGAGCATGGCTGTGCTGCCGGGCCCCTGGCTGCCTCGGGCCCTCGGTCCATGACCGATATGCCCGAGTGGTCAGTCCGCCCCTGCTGTCAATCATTATTCTAAGTTCTGTCCTTTGCACCTGCCAGTCAGTATAGAGAAAACATACAGGGAAGAGTAGGAATTAAACAATGTTCCTATTTATCTTAATTTATATTGTTTGTCTTGTTTGAGAGAGATTGTCATTATCTTAATATAAATTCATATTAAGTTATAGGTAATCTTCAAAGTTTTTTGTTTTTGTTTTTTTTACTCATGTGACAGTTCCCCTTTAAGTTAAGTCTACATTTCTGTTGTGACCTAAAATATTAACTTCTCTTTTTACCACAGTTTCGTTTGTTGTGCTTCCCACTAAATTTTCATATATTCTTTTTTCTGCTTTGAACTGCTTTACAACCCAGACAACAAACACAGCCTTGACGAACTATATACAGTATGAGAAGATCAGAATGTTTAACCCCTTAAGGACACATGACATGTGTGACATGTCATGATTCCCTTTTATTCCAGAAGTTTGGCCCTTAAGGGGTTAAAGGATTGGAACCTTTCCAGTGAAAAATGCCCTTTTGGGCACTGTAGAGAAGGTCTCAATAAGCTGTGAAACCTGCAAAAAAAGTCACTGAGGCCATAGGCTTCTTATAAAGGACCATTTAGCTGGCTCAAGGTGCATGGACACGCTTCAGGCTGAGGGAGTTTGTTTTTATAAAAAAAAATGAGCGATGAAGGGAGCACCTACACTGAGGGTGGGTGGGAGGGAAGAGCTAGCTTGTTGAATTGACATTAGGCAGGCTGGAACAGAGATCAGGGCTGCCAATGTCACATGTGCTGGTGGTGCAACTAGCCCCCAGCACACAATTGACAATAACTCAGCTGAAACACTGAAGTGGTCATGGTGTTTATAGGAACCCTTTAACATGTACAATTCTTTGCCTTTTCTATACACGCACATACCGTGGGGGTTCCACTTACTAAGATTTAAATAAAACATGTTTAAATGTCTCTGAATTATTTTTAAGCTGGTCTTTTTATTTGTGGGTTCATGTTTCTATTTGTATTCTAGACCTCCTCATTCTGATAGCTCCCCATACTATGTATAATAATAATGTAATGTATATAATAGTCTTGTATATAATAGTCTTTTGCTAATCAGGTTGCATATTAGTACATAGTGCTATATAATTAAATAGATTTATATTTGTAATCACTTGTATGATGGTGATACAGTTTCATTGCAACTCTCTCTAGATGGAAAGTATCACCAATACAGTTTTGTTTTGCTATTTTTTGCCTGAAAATCTGATGAAATAACTAAAAATAGAAGCAGTGACCCTGAAATGCCTTTTTTTTTTTTTTTTTTTTTTTTTAATGATAACCTGCAGCAGAGAGATCTGTCTGGTACATGACCGCTTGCTCCCTCCTGTCATGTGAGCTGATGTCACCCAGCTCGATACATTCAGGATAACAAAGTAGAAAACTTATCAGTAGTCAACACTCTGCACTGTTTTACTCATGTCACAAACTGCTATTTTTTTCCCTTTGTAATCTAAAAAAAAGCTTACTTTTTAATAAAAGTTCCATAAATACTTTTTACAAGTAAGAAGTTAGTCACATGATTGCAAAGGTAAACCATATGGTTAAATTCTTTATTTCAATTAATCCTATTGGCTACTTTATCTGTGTAGGGACCAAAGCAAATTATATTCTGGTTCTGATGGATATTTTTAAAAATTAAAACTGATGTTATGGGTATTGTGAAAAGTTGTGCTACACTTCCCTCCCCCCTATTGGGGTTATGCACACATGGAACTTGCTGTAACCTTTATCGAATAATAATTACTCTCAGAATGGCTGAGCGTGTCAGCCTGACCTTATTCACCCTCTCTCACAGCACCCATTGCTGGTATGGCTAAGGAAGAGTGAAATCTGTCTTAGCCATAATACCCATGAAGGGGGAGGGGCTTTGCTGTGGGTAGCCAGGGAGCCATTGTTTGAAAATGGTTTAGCACTGAATTGAGCAACAGTGCCGGGTCCCAGGAGACTATAACCAATTTAATGAGATGAGGTGGTTATAGTGCCTGTGTCGTCCCTTTAACTAGGAAAGTGTGTAACTGATATGCCCTATGATCTCATAAGCTGAGTGATCCTGTGCTTGCTGTTTTGAAGAGAGGAATGTTGCAAACTGCACTTGGTTTCCTTTTTGATTTGGTCTGTCATGCAAATTTACATCACTTCTCTAAAATTTCCAAAAGTGTTCTTGTATCATATTGCGAAAATAAAACTGGTCCAGATTTGGCAATCAGACCTGCTGAAGTTTGGAGTCAAATAAAATAACTCTGTTTTAAGGGACTGAATATAATGTAAGTAGTTGTTCATTTTTGCTGAAAGGTGTGAGGTGAGTATTACCACTTCTTTTGCTTCTGTGGACCCCCATGGTTTTGCTGGGACATTCAAGGAAGTTTGCATTTTTGTTATCTTATCGCAAAAAAAAGACAGGAAAGCTAGCTGGAGTATCCTTTTCAGTGCTGGATTTATAAGGGCTTTTTGTGGCTCAAACGTTGCTGTATTTGGAGCTGGTTTGTAGAGAACCATTTAAAACGTACTGATCTATACAACTCTGTTTTTGTCATCAAATGTCTCCCATTGTCCTCTAAATGTCATTCGCTAATCTATGTGGGTGATTTGCAAATAATGATTTATTATATAGTAGACTGACAGTGTGAATCTTGAAAGACGTGTTTTCGAAGCTGATATGTTTGTGGCCACGCTGTTTAGAATATTTTGTAATGCTCAAAACTGTTTGTAATTTTTATATGAGCCAAGTTAATTTTATTAAATGGACATGCATTACTTAGAGACAACTATCTCATTCAAAAGCTTTAGCACTGAAATAGACAGTTGCCTCAATCTGCAGGGAGATATGATCTATATCTCATATATAACTGCATCTACATTCCACACCCACTCAGGAAGGAGGGAAGAGACACTCCAATTTAATGTCCTATCCCTAGGAATGCGGGAAAAGTGCATTCGGCATGCTTGGCTGATTTAAGTCATGTGCAGTTGGAAGATCTCTTCACCTTGCAACATCTGAACAGGGTGGGAAAGCGAATGAGAGCAGAGCTGATATGTTGTCGAGTTTCGGCACGATAATGCCCTGTTTCTGTCATTCGTGGTCTGAAACTGAGATGGATAAATACTTCTAGCCTAGCTGAGCGGTGTGCTCAACAATGTCATCCAACCAAGTTTATAAAAGATTTTTGTTACATACTTTTCAAAGTTTTGCTTGATTTTGTTTTAGTTTGTGTATCTGTTTTAAAGAGCTTGCTGGTTTAAAAAAAAAAAAAAAAAAACATTTGTCAGATGGTGCATGTACACTTTTTTTTTAAATGTGTTGTTTTTTTTTTTTTTAAAGCTGGGTTAATCCCCAAAACCCATTATCTTTAGAAGTCTGAATAATTTTGGTGTTTATGCATGGAAGATTAAGACCTGTCCTTCTCCCTCCTTTTCTTCCTTTAAACCATTTATGGGTCTACTAACCCTATATATTGCTTTGTGGATGAATTTATTGTACTTTTTTTTTTTTTATACAAAGAAACCCTGATTTTGAAGTGTGTGTGTGTGTGTGTATATATGTGTGTGTGTGTGTATATATGTATATGTATGTATATGTATGTATATGTATGTATATGTATGTATATGTATGTATATGTATATGTATATGTATATGTATTTAGACTTGACATGGCTTTTTCTTTACAGGTGATAATCATATTATTCATTATACCCAGAACAAAAGCAATGGCTGTCTCAAATCCTATAAACATGATGCCAAGGACCCAACCTGTTCTTTTTCCAGAAGGCAAGTCTGTTTTTATTTATTTAATATAAATTCGAAAATGGCATTATGTGTATTTTAAATGCTTTATGTTCCTTCCGTAGTCGTTTTCTTGACCTCTAAAATCTTTTATTTATTCTCTTACTTGCAGATGAGTTACCAAGGCCTGCTGTAATTGGTTTAGATGGTTGTCGTGGGTCACATGCAAGCAGTGCCGCAGCTATCAAAGACATTCTTGCTTCTGTCTTAAACCTTCCGAGTAATATGAAATCCAAATTATCCACCAATATGGAATTTCAAGACAGTGATCTAGATAATTTGGATTGCAGCAGTAATAGTGATTCTGATACGGAAAGTTCTAGCTGTGTTCGAATAATCTCTGGGCCTTTAGATGACATTCGGTTTAACAGGCCCACAGCATGCTGGGATAATTCACAAATGGACTCTCCGACATCTTCCACCTTGGAATTACTTCCTCTCTCACCCCGAGTTCCCATTCTAAGTTTTCAAAATGATGTAACCGAACCAGAGCCTCAGCCTTCTACTTTACTTAAATGTGGGGCTTGCACAACTTTCCAGTTGTCTGAAGAAGGCTTTCCATCACAAATGAATGTTCCACTTCAGATGGGTATACAATGGGAGAATCGGAGATTTTCCTCACCTAATCTTTCAAGTCCTATTCCTAATCTTGATCAAAGCACTCTGAATTTGACGTTTGATGTACAATCTTTGCCAATAAATAACAAAACAAAAGAACTAGAAAAATGCGATGTCGAAGATCACAAATTATCCCATCGGAGATCACAATCCTATTCCAGTCTTCTCACAGGTATTTAAGAATATCAGTTTTGGGGTTTACATTTTTATTTGTTTTGGGTTTTTTTCTCGCCTTCCCCACCCCCATTGAGTCACAGATCAATCTTTTAAATTTTAAAAATGCATTCTACCATTTTCCCTTCTTTTCCTTTTTTGTTTTAAATTGTTCTTTATTTTGCATATAGAATGGTATTAGATGTAGATCATATGCACTGTTGCCTTCGCAGAGGCATAATAAATCCGAAAGTAGGCAAGTGTTGCATTTGGTCGCCTGCGCAGAGGCACAAAGAGCTACATTTATAGGCAATATTAGATCAGTTGCATTTAACCAATGTCGGTCCAGTGCACTATACAGAAATAGCTTGTTCTGGTTTGATTAACGGCTATTTACTAATACATAACAATAATGCTAGTGACAACAGAGTATGGGAGCTTATGGTGCTGTTAATTAACGGTACTAGTAATACAGATCTTCCGCGTGCTTAAAACTCAATCCAGAAAATAAAGAAAAATTTGCGGCCACATGTTAAGCTTGGATTACATTCGCCCTCTGGCCTAACTGCTTAGCATGTGTTGAGGGAATTATGGTGTCGGGTAGCATATATTTGTATCGGCTAAGGCGCTGACATGCTGGTATCCTTGATGTAGTGTGGCAAATGGCAATCTGGTTATGGAGACCTTTTTTTTTTTTTTTCAATTTGAAAATGTTTTTATTTCGCCATATCAAATGTTTGGCGCCTGCTCGCCAGGGTACAGAAAAGAAAAAGGGGGTAAATGCAGGTACATTGTGTACATATTGGGGTGTTGCACATGCCTAACAATCATAGATCATTTGTCATTGCTCATTTGTACAGTTCACCTGAGGCAATCACCTTAGACACGTATCTCAAACCTCTTTCTGTGCCGTCTGTTAAGGGATTAGGGCGACATCCATTCGCTTGGTTTCCTATCTTCCCCTCCCTCCTGTTACCTGCGATCTGTGGGCTGCGGTGTGTCCAACACCAGGATGTGATCAAGCTATGTTGTCGGTCCCTGTCAGTGCCCAATGTTAATGAGTGTTAATGAGTGTTAATGGGGACATTCAGTCGTTCCCCCTCTGAGTCACCATCTGCCTCCCTGTTTCTAAATTTCTCCCATCTCTCTCCGGCTAGGTATGTGAGTTGTCGTGGGATGAGATGTTTGTTGGCCATGAGTTCATATTTCCAGTTCAGGGAAATTTGCTTGTTCAGATTGCTTAGTGATGGAATCCCCTGGGACTTCCAGGCTCTGGCTATAAGTGTTACTGAGGAGATTAGTAGGTGGAACAGTAATCGCTCCTCTATTTTGCCTAAGTTCGGGGGTAACATGAAAAGGACACAATGCTCCACCTGTATGGTCCATGCCCTTCCAAGCAGCCTTTGTATCATGGCCTGGGCCCCATTCCAGAATGGTCTTAGGGCGCTGCATGACCACCAAATGTGGGTCATAGACCCCCCTTGTCTACCGCATCTCCAGCATACGTTAGGTGAGCCCGGAAACATACGTGCTAGCCTCTCCGGGACCAGGTACCACCTGTATTGGAGTTTTCTGATGATTTCCAGGTGTGTGGTGCACAGTGTGTTACCCTTGTGGATGTTGTATGCCCTGGTCCACTGGTCCTGTGTGAACGTATGCCCTAGTTCTTTGTGCCATGCCTCTTGGTGTGTCACAGCTTCTTTCAGGTCGTTGTTATGAAGTGCGCTGTATATGCGTGAGAGTATTTTTGTGGGGGGTTTGGGGGACAGGCACATGTGTTCTATTTCTCGATTCTGGAGGGTTGCTGCGGGTCGTGTGTGTGTTCCCGTGAGGAAGGATTTCAATTGTAGGTACTGGAACAAGGCTCTATTTGGTAGTTGGTATTTAGTTTTAAGGGCCGGGAAGGGCATTAATTCCCCTGCTTGGTACAGATGATCGATTGTGGTGCAACCTCCCTCCCTCCAGGGGGCAGGGTTAAAGGTCGGAATTCCGACCGCCAAGAGAGATATTGGGGCGTCCCTGGGGATATCCTCTGGTGTCCCCCCCTTTTCTTTGACCTCATCCCATATTTTTAGTGTGAGGGTCGTGGTCGGAAGGGGGTCCAAGTGCGGAGGACGTAGGTGTCTGGGGATCCAAAACAGGTTATGTAGGTTTTGTTTCCCCGCCCAGTGGGCTTCCAAACGGGTCCACTGTGGAGCGTCCCCGTCGGCCGTGGCGACTTTGACTGCCATCAATTGCGCCGCTCTGTAGTAGGCGTGCAAGTTAGGTACCCCTAGGCCCCCAGTTCGAACGGGCTGTTGAAGGAGTGTCATTGCGACCCTGGGTTTCTTTTTTTCCCATATGAATCTAGCCACTAAGCTTTGCATGGACTTGAGGAAGGATGTCGGCAAGGGTATCGGTAGGGTACGCAGGAGGTATTGAAATTTAGGGAGTAGCATCATTTTTAGGGCAGCTATTCTGCCCACCCAGGAAAGATATTTGCCCTCCCATCCCTCCATTGTGGACTTGAATTGTTGTTGGAGTGTGGCGTAGTTGATCGTAAATAGTTTGGTTAGTTGGGCTGGGATTTTGATTCCTAGGAATGTGATGTGGTCGGACCTCCAGTCAAATGGAAAGGCTGAGGTGAGTCTGGCCAGGTTGTCTTTGGGGATCCCGATTCCCATGGCTTGGGTTTTGGCCATGTTAAGCTTGTAGTATGAGTGTTTTCCGTATTCCGTTATGGTGGCTACTAGGTTGGGCAGGGAGACGTGGGGTTGGGTCAAGGTCAACATGATATCGTCAGCGAACAGGTTCGCCTTATATTCTCTGTTTCCCACCCGCACTCCATGAATCGAGGGATGCTGTCGTATGGCCGCCGCTAAGGGCTCTAGGGCCATGACATATAGTAATGGGGATAAAGGGCAGCCCTGGCGGGAGCCATTGGAGATGCGAAAGGCGTCAGACACAAACCCTGCGTTGAGGACCTGGGCAGAGGGGTTATTGTACAAGGCCCTGACCGCCGAGATGAAGCCCTCCGGAGTCCCGAACTTAGTGAGGACTGCCTCCAGGAACTCCCATCCCAGCCGGTCAAAGGCCTTTTCGGCATCCAGCGCTAGCGCTATAATTCCCTTTCCTAGGCGTTGGGCACTGTATAGAACATCTAGCACTTTCCTGGTGTTGTCTCCCCCTTGACGACCTTTAATAAAGCCCACCTGGTCCGTGTGAATCACTTGTGGTAGCAGTTTTCCTAACCGTTGGGCGTATATTTTTGCGTAGAGTTTGGCGTCTGTATTCAACAGGGAGATGGGCCGAAAGTTCTGGGGGCAGGTGGGGGGCTTTCCTGGCTTGGGAAGTGTGATGATGTGCGCCAACAGTGTTTCTGTGGGCAGTTGTTGGTGTTTTGTGGCTTCATTGAACGCCTTCGTGAGGTGCGGTGTCAGTGTGGACTGAAAGGTCCTGTAGTAGCAGTTGGCGAAGTGGCCTGGAGCTCAAGGGAAGCAGCCGCATGTTCGTGTAGCTCCGTGCTGCATAGGCCTACCAACTAAGCGAAACGACTACCCCAGCAAAACAAATACTCCCCCGACAAAATGTCACAACAGAAGAGCAGGCGACAGACGGATAAAACCGAAAAAAATAACTTTTTCGGCGCCCGCAGCGCCCAAAACAAGGCACCGGCCCTGCAAGAAGACACACAGCAAGATGGCGCCGACAGCGCGCAAGGCGGAGGGCTGGGAACCCCCGACATGGAAGCACCGGTTACCCAGGGCATGCTACAACGTATGTTCGACACCATGCACGACAGGCTACAACTTACCATGCAATCAACCGTGAAAGAGCTCACGACAGACCTCCGGGCACTGGAAACACGCACCTCCGAGTTGGAGGACAAAATGGCGGAACAAACAGAGACCCAGAGCGACATGAGGGCCACGATGGAGGAAATGCGGGACACCATGGAGACCTTCGAAGCTAAACTGGCTGATTTGGAAGACCGATCTCGGCGCAATAACCTCCGGATTCGAGGGATAGCAGAGACAATCGGACCGGCTGACCTACATGCCCACCTCCAAGGCCTATTCAAACTGCTGGCGCCCGACCTGCACCAGGACATGCTCTTATTGGACCGCTATCACAGGGTCCCAAAGCCGAGATTCCTTAACAACGAGGCGCCAAGGGATGTCCTGGTGCGAATGCACTATTTCCATGTAAAGGAGGTGATTATGAGGGCCAGCAGGCAGCGCCCCGTACTCCCAGCTCCCCACAGAGATACATCCATTTATGCAGATATATCAGCCGCCACACTGCGGAAAAGAAAATCTTTCTCGGCCATCACAGAACAACTCCGGCTGCACAAGCATCCGTACCGCTGGGGCTTCCCGGTTAAGCTCTTAATACCGCACGAGGGCAAACTCACGGTCATCGCAACACCGGAGGCAGGTCTGAAAGCCCTCCGAGATTGGGGCATACCACCCCCAAGCACCAAACCACAGCAGGCTGAACGGAGCAAGTCCACCCCGCAGTGGCAACGGGTATCCCGCAACAAGTAGAGCGACAGACGGAGGCAAGTACCTTGCACGACCTTTGGGTCGTATGACTCCCGAGAGGGGGGGGCCCACCGGGTGAAATGGACAATGAGAAAGACAATTTTGTTTCTCTCCCCAAGCAAACAAGTTAAATTGTTACAGGGTCCCGAGAGACCACAGGGACCCGGGGTTGAGTACCCGACTCCAGAAACGGGACATTACTGTGACTTACATGAGTTAACAAAAAAAAAAAAAAAAAAAAACAAAAAAAAAAAAAAAAAAAAAAAAACTCAGAGGTAGATAGTTCAGCCCCACAATTGGTAGGCCGCACAAGCGCCCTATACAGGCATGGAAGCAAGACGCTTCCTCCCCCACGGCACCTTCTACAGGCGCCAAGCCGACTACCAGGCTTTATGTTTAGTTATGGTTTTTGTACTGCTGTTTGTACTGTTTGTTTTTAACTGTTATCCCCCATATAGCCATATCCAAAAATCCAAGCACACGAATCCCCAAAGACCAATCAGATGCAGTTCACCCCATGGGGACAGGCCACCCAGTTCGATATTGCTGGGTAGGGTGGCTTTCCCACAAATAGATGGAGAGACACATCCATTGAGCTACACCCGACACCACGAACCCCCATGAAAATATACACCCATAACACTAAAGGGCTTAATTCACCCTCAAAACGTAGCTTACTCCGCAGAGACCTAGACAAAGTTAGGCCAGAAGTGGTGTGTCTACAAGAAACCCACTTCAAAACCAACAGGCACTCACAACTATTTGGGACAGATTACCCCCACCAATACCATGCCACCTATCCCACTAAATCGAAGGGCGCATCAATCCTCATTAGCAAGAACGTAGCCTTTACTCTCAAACACTTGGAGGTTGACAGGGAGGGGAGATTTGTCGTGGTGGTAGGCTTATTTAATGATGTAACATATACGATTGCTAACATATACGCCCCTAACGCAGGACAAAGGAACTTCTTACATAAAATTATTGCTAAGGTCACTCGAATACAGGAAGGGACCACTGTAATATGCGGGGACTTCAACCTAGTAATGGACCCACTGATAGACTCCACGATCCCGCCCAATGCACCCAGAATGCGGGTCCTTCAAAGACAGAGCAGGGCACTACGGAAACTAGTGCTTAACCATCACTACTATGACATATGGAGGGCCACACATGTAGGGGAAAGAGGTTACACATTTTTCTCAACAGCACATAACTCGTACTCCAGAATAGATGGGGTACTGATGAAGGGACAACAATTGACCCAGGTTAGGAGCTGCACTATAGAACAGATCACTTGGTCTGACCACGCCCCAGTAGTGGTGACCCTAGCCGACCTATACGAATCGACACACAGGAGCCCTTGGAGGCTCAACGACTCCCTACTCACAAACCCCCAGTTCCGAAACACAATAGAACTAGAACTCCAGAATTACTTCGACACCAACTCCGGTGACAGCGTATCCCATAACACGGTCTGGCAAGCCCATAAGGCAGTGGCCAGAGGGTTGCTGATCCAAAGAGCAGCATACCTAAAACGGAGATCGGAAACCCAATTACGAACCTGGCAAAAAGAACTGCTGGACCTCACAACTCTAAACCAAACAACCCCTTCACAAGAGACCAAACACCGCATCATGCAAATCACACAAGATATACACAAACAAGCACTGGAAAAAACTGGCCAGTACCTCCACAGACTCAAAGCACTACAATACACACAAGGAAACAAAGCGGGGAAATTAGTAGCCCAACGCCTCAAGGCACTACAAACCAAGCAAAAGATAGCATTCCTCCATAACGAAGCAGGCCACAAAGTCACGGCCCCAAAAGACATAAGCAATGTCTTTGCGAAGTACTACACTTCATTATATAACCTGGCAGGTGATGCCCATACACACCAACCTGAGACACTAGCTATACAAAGATACCTACATGAGATCCCCCTACCCACATTCACACCCAGCCAACAACAAACGCTCTCCTCAGATATCACTAACGAGGAGGTAGCGGAGGCGATCCAACAACTGCCGCAAGGAAAGGCCCCTGGCCCAGACGGCTTCGCCAACTGGTTATGGAGACCTTTTGACTTTGGTGAAGTAGGTCTAAATTAAGGTCTTTTGGTACACCTATTTTAGTAAGACATGGAGTTATACGGCAGACCAGAGATGCGTTTATCCACATACCTATCTTAAGCAAAAGCATTATCCTCGTCTACCATATGCATACTGGTTCACTAAAGGCTATGTGCCAAGTCGGTTTAGTTAAAGGCTGGCACTCATAACCTGCTATAATATTATCAGCATATGTTAAGGTCATTTTTACATGGAGCAAGCTGATTCTTAACATTGGGTGACGTGATGGGGTTATAAACCTCCGGTTTTAGATCTACTGAGCATTACATTTACGAAAGAATAATCAATTAGGGATTATAGCAGTACAGGACTTTATAGTAATCGGGCAAGGGCCGTCTATGGCACAGCAGCAATATGTCCCCCAGCCCGCCGAGGCTCCATCCGTCTCCCCATGCAGGCCTCAGCCCGCCAGCAGGACTATCCATGGCTCTGTGGGCACTCAGAGGCAGGAACCATCCACATGACCCCCACACCTAGGGTCTATGAACCGCTTGCCTCCTGCACCTCCCCAGAACCTCTCAAGTCTCTGTGGAGCGTATGCCCCCATGTCTCTCCTGGTGCCGGCCACACTCTTGGGGATGGTGCACGCCAGTCACGGCCACCGGTTCGCCGCACAGCCCGCCACCACCCGGACCACAGGGCTCACGGCATCAGGGACAAGTTCCTCCAGGGACCCCTCAGACCCGGAGGCCAGGGCACCCACTCCTCTTGCGGGCTGGTTGCCGGAGAATCCATCCGGAGGCCGGCAGCACCGAAGGCCACATGCTCTGTCCAAGCCGGATCCCCACGGTAGGTGAGTATGTTTCGCTGTGTCCCGTCTCAGAGCGGTCTGGAGCGCAATTAAATGGGTTCTAAACTGCCGATGGTGTCCTCTGCTGCGACTGTTCCCATATCAGTGTAGTCCAATCTTCTGACAGGCTGTTCAGCAGGCAGCCTTTGCCAGTATAGGCGATCGGCACAACACCAGCCCGGGGATTCCCGCCGCCGTGAGGGCCGCCGTCATGAGGTCAGGATTACCCCCGCCGACCATAGGGGGGGGAGCGGGGCCGCGCCGCCAGCAGGCACCGGCCGCGTAATGTCAGTCTCTCATCGTTGGCGTATAGGGTTCACTCACGCTGCCGGCCCTGCTCAATTGCCTCTCGAGGCTCCCAGTCGTGAGTAGGCCAGGGATAACCGCACCCACCTTCCAGTTTGCTGTTGGCGGTTATCGGGTGTCTTTCTGATGCTGGGGTTATGCTCATCGCCGGTATTGTGGAATTGTCGACTTTGGGGTGTTCGGCACCCACTTTTAGTGCCTCATTTATGTGCTCAGGTCTGGAGCTGATGCTCGTGGCTGCCAGTCGGCACGGCGGCCCGGCCCCGCCCCCTTCTTTTCCTTTTTTCTTCTACTTGATAATCTTGTGTGATATAATAATTTGTTGTTGGTGTGTGTGTGTGTGTGTGTGTGTGTGTGTGTGTGTAGCAATCTTTCTCTTTGTAAGTGTTTATAATCTTAGATGTATTGATGATATATTCATATATGCTACATTCTATTCTTGCCTTCATGTACATTCTTGTATGTTAACTACCGGTGTGTGTATACTTATTTATTTTTATTTTTTCTAAACAGCTTCAAATCAGATCTTGGCTTCAAGAGCGGAGACGTTACATCCCTTAACAGAAAATTTATTTGAACCAACTGTGAATTTGGAGAATGTAAGGAACCATTAGTAAACCATTATTGACTAGTATTAAAAATTGTATGATTTTCTCATGAAAGAGATTAAAGCCAAGTGTACCATACCCCCAACAAAGACTGCAAGTAACTTTTCATCTGTCCAGCATTCTTTTTTTTTTTTCTTTTTTCTCAATATTTAACCCCTTAAGGACCAAACTTCTAGAATAAAAGGGAATCATGACATGTCACACATGTCATGTGTCCTTAAGGGGTTAAACAGATTTTTGTGTTCTCTCTCTGCTTTTCTTGTGCCCATTTATCATAACTGGTACTTGGTAAGCTTAAAGCCCATACAATTCTGTCCCATGTGATTTGTGATAAAGAAATCATTTATCTTGGCGGGTATCAACCCCTTTCTTTTTCTTGGAAGGCATATGTGTTTTTGAAACATGGTGTGCAGAGAAAAGTCTTACACTCTCTTCCAAAGTAGATCAGGGCTTTGTACGTAGCCTTGCTGGATACTTTAACACACAAAAGAACATTTTCAATGTAATGAAACGTGCTTCTTCTGTTGTGTACTAATTTATCCAGTGTCCCAGGTAGGGTTGTCACTGGTAGACTTCAGTGATTTTATGCTAGCCATTCTAAAAGACATTCAGATATTCCACATACTGTAGTGGCACTTGCAGAAACAGATGCTACTTGTGATTTCTAAAGAATCACTTAGAACATTGTCTATCAAATTAAACCTCCTACATTTATTTTGTTTCTCTCCTCTAAGGAAAATGAACACTTCTTGGTGGCAGATATGTTTATAGCTGCAGTTGAAAAGATTAAAAGCAATTTGGCATACGAGCAGTGGAAAGTAGCTAGCAGCCAAGCTCCATACTGGATTACAAAAAAACCCAAAGACGTTTACTTTCACAGGAAAAAATGTATCTCCGAATCTACAATCTCCATTGATAGTGGCTATGGAGGTAAATTCATTATTTTATTTTTTAATTTTTTTTTATGGTTTTTTATTTTTTTCTCATTATTTTTTATTCTTTATTTTTTGATGTGCAGGAGTGTACATTGCATTTTCAAACGCCACAACAGCGTATACAGGTGTAATCAGGTTAAGCAGTGGCAGATTTGATTGCACAACTTTTCTTTTTATGAACTTGGTTAACATTTCTATTTTGTCTCCGAGTAGAGAATAACCTTAATGCGAGTCAAAGAGACATGCATACATTTCTACATTTCTATAGCATAGAGGGTTAGTTACGGCATTTTATGTTGAGATGAGCGACAGAGTATGCACATGTGTCTAGATGCGTATTACATAAAGATTTCAGGCTGTTAGACTTTAGCGATTGGTGGTATACATGCTATATAGCTGATATTCACACTTAGGCTTACGATTTTGTGTAGGTTGCATGCTGAGAAATAATAAAGTGAGCAAGCTTTCTGTGAAATAATGAATTGTTTGGTCGTTTAGTAACAGTAGCTTAATATGGTTATGCTTTTGAGGTTATGTTTGTTTAGCCCAGAGATTTAATAAGCCACGGGCAGCAGGGGCTGTGAGTGAGGCCGCAGCACCCGTCGGCAGACACCTACCCTGAGTGCAGTGCAATGTGGTGTGAGTGATTTAAGTGTAGCTTTCATACTTTTGTGTGGCTGCCTGTATGTGCTGGGAGTGTGCCTATTCAGTGTTGTGGTGCGTCGGTGGATCTGTATGTGCATGTAAGTGTTTAAGTCCTCGGGAAACGGGTTTCAGGTTGCTTCTGAGTGCCACTCTCCTCTCGTCCGGTACCCTGGCTTGGAAGCCTGCTGGGGCGGTAGCTCGTCTGTGGGGTGAAGTTGTTAATACCTCTCCCTGAGGCCGTGATGATTAGTCCATGATGATTAGTGAGGCCTGGGTTTCCTCCGTTTGGGGGTAGTAGAGTATCTGGGCTTGGAGGTTCTGTCTGTGGTGACGTCTCCATCATGTCGCCCGCATTCGTGCCAGGTATCTCTCTCTGGTGGGTTGCAGCCTGGGTGGGCCCTCTGAGCGCCTCAGTGATTCAGTTTAATAAGGTTCGACCAGTAGGGATCTGCTCTTTTCGTTCTCCGTTTTCCCCTGTGTGGTGAAGGTTGTTAGTGCCTTGTACTGCACAGGTTTATCAGCCGTCATTGCTCTGGGGTATGCTGTAATGGTGGGAAGTCAGTGCCGACTGGTCTCTGTTGCCTGCAGCCCTTTCATGTTAATGGGCCGTGCACAAGGCTGGCGTGCGGCGGCGGCCAGCTTGAGAGGCACCGCCTGGCTAATATTCCGCGACCGTGCGGTCATTTGGGCCCTGAAAAGCGTTGCAGTGTGTGCCTGTGGAGACTGGGATAACCCCCCCCCCGGTCCAGAGGGGGGGGAGAGGGGAGTAAGCGAGACGCCGGTCGGAGACCCGGGAGGGTTGGCCGTCCCATCCCGGCTCAAGCTCCGCCGCGCTCCGGGCCCTGTCCGGCCCCAATGGATACCATGACTGGTCTTGGAAGGTGTCCCCGTGTGCCCCAGTAGCTGTAGGTCACCGTGGGCACCAATATGGGTCGGTGGTTGCTTTTGGCTCCAAGGTAATACCGGTTTCCAGGCCCTGAAGCAGGAGCTCAGACGGAGCACGTCTGATCCTGTCGGCGGTCAAGCCCTGACCCCTTTTTATGTATTTTTAATACAAATAGTGTGCTGTAAAACCCTGTTTAAAGATTAATAGCTATTTAGAGAATTAATTGGGTCAAAGCAACAGAGCTGGATAAAGTGTGTGTGTGTGTGTGTGTGTGTGTGTGTGTTGTCAATTTTCTAGGAAATAGACCAACCATAAGCTGATCATATTTGTTTTCGTTTGACAATTGCTATACATGCTGACATATTTAGATGACTTTTAATATGTATTGTAAATGGCTTCAGTAAATAATTTACATGAAAACAAACTTTTAAATGTTTTAGTAGCTGCTTTATTTAGCAAAATTTTTTTTTTTTTATATCATTTTTTCAAAAATTTTCTGCAGCACAACAGAGTTCTCTTCCTGCAACTCCCATATTAGAAGAAAAAACAGAGATCTTAAAAAGTGATGAACCCTGTGAAGATTATTATGATGATGAATTTGTAATTATTGGTAATTTATTTTATAATTTTACCCATTGTGTGTGTATTTACAACTTCACAATCTATATTCACATATTTCCAATAGCTTTGATATATATATATATATATATCTTCGATTTTAAACTGAATAAAGAAGAATTGTTGGAATTCCTGGAGTACTGGTATCTTGCAATATGACTTGTATTCTATTATCCTCCGCACACACAGTGATATAACTGTAGTTTTATTCAGCCTTCAAACTGGATCTGGGAACATTTTGACACCGTGTCTTTATCAAGCCTTGATCCGCCGAAGAAGGTCCTTCCGTACGACAGACTCCAAAAGTATTGAGCTGTAATCCAAGTGTTGTATATGGACATTTTTAAAAAGCAACTTATTGTAATGCTTGAAATAAGAATTGCCGTCAGGTGTGATTGCTGCGTTTTAGCTATAAATTAATAATGACTTTTGTATTTTCCAGAGTTGGAGGACTATGAGAAACTCTGCACACCTGCTTCCAAACTCCTTGATAACACACCAGAGAAGTATGCCATGCTTTTTATTTATTTATTTAGTTATTTATTTTCCTGTTACCAATTGATTCCAAACTTAAAACTTCCCTTTCAATTGCAGCCCTGAACCCGGTTTTAACTCTGCTCAACAAACTGCCAAGAAGCTGTACAGAGTATTGAGACGGCAATGGCAACAAATGGAAGAGGACACTCCAGATGCTGCCTCACCTAATCACTGTATTAAGAGAGTAAGTTCTAGCAGATACATTTTACTTCTGTTGTGTAGTTTTGCACCCAAAGCCTCCCCTCCGCCCCTCTTCTGTCTGGTCAGAGCTTTGATTAGAAAGCCCTCATACTTATTTTTATTACATCGGAGTCTCTGGCAATGGCTGGCTCACCTCCGGACATGGCTTCACTGAAACAGCTGTATATGTTTTGAACAGTTTGTCTATCCGTGTGAAAGGAAAGCTTGATGTCCAATGATTTGGGTGGTATGCTCAGTTATCAGTCAAGGTATGTAGGTAGTGAAGATGAGGATAGATGAGTTACTAAAGGAATTCTATAGTTTCAGGAATAGAAAAAAAGTTTTAGGCTCCTGGTCCCTCTTTGCCCCCTCCCCCAACCACCCTTCTCCCTAAAAAGAATGAAAACTCTCCTTTATTCCAGTGCTGCGCGGGTTCACAAGTGCTGGCTCCACCCCTGCCATTATGGCTGAGATCATCAGAATTGACAGTCTTAGCCAATCCAATGGTTTCCCGTAGTTAAAGCGTTGAGTTGGCTGAGATCATCAAATCGGATGATCTCAGCCAAGAAGACGGAGCGGAGCTCTGATATTGTACATATGGTGTCCTGCTCCTGCCAAAGCTGCTAGACTCCAAATTCTGCTCGATAGAAGTCTTAAAGTGTGCCGGCTACTGGATAGTGGTTTTCTATTTTGGAAATGCTCCTGATGCACTTCTGAGATATCCGGATGGATCTTGAACGTTAAACTGTCACATTATAGGTGTTAAACTGTCAGCATTCTGATGCTAGAGCAGAGTAGCATATCAATGCAAAGGAAAATACAGTATTTCTAAATACTCCCAGAGGTGTCTTGGTTTTTTTTTTTTTTTTTTTTTTTTTTTTTTTTTTGCTTAATGGAAAAACTATTTCTTTAATCCATTGATAGCACTGATGGTTGTGTGTGTTTTTTTTTTTTTTTTTTTCTATTCAGCCGCTAATGAGTAAAGACACCATTCCTGAGGAATTTGAGTCAAGTTTGAATTTGGAAGAGGAAATTAAAAAATTCAAGTTGAGAGAAGTGAACGAGTGGAGTCCCCCTCGCTTTCAAATTCTAAACACTATTCATCCCTATAACAAGTGAGTACTTTGTTTTTGTGTTATGGATTTGTTTTGTTATGAATGATGCCAGCGTTCCAAATATGAACCATACTGAAACTTCCTTTGTTTACTGCTTTTATTTTAAGCCAAATTCTGGAAGGCTGAGAATATATGCCTATTTATTAATGGAGAAGCAATGCCCCCATTCTTGGCCATCTGTAGAAAAAAAACCACTTTGCAATATTAATAAAATATATTAAAAGACAGTCTAAAAAAATCTTTGGAAATGTTTTTTTCTTTCTCAAAAAGGCCATTCCACCTCTCCGGCACTTACTTAAACACTCCTTACTATGCCATGAACTCCTTTTAACTCCAGGCACTGGACTCCTAAGCCCTGGGCAGCAGCAATGACTATTGTACACAACAGCCCCAATACATACAAAACAAAACTTGCGCACTATCCCAAACCAAATCCCTAGAAAGAAACTTCTTGTACACCACTATCACTGACTAAATATCGAATAGAAAACCAAACAAAAAGATCCACCACAAAATAAATAGCAAACATGGATTAGGTAAATGTGGAGGGGATTTTGCTCCTTTAAAATATATTTTTTCTTTTTTTTCTTTTGGATTTGATGAAAAAAATATATAAATAAGGATTACATTTCCATGAAACTTTATACTCCAATGCCATGAAATTTCTTAGTAGAAATTATTGGAATGTTTTTTTTCAATTAATTTATTTAAATATATATATATTTGTATTCGGCTCATCTGCTTGTCGAGGCAAAACCTCTTAGGCGAGTCCGACACAAAATGTGTTTTTTTTTTTTTTTTTTTGTTTGTTTTTTTTGGTGTTTTGCACTTTCAAGAATACTCTGCACTTTGCCCTTAATAGTTCTTGACACGTATACCCTTTAAAGTGCTGATAGTGGAAACCAGATTTTTTTTTTTTTTTTTTACAAAATTACTTCCTTTTATGCAGACCAGCTGACCAAATAAAACTTGCACACTTGTCAGCAACTTGTTTTTGTTCTAAAACTAATGGTTAATGAATGATAAATACATGATGAAAAGTTCTAGACTAGCTTCTAAACTGAAGACCTTTCAAAGGTCTTCGTGTCTGTTACCAAGCATGGCATTATGATGCACAACAGTGTTAACACTTCTCATAGAGAAGCATCTGACTGGCAGAGAACAGTGACTGCTATGTATGTGCTATAGGTCCCCAATGCTTGTCTTTGAGGTGCATCAGATTGTCTGTCTGAGATCCATCAGTATTGTGTATCTCAGAAGAGTTAGGTCAGCTCTTGCAAGGAGTCTGTCACAGTATTGGATTGCAGGGCAGTTTTAATTCCCTTCCCCACACCTACTTTATTTTTATATGGGAGGGGTTCCTGCATTTAAAAGATTTGACGCCTTTTATTTACCTTTTAAAGGTTAGTGTTCTTTTAATATCGGTTGAAAACTAAATCCGGAAGTAATTTTTCAATATGTGAAATATTTTGTTATGTATACTTTAAGGCGTGAGAACTTGTTAGGCATCAAGGACAAAGTTTAAAGCTCATAACTGAAATTCTCCATGTTGTGTTTTTGCTTTATCTTTTATTTGCCTGTAAAATGCCTTTTATTCTTTAGGGAGGGAGGAGGAGGTGGTGTGGCGCATGTGGCTGTGGGTTTTTTTTGTTTTTGTTTTTCCAGATTATGATTTTCTGCTCCATTAATTCTCAATAACTTGTGTCGTGAAAACATTGGAAGCCTGCATGATCCATTCTACTATTTTTGTGGTCTAGCTCAACTTCCTTTTCTTGTTTTGGGAGTAGATTCAGTTAAAATTTTGCCACTGAATGCATGGCCTTTCTGTGCACTAAACCTGTGAAATATTTTCTTACAGGAGGGATTTTGTTGTGGCGTCACAGAATTATTTGTGTGCTGGCTGTGGAACAAAAGTTGAGCCAAGTAAGTGACTCTTAATGCAATTAATATTTGAAAAGAATGGATAATCCTTACATCCATAACAGAAGTATGTGTAATTCTGTGTACCTGAAGCTCTTTTCTAAGGATTTGCGAGTAGCTAGATGCTACCCATTAAAAATAACCAAACCATCTGTAATATTAATAAACTATAGTTTGTAACGTATATGGAATATTAATACAATGTTATTTTCCGGAGAATTACGTGTCACTTGTTATACTTTTGATTTCGATTCCCTTCTTTCTCATTCGGAATTAAAACAGTTTACAAAAAAACTGTTTTATAAAACCATTGTCCCTTACTACCTATAGCGTTGAAATGATGGTTAGGCCAGCAAATACTCCTCCAGTAAACGCTAAACTATTCCACTTGTTCTTCGATGGACATTTTTCGAGATGCTAGAATGCATTGTATATCTATGGGCAAGCATCTCTATTACACCTTCATTCACCTGGTTTGTTTCTTCTGGTCTTTCCTTTACTCCTTACCTCTTTACTTTTTTTTATATATTTCCATTCTCACAGAGATCGGAAATCATTCAGCAAAGCATTTTGGGTAGAGTCACGATGAGTCACCTCTACATTCTCTACTTATTCCAGTCCCTCATTCTAAAGTCTTTCCCCTTTCTGACACTATGAAACTGAACTTCTAGCAAACCATGTGTCCCTTCAGTCACCTGTTGTATTTCTGAATACTCAAAGCTTGTTTTGCCTTTCAGGTTATACAAACAGATTGCGGTATTGTGATTATCTAGGAAAGTATTTTTGTGACTGCTGTCACTGCTATGCTGAGAGTTCCATTCCTGCTCGGATTATCCTGAAATGGAACTTTAGTAGATATTATGTCAGCAACTTTTCTAAAAATCTGCTGGAGAATATATGGGAAAACCACAAATTCAACGTCCAATGTGAAAACCCGGACTTGTACAGGAAAGTGAGAGAGCTGAACCGTGTCAAGGCAAGTTGTTTTGTTTTTCTGGTACTTTGCACATCGTTTCTGTTAATTTTTAAATGCTGTTTTATTGCACATGACTGGATAATCTGTATTGTTTGTGGGTGAGGTTAATTCTTGCAGCAGGCTGGCTTGGATGAATATGTGAAATATCCTGTGACAGCCAAATTGCACCGATACTTCTCACAAAACATGTACAGGACGCTATGTCTGTCTCTTTTTGGAATAGAGGTGCAAACAAAATCTAGATTTTATTAATTTACTTACAGTTTGTCTAAATATCTAGCATACAGCGCTACGGAGTCTGATAGCGCTATATAAATAATAAAATATTAATAAGCTGCAGGTCTAATGTCCAATTGATAAACTGCATTCCATGTCACATACCACAGTGTATTTTTTTTTTTTTGTGCGATTGCATGGTATATATGTGCATGAATAAAGCCATAAAACTGGATGAATTAAATGAATGTGAAATCTACATGGTTTGATGTATGCCCATGATTCTGAGCCAATTTTTACTGCATCTAGTCTATAAATTACAAATTCCATTTTATTTATTTAAAATTTTCTTGGATATTTTTAATTTATTTTACATATTGGCACCAAATATGTTTGTTTGAATTCCTTACACAAACTGACATTGGCACACTGGGGGCTAACCTCCCAAATCTACCCTTTTTGAAATGGCAATTTTGTATTTTCAGTAAAAGGCAGCCTTAGAGATGTTAACCCAATTTCTAAGATGGACCTCCTTGAATAATCCTAAATGAATGAGCAGATAATATTTACATAGCAACTGCTACACACACACAAATGTATTTAAAGGGACACTATAGGCACCCAGACCACTTCAGCTAATTGAAGTGGTCTGGGTGCACTGTCCCTTTTGCACCATAGAAACCAGAATGTTTACATTGCAGCACGAAGTCTGCATCCAGTGGCTGTCTCCCACTAGAGGGCATCCTGGATTGAAACGGACCTTTGGTCTGGTATCTGATGCTCTGCATGAGGACATCCAGCATCAGATTTTTTCCCCATGGGAAAGCATTGATTCACTGCTTTCCTATGGGGAGGTCTAATGTGCGTGCGGTATTAGAGCCCGCTCGTCAAGGGGGCAGTGTCACCCAGTGCGAGGAACATCTGCACTGGGATATGGTAAGTTAATAAAGGGTTTTTAACCCTTTATTTACCAGGGAGGGGAGGCATGAGGGAGGGGGGAGCAATAGTGCCAGGAATACAGCTTTGTATTCCTGGCACTATAGTATCCCTTTTAATGAGGAAGCCTTTTTGCCAACTCTACTGCACATTCATAATAATTTGAGAGAGAGAGAGAGAGAGATATGTGTATATATATATATATATATATATATATATATATGTATCTCTAAAAAAAAAAAAAAAAAAATTACAATAAAAATTATATTTAGTTTTCTGTTCTTTGACTTTTTATTAAATTCCTGCTGCTTAACATGCAATCCTTCTGTTCTGTAACATTTCCATTCTTCTTATTTTTCAGGATGTCCAAGAACAGTTGATTCAATTAAAGAGATTTCTGCTCACATGTAGATTTGCGGACAGGTACAGATTTTATTTTCATATTAATTAGAACCATGTGACATCTGACTTCTTTTAATGCCGCTTTATGATATATGGTGACTTTTTTTTTTTCTTTTCTTTTTTTCTCTGACAGAATTGGTGTATTAAAGATGTTTGAGGAAGTGCCAATACACCTGACTGAAGAACTGCATCAATTTACATTAAGTGACCTAATAAAAGTGAAGCAGGGTTTGCTTTTGCCTGCCTTACGCCAGATCCTCGCCAGTGGCATAGCTCATGTGGAGATCTGTGAGGTATGGCCCAGGCTCAACCATATTTTGTAAAATTATTCTTTTCATGTTTATTTCAATTGTTTTTTTTTCCCCTCTTCTAAATGTTTAGAAATCCTTAAATCTTTGGCAAGCTTATCTGCCAGATAATGAATCCATCCCCCCACGCACCCCAATAGCAGTCATGCTATGCCTCTCTGGCCTTGCTGTATGTCTCTTAAATATATTCTTTCTGTCTTTAAAGTTTACTGTTCTATTTATAAAGATATTTTGACCACAAATTGTAAACACATTGGGAGTTAATTTCCTTCTGGATCTATTGCACATTTCCCAATATTTCAGTTACTTGCTTGTGTTTACTTATTGTACAACAGATGTTAAAATGGGGCTTATTCACTAAACAGCAAATTGGTTTTGAAATGAGAAATAAATAGATAAGATGTGACTACACTAGCTTAGGTGGGACATATTTCCATATCTTCTATTTTGCTTAATTTTTAGGGGAAAAAATGCTTTTCTATTTTCACTACAGTTAAATGTCTTTTGGGGAAAAAAACTCCCCTTTATCGTATTGCACTTGTATTTTTAATTGCATGTGTGTTTGTTTTTTGTTTGTTTCTTCTTTCAGCTGTGTCAAGCCAATGGTTTTATATGTGAATTTTGTCAGGGTGATGACATCCTCTTCCCCTTCCAGTCTGAAAAATGTGCAAGATGTGACGGTATGGGACATGTGATTGTATCACTTTTACATTAACCAGTGCAAACACTAAGAAAGCAATTTATCTTCAAACTATTAGATTGTTCGTGTTCATATCTGCTTCTGTATTGCTGGCTCTGTATAAAGGAACAATGAAGGGATTTGCTAGACTTTTTATGTTATGGCAACAATCTTTAATGTATCTTTATTCATTGTCTACAATGATTTTGATTTGATTGATCATTGGGCAAGATCTTTTTAGATTGTGGTTATTGTAAACTGTGTGTGTGTGTGTGTACAAAAAATACATCTGATTTTAGGCATTTAGCATTTGCACACTAAATAGAAAAGTTGGGTCTCTTGCTCTATATGTAGATGGGCTAGGGCTGTAACTTTCCTTCTCTCTTTGAACATCTACAATTTTAAATTTAAGGAACATGTTATGACCTACGGTGAGGGGGGAAAAAGTATTTGATCCCCTGCTGATTTTGAACGTTTGCCCACTGACAAAAAATTATCAGTCTATAATTTTAATGGTTGGTGTATTTTAACAGTGAGAGACAGAATAACAAAAAAAAAATATCCAGAAAAACATATGTCAAAAAAGTTATAAATTGATTTGCATGTCAATGAGTGAAATGAGTATTTGATCCCCTATCAATCAGCAAGATTTATTGCTCTGAGGTGTCTTTTTTTTATAGAGGTAACAAGCTGAGATTAGGAGCACTCTCTTAACCCCTTAAGGACACATGACGTGTGTGACACGTCATGATTCCCTTTTATTCCAGAAGTTTGGTCCTTAAGGGGTTAAAGGGAGTGCTCCTTATCTCAGCCAGTAACCTGTATAAGACACCTGTCCACAGAAGCAATCAATCAGATTTCAAACTCTCCACCATGGCCTGGACCAAAGAGCTGTCCAAGGATGTCAGGGACAAGATTGTAGACCTACACAAGGCTGGAATGGGCTACAAGACCATCGCCAATCAGCTTGGTGAGAAGGTGACAACATATGGTGCGATTATTCGCAAATGGAAGAAACATAAAATAACTGTCAGTCTCCCTCGGTCTGGTGCTGCATGCAAGATCTCACCTCGTGGAGTTTCAATGATCATGAGAATGGT
Organism: Pelobates fuscus; assembly: GCF_036172605.1. Classification (NCBI taxonomy): domain Eukaryota; kingdom Metazoa; phylum Chordata; class Amphibia; order Anura; family Pelobatidae; genus Pelobates; species Pelobates fuscus. Next base: position 378,665,382 of record NC_086317.1, on the reverse strand, counting down.
GAGGAATCACCCCAGAATTGCAATGATCTCAAGACAGCTGGAACCATAGTCATCAAGAAAACAATTGGTAACACACTACCACACTCTTGCAGCGCCCACACCCGCAGTCCCCCTGCTCAAGAAAGCACATGAACAGGCCCATCTAAAGTTTGCCAATTAACATCTGAATGATTCAGAGAAGAACAGTGTGAAAATGTTGTGGTCAGATGAGACCAAAATCAAGCTCTTTGTCATCAACTCAACTCACGGTGTTTGGAAGAGGAGGAATGTTGCCTATGACCCCAAGGACACCGTCCCCAACCTCAAACATGGAGGTGGAAACATTATACTTGGGGGTGTTTTTTCTGCAAAGTGGACACGACAACTGCACCGCATCAAAGGGCCGATGGATGGAGCCATGTACCTTCAAATCTTGGGTGAGAACCTTCTTCCCTCAGCCAGGGCATTGAAAATTGGTTATAGATGGGAATTCCAGAATGATCATGACCCAAAACACACAGCCAAGGCAACAAAGGGGTGGCTCAAGAAGCACATTAAGGTCCTGGAGTGGCCTAGCCAGTCTCCAGACCTTATTCCTATACAAAATCTGTGGAGGGAACTGCAGGTTCAAGTTGCTAAACGTCAGCCTCAAAACCTTAATGACTTGGAGAGGACCTGCAATGAGGAGTGGGATAAAATCCCTCCTGAGATGTGTGCAAACATGGTGGCCAACTACAAGAAACGTCTGACCTCTGATTACCAACAAGGGATTTGCCACCAAGTACTAAGTCGAAGGGGTCAAATATTTTTCACTCATTGACATGCAAATCAATTTATAACTTTTTTGACATGCGTTTTTCTGGAATTTTTTTTGTTTTGTTTTGTTATTCTGTCTCTCACTGTTAAATTACACCTACCATTAACATTAAAGACTGATCATTTCTTTGTCAGTGGGCAAACATTTAAAATCAGCAGAAGATCAAATACTTGTTTCCCTCACTGTAAAATCCCCAACCCCCATGTAAATAATCCTACCTTTTTGCTAACATTTTTGACTGCTTACCTGGGGTCCCTATGTTTCTGCAGATAGAAATTAGGTGGAAGCTCCTCTTGGAGCTTCTATTGGCTCTCCTGAGAAGTCCTGCTGTGAGGTGCCACAGAGCCAAGAGCCAAGAGCATTAGCTCATTGCTGTCAGCCACTGAGCTAATCTCTGCACTGCCAGACTTGGCGCAGTGAAGATGGTTTTGAAATGTAGGGATCCGTGCCTGTCAGACTCCAGGTAACAAGTCAAATTTTTGACTATTTACATTGTGACGGCGCTCCTGGCACTATATCCACTACATTGTGCTTCAGTGCCTCAGAATTTTCCATTGCAATAAACTATCCTGGTCAGGTGGAATATGGGAAAGTGACATTATTGAGGAAACGGGTATGAAGGCCAAAAGTAGGTATGCCCTGGTCCTTTCGTTTGTAACATTCGAGAATTTGAGAACCTACTAGCCAGCCATGTATGCATTACAATCCAGAAACTCTAATCGTGGAATGGAAACTTGGTGAGCTACTAGCCACCCTAGATTAATCAGGGATTGTATGTGTAATGATAGCACTTCTGAATTATATATATTTTTTTTTTTGTATTTTATTTATTTAAAATGGCTATTCAACAATTCTTTCAAAGGGAGTTTAAAAAAATAAAATAAAATAAATTGAAGCTGTATTAACATTGTTGGCAGTGCTGACTTTTTGTCTTCTTATATACCAGGTTGTAAAGCATGTTATCACAAGAAATGTTTCAAGGCCAAAGATTGCCCGAAATGTCGCCGGATTGAAGCACGCAAAGCCCTTCTTACATGTGAATCTCCTGCTGCATCATGTAGCCAACTTGACTCGAGCCCACAGTGTTAACAAAAAAAGGGATTTTTATACCAGATTCTAAATTTTTATTTTTTTTTAATATATGTGAACTTTTATAAATTAAGGAACTGTTGGTGCCATTATCTGGCCAAACTTGCACCAAATCTATTGTATAAAAGTTTACAAAGCATCCTGTCATTTAAACAATTTCAGCTTTAAAGCAATTTTTTTAAGTTTTAATTTATTTATTTTTTCCTTCTTCTTCGGAAGGTTATTCGTGTGTATTTGTTGTCTCTTCAGTGCCACTATGATTTGTCACTTATGGCAATATTTAATCAACTAGGTCAACTGGGAAAGTGCACATATGTTTGGGGGATTTTTTTTTTTTTAAATTTTATTTTATGTATAAAGGGTTTTTATGTTATGTAAATACTTTTGACCTTTTCTGTTTAAAATTGAATGATGTATATTTTGTTTGTCCCCCCCCCCCCCCCCCCTTTTTTTTTTTTTTCTTCTAAAGAGTGTTGCACAATCAAAAGACTTTATGCTGCTATTTAAGAGTACTGTATCTCGGGGAAGGTTTTGTTTTGTGTGATCATTTTTGTTGCACTGAGCACTGAAGACTTTGTATGTTTGAACAGATGAGTTCAACAAAATTGACCAGAAATTATTGAATGAAGTGTATGTTTGACATTTTTATGTACAGCTTTTGTTACAGTGTCCAACTTCATTATTAAACCAGACAAACCTAAAAATGCGGCTTATATTTTGTGTTGAAAGTGTTAGTCACCGTAAGCAACAAACACTACATCATAACATGATTTTGATGCACATATGTTGTAACTTTACTCAGTGAGAAACCATAGAACACACCTCTCGTGCCTATCAGACAGACCTGCCACTAGAGCCACTACCTCTTTAAGAGCTTTTATTCATATATTTTTTTATTTTTTTTTTAACACCAAAGATTTTTACATTAAATGTAATGATAATGAATGCAACAAATACATTGCATAAAGAAGCATTGGATGTGGTGTTTTTTCCAGAAGCAGCAACAGATTGGCCGAGAGCAGCTTTTGCCACGCATGCACCTTGTGTCTCTAAACTGTTGGAGAAGTGGTCAGGATAAGAGAAACCTGCTACATGTATGTTGGGACTACCCAGAGGGGCAGTATTTTGGACAAAACGCTACATAATTATTTAATAGTTATCTGATAACCTCCTACAGTCATGCTCCTCAATCACTTTCAATGCTCACTCAGACCTTAAACTGTCAATAACCTTGAGACATTTGAGAGTAATTTAGAGCATGTGAAAAAGTGCTCCCATTGTTTTGCATTTCTGTGGACACTGTAGACTAGATTATACAGATCAAGGACTTGATAATCTTACATCAAGACCTTAAAGTCTATACCACCAGATGGTTCTCTTGGCTGGAGTTCCTCTCCTTCCTAGGATTTGTACTCCCAGATGCCTACTGGCCTAAAGTGTGTTCAAGGAATGGAGGTGACTGGGAATCTTGTCTCCTTCTCTTGGATTGTTCACCTTGAGACTCTCTTTAACGGGGTTTTCCAAATCTCCTCTTAAACTATTATATTTCTACTGCTTATAATATAGTGTCTCATACTGTCCTGTTCCCTCCCCACCCTTACCATGTCTAAGGACGAGGTGGTCAGAAACATGTAAGGTAGATTATATAATTTTTCTTTTATTTTCCTCTGTCTATGTACTTTGTGGAATAAACCTGTTTGGGTACCTGTAATCAATTGGGACCTCCTGCAGGTGGATGGGTCCATCCTCTAGGTGCTCACATTCTCCTCAGCGGCTACGACACAGGCCGCTGTCGCTCCGCCCTTTTAAGTACATATTTTTGATCACACAATGCAGACACTTCTGATCACTAGATTTGGCTATTTCAACCCTCCCATATATGATATTTATACTAAGGATTGACCAATTATCGGTTTTACCGATATTCTGTATTTTCGGAAATATCGGTATCGGCCAATAGAGATACCGATATTGCCGATAATACATACCAGGACCGCCGGGCCCATTACAAGCTCGGTGGTCCTGGAGGGCCCACAGCAAGCTGTTACCTCCCAGCAGTTTCCTTCTTTTTCACGTGTAAATCTCGCAAGTCCCGCGGGCGCAGAACGTTGCCACGGGTTACCATGGCAATGCTCAGTGCGGCATACAGGCCACGAGATTTACACTGTGAGCTGCTGGGAGGTAAGAGCTTGCTGCGGGCCCTCCCCTACTGCTCAGTACATGCCACTGGATCACCAGGGAATGCCATAGCCCCCCTCCCTGGCCAGGTAACCAGCAGGGAGGGGGGACAAAAAATTGAATGAAACATAAATATTAAAAATAAAATTTAAATAATAAATGCCCCCCCCTCCCGCCCATTTTACACAAATTGCATCCCTTCACAAACACAGCATTCATTATATACACACACTCTGCATTATATACACACTACACAAACACACTCTGCATTATATACACACTATACAAACACACACTGCATTCATTATATACAAACACACACTGCATTATATACACACTATACAAACACACACTGCATTCATTATATACACACACACTGCATTATATACACACTACACAAACACACTCTGCATTATATACACACACTATACAAACACACACTCTGCATTATATACACACACTATACAAACACACTCTGCATTATATACACACACTATACAAACACACTCTGCATTAAATACACACACTATACAAACACACTCTGCATTATATACACACACTCTGCATTATATACACACTATACAAACACACTCTGCATTATATACACACACTATACAAACACACTCTGCATTATATACACACACTATACAAACACACTCTGCATTATATACACACACTATACAAACACTGCATTATATACACACTACACAAACACACACTCTGCATTATATACACACTACATTCATTATATATACACACTACATTCATTATATACACACACACAATCTGCATTAAATACACACTATACAAGCACACACTCTGCATTATATACACACACACTATACAAACACACACACTGCATTCATTATATACACACACTATACAAACACACACTCTGCATTATATACACACACTATACAAACACACACTCTGCATTATATACACACACTATACAAACACACACTCTGCATTATATACACACACTATACAAACACACTCTGCATTCATTATATACACACACTCTGCATTATATACACACTACACAAAGACACTCTGCATTCATTATATACACACTCTGCATTATATACACACTACACACTATACAAACACACACTCTGCATTATATATACACACACTATACAAACACACACTCTGCATTATATACACACTACATTCATTATATACACACACTCTGCATTATATACACACTATACATACACACACTCTGCATTATATACACACTATACATACACACACTCTGCATTATATACACACTATACATACACACACTCTGCATTATATACACACTATACAAACACACACTCTGCATTATATACACACACTATACAAACACACACTCTGCATTATATACACACACTATACAAACACACACTGCATTCATTATATACACACACTGCATTATATACACACTACACAAACACACTGCATTATATACACACTATACAAACACACACTCTGCATTATATACACACTATACAAACACACACTCTGCATTATATACACACACTATACAAACACACACTCTGCATTATATACACACTACACAAACACACACTGCATTATATACACACACTATACAAACACACACTCTGCATTATATACACACTATACAAACACACACTCTGCATTATATACACACACTATACAAACACACTGCATTCATTATATACACACACTATACAAACACACACTGCATTATATACACACTACACAAACACACTCTGCATTATATACACACTATACAAACACACACTCTGCATTATATACACACACTATACAAACACACACTGCATTCATTATATACACGCACTATACACACACACTCTGCATTATATACACACACACACTATACACGCACACTCTGCATTATATACACACACACTATACACACACACTCTGCATTATATACACACACACTATACACACACACTCTGCATTATATACACACACACTATACACACACACTCTGCATTATATACACACACACTATACACACACACTCTGCATTATATACACACTATACAAACACACACTCTGCATTATATACACACACTATACAAACACACACTCTGCATTATATACACACACTATACAAACACACACTCTGCATTATATACACACACTATACAAACACACACTCTGCATTATATACACACACTATACAAACACACACTCTGCATTATATACACACACTATACAAACACACACTCTGCATTATATACACACACTATACAAACACACACTCTGCATTATATACACACACTATACAAACACACACTCTGCATTATATACACACACTATACAAACACACACTCTGCATTATATACACACACTATACAAACACACACTCTGCATTATATACACACTATACAAACACACACTCTGCATTATATACACACACTATACAAACACACACTCTGCATTATATACACACTATACAAACACACACTCTGCATTATATACACACACTATACAAACACACTGCATTCATTATATACACACACTATACAAACACACACTGCATTATATACACACTACACAAACACACTCTGCATTATATACACACTATACAAACACACACTCTGCATTATATACACACACTATACAAACACACACTCTGCATTATATACACACACTATACAAACACACACTGCATTCATTATATACACACACTATACACACACACTCTGCATTATATACACACACACTATACACACACACTCTGCATTATATACACACACACTATACACACACACTCTGCATTATATACACACTATACAAACACACACTCTGCATTATATACACACACTATACAAACACACACTCTGCATTATATACACACACTATACAAACACACACTATACAAACACACACTCTGCATTATATACACACACTATACAAACACACACTCTGCATTATATACACACACTATACAAACACACACTATACAAACACACACTCTGCATTATATACACACACTATACAAACACACACTCTGCATTATATACACACACTATACAAACACACACTCTGCATTATATACACACACTATACAAACACACACTCTGCATTATATACACACACTATACAAACACACACTCTGCATTATATACACACACTATACAAACACACACTCTGCATTATATACACACACTATACAAACACACACTCTGCATTATATACACACCCTATACAAACACACACTCTGCATTATATACACACACTATACAAACACACACTCTGCATTATATACACACACTATACAAACACACACTCTGCATTATATACACACACTATACAAACACACACTCTGCATTATATACACACACTATACAAACACACACTCTGCATTCTATACACACTATACAAACACACACTCTGCATTCTATACACACTACACAAACACACTGCATTCACTATACATACACTACACAAACACACATAGCTCCCCTGTCTAAACACACTGCATCCACTACATGTGGCATGTATATTTTGTGCATTTACGTTTTAGAAATAGTTTATTTTTTCAAAATGGTAAATGTACAGAATATTGGCAAGCTATCTGCCTGAAAGTTCAGATTATCGTATCGGTATCGGCTCTAATGGTTTGCACTGCAGTACAATACCCAGAGGTGTAAGCAAGATGTTCTCAGCACCCCACCCCGATGGCATCGTGTATTGGGCCAGTGAGGCAGATCTTTCATGTCCACAGAGACAGATCTCCCTGCCACCGACCAATGGAAGGGAGGAGCTACCTGTTTCTGCCAGCGTTATCCAGTGTGAGTGATAATTTGATCTCCCCTGTTAGCTTAGACCAGGGGTAGGCAACCTTTGGGACTACATCCCCCATAATGCTCTTACACCCATAATGCTGGTAAAGCATCATTAGAGGTGTAGTCCAAAACATCTGGAGTGCTGAAGGCTGCCTATGGCTGGCCTAGGTCCATGGCAACCTACCTGGCAGTAGGCTACAAAAGTCTACATATAAAATGGAATGTATTGTTAAACACATTTTGTGTATTGTTCCAAAAAACTTCTAGCAGCAACTGAATCTGTGTGTGTGTGTCTGTCTATCTACACGTCTTGAAGATTTAGCTTTTTCTTTATAAATCTCCTCCTTCAGCTTTTAGTAAATCTTTAATATGTAATAGACTTCACTGTAATTTTGGATGTGCTGACAATCAGATTTCTGGATCACTAATTCTACTTAGTTGTTTAGTGATTTGGGGTATTTCAGATGGGACAGCCATGCTACTTTAATAGTTTTGTTAAATGGTTAGATGTCTTGCGCCATCTAGAGGCCGTTTACCACCTAACATTTGTGGGTATACTGTACATGCATTTTTCGATGTTTCAGCCAAGAGGCATGCAATTTCAATCAATCCGTTGTAAAACCTCCATGTGAAGAGGTAAATAATCTCTCAAGACTCTTTAGTGGCAAAATTTGCTTCAGTAGGTAATCATCACCTGACACAAAATGGCTTCTGTAATCCTTATGTCATTTTATAATCTTTACAATTTTCTATATCATGTATTTTAGATACATGTAATGCCACTTAAAGCAACATGCATCACTTTGAGACAACTGAATCCTAAAGTTGCCTCACTCTGCAGGTAAATGATTTTTTTTTTTTTTTTTTTAAAACCTGCTTCTTTTTATGCTTTTCTCACTCCAGGGGAGACACTTTTCTAACCAAATTAGTGTCCTATCCCTAGGAATGCCGTAAATGTGCATTAGGCATGCCTGACAGATTTACACGTTTACTGTTGGAATATCACTTCACCTTGCAACATGCTGATAGGGGGACAAGAGAGGAAGTCAGATCACTGTAATCATGCAAAGCAGGCCTGAAACTGAGGAAGGGCTAAAGAAACTCCCCTGGTTGAGAGGCGTAATTAACAGTGCAATCGGACTAGGTTTAAAGTGAGCTTATACATATTTATTAATACTTTCAACTTTTTTCTTGTTTTTATTTTGGTTTGTTTAAAAGTGTCTGCTTCCTGGTTTAAAAAAGAGAGAAAATTGCGCATATCCCTTTAACGAGCAAGAAAAAGGTCACCCGTTGTCTTTCGATAAAATGGAATGCTAAATAAGACTTGACAAGATAATATCAACTTTCATACAAATGCTGATCAAGCGACTCTGTTTGGTGCATGAAGGTTTCATAACCGGATACTGAGCAGGAGCGAAACATAAAAGGAAGCTTGCGTATTCCGAAGATCTTTTCACAAGGTCTGATAAAGCAAAGACCTTGACCATAGAGAGGCCCTCTGCAGCAGTCACATACCTTAAAGCTTGGGAAAAATATGAAAACAATTGTATCTCAATGATCATGCAAGCATAATTCTAAAATATCCCTTTTTGAGATATGTGCCTACCTACTTAACATGACAGAAAACCTAAACCCTTGTGTAAAATATAAATATACATTTTCAGATCTAGAGCATTTGTAAGCAAATAAGGAACTGGCTCTTTTGCTCGATCTAAAAATCGTAGCCTTAATTATTGACTTTACTTTCTACAGAACATGCTCCTCCATCCAATGCATTGCTGAATTGTACAACTTCCTGCTCGTGTTTAATGAAAATGCTCAACTTTAACGCCTTAAGGACCAAACTTCTGGAATAAAAGGGAATCATGACATGTCACACATGTCATGTGTCCTTAAGGGGTTAAAGGATCGCTCCATACATCATAACTACTAAAGCCTGGTGTAGTGGTTATGATGAAAGGAGTACTCTGAACCCACACTGTGATAAGGTGGCAAACAGTTTAGCAAAGATTTGCCCAGATACCAGGGTCCCTGCCGAGTTCTGAGGTTCCTTATAACGCTTGTGACATGTTTCTGCAGAAGATGGAAGCCTATCCCAGTCACCATTTATTGGAGAGCATCAAATGACCACTCAATGAATGACCTAACACAGAATTGATATAACCACCTTGGATCTGTTGTTCAAGGTTGGCTAATGATGTCCCAATGACAAACCTGTGGTTTAAACTTTAAAACCAAGCACCATGACCACTTCATATCACTAAAGTGGTCATGGTGCCTGAGTTACTTTTTAATATCCTTGCTAAAATCATATTGACTTGATATTAAACTGCACATCTAATGGGAGGAAAACTGTATTAAACTTTCCTATAACTGAAGTTTAAGTTCTGTTTAACCTTTTAATGGCTCACTATATCACTTACTTCTGTAGTGTTTGCTTGACTTCTTCTGGTATAACCGCAGAATATTTCTCCGTGCTGTTTTTACTGAAAGTGAGGGCTGCCAAGTCTGCTAACCTCTGGGGTTCAATGTGAGTGTTTTCTCTCCAGAATAGGGGGTGCATAGCATTATTGCCAACACGCAGGTATTTCAGCTGAAGCTTCAGGGCACCACAGGGCAAAGCTGGTAGTTTATTCCCTTCTATGTTAAGAAACTCCAGTACCCTAATAAAGGGGCAGAATTTTTAAAACACAGTTAGGAATTTGAGAAAGTAAAGTTTGTTTTCCTGAACTATAAAATGCATATTTCATCTAAGAGAGCACAAAAAAAAGCCTAAAAAATGTGTTAACATTATTCAAAATAATTCAGCATATTAATAAATCGTAACCATATATCCTGATTTTTGTGTTAATTTGATATTTGCCAGAATCCGATGGTTTCTTTAGTCCAATCTTTTTGAATATGTGTAAATTCATACTAGGCACAGTTAACAGACAGTGGTTTAAACGAGACTTCAAAATGTCATATAATAAGTTTCATGGTAGGTGGGTTGTAATCTACAAAAAATCTTAAAAATTGCTGAAAAAACAAACTGTTAAAGGAACAGTCCAGACACCTATAGATCAGTGGGGGCGAGGTGAGGCCACTGCTAGTCATTATTATGTGAAGTTCATCAAGGTTGAAAAAAAAAAATATCTATTTTAAATAGTTTGCTGTGATCCAAGTGACGTTTAACTCCAATTTACATCATTAACAACTATGAGAACTAAGAGATACAAAAGAGGAGAGTAAAAAAACAAAACACATATAAAAAATATATATATGGGGGGGCGTGGCTTGCCGTGCATGGAGTGAGTCGCATATCGCCGGAGCTCCGCGAACCCGGACCACAAAGCCCCTTATCTATGCCACATTTCACCTCTAAAATGGGGAAAACTAAGCGCCAGGGCACCCCAGGACCATCGGGCTCGAGTCCAGTGAGGAAAAACGCCGGACCGCTAGATGATTTTCTAGCATACCCGGACGGCCCCCGAGCCGCGAGACACGCGGACAAGATGGCGGCCGCGCCACCGGACTTGGACAATACTGCAGGCCCGGAGTCGGGCCCGGCGGGGGGCGACCAGCTAGCACACATTACTGCTGAACTAGCGTCCATATCTGCCAACATGCTCTCCAAGGGCGACAAAACTGCGCTTGTGGCGGAGCTGAGGGCGGCGATCAGGGAAGAGATCCAAGAGGTACGTAGGGACCTCACTGCCCTGGAGGAAAGAGTCACGGAGCTGGAAGGGGAGAATATCAGGGCCATCCAACACTCCCAATCCGCTGACCACGCCACTGCTAGACAGGGCTCGGTTCTGCTCGAGCTTCGCAGACAGGTGGAGGACCTGGACAACAGGGGACGGCGTAATAACATAAGAATCAGAGGCCTGCCGGAGGTTGAGAATGAAAACCTAGGCACGACCCTTACGCAGCTTTTCACCCATATTCTGGGAGAAGATGCCCCAGAAGTTTACCAGATAGAACGAGCCCACAGGGCCCTTCGTCCCCCCAGGAGAGATGGCCTCCCACGTGACGTTATCTGCTGCCTACTGTCCTTCCAGCTTAAAGACGCCATCATGAGAGCAGCACGTGCTCAGACCATCACCTTCCAAGATGCCGATGTTTCGCTCTACCAGGACCTGTCTACCCTCACCCTGGACGCAAGAAGGGCGCTGCGGCCACTCACGCATATCCTCCAGGAGAAACGCATACCCTACAAATGGGGTTTCCCCTTCAGCCTCCAGGCCAAGCGGGGGAACACGTGGTGCTCCCTGAGGTGGCCCAACGACATACCCGGCTTCCTGAGATCGATGGACCTGCCACCTGTCAACGTTCGCAATTGGATACTGGACCATCCTCTGCCACGCCCGGACCACCCTGAGGTTCCAGAGCCGCTCCGCAACCGAGCACGTAACGACACGCAACCTATCCGCTGGGGAGGCCCTAATGGGCCCGAAGAATAATTGAACCCGTTTTGATCCCGACCCCGGTGTTACCTGGCCCTCCAGAACTGCCCCCGTATGATGATGTGCCTATCTGAAAGCATCGACGACAGCTAAGTACACACACTGAACCTCATGTGGGGGGCATAGTTATTACCCTCTCCACGCAGGCCATGGGGACCCGGGGCCGACATTTTGGGGACACTCCAGATATGGGGGGGGGCTCTCTTTCACACACCGTTTATTGCTTTTGGGTGGGGAGCGGGAATAGGCCCCCACTATCTTGTATCGGGACTGCCCACCGGCGGATTTTTTCCCGACCAGGGGACTGGGGTACTATGCCTCATTCTGACATCCGACTCCACCAGGGTCGGAGATCGGGACGCTACCCAGTTTTCAGCCCAGAACCGCCCGACTGCCCACGCCGAATGGCGAGACCTCCCTTAATTTTACAGGACTCCCTGGAACCGTTAGCTGCTTCAACAGCTAGAATTGGGGGGGTCCAGTGTCAGGTTGGGGTGGGGCGCTGGATGGGAGGGGGGAATTGGGAGATTCTGGTTATGAGTGTTATATTGCATGCCAACTACATTGTAGCCCGTTATGTAAGATACTAGTAAATTCGCCACTGTATGCATGTCTTAGCCTGTATAACCACCATACACCCCACCCTTCTGAAATTGCCATTTTCCCGGATCTAGCACGTCCCCTTGCTGTTGATGGAGCGGCCGCCCGCTCCTTAGTTGGGGGGGGGGGGAGGGGGGCTTGCGGGGAGTTTCGAATGGGCCTGGGAGTTGCACGCTGCACGGGGTGTTACAAATAAGATAGTGAGCAGCCTGCACCGCCCACGCCCTGTCAGACACGGTACGATCCCAGGATAGCCGTTATACCGGTTGCGCCCCGTAATGCCGCAGTTCTCAATGACCACGGGTACTGGCGGACCTCCCTTTGCCCAGTGGCTAAGACATGGGGAACTGTGAGCATAAGGGGAACTTTGCTAAAGGTTTATTTACTGTTAAATCTGAATAATGTTGCCTGTACTGTACGCTCTCTGCAAAATTGTTCTCCCTTTCTCAGTATGTGTGCAATTTCCCTGCCCGCGCATCCCTCCCCTCCCCCCCCCCCCCCTGTTTCGCCCCGACCGACTGAAGTCACCCCAAGTTCCGGATACTGAGTCCATTCTTGGAACCCCGCCCCCCCAGCCACGCTTGGGACACCCAAGAGACGTCCCCCCCCCCATGGAAACCAGCCTGACGAGACAGGGCGCCCCCCCGGCCCCGACTCCCGCCGTACCACGGCTTAGCCCCCTGTTCCGCCCCACGCCAGCCCGCACGGAACGCCCAACGTCTGATGATTCCGTAGCCCCTCAATAAGACCGTTGACTTCACATATATTGTTTATTCTATGCGTCCTGATTCGCATGACCCCTGAGTGTTGCTGTCCGCCCCTAAGTGGTCCGGGGGAACGTGATACCCGGTACCACCTGACGGACCACATACACGTGACTTCCTAGTCCCCCAGCAACGGACCCACCTGTATATTAGGTCACCCATACCTGACCTAGGGCCACGGTTGCCTATAACCCCTGACTCAACCCCGGACCCGACCCCTATCTACTCCCCCCCGTATCGCCTTTCCTTCCTCTACCCCCCTCCCCCCCCCCACGCGTTCCGTGCCCGAACACAGCCATGGCATCGAGCTATCTGCCCTCGCCTTTGCTCCTACGAACGCATAATGTTCGAGGCCTTAACTCTCCCGAAAAGAGGAGACACTTACTACGCTCCCTCTGGGCACAAAGGACCTCTGTGGCATTTATTCAAGAAACACACTTACAAGGTAAAGATGCCCCCCTGATTAGCGATAAACGATTCCCCCTAGGCTACTACGCCAATCACCCCGAAGCCAAACGAGCGGGGGTCGCCATTCTCTTCTCCCACAACACCCCTTTTGTCAGCTCCGCCTCGCAGGCAGACCCCCTGGGCAGGTACATATTTGTCAAGGGTGAAATCGCCGACCATAGGTACACTTTCGCCACGGTGTACTGCCCTAACAAGGGTCAACACCGGTTCTTAACAAAAACCCTTGCACTATTAGAGAAATTCCGGGAGGGAACGCTGGTCCTGGCGGGCGATCTCAACATTCCTCTGGACCCGCGGATGGACTCATCCGCGGGCACCAGCACCATCCCCTCACACTGTATACGCCAGGCCAAACAATCCTTAGCTAGATCAGGCCTGATAGATTGCTGGAGGGTGGCGCACCCCGAAGACAGGGATTACACATGCTACTCAGCGGCCCACACCAGATACAGCAGGATAGACTATATATTCCTTGCACAGGAATACCTCCCCTTCCTGATAGACGCCTCCATTGGCATACAGCACGACTCGGACCACGCACCGGTCCAGGTTACAATCAAATCTCCGCTCTTTAAACCCAGTGAACGCCACTGGAGACTTAATGAAAATATCCTGACTGACAATGTTATCACCACACAAGTAGCCCAGACACTGACCCAATACTTTGAGGAAAATACCACACCAGATGTCGCCCCCCTCACTATATGGGAGGCACATAAATGTGTAATACGGGGACACTTGATCAGGCTATGCACTCAACGGAAGAGGGAACATGGCGCCAAAACCCAAGCTCTGATACGTGAGATTTCCACCCTAGAGACGCGACATAAACTTGACCAAACGGACGACACTTATCGACACCTCACGGACACACGTAGACAACTCAAGGACCTCCTATCCCAGAACCTATTACACACCATTCGCAAGTCCAACAGACACTTTTATGAGTTCTCTGACAAATGCGGTAGGACACTGGCACGCACACTGAAACAGAGACAGAGACTGCATCACATACACCAAATCAAAGGACGGGACGGGACAATGAAAAGGACTCCGACAGATATCCTGCAGACTTTCAGGCTCTTCTACGAAGAGCTCTACAATTTGGATACCACCGGCCGAAGTACTGACGCGCGCCAACATCGGCGCAAAATAGATGACTTCCTCACGGACCATATAGGCCGCACGCTCCCGGAAGACCTGGCTGAGGAATTGGAACAACCGCTCAC
This sequence comes from Pelobates fuscus, assembly GCF_036172605.1. Lineage (NCBI taxonomy): Eukaryota > Metazoa > Chordata > Amphibia > Anura > Pelobatidae > Pelobates > Pelobates fuscus. The sequence goes on along the minus strand of NC_086317.1, from coordinate 378,650,019 downwards.
GGTAGAGGAACTAGCTACTGCACTCAAAAGTTCCAAAACCCATAGGGCTCCAGGCCCGGACGGACTGCCCACTTCGTACCTGCGCAGGTTTAGGGACATACTGCTCCCATGCCTGGTGCAAGGTTTCAACTCTCTGCTAGAAGAAGGTCGGTTCCCAACTGATGCCCTACGCGCCACCGTAACGGTCATACCGAAGGAAGGCAAAGACCCCGCGGAATGCGGGAGCTACAGACCGATCTCCCTCCTCAACGCCGACCTCAAACTTTTCGCCAAAACCATAGCCATGAGGCTCTCCCGTGTGCTCCCCACCCTGGTCCACCCGGACCAGGTGGGATTCCTTCCGGGACGTGAGGCGCGTGATAACACCACCCGAGCCCTACACATGATCCACTCTGCCCGGTCGACGAAGAGGAACCTAATCCTGGTCTCCACAGACGCGGAAAAGGCGTTCGACCGGGTAGACTGGATGTACCTTGAAGCCACCCTCCGCCACATGCAATTCGGCCCTCATATCCGCTCATGGATCCTCTCCCTATATACGAACCCCACGGCCCGCATTCGGGTTAACGGCGCTCTGTCTGCCCCCTTTGCCATCCGGAACGGAACCAGACAGGGGTGCCCTCTGTCCCCCCTCCTGTTTGCCCTCACTCTAGAACCCTTCCTGGAGGCGGTCAGACAGGACGGGGGAATTAGTGGGTACAGACTCCACAACGTAGAACACAAAGTGGCCGCCTATGCGGACGATATGCTATTCTTTCTAGATAACCCCACAATCTCTTTTCCCAACCTGCTCCGAGCCTTTAGGACCTTCGGCGGTATATCCAACCTGAAACTTAACTTGAGCAAGTCGGAAGCCCTACCGATATCTCTCACGGCAGAGAAGGTCGCGCACCTAAAATCGCAATTCCACTTCTCCTGGTGTGACTCCAAACTTAAATACCTTGGCGTCTGGCTGCCCAATGACCTGTCACTCCTATACCGACTAAACTTTTTACCCATACTCGCGACAGTACAGTCAGACCTCCAACGTTGGAGGAACCTCTACGTTTCCTGGTTCGGCCGCATCAACGTGGTAAAAATGAACGTGCTGCCACGTCTCCTGTATCTGTTCCAGGCCGTCCCTATCACTATCCCCAGAGCATACTTCCAATCTCTGAACACAGCCATTCGGCAGTTTGTATGGAATGGGAAGGCGAGCAGGGTCAGCAGGGCGCTATTGGAGCGCCCCAAAAGCAAAGGGGGCGCGGGCCTCCCATCCCTTCAAGGATACTACCACGCGACACACCTACTCAGAGTGATAGACTGGCATGCCCACCCCACGGTTAAACTGTGGGTCCCCATGGAACATGGGCAGGCAAGGGGAGCGCTCCCTTCCCGATTATGGCTCAGCTCCCTCACGCTTTCCTCACTGCAAACAGGCAACCCCTTGATTGACGCTACACTACGGGTCTGGTGCTCGTTGCGGTATACACGTCAACTCACCTCCACTGACAGCCCCCTCACACCTATTACACACAATCCGGGTGTGGGAGGTGGTCTCACGCCAGCAGACCTACACTCATTTCCCGACCCCGACTGGCTTAGCTTCCGACAGCTCCTGCAGGGACAGCAACTTAGACCCCTCACGGACCTCTTGGGTGATAAGGTACCCACTGGACTGGATCACTTCCACTACGCTCAAATACGGGCTTACTATAAGACATTCCCAAACAAACAGTGCCTACACAGACCCCCCACGCAGTTCGAATCCCTATGCATCTCTAGAACCCACCCAGACAAGGGAATCTCAACGCTGTATGCGACGCTTTTACACAACGAACACCAGACACACCCCAGATATGTGACAAAGTGGGAAGAGGAGACAGGGACTACTCTAACAGCTCAGGAATGGGACAAGATCTTTATACTGACGCACAAAACCTCCATCAGCTCTAAAGTTCAGGAGACAGGCTATAAGATTCTCACGCGCTGGTACAGGACCCCTGATGTTGCCCACCGCATAGACCCTGGGATCCCTAATGAATGCTGGCGTTGCGGAGGGCCAGACGGCTCCTTCCTCCACATATGGTGGAATTGCCCTGATATTGTCCCTTACTGGACACGGATCAGAGAAGCTATCCGCCTTATAACAGATATCACCCTACCCCTCCACCCCCTCACTATGCTCCTACACCATACTGACATGTCAATCTCTGCCTACAAAAAATCCTTGCTTAGACACCTACTGACTGCAGCCATAGCGCTCATACCTACCATGTGGAGACAAAAGGGCGCGCCCACCTTCCAGCGGTGGCTAGACAGGGTTGGGGAGATACATCACATGGAATCACTCACGGCAGCCCTTCAAGGCAGATTAGAGAACTGTGACCACATCTGGATGCCATGGCTGTGGTACCTTATGATGGACGGGACCGGAGCCCGTGGATCCCCCCCCTCCCCCCCCCCCTCGTCCCCATCCCTTCCTCCCCCCACACCCTCCCCACTTACCTGCGATGAAACATAGGCTAACCGTTACCCAAGCCCTGCCCCGCTTAGACTGCCTGTCACCCATATCTCGACCTCGGATATAGGGTTGATGTCACCCCCCGACCTTGACTGTACCGGATCCAACCCCGACGAATGCCCGACACTACGGACCTTGTATGACCTGGACCCCTAGACTATAGACCCAGACGAACCCTACCTATACTCACCAGACCGCCCCGTAGACACTCCACGACCAGGTGTGGTAAACCGTCCTTTGAAACTGGGGACCCCACCTTTCCTCTACGTGACATGTTCCAGGCCGATACACCGGTAGCCCCAGTCACTGACAGCCGCAGAATCTGGAAACTCAACTACCACTATGGTCAATCTGAGAAACCCCACAGGTGGTCCCCACCTGGTTTCACTGTTTTGGGCTATATAACCTCACACCGCCCACCCGCGTTAGCCCCCTATGTTTCCTGAAACTACACGTACTTTACGCCCCGTTTCTGTTACCCTCATGCGAGACACAACTCATAATCAGGAGTGGGTCCCCACATGCCCAACGGGCTAGAGGAGTCCCTTCACTCCCTCCCATAGCACGATACAGGACATGCTCTATTGCCAGCGGGTATTGATGACCATGAACACCTGAATGTTTTCTAGCCAATGAATGTGCTTAGACTGTGTCTCCTTATTACGTGACTCACCAATGTAGTTGTAACAACGCTTGTGGTATATGTTGATACCGTGACCACCACACATGCTACTGTCTACGTCTGGGAGTCTTCCCCAGTACGCCCCATTGGTTCGAGGCATCCTAAATCTCCCCCACGCAGCACGGTACAGACCTCACGATGGTGTCAACCACTGGTTACAAAAATATGTACGTGCATGTCTACCAGTTGCTTAGTTTGGTTACTCTCAGGCACCCTATTTATGTCTTTGTTGTGATTTAATCTCGCCGTGTCATTACCACTTATGCCATTCATTTATGTTACGTTTTTATGCTATTGATGATGAATACGAACTAAAGCCTGTCCTTGTCGCTCGTTATGTGTAAATTGAAAATTGAAAATAAAGATTGTCAAAAAAAAAAAAAAAAAAATATATATATATTTCTAATTACCTGAGGTTGCAAATATCATTAGGAATTGATGAAATGCTATTGTAGGAAACATCCAAAACCTGTATGTATGGCAGCACAAACAGCCTGAAGAAAAAGTAAAAACATTTCTGATCAGTACAAATCTGGCTTCCGAAGAAGTTGGGATTTTCCAAGTTGAACAAATGACGAGATTTGTTTTTGAAATATAGTGACTATAGTTCTGACAAAAGCAAAATCGAACATTGCTAGGATTTTGACTTTTACGCAATTACATAACTAGAAACAAGCAAGTGACAAAAAAGCATTCATAAACATGAAACCGGTCTAATGTTTATATTGCTACAAAAACGAAAATATGGTACTTTGCCTGAGACCTGATGTGCTCCAACATACAACTCAGCCAATGAGCCCTCCTCAACCATCGCTCTACACCTGATCCCACCCAGAGACATACAATATCACAGTGGTCTGCTCAGCTCCAGTGGTCTTTAAGCTACACTAGTTATATCTTGCTGAAACCTATGTATAGCAACCCTTGTGTACGGTTTTACGCAACTTTCATATATCTACAGATCTATGCTATACCTACCTACACCTAAGAGTTTCTACCCTTATGTGTATGCTATAACTACCAACTATAGTAACTCTATCTTGTCTTCATTTATCCAGCATACTACTGTATATCAATCGGTTTTCCTTTACTGAGCACCCTAGTGAGTAAAACCTATGACGTACAAGCAATGATAATGATCTTTTTTTTGTTTCTCATATGGGTTCCAGTGACTTTATGGTGCAGCTCCACTTCGACCTAAAGATCAGCCACCTCCTCCGACAGAACAGGCAACTAAGCCTCAGATGCTGAGACACCATGAAATAGATGAGTAACGAAGACTTATCAGCAAATGATGTGTCTCAGAACTGACTGGGTCTGACAATATGCTATTTGGAAGCACTAAATTATTATATTTGAGTCGAGTATGGAGAAGTTCCAGAAAAACACATCAATACAGTATAGCAGTCAGGCCCTGCACCTAATGGGTGTTTTTAATGACAGGCCCATTAGAATTAATTAAAGAGTAATTAGAAATGGACCAAATATTATGGTAATATTAACCTCATCTACCTTCACGGGGTTCAAAAATCTCAAGACTTGCAGATGTTCAATAAATAATTTTATATTCTTACCCAATAGGAAGTGACGATAATAAACAAAATGATATTATGAAGGTTCTGAGCTTTTTCAGGTTCTGAATGCCGGAAGGGATCTCTTGTATTGGATTGTTTCTTAACTTAAGCACTTCCAAATTTTCAAGATTGTAGACCTAAGAATGAGATAACAAATAGAAACATAGAATGTGACGGCAGATAAGAACTATTCGGCCCATCTATGTCAACAAATAGTGCACATGTTTTATGTTGTAATATAGACTTTTGTTTCTCATGGGGGGAAAAAAACAATATTTTGAGATGTAGATACTCCCTGTTTCATATTTTCAGACTCATAATAGTGAAACATTAGTAAATGCTCTAAAAATGTCTAGCTTTCTGAAAACACATCTTTTTAACCCCTTTAATTTAAATAAAATTCACACAACAATAAGGATAGTAAATAAATAATTATGTCATGAGTATGTTTCCATTTCAGAAGCTTTGGATTTATTTCTTATTCTAATAATATTTGATCTTTTAGATTTAGTGTAAGTAGTCTAATCATTGTAGACCTTTGTTGCAATCTGTTTCACCATCTAGCTAATTTCTATTGTTGTGTGTAATTAATTTGAAACAAATAAAATCCAGTTTACATGACCAGCTGCCTAAAGAACATGCTCTAAAATGAATGCCTTAAAAGTTAAGTTTTCACATCACTGGATCCAGCTCTAAAATACACTCATTCAGCAGGTGACAATGCAACCGTTCATGCGTGTCTAATCCTTGTGCGCATACACAGTTACCTAATTAACAATGCCCACGGAAGGCTGTCATGTTATTGGGCACACAGACACACAACATGCAGACAAAGAATTCAAGTCATATCTAATTTAGATGAGCAAGCACATATATCAATAAGTTGGTATGCATATGCTCCCATTTCTTATGTGGTCATGCAGAGAATGGAGGAATCGGCTTTTTGAAACCTCCATCTGAAAGTGAAAAGTGACATTTCTCTTGATTTGTCCTTCACCCGTTGTAATGGTTTTAGTTCTCTCTTTATTTTAAGGGCAGCTTAAAAAATAATAGGTTAAAATATAAAGAGCTTTACTGCAAAACCGTCTCAAACAGCTCATCAACAAGCACCCCTTACATAGCTTTATATATCTGCCTAAAAAATAACATACAGTACTTTACATAAACAAAACATAAACACAGTCTCGCTTGGTTTTGGTTCATAACCAGCTGTATAAAAGAGAGTGAAAATATTGTAACTGTACAATACACAGACGATATGATTCAGGGTAATTACGCTATCCATTTATTGAAAAGCTGGATTGCTAACGAGATCTCAGTAGCAGACATTAGATAGCTAGTGACACGTAATTGACTGGGTTCTCCATCAATATAGTAAAGATAGAATCATAGAAAAACTAAGGCTGTTTAATTATTGGTAACCTACCTCTGTAGGGAAACATCGCAGTTCATTGAAAGACAAGTTAAGGTACAATAACGTGCCGTACAGTGGAGTCAGATCTGGGAGTTTGGATATAAAATATGCCTACAAGAAAAACAAAAAAACTGATTTGCAATCTATTATAACAGGTACAAATCTAATGGCTGGCATTAGAAATTCTGGGGCACATTACTAAATTGCTGACCGGCAATCCCAAGCAAGTGTAAACAAGAGAAAGGTTTGCCTGCCTGAAAAGTTTGTTTGTTCTATGCATTACTTCTCCCAGCAATTCAGTTTGTGCTTGTGGTTACTTCTCTCTGTCAGGCAAACAGTGGCTGAACCTATATTGTGTGATGCTTTGAGGAAGAAGAATAAAACAAGTATGCAATACCTTTAAGCTCAAGGCATGTCCTCCATGTACTATGCACTCCAGTATAGCAAGGTTGCAATGTGTGATGAGCACTTTATTATTATCATGCTCTGAATCTGAATCCATTGTTTGTGAATTATTATGGGATGCTTTTTCTTTTCCTGTAAAAACATCAGGTAATAGCAGATACGGAGCATTAAAAAGCATGAACACTTAGGAGTTCAGAATATAAAGAACAGGACGCTCAACCCCACCTCCTTCATGTTTGTTATTAGTGCGAACCCTGTGTCACATTTTTATAGATCACTAAATAATATTGGAAGAGATCAGTTAAACAGACTGGGTAGTTAAAGCAGTAAATAATGTACCTCCTGTATCGGGGTACTTTGACATTGTGGTGTTCCTATGGCCATATGGTGTGATCAAACCTTTTTACGCTTTTTATAAGACATGCAAAGGATTTATAAGTTCTGATGATATTAAGCTCTTTCCTTGCAAATCAACACACACAGGGGCATCCATTAACCCCTTAAGGACCAAACTTCTGGAATAAAAGGGAATCATGACATGTCACACATGTCATGTGTCCTTAAGAGGTTAAACTAGGAACTGTCGGGGGCAGAGCCTGACGCAGAAAGCCGGAGCTCCCGACTTCATCGCTAAATGAAGCTACATAACTCGGCGGGCACGGCTTTTAATCGAACCCGACAGGGTAATTAAGGTCAGGGGGACCCAGGGAAGCTAAACAACACCTCACCCGTGCGCTTACCCTGCCCAAACCCTGTGTTCCTTGCTGCGGCCTACCTGGAACGGAGCTGAGGGGAAGCGGCCGATCCCCTTGGGCTACGAGAAGGGACTCGGAACAGCGGCACTCCAACCCCCCCCCCCCTCTGGACCGGCGGGGGTCATCCCGGTCCCCCACAGAGACAGTACACTGTACTCACGCTCACCATACAGCGAGAAGACTCTGAATCAACCCAAAGATGGCGGAGGTCGGACGCCCACGAGGCGAGGACCTGGAGCAGGGGCGGCCATATGACTATGCCGCAGATACCCAAGCGAAGCTAGAGAAAATATTTAATCGCTTCTGGCGGAGACTGCAGCAGCGATGCACCGCACACACGGTCAGTCCCCAGCCGGGAGGCGAGACAGCTCAATCACAAGCGGTGAAAGGGCCTGCCGAGAGCCGGGCACAGAAGGAGACGCCTGCACGCAACACGCCACACCCAATACCAGGGTTGCCGCAGTCCGCAGGTCCCAGCACACGCCACCAATGGATGAGGGGTCCCAGGCCCCCCAGGGGACTACCCCCAAGGGACACACAGAAAGCCATAAAGCACCAACCTAAACCCACGCGACGGATCTACAGGGCCCATCAGTCGAACTCACCGGGCTCAACCCAGAAACCCACCAGACCACAGACCTTTGACAAGCCGAGGCAGAACCTCCCCCAAGCACGAGACAGGGCTGACTACTCCACCAAACTCCACAATGCGACCTTGGCAGCCAACGAGTCAAGTTACAAGGTCTGGATCGGGAGGGGAGCCTTACTGGGGACTTTAGGACTCTTACCTCTCCTCTGCCAGGGCTGCCAAGCACCCCTAACTTTATTCCCTGTGCTGGGCATAGGCTGACAGGGCACACGCATGCCAGGACTCACAGAGGCTCATACTTATAACCTCTGCCATAAGGGACACTGTCCAGGCCACACTGCAGCCTCATATACAGTGAATCACCAAAGTGAAGAACTTTAAAGAAGAACTCACGGTTTGACCGCTCTTACAATACTATTGTCAGGGGTAATATCTCACTACATATGACACACAGGCTCTCAAAAGGCCTGACACTCACTCACTTAACGAGACCAAGCCTGTCTGCCTGCCTGGCAGTTTTTCATGAATATCTCACTCTATATACACTTCAGACATCCACACTGCCTGCATGTTTCTCCTTCTCTTTTAGACTTAGCACCCTTATAACCATGCTCTTCCAATCGCTACGCTACACACACGGGTCATGTCACCTGACGGCCTTCCACATGCCACTCTCATGTTAATAAGCCTGTCTACCTGGCACCATCCTGAGACACACAACCTTTATTACACTCTTGTATTATAAGCATGTAACATTAACCACTCAGTAACGCCTGACTTACTAATGTTAAACCTGTTTTTGTTTCAACATATACTATGAAAATGTGCATGTTCTTCATATGTTACTTAATGCTTTAAACATGTTTTATTGATGCTTGATCACACTAATGTGACATATAGTAAGCCTGTCTGTATTTTTTCCTACATGCACAACCAAAATAAAGAATTAAAAAAAAAAAAAAAAAACTAGGAACGGTCAGTGAATTTCTTTTTTTTTAAGATTTTTATTCATTACAGTAATAGCAACAGTAAAGTCCACAAGCCAAGCGTTGTATGAAAAATCATGACTGAATCAATACACGACAAAGTGTTCTGTGCTAAAACAGACAGGACAGAGTTATTTACTAAGGGGTTTAATCACCGATCACGGACGAGAAGTGAATTGAAAATGGAATTTCTCAATTTGCACCTAAATAACTGATTTTGAAAAATTATCAAACTGATCTATATTAATGACTTGGCTATGTTATTCAGAATATTAGAACATTGGTTCTCAATTTACAGTTTACTAAATACATTTCAAAAAATGGAAACTACTGAAAATGGCTAATGGAATTGCAAAATATCCAAACTGGAAAACAATCGCCAACTAGGCTATTCCCTTGTCAGTTCTCCACAATTTTTAGTTTAGTAATTAAATGCAATTAGTGGCAGAGACAGCTAATTACCTGTATATTCCAGACTTTTCGTTCCTCCCATTCTTAACATTTCTTGCTGTCGTTCTGTTATAAAAGAAGCAATCATAAGAGATGGACATTTCTCAGACTTTAACCTTTAAATTGATGAAACAGAATTTTGTGAATAGATGTTCTAAACTGATAAAATGCTAAAAGAAATTGCACTTGTCATGGTACATGACACTTTATACTTATCTTTGTAACTAACATTTTATTAGTATTATCACAGATGTACCGTAATAAGTACAATAGAGTAGAAGAACAAATATACAATCTGCTGTAGTGGTTATAGTGCCCTTGGTGCCGTGATGCTGTCCCACGGCAAGAAGTCAAATCATTTTGCTATGGTTTGACAAATTACCTGAGTTCCCCCCGGGGACATGCGCTGCATCAGATATCTTCCTGCAGGAGAAGCCAGATGTTGCTATAGAATATAGCACAACTGATACAGGCTTAGAGCACTCAGCGGATGCTCTCAGCGGATGCTCTCAGCCAGTGAGCATGGTCCTGCTTTGCTCTATAGAGCAACTTAGATTGTCTAGCAAGAGGAAACTGGATGCAGGGAATGTGGTCGTCTGCATCTGGAGGAGCTGTAGTGGTTATAGTGCTTAGTGTGTTACTTTAAATTAAAGAAAACAATATTTACCTTATAAACTTCACTAGTGAAAATGCTATTAAATGCCTACATTTTAGGAAAAGAAAATATGGTCCCTACATCAGCTGTCAAAAAATTGTCAGCATATAAGTTTTTAGACTAACCACTGAATGACAGGGGTAAACAGGAGACCCTTCCTACAGATGGTTCTCCTGCTCTGTTAGAGTAACTATAAGCACACATATTGTACTTGATGTAATTACTCCCCTAGCAAGTGCTTCTCTAGGATTTATGAATGAATAGTTGCAGTTGTTTCTTTTGTTGCTATAAATGTCATACTCTACAATTCAGCTGCAAAAATAAACTTTAATGTGGAATTTACCAAGAATTTGCTGTTGCCATGGAATTCTTTTTGACTTCTGTGGTAAGTTCGATACTGGTAACACTACATTGTGAACCTTGTTTTGCTTCCTATTGTGCAGACTGGCAATGAACAGTTCTATGTTGCTGTAGTGTTGGCGAGACAAGGTGGTTTTGTGTAAAACGTCCGTTAGATCTGTAGAATGGTGATAGGATCTAGCAATCAGATCATTTAAAGTAAATTCTGGTGGTGGAGGCTCGAAGCGAAGATCATCGTTAGAGTGAGGGTGAACATGATTTAGTGACTTCCAGTGAGACTTCTTAGAGGGAAAGTCTGCAGGTCCACTATTTCTTTGTTCTTCATCTTGTGCCAGGTAAAGGGGAGAATAACTGTGTTCTTGATGGACTCTAGACTTGTTCCAGTGCACATGTTCTTCTGCACTATTTGTTCTGCTACCAAACGGTGTAGGTGCTGGCAAAATAGGTATACGCTCTGTGAAATGAAACACAAAAATTTACAGATATATATATTTAGATCTATTATTAGGAGCACCAAATAAAAAAAAACATTCACAATGGAGAAAAAAAACAAGGGAAGCTAAACTAATTGAGCCTTTTTCAGGAAGTGTGTAGGGAGACTGTGTGAGTCTCAGCCAAGAGGGTGTGTCTAGGGCTGCATAAACAAAGTTATTTAACTCCTGAATGGTACAGAGTTATGCAGTGAGACCACGGGGGCATAATCTCTACACCAAGACAACTTTATTAAGCTAAAGTTGTTTTGGAACATAGCTTGTCACTTTAAGATGGTTTGGAAATATATTTAAATATTAATTATATTACACGTTAAGAATAGGCCATTGAGCTAACATTTCAATTTGAGGAAACGGTTGCCATTGGGTTTCCAAGTTCATAATTAGGGTCCTTAACATAAAAGTTTTGAACACCAAGGTTAGAAACATGTATTTTTTCAAGGAATGGAGTGTACCAAAAGGTTATCATAAACACTTTTCCATTCAATCTGACTTAAAACTACTACTGTTGTTTTATATTATTCTTTTCTATCAATGTGTTTTCCTATTAATTTATTTTTTCGAATTAGCTCTGACTTCAAGTTATTGATGTTCAAATTTTGTATTTCACCTTATTTTCTTTAAAAACTATATTTGTGAGTGGGTCTAGCATGTCTGTCTATTTCCTGAATACATGTACTAATAGTTTGGACTTCTCTTCTAGCGGTATCAGAATATTAATAAGCTGTTAATTAGTTGATGCGTATCCCTTTTTGTAAGCTCACCTTTATGCTTGAGAGTCGTTGGTTTCTTTGCATCGAGCGAAGGTAGAATTTTTGGTGGCAGTGGTTTACGCAGAAGTTTTGGTGGCTCCTCACCACCTTTTATTGATAAACATGGTGCTTCCATCACTAAGGTAAAAAGAGAATGAAAGATGATTTAGAGGTCTAATCCTCAAACTGGTCTTCTATTTAGAATTCACAGAGTATGGGAGGATACAGAAGCTGCCGAAACAAAAATGAGAAATTGCTGGTGCAACACAGTAAAGAAAGTACAGTTCTATGGGACACTGCAAGCAACATTGATAATACAGCTCACTGCCACTGTAAAGGTTGCCAAGAACTCTGCATGCTGTCTACGAGTTCCTTGTCAAATCATTTGGGAGTAGATTGACAAAGACTGTGGTTCTCTCCTGCACCCAGAGACCAGCTCCTCTTTGGCCACATTGATAATGCAGAATTTATATTTCCACGTTATCAGTGTCAATTTAATTAAACATGGAGGACAATGATAGAGCCCTGCTCTCTCAGCCAATAACTATAAGGTTGCCTTTTTCAGTTACTACCAGTTCAGAATGTTTGGTTTGTATGGTTGTATCAGAGAGTTCTAAAGCAATAAAACCAACGTGAACAATATGTCTTTAAAAGTACACTCCACGGCCCAAATAAAATAAATCACTGATTAGTACATATATTGCTAATATAAACATACATGCATATAATGTTGTTGTTTTTTTTTAAATTGAAGATATTTTTAAATCCTTGCAAAAGCTTTAGCTCTCTTGTCTGCAGCTGTTGCAAGCCCGCCCATTCTAACCACGCTCAGAGTTTTGTGGCTATCCAATCACAGACTTCCCAATGCAGGTCAATGAGAAGTCATTACAAGGCAGGTGCTCTGGGCAATTGCTGTCTCTTGAGTTTAGCTCCACTGAGCAAACCAAACCAGGAAGTTACAGGAACAGTTATCTGATTAACAGCCAGGGGGTGTAACAAGTTTAATATATAAAAGTGCCAATTTCTATTCAAATCTGCACTTTTTGTAAAATAAAAAAAGAGGACACACTCTTTCTACATAAAGCATGTCAGCAAGCTAGAGTGCTTTAGGATCCAGAGTGTCACTTTAGACTATGGTAAATATACTTAAAGGACCACTATAGTCACCCAGACCACTTCAGCTCAATGAAGTGGTTTGGGTGCCAGGACCCCAGGTTTTAACCCTTCAGATGTAAACATAGCAGTTTCAGAGAAAACATGTAAATGTTGATTTTTTGGTGCATGATCTTTCATGGTCTTGTGGGGTCTTTCATACACACTGTTTTGCATTGAAATATTTGAATGCATTGGAAGAGTTAATTATTGAGGTAATACTAGAACTAGGGAATGTGCCTCCATTCTGAGGAAATGCAGGAGATTGGGGTAGGAAACAATGGGTTTATGTATACAGTGTAATTCCAGGTTAAAGTTCTACAAGAGGAACACTCGGGAAACCAGTGGAACGTTCCTTCTAATTGTTCTACACTCCACTTTAACACCTATGGCCTATAATTCCAAGTCATGCAGTGCCCCCTAATTCAAAATAGTCATGAAACCACTTACAATCCTCTAGCTACTATGGCTCTAGTTCCTTGTCCATATCACCATGTACATGCTGCCATTAAAGCCATCTCTATAATTTCACTGTTTGGACAGATTCAGAAATGGATCAGTATAAATGTAATTCAGAAACTTCAAAGGTTGTTAACATACATATCCCGGCAAATCTGTGAAAAATGTCATGATCATCTAATCCACTTTTCAATACAAACACATAAGGGAGATGACAGTATTAAGAAGTTGATATAAATCAGTTGTGAAATGTTTTCACAGCTCCCTGTAGATACATTGCCAGTGCCCATGGCTGCTAGTCCTCAGCGTTCCAGTATAGTAATATAGTAAGTGAATGACGCAGATCAAGTGCGGCACTGGCGCAAACTAAGTTGGAGAATGTCTATGACATGGTGACCCGTGTCACTGATATCATGGTTAATGCCGTCCAGAGCCTTACCCACCCGTTATCCTCTGGCGGCCTCCTCACCCGAGCTCACATTGCACCCGCTGCCGACCAGCCTGGCTTCGTCCTGGGACAAAAGGCAGAGCAACAACGGAGAGTCCATAGCAACCGGGCCCCAGGGCGCATGAGCAAGACCAGGGACAATCTGACAAACGGCCACTTGGGGGAGACACACTCCGAGTCTGGCATTACTGTTACACTATACATAGGACCATCTGACACATGGCCACTAGGGGGAGACACACTCCGAGTCTGGCATTACGGTTACACTACACATAGAACCACCTGACACATGGCCACTAGGGGGAGACACACTCCGAGTCTGGCATTACTGTTACACTTTACATAGAACCATCTGACACATGGCCACTAGGGGGAGACACACTCCGAGTCTGGCATTACTGTTACGCTATACATAGGACCATCTGACACATGGCCACTAGGGGGAGACACACTCCGAGTCTGGCATTACTGTTACACTATACATAGGACCATCTGACACATGGCCACTAGGGGGAGACACAGTCTGAGTCTGGCTGTACTGCTTCAATATAGAGCCTACCTGCACAGGAAACAGCTTTTAAATACATAACCAACAATTATAAAAGTAACACATTAATTAATACATTACGTGCTTAAATAAATGTGTAAGACTACTTTATTTTTTAATTTAAAATTCAGGGCTGATCTTTCCAGGACATTAAAGCCTTTCATTTAGTGATTTGCCAAAATGGGGCGTCAGAAAGTGTGTAACGATACTTTTTGTTTCAGTATGTAAAGATATCATTTGAAATATTCTCTGCCAATCTCTTTCCCCTTTCCGTATGCCTTTTTTCACGAGCTAATTGTGTGCGGGTGCTGTAATGTGTGTGATAAAAGCCATGTGCAAGGAAGCCGCTTGTGGTGTAGTTTGGGTGTGTAGGTAGGCTCATGTGATAAATGGGTGCGTGTGCTGTATGTGTGGGGAGGTTGTGTTTGTTGTGTGTGGTGAGGCTGTGCATGCAGCCCTGACCATGATGTTAAATATAACCTGTGTTTTAAAATTATTACAATTTCTGAATATATATAATTTTGCCGCACCCTTAATCTATTAAACAGACTTTTTTTTGGCACACATTTACTCACAAATGATACAATCCTCTCACATCTACTATCCCCAAAGAAGTTATCCAGAACCCTGGTGTCCCCATATTGCTTCATTCCCCCATGCTTTGCCAGGATAAAAAATACTCAATAAGCAGAATTAAATCACACCTCACATGGGAGAATGGAGAATAGATAAATGCTTACCTGTCCATAGAGGTGGCTGGGCTTAATGTAATATAGCAAAAAGAATTAGTGAAGTCAATATTCAGGCTAAGGTCAAGGATTACAGATGTATACGATAATGAGAGACTAGTCAAGTTGATACAGAAAGCAAAACAGTCAAAACAAGCCCAAAATTTGGTTAAACTAGGAATCAGTAAGTGCAAAATGAACACACTCTCAGATCACCACAAGTGGAACCATTAAAGTGTAAAAGTCAGCAGGCAAGGAGGGGTTTATATAGTCCGTCCTAAATATGTTGTGATTACCGTTTGTCATTCCATCAATGCCAAAAGACACACGGACGATGTTGCATTAGAATCCACGTCTGAAATAATGCAGAATGTCCTAGTATCATAAATAGATGGTGCCGTGTCCAAAACAATGCCGGAATGGTACAAGATAACTGACATGGATGTGTGCACTGTTAATGTTGCTAGAATGTCACCAATCTGGCAGTTCAATAAGGTCAATAATCACGAGGCTGCGTCCATCTAACAGGTGTTATGACACTTTGCCTCATATATGTCAAATATATGTTCCCAATGTATATTGACCAAACATATTGTCCACATGCCATACATATGTACCAGTCCCCCTCTGGCCCTCTCTCACATTTATTGGCTCTGCCTTTACTCCAGATACAGGCAGCATATCATAGAGAGACTAGCTCTCTCAAAGTTATTTACTGTAGTGAGAATTTAAGGCCAAGTAGCAAAGCTGGAAGCATAGCTGACTTCGAGAACATTTCCATTTTGACTATTTTGTCCTTAAATTTTAAATTCACTTTGAATTCCCGACAATTATCACTTTATTGAATAACCCTGTCTGTGTCCTGTGCCGAGCTGGAGATCCTTCTTGCTCAAGTAGCACTGCATGTATGAATTTTTCTATCTCTAGGAAATAACCATAGACATATGGCCTCCCCAAATACATACAGATGGCATCACTAAACACAATCAGAAAACCTCTCTGTAGTTTCATTGCTGATAACTACATGATTTTACTATTTCCTGACGGAAAGTCATGAGTTTATAAAGGACACATCAGCAAGTATTGCTTAAGCCTTTCTTTACTGAAACACAATAACAGCAAAGAAATAATACACACAGAGAAGAAAAATCATATAGGGTTTCCCTCAACCAATCCTAACACAGTTCCCTGTATAAGACCAAGCCCCCCACCGCCCAGTACTTCCTCCTTCTTTTCAGATTAACAAAGGCCAACAAAGTAAGCATCCAGAAACTACTGACAGTCCAAAGTGTCGCAAAAGATCCTGTTGAACAAGAACATTGGGAACCGGTAGCACGATCTCCATCAACTGCAAAGAACCACCTGAGATTCCAAAGGAAAACAGCGGGCAGAAACTCCAGACCAAACATAGTTTCTGCCAAATCATACTGTAAAGACAAAACAAAACCACACAGGAGCTCAGTGATTAGTTCTTAAACAAAGAATTCAAAGAAAGCTAGCTACATGGTAAGATGACCACAAAAATGAAATCATAAAGACAATAACAGCATACCAAGCACATTAAAACCATCATACAAATCAAACAATACAACAAAGCCATGCGAATGTAACCATCCCACACCACAAGTGTGCTCACCACACTTATAAAGAAACATGTGAATAAAACACATGCAAAGAAAGAAACAAACAAAGAATAATGCCAACAGTGAATGCATCTCTGGAAGATACAATTATCTTCCCTTTATATCTTTTAGAAAATTATAACTTTCCGTCATGAAATAGTTACAAGACACAGAGGCTCATATTGCAAGTTTAAAGCTGAGCAACGACTGAAGCAAAAACATTTAGAAGATTTTCCATTCCAAACACAAATCCCAGAAATGAATGGCCAGGATCACAGAATGAGTTCCCCCAAGATACAGCGGACCGCCGGAGTTTTTCCAGATATTGGGCCAACACATGCATTTGTGTGAAGACAAATGCATGTGTTGGCCCGATATCTTGAAAACCTCAGCACCACAAAGAAGCCCGCCAGCAGTTCCAGATAGTTGATCTGGAGGCGATAGTTTGATTTGGAGGTGAATTTCATCCAGTGCCCAACATCCTCTGGTCGAAAGACCTTCGCAATGTGCACCCCAACCATGAAGACTTGAATCTAAATCTATAATAAACCCCAGATAAGTTACGAATATGGGCCGCCCAATCCAGACGCACATCTTGAGGATCAACCAACAAAGTTTGTTATTCGTTTCACAATCAAGAACCACCATGTCTGCAAAAGAAGCACCGTCACACAGATGCACGACCTTTAGGCATTGAAGTACAAGGGACCTGGAAAAATAGCCTCAGTCGAGGATGCCAACAGACCAATAATCTGAGCCAAATGCCAGAGGGTGACCTGAGGCCAAAGGAGAGCCCTGTGCAACTCCTTGTCAATAGTCCGAACCTTGTATGATAAAACAAGAAAAAAATCTTAAAGCACTCACGAAATTAAAGCCAAAGGCAGATTTATTGGATCAGGAAAGCAAAGCAATGTTTTGACCTATAAATAGGTCTTTATCAAGCTTGATATTATCTCATGAATGCACTATTCTCCAATAACTCACATTCTAGTGAATGAAAAGCATTATGTTGAAGCTCTTCTATTTAATTACACATATGGTTTTCTCTCCAAAGGATGAAATGTGGTCACTGCGGAGTTGCTTATGCATGAGATTCCTATCACATATTTTTGTTAGAAAATGAGTGTGTGGATAATGAGTAACAGACAGCTGCACATTTAATCATTAGCTTCTTTTATTCTTTGTCTTTAAATTTGAGAAGTAGTTGGTTGTTAGAGTGTAGAAATATGTATATGATATACAAGTCCACATTACCAGCTTCAAGGATTGCTCAGTTAGACTGCACATGGAGAATGGTCTATATATATCTTTATATCTATATATAGAGCATTCTCCACGTGCAGTCTAATTGAGCAATCTTTAGAGCTTGTAATGCGGACTAGTATATCATATACATATTTCTGCACTCTAGCACCACAGCACCAACTACTGCTCCATTTTCGAAGACAAAGAACAAGACATGCTAATGATTAATTATATATATACTGATCAACCAGAACATTAAAACGACCTATCTAAAATTGTGTAGGTCCCCTTAATGGTGCCAAAACAGCACTGATGTGTTAAGGCATGGATTCCACAAGACCTCAGAATGTGTCCTGTGGTATCTGACACCAAGGCATTAATAGGATTACTTTTAGGTCCTGCAGGTTACGAGGTGTAGCCTCCATGGATTGGATTTGTTGTCCAGCACATCCCACAGATGCTCAATTGGACTGAGATTTGGGTTTTTGGAGGCCAAGGCAAAACCTTGAACTCTTGTCTGCAAAAGAGACCACTGCCATCAGGGAACAACATTGCCATGAAGGGGTGTACATGGTCTGCAACAATTTCTAGGTGGGTGTTAAGTGCCAAAGTAACATCCACATGAATGTCAGGACCCAAGGTTTCCCAGTGCGTAACATTGCTTCTGCCGGCCTGCCTTCTTCCCACAGTGCATCCTGCCACCATCTCTTCTCCCTGTAAATGACAAACACATATCTGGCTATCCACCTTATCTAAAAGAAAACGTAAATCATCAGACCAGACCGTAAATCATCAGACCAGACCGTAAATCATCAGACCAGGCAACTGTCTTCCATTGCTCTATGGTCCAGTTCTGATGCTCACGTCCACATTGAAAGCGCTTGCAGTGGACAGGAGTCATCATTGGCATTCTGACTGGTCTGCAGATACACAGCCCCAAAAGCAACAAACTGTAATGCACTGTGTGTTCTGACACCTTTCTATCATGGCCAGCATTAAGTTTTTCAGCAATTTGAGATACAGTAGCTTTTCTGTGTGATCGGACCAGAAGGGCTAGCCTTCACTCCCCACGTGCATTATGAGCCTTGGATGCCCATGACTCTGATGCTGGTTCACTGGTTGCCCTTCCTTGCACCACTCTTGGTAGGTTCTAACCACCGCATACTGTGAACATTCCGCAAGACTTGCTGTTTTGGAGATGCTCTGACCCAGTTGTCTAGCCATCACTGTCTGGCCCTTGTCAAAGTCATTTTTCCTGCTTCCAACACATGAAATTCAAGAACTGACTGTTTACTTGCTGCCTAACCTATTCCACCCCTTGACAGGTGCCATTGTAACAATGTAATAAATCATATTCACTTCCTCTGTAAGTGGTTTTAATGTTGTGGCTGATCAGTGTATAGTGGCTGGCACTTACCCATTTCCTTTGGTTCGTGTTGACTCCGCTGGGTTCTCATCATCTACCAACACCTACTTTAATCTGGTTTGTGTCTTTATTGAGGCTGAGACTGGGGTTCATCTGGCATGATAGAATCTCAGGCCACATCTATTTTATTATTTTCTAAACCGAGAAAATACTGGCATTAATTGTAAAATAAAACTTTAAAGGGTCAGTCTAAGCGTTAAAATAACTTAATGCTGAGAGTGACTTATACTTGCAGCACCTGTTAAAACAGCTGTAGCTATACCTTTTATAAAATGTTACTTCCTTCGTTACAATTTTGTCTAATTTGTAAATGCAGCATTTGTGTGCTACAGGCACAAGTGGGAGGGATCTTCCTCTACTCCCAAGAGAGAACTGAGCTGCAGGCACAGAAATGCTCTCAAGAATATACTAGACTCCATTAACCAGATTGAGAGGATCCTGATTGGTGGAGTCTCTTCCTGGTTTAGGAGAAATCTTTCTGTATTTGCAGAAAGTCTGTCTATGCAGCTAGTATGAAGATAAGCATGTGTTTTATTTTAATATTTTTGTACTTTTTTTTAAAATCTTTATATTGCACTAAAAAGAGGGTCATCGTTTGTCAAATGTTTCCCTTTATACCATAGGTAAGCATTGTGATTGGCTGAGATCATCATTTCTGATGATGTCGGCCAAACAGGCAGGGCAAGTCAGGTGGGGGCCAGCGTCGGAAGACCCGAGCAACACTGCAAAAAAAGCGATTAGTTTAAAAAAAAAAACTTATTTAAGGGGAGCAAGGGGGTGGGGGTGGGAATGGGGCAGGGACCCTACATGTATTTTTAACACTGTAGGGTCAGAAATACCTATATGTATTCCCAACCCTATAGTGTTACTTTAAGGCTTAGGGCAGTGGTTCCCAAATTTTTTTAGGTTCAAGGCACCCTTAATATTTTAATATTTTTCCAAGACACCCCAAGTCAAAAAAAATTCTAGGTTGTATATATGTACAGCGCAGCGGCATATATTGGGCCCCTGTTAGGAACAAATGCTTGCCATTCAAGCGC
This sequence comes from Pelobates fuscus, assembly GCF_036172605.1. Taxonomy (NCBI): domain Eukaryota; kingdom Metazoa; phylum Chordata; class Amphibia; order Anura; family Pelobatidae; genus Pelobates; species Pelobates fuscus. Next base: position 378,629,736 of record NC_086317.1, on the reverse strand, counting down.
AGATCCAGAACCTAATCTTGGGAGAGGTACTGGTAGATTATTTAAAGAAACAATCCAGGCACAATAACTACTACATCACTTTGTAGTGGTTATGGAGCTAGTAGTGCCATAGTGTCCTCCCAGAGTAAGTAGTAAAACTGTTTAAGAACAGTTTGACAATTTACCTGGGATCTGCCAGGATAGAGGCTATTGAAGAGGATAGGGGCAGTAGTGTGTGTGAGGGGTGCAGTGTGTGTGTGTGTGCGAGGGTGCAGTGTGTGTTTGTATGTGGGGCAGCTTGTGCATGAGGGGTACAGTGTGTGTGTGTGGTGGGGCAGTGTGTGTGTGGGGGCAGTGTATGTGAGGGGTACAGTTTGTGTGTATGGAGGGGCAGTGTGTGTGTATGGGTGGACAATTGTGTGTATGGGAGGGCAGTGTGTTTGTGTATGTGGAGTAGTGTGTTTGTGTATGGGGGCAGTGTGTGTGGGGGGCAGTGTGTGTGTACAGGGGAGTGCAGTGTGTGTGTGTGAGGGGTGCAATGTGCATATATATGGGGGTGCAGTGTTTGTGTGTGTGAGGGGAATAGTTTGGGGGTGCAGTGTGTGTGTGGTGCAGGTTCTATAAGGGATACAGTGTGTATGGAGGGCAGAGTGTGAGGGGTACAGTATGTGTGTATGGGGGCAATTGTGTGTATAGTTGGCAACTGTGTTTATGGGGGACAATTGTGTGTATAGGGGCAGTGTGTGTGTTTGGGGGTAGTGTGTTTGTGTGGGGGGAGCAGTGTGTGTGTGGTGGGGTTATTGTGTGGTGTGGGGTCTCCCCCGCCGACGTCAGCGGAGCCGAATGGGCATGCGCAGCAAGTGCCGCGCGCGCATTCAAGCTTTCAATAGGAAAGCATTTTTCAATGCTTTCCAATGGACGCTCTGCGCGATGGAGGCATAATATGCCTCCAGCGTCGCAGATGCGCCTCTAGTGGCTGTCCCGGAAGACAATCACTAGAGGCTGACTTAACCCCAAATGTAAACATAGCAGTTTCTTTGAAACTGCTATGTTTGCATCTGAAGGGTTAAAACCTGAGGGACATTGCACCCAGACCACTTCATTGAGCTGAAGTGATCTGGGTGACTATAGTGTCCCTTTAAGATGAATAGCAGCCAGATGTACCATCGTAGATGGTTTGAGATGGATGCTTATAACAGTTACTTTATGCATAACCTATTTAATTTGTTTCTAAAATCTATTCACTCTCTTAAAAGCCCAGCATACGTGGTCAATGGTACCTCTTTCACTCCCGCAACTTCTCCAACACATTGGTAATTGCAACGGGGCAAATCTATGAATCTCGGCTGGGTTGGCACACCACCTTGAAAGTACTTGAAGGGGGACACTAGAATGGGAGTGGAAATCCATTGAAAAGGCTCTGTGCCAATCCTTGTCAGATAAGGGGAAAGGTAAAATTCTATTCCATACCCACGTGAAGTGAAGCAGTTTGTAGTAACAGGCTTGCTAAAGCTTCTTGTAACATAGAGAGTTGATCCTGGGGATCACCTTGTTTTGAGAACTGATTGGTTTACATTTAGTCAAAGTAGGTGGGCCAGTTTTAGGAATAGGACGGGATCTTAGAAAACGTTTTAGTTGAAAGATAACAAAGTTACTGTAAAAGAGTGGGTGATATCAATTATACTAGCTTTGGAAGGGATTTTACCCCGGACTTGTGATTTATAAACTGTGCAATGGCAGGACGGATTCTCGCTAAGTGGGAGCTGTAACCATTTAACCCCCCGTTGAGAAAAACAGTTTATGGGAAATTGGGTATTTAGTAGTCTCTTAACTATCCTCATGATCTCATGAACCACTCAAAGGAACACGCCAAGTACCATAACCACTCTAGCTTGATGCAGTGTTTATATTGCCTGGAGTGAACTGGCTCTGTCAGTAATCTGTCATACTGTTTTAGTCTGGTCTGACAATAACCTGGGTTCGCCCATGCCACATCTGGTCTTCTCAAAGCTGGAGGAACCAGATGCCGATATCAGAGCTCAAGAAAAAACTGAATGAGGAGCCCTATTGAAACAAACCTGCAGCTCTGAGCTAAAATGTTTGGACAGATTACTCTGTAATAGTGCCAGGGCACTAGTGGTACCATAGCCACTACAGTTGGCTGTAGATCGTTTAGGTGCTTGGAGTATTATTTTAATGACCTCTGACATGCAATGCAATTACATATGTTTTGTGTTACTGTATGGGATGTGAGTATGATATTGGTGAGGTATGTGATGGATATAATGTGAGCAAGTAATGGGTCCTGATTGTACTGAAGGTGCAGTGAGGGTGAGAGAAGCATTATCCATGCATGACAAATGAATAACATAAAACACACACAAACACACAGCCTTGCCTCCGCTGGATTGGTTTTGTAAATTTGTGTTGGAGAGCGGTTAGATAAATATATATTATTTGCATCTCTTTCTAGTCAGCCCCTTCTCCATTTTTGTTCGTTTATAATGAACTATGGAATGCTATTTTGCATTTTTAACTTCATGGTTGGTTAGTTAAGGATCTTCAATTCCTATTGCGCAACATGCGTACATTACATTTCAGAGTTAAACATGTATAACAGCGTTTTCTGGACACATTTCCCTTATACATATTAATGGGCAACATTTGCACTCTTTCGATCCACGATGAAGAACCAGCATGGGATTCTGGAGCATAGAAACTCTGCATACAGCAGGCCAGTGCTTTTCATGTGTTGCCTCCAACATAAATAATATAGTGTTTTCAGGCAATTCTAGTGTTAACAGACATGTTTATTCACTAAATTGAGAATTCAAAGTGAATTACAAATTTAAGGCCAAAATAGTCAAATTGAAAATTCTTTAAGTCAGCAACATTCACGTTCAATTACTTTGGCCTTACATTTTACATTTACTCTCAGGGTTATTTATAAAAGTAATAATCATCAGGAATTCAGAGTGAATTCAAATAGAACTTCAAATTTAAGACCAGATTAGCTGTCCTAGAAAACTGGAAGCATAGCTGATTTGAAGAGTTTTTCCAGTTTAGATGAAACCTTAAGGGACCAGAAGACAGGGAGGACAAAACCCTACCCTATTACCGTCTCTTAGGTAAGGGATGGTCACCTAGACTGGGTAGAAAGGGGGTAACCCTAGGGTAATGAAACAAAACAAAGAAAATAAATCCAAAGGTGGTCTAACTAAGAGACAACCATGAGGACAATTACCCAGTCCAATTCCAATAGTAAATGTTAACAGGAAAGAAAATAATAAATAACTTTATTGAGGTATATAATACAATGTATACATAAATACCAATCTAAATAGATAGAGTCAGTTAAGAGGAATAACCCACCATCAAAAATAGAGATAGGTGGCTAAATAATAGCCTACTGTATATAATCCTTCTAAAAAGAAAAGAATAATAATAATGACTCAATGATGCTTGGGCTAAGGGTATAGAAACACTCATATGGGTGGAGAGGCTAGGTGGAGAGTAGTGGGTAATGGAATGTATGGATCATAATCGCACATTCATATAGCCCCACATATAGTAAACTCCTCCACAAGTAGTCACCCTTAGTGTTCCAACCCTATACTCCTGGGAAACACCTTCAAGGGTGTTCCAATCCAGACTTATCTATAATAGAAAAATACACCAGACTTAAAATAAAATAAAAACTAATGGTAACCAGTCTAAATAGAGAGAGACAGAGAGGAAAGAGGAGAGGCCAGGCACGAAATGGAAGTGGCTAATTAATAGCCTACTAAGAGAGCTACCTTTCTAAAATAGAAAGGAGATTAACTAAATAGTGCTCTGGCTAAGGGTGTACAAGCAATAAGAGAGGAGGGGAGAAATAAAGGAGAGAGGTAAATGCATAAGCATATATAAACGTTTAGGTAAGGTATCAAAAAACCAACCATATAATATAAACCTCTCCCCCCACTTATAGACTCCCAGCAAACAAACACTCTCTATGCTAAACCCTATACTCCTAAGGAAACACCTTCGAGGGTGTTCTAAACTCAGCTCAAACTAACATTAGAAAAGGTTCCAAGAGTTTGAATAAGTGTCAAATCATCTGTGCAGAGTGCTCACTTAAAATAAAATAAAAACTAATGGTAACCAGTCTAAATAGAGAGAGACAGAGAGGAAAGAGGAGAGGCCAGGCACGAAATGGAAGTGGCTAATTAATAGCCTACTAAGAGAGCTACCTTTCTAAAATAGAAAGGAGATTAACTAAATAGTGCTCTGGCTAAGGGTGTACAAGCAATAAGAGAGGAGGGGAGAAATAAAGGAGAGAGGTAAATGCATAAGCATATATAAACGTTTAGGAAAGGTATCAAAAAACCAACCATATAATATAAACCTCTCCCCCCACTTGTAGACTCCCAGCAAACAAACACTCTCTATGCTAAACCCTATACTCCTAAGGAAACACCTTCGAGGGTGTTCTAATCTCCCCTCCTCTCTTGAAATAGCACAACCCTGGGCGTGTCACCTAATTTGTCTAATATAAAAAAAAAGTGCTTAGTTTAACTTGTGTATCAATCCCATAAACATGTACAATGTTTTCACATGCTTTGACACCATATCTAGATGTATACTTGAGAATGCTTGTCACAGTTGTCGTAGCAAGACAAGCTTGTATGTTATTAAGCTATGCACTAGGAAAATAAAGAATTTAAAAAAAAAAAATTGTCACATTACTGAATAATGTTTTAACATTACTGAATAAACCTGAATGTCAGCAATACTTTATGTATTTATAAAGTGCTCTAGGAAGAAGACAGGATGATATACATCCAAATAAAATGAAGTATGATTAATAAGCATGATGATGTAAATTTATGTAAATTGAGTTGATGGACCACAATAGGTTCAGGAATACAAACATGTATTCCTGACCCTATAGTGTTAAAAACACATGTAAAATCCCTGTTCCCCCTCCTCACCCCTAAAATAAGTAAGAAAACCTTTTTTCCAGCGTTGCGTGGGTCCATCTGTGCTGGCTCCGCACCCAATCCGCCTACTTAGCTGTCATTATCAGAATTTATTATCTCAGCCAATCACAATGCTTTCTCATAGTAAAGCATTGGAATGGCTGAAATTATCTATTTTGATAATCTCAGCCAAGAAGGCGGCGGCTGGGCCATAGAGATGCATTGATTCGATGTTTCTCTATGGGGAGCGTGCAGTACTGCCCAGAAAGCACCTCTAGTGGCTCTCAGAGGAGTGGTCAGTGTTCCTAGGCACTTATGTTCTTAGTATTTACATTAGAAAGGCAGTGTTTACATTAAAAAGCCTGCAGGGACATGGTATAGATACCAAAACAACTATATTAAGCTGTAGTTGTTTAGGTGACTATAGTGTCCCTTTAATTTAATTTTTATACGCCAGCGCACAGCTTCAGAAAAGGTGAAAAAAAAATCATAGTTCCTCATCCAATTAGACTATGAGGAAATGTTAAGGCCCCATGTAACTTTCAACAGCTAAAAATAATCTTTTTCAATTATAAGAGATCGTTGTTATGTTCAAACACAGACATCAATGCTGACTTATTTAGAGCAGTCCATTTGAATGCTGTTAGAACAAAACAGTGGTTCATTTTTTTAAGGGGATAATTTAGATGATGTTTTCAGAAAGAAAATGAATTTTAAGTTAGCTGTTTGCGGTCTACCTGTACATGCTTTTACGGGCTCCATAGGAGCCGTCTAATAATGGCTCGCCTCTACTGAGGCAAAGTATGACACCCATCTCCTTAACCCCTTAAATTAAAATTGGCAGGATTCCTCCCTCAGCGACCACCACTGTCCAGTTATGTCACATTATATTGCAGCTGATATGCCATTTACGTACTGCTAAGTTGCCTGAATACTTCTCAGTTACTGTATTGCTGACGCTAGATTGTACTATGCAGCACATTGCCTCAATAAAAATGTAATGACAAAAAAAAAATATTCCACTACCTCTTTGGTCCTCTTCACCGCTACAGAAAAGGCGTTCAATAGGGTTGGCCATTCCTCGTGGCAAGTCTTTTGAAACTGGCCTTGGTCCCCATATGCTCTCTCGAATAGCTACACTTTACTCTCAGCCAAAGGTTCAGCTAAAGGGTTTCTATTTGTAATGGAATGAGACAAGGTTGTCCTCTAACCCTAACTCTTTTCTTAATGCAGTCTGGACTAACCTTGACAAACTCGGCCTTCCAGTTGGGCACCAACGTTTCAAAATAGCAGTTCATGTTGATGATTTGTTATTCGCTGACCAACCAGATAAAGTTCTCCCTGCTATCATTCTGAAACTAATGCAATTTGACCTTCTACAGAACCTAAAAATGTATTAAATCTGAAATCCTAATCCTCATAAAGATACTCTTCAGTGGTATTTTCCTTTCCATTTGGTGCTCTTCTCCTATTAGATATTTAAGCACCCATATCCTTTGTCGCAGACGTTCAAATTACATTTCCTGCCGCTCCTGCATACAGTGCAAAAAGACATGTGAAAATGACCCCTTCTCCATATCACCTAGCTTGGAAGGGTTGGGTGGTTAAAATGAATATCCTCCCCCAAATGTCTCTATTTCCCAGAGATCCTGCATACCACAATTCCTAAGTCTTTTTTCACTCAAGTGAAATCAGCTTTCCATAAATAGACACTCGACGCACCTAAAGCACTTTAGCTTACTGAAGTTTTTTATGTGAGAAGTGTGCAAATTGCAATAGATATTGGCACATTTACAAATTAACTTTGTTACACCGCGTGGCTGTCAATCAAACAGTTCTGTTACTTCCTGGTTTGGTTATCTCACTGGAGCTAAACTCAAGACGCAGCAATTGCTCAGGGCACCTGCCTTGCAAAGACTTCCTTTTGAGCTGTATTGGGATGTCTGTGGCTGGGGAAGAAGGTGAAGGCTTGCAAAAAGGTTGCAGACAGGAGATCTGCATCTTTTGCAATCTGGTTTTAGATATACCTACAATGAAATAATGCATAACTAAATGCATGCTTGTTTTCATTGAGGGTACATCTACTACATTGTTCAAAAATAAAGTAATGCTACTTTACTTTCATTACCATCAGTTGCAGCATTTCGCCTTTCATGCCACGCAAAGCCCCCAGACATCTAGGCTTCCAAACATATCTGATAACCTCTGCCTAGTCTAAAACCCTCAAGCCCATGCATTGCCTTGCTAAGTGCACTGCTGTCAACCCCAGCCAAAGATGCTCCTCTCACCTATTTTACCAGCTCTTGGGAAAGAGACCTAGGAATGACATTAGAGACAGCTCAGTGTTTACGCTCACACAAGTCTTCAAACAATAAATTTGGTTTTAAATTAATAATAGATTGGTATCACATCCCAATTTAACTTTCCCGCCTTTTCTCAGATGTAAGCTGAGATTGCTAGCGCTGTGACCAAGAACTGTTCACGCTGACCCACATCTGGTAGGGCTGCCCACTTATCGGTCTGTTTTTAAGAGAAGTCTCATAATGTAGCAGGTTTCAGCCTCATTCTTTATACTTTTTTACCATTTATTGGTTAAATGATATTACAAGTGGTGTTGACTATATGATCCTTTGTTTTTATAGTTTTCAATCCAACAAACTACTTGTAGGCACAAAATTATGTCACCTCCCTTTTTTACTGGTTAAATGATATTACAAGTGGTGTTGACTATATGCTCCTTTGTTTTTATAGTTTTCAATCCAACAAACTACTTGTAGGCACAAAATGATGTCACCTCACGGGTCTATAAAAATCCCATGAATTTAAAAATTGCTTTAGCAAACGGAATCAGGATAGACTACACATGAAATACACCAAAAGCCGTCACACTATGAAGCACATACAAGATTCATGATTATGGCACCTCAAAAGTGTAAAGCCAGTTGGTTATCGGGTAGTATAGATGTTCTAAAACTTATGGGTGTATGGTAACTCTATACTGCTGTCACCTTGTTTTTAGACTTTAGCCAGTTGCAAAACATTAGGGGAACTGGTGAGGAAGTGGTGATGGTGTTACCATTTCTTTGACTAATCAGGTGGCGTTAGAAATAGGGGAAGGTTTGAAATGAGTAAATTTCCTTATAAAGACATACATATGATTTTTTTTTTTTTAAAAATCGTGTCGCTTCAAGTCACTTCCTTCTTTAAACCACAAAATAAAGTTTAACTTGCTTCTCAGATCACACAAGCACATTTTCAAGATAGCCTTCTGCTTTCTGCCTCTTCCATTCTACAGATTACTTAAGGTAAGGCATATTTACCAGCATGCTGGGAGAGTCATTTAAATCCAGTATCCATGTACCTGCGGCTCAAGGGCTTTGTTGGGATGCCTATTTAATGGGTTGGAAGTCATAATTTTTTATAAATTTGAAACTGCCAATTTGTAGCTTTTTAATGCAGGAAACCATACGACTCTGCAGTTGCACAGGAAGCCTGTGGTCAGCTAACAGAGCAGCATCAGTAAGTGAGCAGTTATCTGATTGAGTTAATGTTAATTTGCTAAGGGTTCTCCAAAGATTGGTACAAAACAAGAAATCTCCAACACTGAATGTATTTCTATTTAGATTGTGTAGAAAGAATTACTGTTAAACATGGTATGAGCTGAACTACTGTATGATATTGTCTCCTTAGAATCTCTAAATCAAGAGGATTCTTCTGGAAATCAGGAGTTTTCTCTATCATGAGTGGACGTTGCTTCCAATTTATAATTTAAAAAACAGAGAGTCATTTTGTTTTTAGCACTTTATCTCAACCGCTTAGATTGTTCTTTGCCAAATGTGCATGTAATCTAAAGCATGTCTATTTTATCAAATTTTATCAAATTTATCAAATTTCTGATTCTGATGTCATTATAGTGAGATAAGATTTCATTAAGATTTTATTAGACTAGCTAGACAGAACATGAGAGGAACTGGAGATATACATATGTCGAAATGTTGTACTTCGTTCCTCTTGCAGTAGGTAGAATCTACTTGAGAAAAGGAGAGAATGTTCTAGAATGACTTGATGCTTAGGTGAGTCTCCACCCTTCTCTTACTATGAATAAGAAAGGGGGAATATTTCAACATCAGCTAATTTGGAGTTGTATTCTGTTCTAGAGATAATGAAATACCCAATTTATAATGAAGTGTAATGCAAAGTAGAGAATTTAAAAGCATTGATTAAATGTATCTCAGGTATTAGAATCCAGCACTTGAGTTCTATTTAGAAGATTATTAAATTATAATCTTCAAAAGTAAACAAAACTAAAAAACTAACAATATTATTTTAATAACGAAATGTATCCCTGCCCTTGTTGGTGGGTCCAACTGATGGAACTCCTCAACACTGGCAGAGATTCACCTGGTTTGGACACTCCAGAAGTGTCCTGGGGCTTAACCCCTAAATAGAGAATAGTGAAAGAATTTACTTAGACCGTCTGGATACCAAATCCGGAGGTCTATAGTAAGTACTGGAGTAGGAAAGATGGGATTACCAAATTAATTAATGATAGGACCGTAAAGAGTCTTTAGCAAAAATAACAAAATGAGTGGTCAAATACCCGAATTGGGTAAATAATCTCGCCACAATGGCTCACCTCAAACTATCTTGGTCAATGGGGTACTTTATAGATTTGTCTTAAGAAAGCTACAGATATTAGACTTTAATCATGGAAGGTCAATTCTGATAGCTACAGACAGCAGATAAGCTTAGCTCCAAGTTGCTAAGTAAAGTATTGACTAGAAACACTGGTCTTTAGGCTGGGAGCAGACTTAGTTGTAAAGCTCTTAAACTTAAGTTGTGTCATAGTTAGTAGCTGCTGTATCTGTCCCTCAAACCTATCACATTTAATAATCAGACTACACACATCAATTCTTAGATGTTATGATTATGAAGTCAGATTGTCCCAGTAATCAGACTTTAATTAACATTACATTCAGAGCTAAGTTTACAAATAGTAATTGTAACACAATCATTGTAAAAACTGCCTGGACACACTGCCATTAATATGGAAGTCTGGCCCTTTAAGAAGTGACGGTACGTCACTAAGCGGTACATAACACACTGTATCAGACCCCATAACAAGAAATGTCCTTGATCTTTCCTCTTATAATAGGGATAGATATTTGTGTCTCAACTCTTTACGGTCCTATCATTAATTAATTTGGTAATCCCATCTTTCCTACTCCAGTACTTACTATAGACCTCCGGATTTGGTATCCAGACGGTCTAAGTAAATTCTTTCAATATTATTTTAATGACTTTAATTGGTCAGTCAATTCTTAAATATAAAAAATTATGTTTTCCAATATAATTAAATACATCAACATTGTATCGAATTGGACTTATTTATCCTTTGCTTAATTTCCCCTCAATGCCTTGTAAATAATCCCTTTATAAAACTATAGTATTTGTGTCAAAATAAATACATCTAGCATATATAATATTACGCTAATAAAACTGAGTCTAATTATATTCATTGAATTTTGGGCGTGGCTATATTGTATACTTTAGTATTACATGCAATGGATTCGATAACTTAACTAGTGTGCTTTTTATATGCCTTTAATGATATATACTTATAAATCATGAAATATTGCAGAGAATCTCTATTATATAGTACTCATATAAATATGTAGATATATAGATATATAGATAGGTATTAAAACTATACCGTTTCTATTGTAGCTTCATGTCACAACAGACAACGTTTCAGCTCAACATGTGAACTGTCATCAGGACATAAATTTTTATGCCCTGATGAACATTCACATGTTTAACTGAAACTTTGACTGTTTTGGCATTAAGCTACACAAAAAGATTTTCAACAGCAAAGACCCCGAGTTCCGGTGTGGTTTGAATATTTACATAATGTGTTACCAGGCACCAGGGGTTTGGATTAAGTTGATGTTAGAGTGCAGAGCTATCTGTTGAAGATATAAATTATACAACTCCCTTGATACTTTGTATACCTTTGTAATGCTTTTAGAATGGTAAAGCATCATGGAAACTGTAATTTTAAAAGATCTTGAGATCTACCTTTTGGACAGCCCTGTTATACACATATCTATTCAAGGAAAATTGGAGATATTCCATCAGTTTCCATTGAGAGTTTTTCCAGTATAACGTTTTGTCCTATAATTACTCTACACGTGGCTTCATAATTATGGACATCAGAAGGCAGGAGATCTCTAATTACAGTTACTCTTAGGACACATTGTATGTATCTGCATGAACACTATTGTAATTTGCAAGTCATCAGTACTGGCTGAAATCAAATATTCAAAGAAAAAAAGATTTAAGGTGTATTTTTTTTTTTTTTAAAGATACAACTCACTCCAGATAGGCGTTACCCATCAGACAATGAAATAACAAGGGGAACATCAAGGCTGGGGGACTTTAACATTACTATATTTAAAATGACACCATGATGTGCACATATTTTCCTTACTGGGAAATTCCACGCGCTCACTGTATTTTATTTCAATCTGAAATTCTATGTTCTGCAAATAGACTAACCACAGACAATTGCTGATAAGTGTCCAAGCTGTCTACTGGTCAGATGTATTTTCTGAAGCATCACCCTACTTTTCGTAGTCATAATGAGCTTAGGAGTTTATAGACTGCCATTCAAACAGGAAGGAGAAATAGATATAATTGTAGATTCATTAAGTTAATAATCCGTGCATCTCATGTTATATCAAGAGCAGTCAGAGATGTGAGAATGAGTGAACCCTCTTTTCATCTTACATCATACCCTCAAAATCGGCATCCTGTGAAAAAGGGAAATTGTTAGGCGTGATAAAAGGTAGAGGGCAAGTGATGCAAATCCCGTCTGATGCTGTACAAAGGGATGGACCTACCCGCAAAGGAATGGGTCCACATGAAGAATAGGCATACCTACCTGGCATGAATGCACACCTGGCTGCCTGCAAATCAAGCACATTTAGTGATTCATGAGAGCCACACTTTCTACAGAAAATTATTTTAAAAGTGGGACACCAGTAAAAAAAAAAGTCGAACTTGCAGGACAGGACCCTAACATAACTAATTAAAATAAATTAGGCACTCAGGATTGCTGCAGGAATACAAGTTTATTGTAACAAAAACTGCAACGTTTTAGCCTACACAAACTTGATAAAGGCATCTGTGTAGGCCAAAGCGTTGCAGTTTTTGTTACAATAAACCTGCCTTCCTGTAGCAATCCTGAGAGCCTGGGTCTAATTTATTGTATCTACTAAACTGAGTTTTGCTAACCCTGGCCCTGATGAGCACCTGGATTCCTATGTGTGAGTGTGGTATCCTCTGTTTGTGAATTCCTAACATAAGTACTGTCCAGCAGAAATAAGGGCTATTGGGAGGCCTGTAAAACTTTACTATATAAATATATTGTATGGGAGTGTTATTGCAGTTGCTGGTAATGTCACAGTAACAGTTCCTTTGCGCTTATTAACATATTTAACCTTTTAAATTGACAGTATAAGCCTCGTGGAATGACAATGCCAATCATAGCAAGAGACAAAAATGAACAACTCTTCTAATCAGAGGCCACATCCATTGTTGACAGGTGCATACAAATACATATACATGCTTTATAGGCAGATGTTGACAGTAGATATTTAATAATACAGAGCTCATTAAATCCTAAAAATTACTTTATAAAGGGATGCCACCTCTTCGAACAACTCAGTTGTTAATTTAAGGATTTGTTGCAGTTGTGCTTTAAAAAACAGAAGCTGTCATTGTAAAGTGGAAACATTTAGGAGTGATAGCAGCTCAGCCATACAGTGGTAGGCCACACATGCTTGCAAAATGGGACTACTAACTGTTGAAGCACATAGTGTGTGCAAATCTCTCCCTAGTTACAAAACTCACTGTCTAGTTCCACATTACCCTGGGGGTGGGAGGGGGAATGTTGGAGCAAGAACTTGTGAAATAGGTTTCTATGTTGGAGCACTGACATGCAGTACAAGGCTAAAATCACCTTTTGCAATGCCAGTGGTTAGGATGTACCAGTGGTCAGGCTGTACTGATCCCCACCTTTGGATTCTGGGGCAGAAAAATGCATTTTGTGGAGTGCCCAATCAGGCTTCATGATATGGCAGGCTGATCAAAACTGGGTATGGTGGAGGGCTCTACCTGCTGTATTGGATTCTTGGTGGAGGAGGAATAAAGGTGATTGTTTTTATGGTTTAAGCCAGGCCATGTGAAGGGGCCTACACCACTTATACTAATATTTAATACTGAACACCGCAGGCACTTAAAGCTGACAGATAGAATTTTAATTAGCATTTACAAAGGGTGTTAGCAATGAGGGCACTGTGAACCCAGCTAGTATTACTGTTTAGATAGATCTAATATTGCAATACAGACAGGGAGCAAAATTTTTATGGTCCGGATAGCAAGAGGTCAGGGCTGACAGCAATGGTTAATTTACTATAAAAAAGATCTTTGTCACAAGTATAGCAAAGATGGGATGCAAGCAGGACTGAATTTACCCTCCTTGTTGCCCCAAGCCCAGTTTCCTTAATGCACCCCTACCATATATATAGTGTAGATTGGATTAGCCGTATTAGTCCAGTAGACAAGATGCCAAAATAACCAATAATAGTGCAGGTAGCCAGATACTTAGTGTAGGACACACAACAAGGATATGTGGGATCACACTCACATTTGCTAGAGCCAAAGACCAGCTCTGAGTAAAACAATGTACAGCGGTATAATCCCCACTGATGGATATGTAGCTCCTTAGAGGTAAGTCACATAGCATTCCGATGAGCAAAGACGGGTGAGTGTGTCTTACACTACGTATCTGGCTATCTGCACTATTATTGGTTATTTTCAATTTTATTACATATACGTACCACCAACTGAAGCCTGGACGAATCCAAGCCAGGATCTTCCAAATAATTGGACTTAATACACACAGTATTCAGCACAACCTGTATTTTTGTGTTTTGTGTTGTTTTGCTTCTTTACAGTAAGGTGTTGGGGGTATTCCTTACTTTCAGTGTTTGCAGCTTAATTTATTGTTTATATTAATTGATCCCATAGAGCTTATCTTACGTTTTGTACTTGCAGTATGCAATGATACCTTTTTTATTGGACTTACATGATATCTCAAAGAAAAGCTTTCAAGAGTTTTCCTCTCTTACTCAGGTCTTCCACCTTTGGCATTCTCTCTCTCTCTCTCTCTCTCTCTCTCTCTCTCTCTCTCTCTCTCTCTCTCTCTCTCTCTCTCTCTCTCTCTATATATATATATATATATATATATATGGGGTACATTAATTAAGGAAACTGGTCTTGGAGCAGCAAGGAGTGGGGATTTTTGTAAGCTGTAGTTTTATTTTATTGCCACACTAGCTCAGCCTTTAAGTTGATATATTTACACAGTAGATTTTGATGATTTAAGACAGATTTTGTAGGACTAAGGCCAAAATAGCCTTTAAAGTTGGAAACATTCCACTATTTAGCCATTCATCAAATTTACCTTTTCCTTTTCTGTCCCAATACCCAAATTCATTTTTAGTTTAACTATTTACTAAATAGATTTCTGGAATAGTGACACTAGATCTTCTGTGGACTACAGCTCACATCAAGATGAGTTATTTGATGTGCTGCACGGTAATTTGTGAAATCACAGACATACAATACAATTGAAATTCCAGTATGTATTCAGAGCCATAATTTTATGATAAAAATATCCAAACTGAGCTGAAATAATACATGTATTCCCATTTTAAATTCTTGATTTTTTTTCCTTCTACATATAACATGATATACAAATAGCAATTAGGCAGATTGAATATGCGTTCACAGTAACATCAGTAGAACAATATGTGGAATGGGTTTTTAGAAGGTAGGGTAAGACATAAGAAACAGAAACAGTTGGCTCATTAGTTTGTCCCTCTCAGGTGAGTGATATAACTGATGTTGGTAGCTCGTTGAGAGTGGTACTGAAACCCTGCAGGGATTTATCACACCCTATATTTCTCACTTATAGGCTATGGATTTGTTGTAGTGTGTAGGAGGGGTGGGGGGTGGGGGTGTTCCAAGTGAGTGTAACAGCCTATGAGTAATGGCTCTGTTATAAGCAGGGAGTAATATTTAAGTTGCCTTATTGCATATTAAAACAAGAGTTAAGACATAGAAAATAATCAAATAGAAATTAAGTAAACATATGTAATCAACATCTGTGTGGTTATATGCGAAAGGAACTGTTGAGTTAAGACTTGGTGGTCCTCCAGACGACATGAGGGCTTAGGTATGTCACAGCCCTTCAGGTTTTTCCAAGTAGAGGTGCCGTACGTTGAGCTGTTCGGGGTGTAAATTCCACAACCGCTGATGGGTCTATTCGGCTCAGCAATGCCCAGCTCGCATAGGTGCGACTCCAGTTCCGAAAAGTTGCATGCTCGGTAGGCATTGAAATGTGAGCATTTTCGGTGTCCCCAGCAGTATGGTACTCCTTTGTTACGGAGCAGTAGCAATAGTGGTCGCAGGGCCCTGCACCACTCAATGGTGCCTCTGGTTAGGTCTGGGAATAGCATTAGTGTCGATCCCTCAAATTGCAGGGGTTTTTTGCCTCTGGCGGCCGCCAACCGAAGTGTCTTATCTTGTAGCGATTGGAAGCGGACTACGATGTCTGCCTGAGTGGTCCTCGGTGCCGTCTTCGGCTTTGGCAGTCTGAACTGACAGTCCAGTCTTACCTCTTTGGCCTGTTTCGGTGGTCACAGCTCGTGGAATAGGCGTCGAAATAAGTGAGCCAGGCTGACAGGCCTACAGAATCCGGGATACCGCCTATCTTTAGGTTATATCACCTTGTTTGATCCTCAAAGGCATCCAACTTGTAGTTGGTGGGCAGTTGTTGTTGCTGTATAGCATCCAGTTTGAGCTCCATGGCGGTAAGCCTAGAGTTGTGCATGCTTGAGGTAGCCTCAAGCAAGGTGATCCGAGAGACGATGCCTGCAACTGCATCTTTAATGCCTGTCATGTCTGCCGCGATGTGAGCCCAGAGCTCCGCTAGCATACTGTGCAGCTGGGCAGCGGTGACTGGTTCTCCCTTTGTCGAGTTGTTGAAGTTTGGGTTTAGTAGGGGGTTTGCACATAGCCCCTTCCCCCAGGTCGAATTCCAAATCCTCTGAAGAGTAGTGCGATGCGTCCTCGCTCAGCGCCATTTGGTCCCATGGAGGCCTTTGCGAGCTCCACAGTAGCTCACCGATATCATGGCAGGTAGGTCCTTTGTCTGCCTTTGGTTTTGTGTTTTTGACCCATGTCTATCTGCGTCATGTGAGGGTTTTTTCAACTAGGTTCGTGCCCAATTACCACTCCAAAACCGCTGTTTTCTTTTCATAAAGCAGAGAGCTAGACGCAACACGTCTGTTTTGTTCGGCTGCTAGCTCCGCCCCCCACCCTATTAATTCCTATTTTGGAAGTGTTAAAAGTATGTGATTTTTAATTATGTCCAAGAGATAATCAAACACCATGCTCCTCAAGCTTTCACATTCTTGTGCTATAAAAACAACCAAGCATATTATAGATAAAAAAAATAAGGAACTGCTGAAATCAAGTTACTCTGGCATACTAATAACATTTCACAATAACGCATTTGCTAACTATCATTTAATAACAGAATTGATTTAATTGTGTACAAAGTATGTACTGTATCATATCACAAGTGCATTTGAAGGATACAATATTTGGGTATTCTTTGATATTTGTTGGTTCATTCACAATTTCTACTAAAAATAAATAAATAAATTATTTTGCCATTCACCTCAATAAGTGATAGTTATTTTGCAATCCAGGGGTACCAAACTTCAGTTTTCAAAGGTAACCAATGGGAGAACAATGCGATGATGAAAATTCTTTGGTCTGACTTATGTTATTTTTTAAAACGTCTCTGCATTGGCACATATTATAGGAACACTATAGGGTCAGGAATACAAACATATCCCTGACCCTATAGTGTTAAAAACACATGTAGGGTCCCTGACCCACCCTTGCTACCCTTAAATAAGTAATAAAACTTACTTTTTTCCAGCTCCGTTCGTTTCTGCCGGAGGTGGCCCCACCCTCGATCACCATCCTTCATGACATCATCAGAATTGATTATCTCAGCCAATCACAATAGGAAAGCATTTGATTGGCTGAGATTGTCAATTCTGATGATCTCAGTCAATGAGGCGGGGTGGGGCCAACGTGCAGTAGCCAATCAGCATTCCTCTTAGAGATGTATTGATTCAATGCACCTCTATGGAGAAAGTTCAGTATCTTCATCTAGAGCATGGAAACGTTTAATGGCAGTGTGTGCAGCACTGCCCCAGGAAGCACCTCTAGTGGCCGACTGAGAAGTGTTCCTAGGGTGTAATGTAAACACTGCCTTTCCTCTGAAAAGGCAGTTTTTACATTAAAAAGCCTGCAGGCACTGACTATAATCACCAGAACAATTACATTAAACTGAAGTTGTCCTAGGCCAACTAGGCGGCTGCCTAGGGCGCTGTTTAAGGAGGGCAGCCGGGCCCTGGCTTTATGTTTGTGCCGCGGCCCCCCCTCCATCAACTTAGATTATTCTGAGTATGCCACTGGCCATTGTACTGGGCGCTCGGAAGCACTTATATTGTTGTCCGGCGGCATACTCAACAACCTTTAGAGACAGGTCCCTCCCAGGCATCCATTGCGGCAGCGGGGGCAGCGCGAAGGTGATTTAATGCCTCGCTTCCGCCCCTCCCCCTGTATGTAGAGAGAAGTGGACGGGAGAATAACAGGAACAGGAAATATGCTGAGAAAGGATGTGATGGGAAGCCAGGCGGAGGCAATGAATAGCAATAAAGGTAAGGTATGTCAGAGAATGTGTGTTAGTCTGCTTCAGTCAGTATATTTATGTATGTCAGTCTGTAGGGGTCAGTGTGTGTGTATGTCGTATGTAATGTCTGTATGGGTCAGTGTGTGTCTGTATGGGTCATTGTTTGTTTGTGTGGGTCAGTGTGTGTCTGTATGGGTCAGTGTGTGTCTGCATGGGCCACTGTGTGTCTGCATGGGCCACTGTGTGTCTGCATGGGTCAATGTGTGTGCCTGCATGGGTCAGTGTGTCTATATGTGTGTGTCTGCAATAGTCAGTGTGTCTGTGTGTATGTGTCTGCATGGATCAGTGTGTACGTATGGGTCAGTGTGTGTCAGTCTACATGGGTTAGTGAGTGTGTGTCAGTTTGCATGGTCAGTGTGTGTGTGTCAGTTTGTATGGGTCAGTGTGTCTATATGTGTGTGTCTGCATGGGTCAGTGTGTATTTCTATATGTGTGTGTGTCTGCATGGGTCAGTGTGTCTGTATGTATGTGTCTGCATGGATCAGTGAGTGTATATGAGTCTGTGTGCGTCAGTCTACATGGGTTAGTGCGTGTGTGTCAGTTTGCATGGTCAGTGTGTATCTACTTGAGCCAGCGTGTGTGTTAGTCTGCATGATTGGGTGAAGCTAGGGCGCCAAAAATGCTTGCACCGGCATGGTGCCACAGGGAATATTCTCAGACGTAGAACCTATATATTGAGGGTCCTATTGTAACATATATAGTGAGGTCCTGCACCTCAAGGTCACATGGAAATAGAATTTTAGTTTCAAGGTCACATGGAAACAATTTTAGTTGGTTTAGTTTAATGTTTTGAACATTATTCAAAAACTTGACATTTGCCAATATTTCCAAGGACACTTTTTGAAGGGTTAATCAAAGTTGACAGCACTTTCATATCACTTTCATGTCTAATTGTCAGCAAATATTTAAAACAAATTGTTATAGCGACTCTGTCACCTTCGAGGTTCTTTGCATATGTTGGAAAGATTCCCAATGGCAACATTAATGCTTGTTGTGCGGTGGCCTTGGAGTGCAGGGGAAGGTAGGTTACACTTACTTGAATCTGTCCGTCGCAGTCATCGGCATCTTGATCTAGTGCATGTGTGAGAGTACAACACTGATGTCTATGGAATATCCTACAACACGAGACTGCAGAAGCCTTCATAGACAAACCCATTTCCCCCTCAGCCACTTTAAATCTGGAATCCCATTTATTTTTTTATGGTAATAATGAAAGCATAATCATGTGCTATTGGCAAGTTTGTCCTCGTTTTAGAGAAGTACCATAATTATTAAAATTTATATAACTGTAAATAAGTTATCTTACTATAAAATACTATAATATATAAAATAAAAGAACTCCTTCTACTTATGGATTGCATACTGTAAGTGTATAGACAAAAGTGGATTATACACTGTAATAGTATAGAAATTGATCAGAAATGTATGGGGCAATGCAAAGGTATAGACAATGATCAGAAATCGTATACTGTAAAGGAACCCGAAATTATCATAAATTTCTGTATTACCTTGACATGAACAGTTAAACTATGTACAATTAATTACGATTAAGCTCTCTGTAGTGATTATGGTGCCTGGAGTGCATTGGTGTTCTCCCAGACTAATTTGTCAAACAGTTTAAGAAAAGTCTCACAACTTATCTGGGCCCCCTGGGACTCTGGGAGCCCATGGGTTCAGTGGATATGGTTTTGATGAAAGCCTAGTCTGCTCTCCATCTTTACAAATTCCTATAAACAATTTCACATAGTCGTTTAAATAATGGATTAAAAATATAGAATGTGATGCCAGATAATGGCATAATTATAGAACTGAATGTAAAGACCATCACAGAAACGAACAGACAGGGGGGGCGTGGCTTGCAGCCGACCGGAATGGCCGCACACTAAACAGGCTCCGAGCAAAACGGGCAGAGATCGGAACCAAACGGAGGAATACAACTGAGATGGGGAACAATAGGAAGCAGCAAACCCCTCACCAACAACAGGGGAAACCGCCAGCGGGTAAACCGGGCTCGGTTACCCGTCTGTTTAAAGAATACGCCGACCGCGTGGGAGACACAGGGGAATCCAACATGGCGCCGGCGGCAACCCACACAGACTCCGAGCCACCAAGCCCTGCTCAGTCTGAAATCTCATCTGTGGATATAGACATCAAGGACATCCTGAAAAGCCTGCCATCCAGACTAGACCTAGCACAAATGCTAGGAAAACTAGAGAATACCTTCCAACTCAAAATGGAGGGCCTGAGCTCAGAAATCAAACAGGTAGGCAGAAGGGTGCAGGACCTGGAAGATGACAGGGGCTCATGTCAGACACAAATACAGGATCTCACCCAGGCACTTACCATCCAAGAAAGACATCTGACCATGCTACAGAGGTCCCTAGATGATATAGATAATAGGGGCAGGAGGAACAATTTACGCATTAGGGGGATGCCTGAGACAGAAAAAGAAAATTTAAAGGTACAGCTACCCATCTTATTCAACCTAATTCTAAACCGCTCCCCAGACGCCCCAGTGATACTAGATAGGGCACATAGATCCCTACGACCCAAAAATAGCACGGGCGAGACACCACGTGACGTGATATGCCGCATTCACTACTATACCCTAAAGGAGGATATTCTAAAGGCACTAAGGGACACGTCCTCACCGCTATTGTACCAGGGACACGAAATCCAGATATACCCCGACTTATCCTGGCATACCCTCCAGGCAAGAAGAGCGCTACGACCGATCACGGACCAATTAAGAGCACGTAACATACGCTACAGATGGGGATTCCCCTTCGCCTTGATTGTAGGCTTGAAAGGGTCGACTTACACGATCGCCACATACCAGGACGTCATCCCTTTCACCGAAGCCCTGAACCTGACAAAAGTCAGCATAGCAAACTGGTATGCCCCGGACCCGGCGGTCACGCTTGACGCACAACCATACGGCCACAATTGGCATACACCATCAAAGAGGCAAAGAATGGGACAGAATGGCCTTCCACAGAGGGACGACAGACGAACCAGAAGACCCAGGGATGAATAAGCAACGCATCTGTGAAACTCCCAGATGGACTACAAGCAACTCACAGGACACAAATAGATGGGACTAATAGAGAATATCACAACGTACAGCACTCACGCCAAGACCTCACGACTACACCCAGAGAGACAGTCCTAAAATTGTTGATATAAGCCAAGGGACACGCAATTCCCCATAGCAAGCAACAAATACAGAACGGGACGTTAGAGCCGAAAAAACTTGAAAATGGGACTCAGAGACTGAACACAACAA
This sequence comes from Pelobates fuscus, assembly GCF_036172605.1. Classification (NCBI taxonomy): domain Eukaryota; kingdom Metazoa; phylum Chordata; class Amphibia; order Anura; family Pelobatidae; genus Pelobates; species Pelobates fuscus. Next base: position 378,608,609 of record NC_086317.1, on the reverse strand, counting down.
AAACATAAAAAAAAAAAAAAAAAACCATAAAAAACATTGCTGAAAGATAAATTGAGTGAGGCTCCTGCACAGGTCGTATGATTTTTATAATTTATATACTGTCTCCTTGCATAAGTCAAAGATATTTAGGCTGTAGCACCATACTGGGTCTAATGCACAAGATTAAGTAAGACCATACTTATTTGAGCAGTATGACTCAGATGTTACACGCGACCTATACACTCTGAACCAAAACCACGAGACATTCAGCTGTTCTAGGTCGACCCTCAAAGACGATACTCAGACACACAAAACAGAGACACTACTAAACTAGACCCTAAAGAGACGCTAGGCCCACACAAAGACGAGAACACAAATAACTACGCAAGACAACCACCTACAATCGTACAGCTCACAGTCCATCTGGGATTGCACAACAAACACACAGATAACCACACGCTCCCCACTCCCCACTACACCCACGCTATCCCACGCAAATATCCTCCTCCACACAGACAAACGGAATAAGCGACCTCGCCCGCAAGCTCCACCCGACCAACTACTAACACTACTACAAAAAATAGAAATTAACAGAAACCTTACACAACACGAAACCATCTCACTGATAGACGACAACCATTCAATATTTAAACTATACACTAACGCAGACGCACCACCCTCGACACGAAACACTGTGTCATCCAACATAGCCCACTGCAGATACAGGGTCATCTCAGGGGCAGACACCAGTGAATTCCACCCACAGGAGAGTGCCACCCTTCCGAAGTAAGAAGCACCGCTCTCCTAGATACTCACTTGTATCATACCATTGTAAATAGTTGACCGACAACCCACAGGAACACCAGAAGGGAACTACAGACGGTCTCTGGTTTCATATGTGATTACTGTTTTAAATCATATTGTTTTAACTACTGTTTTATATTTATTGTTTAACAAACTTAATAACTGTACAGCTGTGTACTGTAGGTGTCTGTGCGAACTTGCTGAACATAAGGCTAAACACACAGAACACACACTCTAATTAAATCAGTCTACACTACAAGCCCACACAAATGTCATAAGGATTACGCAACAAGTCCTACAGCAAAACAATGACAACCATAAAAATACTTACACACAACACTAAGGGCCTCAACACACCCGAGAAAAGACACAAAGCACTGGCAGACTACCACAGGCAAAAAGCAGACATCATTTATATACAAGAAACACACTTCCGTAAAGACTCAGCCCCCACTCTCAGATCGAAACCCTACACCAATGGTTACTTCAGTAACTATAGTGGCTCAAAATCAAGGGGAGTTGCGATCCTACTCTCCTCACGACTACCCTTCACGTACAAAGAACATTTCTCAGATGAGGGAGGCAGATACATTTTCCTAAAAGGACGAATAGGAAATACTACCACAACCCTAGCTAATGTGTACCTCCCAAACAGGAAACAAGCCCCCACTCTACGCAAAATACTTCACAAGTTAGAAACATTCTCAGAGGGTCTACTAATATTGGGTGGGGACCTTAATGTCTCACTAGATGGGATACTGGATACCACCTCTCAAGCCCGATCCTATCAGACTTCAACGAGAAACCAAGTGCAAAAACTCCTAGACACACACCAACTATATGACACCTGGCGGGTACTCCACCCTAATAGCAGAAACTACTCATTTTACTCACACTCATCGAAAACATACTCAAGAATAGATATGCTCTTTACCCCACATAGATTCCTGAACCTTATCAAGACTTGCGAATATGCCCCTATAACATGGTCGGACCACGCCCCACTGTCCATGTCGATGACAATACCCACCCTACACCTCACTAGGGCTCAATGGAAACTAAACGACAACCTACTTAACGATCAAGTAATACGGACTCAAATAGATGAACATTTGGTTCATTACTTTGAAACAAACACTAGAGCGGAAACACCACACCCCATCGTATGGGAAGCACACAAAAGTACTATTAGAGGAACAATTATACAAATAGCATCCAGACACAAAAAACAACGTGAGACACAAGTGACACAACTAACAAAAGACATCAGAGAACTAGAAGAAGCTCACGCCCGAAACGACACACTACCCCTATACAAAAGACTTTTAGAGAAACGAACAGAACTCAACACAATCCTGAATGTCCGCACAAAATACGCAATAGCAAAGACACGTAGTCTCTACTATGCACAAGGAGGGAAAAGTGGGCGTTTATTAGCCAATGCACTCAAAAAACAGAGAGAAAACACTTTCATACCGTGCATAAGGGATAAAAAGGGGAACATCTCCCACCTTGTAACAGACATAGCCAAAGCATTTCAGGAATACTATCATTCCCTATACAACCTAAGACAAACACCCCCATCGACCCGGGACATTCAGAGCTTCCTCGAGAACAGAATACATACTACACTACCGACCAATTTGAGCGAAACTCTAGAATACCCAATCACAACGGAAGAATGCCGAAACACAATTAAAAACCTCCCGATAGGGAAAAGCCCAGGCCCTGACGGGTTTACAACGAAATATTATAAAACATACGCCACCACCCTCATCCCACATTTTACAAAATCTTTTAATTCCCTTCTTCAAGGCACCTCACTTCCCCCTCAAGCGTTAAATGCTACAATCACACTTATCCCGAAATCAGGCAAAGACTTATCCCAATGCGGTAGTTATAGACCGATCTCCTTGATAAATGTAGATCTCAAACTCTTTACTAAAATCCTGGCCAACAGGCTCCGCCCCCTACTACCGGGAATAATAAATGCAGATCAATCAGGCTTCGTACCCGGTAGGGAAGCAAAAAATAATACCACGAAAATCATAAACTTAATACACCAAGCCGCGCGCTCGGAAGAATCCAGTCTACTCTTGTCCATAGATGCGGAAAAAGCATTTGACAGAGTGGATTGGGCCCTAATGCTACACACGCTCCAATACTTGGGCTTTGGCCCTAACTGGCAAAAATGGATTAAAGCAATCTATTCAAATCCCACAGCCAACATTAGAGTTAATGGACAGTTATCAGATAGCGTGCCAATCTCCAATGGCACTAGGCAGGGGTGCCCCCTCTCCCCTCTCCTCTTTGTTATTGTCTTAGAGCCATTCCTCCAAGGTATACGGGATAACATCAACATTAGAGGCATTAATGCGGGTCAACAAGACCATAAAATAGCCGCATTTGCGGACGATATGCTCTTCTCAATCTCACACCCGCTAGAATCACTACCACACCTGATGGAAGAAATGAATAAATACAGTTACATTTCTAACTTCAAGGCAAATCTCACTAAATGTGAAATCCTTCCAATAAACGTACATGCAAACACCGCAACAGTACTGAAACGTGAATATCAATTTGAGTGGGCCCCACATAGTATAAAATATCTAGGAATACACATCACCAGAGATACAGCACGCCTATTTGACAGCAACTTCCCAAACCTACAAAAAGCAATCCAATCAGATCTTATAGCCTGGAATAAGCCACAATTTGGGTGGTTCTGCAGGCTAAACATTCTAAAAATGAATGTCCTGCCCAGGATCCTGTACATGCTTCAGGTACTCCCCATAACGATACCAAAGGCATGGTTCAGCACAATACGCAAATTATTCACGATCTTCATCTGGTCGCACAAAAGCCCCCGTTTAGCGCATACACTACTCACACGCCCAAAAGATGAGGGGGGCCTAGGCCTATCCGATATAGGCAGATACTATAAAGCGGTCCACCTGACCAGACTCTATGATTGGTCAAGCACTAACACTATGAAACAATGGGTAACCATCGAAGGCACTTTCTTCCGAGCACCCATATACACAATACCATGGCACAAAACAGGACAACCTCTACTGATACAGGGCCCGCATCCCACGATTACACCCACCTTGCGCATTTGGGAGACCCTCAAGCCAAACGAACTTATCTCACCTTATCCGTCCCCACTCTACCCGATCTCACATAACCCACTCTTCCAACCAGGGGCAGATGGTAAGGCTCTAAAACCCTTTTGCACGAGCACATACCTCTCGTTGCAAGACATTCTAGAGGAATCTGGGGAACAGCAGATCAAACCAATACAGGACCTAATCGAATCCCCAACTGTGATACAAAAGTTCCATTACAACCAACTAAAGCACTTCGTACACTCAGGACCACTAACACAGAGACAGAGCAGGTCACAAACACCATTTGAACACCATTGCTCCAGTCAGGATATCAAAAAGAAACACATCACACTAATGTACACTATTATCCAAGCAACAACTACCCACAATCTACCAACGTTTACCACCACTTGGGAAAGGGAACTACAGATAGAGATACCCAAAAACAAATGGAAACAGATTTTCAGACAAATACACAAAACTTCTAGAAATACGATGGCACAGGAAAGTAACTACAAACGGATAGCCAGATGGCACTATACACCGTCAAAACTTCACCATCTTTTTCCCACAACTGTAGACAGATGTTGGAGATGCCAGCAAACCAAGAGCACAACCGCGCACATATGGTGGACCTGTCCTGAGATCCGCAAATACTGGACGCGTATCTCAGGGGCACTGTACAAGATCTTCAGGATGAACATCCCCCTACATCCAGACACATACATCTTTCTCCTACCACCCCTAGAAATGTATAAACACGAGAAAACACTTTTGATACATCTCATCACAGCAGCCAACCAACTCATCCCGGCCCTCTGGAAACAACCACAGACACCCACTACACGGGAATGGTTACAAAAGGTAGAAACTATTAGAAATCTGGAAGAAACATGCTACTCATTAACACACCAATACCAGGAATACACACATATATGGGACCCATGGATTCAGTACCTACGAAAACACTCCATCTGATAACTGAACCACGAAGTTCAGGCCGTTCGCAGACAACACCTTACAAATGTTTGACCATAGTATATATAAGACGCTGAAATGTACAGTACACAAATGAAAATATTTGATACCCTGTCATGTTGACTGAATGAACCACTATGCCTACGAATTGTTATTGTACCATTTACAAAACTGAAATAATAAAAAAAAAAAAAAAAAAAAAAAAAAAAAATGCACTCTGCACAACATAAAAAAAAAAAAAAAAAAAAAAAAAAAAAGAAACGAACAGACAATCCAAATAATGAATAATAAATTACAATAAATAACGATATACATATGTGTTACATTGTGTATTTCATTCAGGGGTGCATAAAATAGCAGAAAAAGATGGCATCAAAGGCACCCATTACAGAGGAAGAAATGGAGGAGCTCAGAGAGGAGTTTACTAAAATTGGTAAGTCTTCTTATTTGAATTAATTCTTGGTAATGGAACTCACAGTATTGCAGAACTATAAGCCATATATTTTGATTATACAGAAAAACTGCTTTCAAATGCAATAATTCATCACTGTCTCCTACGAATTCTCAAAAATTACTGCTGACCACGATTTTATCTCAACTAGTCTGAAACATCACTACACAATGACCCACACAAACAAACAAACAACAAAAAAGTAACTTTTTTTTTAATCCTTAACACCGTCTCCTTCATTTTTAAACTATACATTTATAATAAAGGCAAATGTGAAAGCAAAAAAAAAAAATCACACAAAATAGCTTTTACTGTTTTTGCACAATTTCATAGTTTGCTTTCTACGTGTGCATAACGCTTTCATATATACAGTTTTACAGTGCACAACAAGCATGTCAAACTCAAAGGCAAATAAACAAGGTTTAAGTTTATGTGGGCAGCAAAAAAAACAAAAACTTGTAAATGTTCAAGCAACGACGCAGAGCCTGCCCCACGACAAGCACCCGTTCCCAAGTTAAGTCGCAACAACCACGAAGCAGACCAGAGGCACCCTACCCAGCAGTTCAGCGCCGACTGACTGGCAAAATACAGATTCACCATCACAACTCGGACACCATGTACTTAACCGCGGCTATGCCCCTTTAGTCTCAGGAGACAGGAGCTCTCGGGGACTGCATCTTGCAACTAAAAGGGTATCGGATGAATAGGCTGGAGATTGAGGACTAGCAGGCATGTCCCTCATTCTTGCTGGACTTTCACCTCACATCATGCCTTATACCATAAGTACCGCTCATTGAATATTCATTATTTAAACAGCGATAGTCGCTTTTACTCTGTTAGTACCTCTGCTCTAGTGGAGTTTTCTGTCATAGATCCTCACTGACAACCTATGTAACCACCCATGCATTTTCTAATCAGTCAGACATAGACAGAGGGACACCTCGAATTTAAACTTAAACTTGTAAAAATCAGCGGTGGGTCTGCTAACCTATTCCTGCAGTTAACAACGTGTAACCAGCACTTAAACGTAAAAGCTGTCTTACCAATTAATGTAATGCAATATATGTCTAAGCTCCAGCGCAACTAGTTTTGTTATTTACACGTTCAACCTAGCATGCTTAACTATTAATCACCATGCTTAACTATTAATCACCAATGTTTACTAAACTTGTTATAAATATAAAAATGTGCAAACGCTCATGCCACTACCTAACTCTTGTGAACCTTTGAAACACGCTGTTGTGGCGAATGTGATAACCTGTAACCACCTGCACAATAAAAATAAAGAATAAAAAAAAAAACTAAAAAAAAACTTGTAAATGTTCAAAGCTGCTAACTTACTAATTTGACTGTTTTGGTTCAAATTGTAATATTCACTCTGAATTCACTTTCAATTAACAGCAATTCCCACTCTAGTAATGGGAATATTTGAACAGCACCTGCATGTATTCGTGGCCATGATATATTAATTCACGAAAATGTAGCCTCCGGGCATGATAATAGATGTCTAGTTGATAGATGTCAAAAACAGCAATAGTATGAAGTCAGTGATACCAAATGGGGAATCATCACTTCTCTGGAAATTAGACAATTAAATCAAATATTGGAAATCCCATATGACCCATATTACGTGATTGCTTTTAAATGTATTTTAATGACATTGCAATCCAGTTCAGTCCTGGCACAGCCAAGGCACCTATTGTATTAGATGATTTGGAAACAGAAGCACTCTCATTTGTTCTCATTTGCTTAGGGCCCTTTTCACCGCTTTCCTGTCAACTTTATTTTGTCTGTAAAACGCTTGCTGTAGTTGTATAATTGGAAAGTGCTGTTTGATATGTTGGCGCTATATTTATGTAAATAAATCAATACATCGTTATATCAATAAAATAGAAGATAAAGTAACTTAATATTTAAAATCCTGGTAGATAAAATGTCTCTTTTAAGGGATAAAAAAAGTCTATAATATTTGTATAAGATATCACTCTGACAGATCGATTTTGCTTGTAAAACGTATTCAAACTCCTAGGTCTATCAGATAAATAATTACAAATATTCACTTTTTTTTTTTTCTAGATATTGATGGCAATGGTTATATAAGTCCTAATGAATTGAGTGATATGTTCAAAGCTGCTAACTTGCAACTTCCTGGATACAAAGTGCGGGAAATCATTAAAAGCTTCATGGAGACTGGAGACCAAAACAGGGATGGAAAGATTAGTTTTGATGAATTTATTGCTGTAAGTTTCCACTGGTCTAGGAGATTCAATAAGTTCCATGTTGATGAACCTCATGCAAGCAATTTGACTTTATTGTTCTGGTATTGTGTCCCATTTACATGCAGTGTTCTGATACCATCTGTCTTCTCTGTGTAGGGATGAACAAATGACAATGAAAATAGCTGTCTGTGGTTACGTGTGTGGAGTAAAGAGGAACTTTTTATAATATCTGTCCCCTATAACTCTGTCATCCGGTCTGGGAAGATATGCCATTGTTAGGGTTGATTGCCGCACCCACTTTAAATGAGCTGGTGCTTTCAAATAGCATTTACGGTCCACAAACGAAGTGGAGTGGTCAACGGCATTATGTCATATTTGTAAGGTCCCAAGTTCCACTTTGCAGGGGTGCATTTCCACTCACTGATGGCTAGTGGGAAAGTTTGGGAATGGTCTATATAACCATACAGTACATAAACAGTTGTAATTTTTTTCTCCTAATATTCTTAGGTTATTCATGATCTTAAAAGCTCAGATGTTGCTAAAACATTTAGAAAAGCCATAAACAAGAAAGAAGGGATTTGCGCAATTGGTGGCACATCTGAACAGTCTAGTGTTGGTACCCAACATTCATATTCAGGTAAGAATTTCCCAAATCTTTATTGATTAGAATAATTAAAGGGACACTATAGGCACCTACACCACTTAATCTCATTGCTCCTGGGTGCATCGTCCCTGTCCCACTTAGCACTGCAGTCTACCAAACAGCTTGACCATGTTGTTAACTTGACAATGATCACATGGTGGTCAACATGTTAATGCATCTGTTTGTATTGTACCTTCTTCTCTGAGTTATTGATTAAAGAAAGACTGAAGACCATATAGCTAACGAAAAGAAAGGAACTAGCAATTAGTTCAGTAATCACAAATGGTATGTCAAAACTATTGTGCTATGAAAGGCTTGTCTAACTCTTGTCATTATAGGGTTAACTGATAGAGCTACTAAATGCGGGATAGGTGACATTTTTGCACAGCATGTAGAATATAATTTTTGAGGGAATGCATTATGTGTCACAGAAGGTCATTAAAACATAGATTTAATATTTTTTTTTTGTATACTGTTACAGAAGAGGAAAAGTATGCCTTTGTAAACTGGATCAACAAAGCTCTGGAGAAAGATCCTGACTGCAAGCATGTTATACCCATGAACCCAGATACAGATGACCTATTCAAAGCAGTGGGGGATGGAATTGTACTTTGGTAAATTATCAGTTAACAGTTTTGTCTCTGACTCTGTTCTAAGAACATTTTCAATAATTAGCATTAGGGTTAAAGGGGCACCATAGTCACCAGAACAACTACAGCTTGTTGTATTTTTCTGGCTTTTTGCCATAAACACTGTCTTTTCAGAGAAAATGCAGTGTTTACATTACAGCCTAGGGCAGTGATGGCAAACCTGTGGCATGCGTGCCATAGGTGGCACGCCGGGCCCTCTCTGTGGGCACGCGGCCATAGGTCGCCATCAATGTAGAGTAGGCACCTGCCTGCCCAAAATGGACGGCAAGCGCCTACTCTGCTTCTGTGTTGGGAGGACAGGGGAGGGATCTTGGAAGCAGCTCTCCTGTGGACAGGAGGACAGGAGAGCTGCAGGACCTGTCACTCTTACTACCACCGGACCATCAGGGATGGCTGTGTCCCCCCCCCCCCCTTCACCAGGTAAGAAAAAGGGGGGGGGGAAACTGATTTATTATACTTTTTTAATTTCTTTTTTTAATGTATCTTCAACCCCCCCACACAGCACCCACCCCCCCCCACACAGCACCCCTACCCCCCACACACAGCAGCCCTAATCCCCCCCACACACAGCACCCCTACCCCCACCCATACACACAGCACACCTACCCCCTATGCAGAGCACCCCTACCCCCACACACAGCACAACTACCCCCCACACACAGCACCTCTACCCCCTCACAACACCCCTAGCCCCCACACAGCACCCCTCCCCCTCACACACACAGCACCCCTCACACACACACACACAGCACCCCTCACACACATAACACAGCATCTCACACACACACACACCCCTCACACACAGCACTCCACACACACACACCCCTACACACAAACACATACACTGCACCCCTCAATGCAGTATATGTGTGTGTGTATTCAGCAGTCTTTATGTATTCAGCAGTGTGTGTGTGTGTGTGTGTGTGTGTATTCAGCAGACTGTGTGTGTGTATTAGACATGTGCAATTCGTTTCGGTCCGAATGAATATTCGGACGAATTTCGGAAATTCGGACATTCGGGTGCTTACGAATGTCTGAAGAGCCGAAGTTCCGAAGTGGCTGAAGTTCCGAAGTCGCCGAAGTTCCGAAGTCGCCGAAGTTGCCGATATTCCGAAGTCTCCGAAGTTCCGAAGTCGCCGAAGTCTCCGAAGATCCGAGGTGTCAAAGTGCCGAAGTTCCGAAGGTCCGAAGTGCCGAAGGTCCGAAGTTCCGAAGTTGCCAAAGTTCTGAGGTGTCGAAGTGCCGAAGGTCCGAAGTGTCGAAGGTCCGAAGTTCTGAAGTTGCTGAAGTTCTGAGGTGTCGAAGTGCCGAAGTACCGGAGTTCCGAATTTCGGAAGGCCGAACCGAATTTTTTCGTCATGCACATGCCTAGTGTGTATTCAGCAGACTGTGTGTGTATTCAGCAGACTGTGTGTATGTATTCAGCAGACTGTGTGTACTCAGCAGTCTGTGTTTGTGTGTACTCAGCAGTGTGTGTGTATGTATTCAGCAGTGTGTGTATCCAGCGGAATGTGTGTGTGTATTCAGCGGACTCTGTGTATGTTTGTGTGTGTGTATTTAGCGGACTGTGTGTATGTATTTAGCAGTCTGTCTGCGTGTGTGCATTTAGCAGTCAGTCTGTGTGTCAGTGTGTGTATGTATTAAGCAGTCGGTGTGTGAATGTATTCAGCAGCCCGTGTCTATGTATTGCATTTGTTGGAGATACTAATAATTATAAGCTTAATTTTATCTATTTATATCATTATTTAAAATTTGTATCATTGAACTCTCTGTTGTGTTCTTCTTTTAAAACAAAAGATGTTAACTAGTTCAGACAACTGTACGAGTTGTTTTTTCTAAACTTAAACCTCAGTATTCAGGTTTAATTGCCGTGTTGGCACATTGAGGAAAAAAAAGTTGGCATGTATTGCGGTTTGGGTACTTGGGTTTAAAAAGGTTCGCCATCACTGGCCTAGGGATACCTCCACTGGCCACTCCTCAGATGGCTGCTAGAGGTGCTTCCTGGGACAGTGCTGCACAGTGTGCAGCACTAAAAATCAGTGTCTCCATCCTCTGCATGCAGACACTGAACTTTCCTCATAGAGATGCATTGATTCCATAGATCTGTATTAAGAGATGCTGATTGGCCAGGGCTGTGTTTTGCTTGTGCTGGCTCTTTCCCTGAGCTCCCTACTTGACAGTCTCAGCTAATCCTATGATAAAGCATTGTGATTGGGTTCCGTTCAACACTTCTGTGCATGTCAGCCAACCAGGCAGATCAGGGGCAGAGCCAGCAGTAGCAGACTGCAATAAAGGTAACATTTTGCTATATTTAGGGCAGCAAGAGGGGCCAGGGGGGGCTAGAGGGTGGTTTTAACACTATAGGGTCAGGAATACGTTTGTTTTCCTGACCCTATAGTGTTCCTTCAACCAGATATACAATGTTTCCTGGTCACTTAAAATCTATTCATGTAGATCGATTGGCCTGTACTACATAACATTCATATGCTGAAGTAGGGAAATCAATTAAAGGAGCACTCCAGACACATAAATCACTGTATTTTGCTGAAGTGCTTTATGTGTCTATCATTTTTTTTTCTTTTATCAATGTGAAGCATGTGCAGCTCCAGCACAGAGGCTTTTCAATTAAAAAACACTGATTGGTCAATCCGCAGCACAGACAGAAAGTCTGTACCTGGGATAAAGGGGAGGGCTTGCAAAGAATACCCAAAAAAATACCAAAAAAATACATGCATGTTTTCTTTGGGGGTATATCTACTAAATAGTAAAAAAATAAAATTAAAATAAACAATCAGTAGAATGTTCCTTTAACAAGGCAGTTCCTTGGAGATCCCTTCTTGATTAATTAACTGATCTCCTCCCTACAGTATATGTATTCTACATATGGTACCATAGTATATAATATATATACAATATGTATACAGTGAAATAATATAGCTATTTATTATCATTTAGAAAAGCGAAATCGTTACAGGGTTTATTCACTAAACACCAAATTGTAGTGAATTGAAGACCAATGTACACATTTTTTTGCAAAATATCCTGTAATGTTAGTTGAGTTGGTGAGTTTTTAAAAATCAACAATTTTTAAGCATGTTTTGCAATTTTGTTTCAATCCACTAAAGTTCACTATAATAAGAGAATAAATCAATTTTGTCTTTGAGTTTATTCGTTTTTCCCCTATTATAACAATTTAATAACGTGTTTGTTATCCTTAGTGAATGCATCACTTGTTCTGGTTGGTTTACTATAATTATGTTATCATGATTAAAATTGATCCTGGAAAATTTAGAATATTTACAAATTTTTTTCAGCAAAATGATTAACCTTTCTGTGGCAGACACCATTGATGAAAGAGCTATCAACAAAAAGAAGCTCACACCTTTTACCATCCAGGTATAGATGCAAATCAGGGGAGGAATATTAAATTAAAGAGCAATTGTCACTTACCATAATTTTTTATATTATGTGTACTTATTCCATGTATTTATAAGGTGTGAAAAATTTACTTACATGTAGAAATCCCCATTCCTTTAACCTGCCACTGGGAGAATCCATCTTAATGCCCTTTCAATGTTTGTTACAAGCTCTATATTTTGCATAGAGTAAAGGAAAAAAGGAGAGATTAATTTAATATTGTAAAAAAGTGGCTCAGCTGTTTTCGTGACAAAATTTTATTGTGCTTTCTGTTTACTTTTAATATTTTCCTTCGTCTCTGACACATTTTTCCCGTTTGCGCCTTTCTGACAAGTTGGTCCCCAGTATATAAAGTTGGAGGTAACAGTTTTATGCATAAGAAAATGGTGCATTTTGCTGATCCTTCATAATATTGTGTTATTGAGTTACTATTGTGCTTGTTCACTTATCTGTAAATATTTTCCACATTGACATGGAAAGTGCACATTTTTGGGTCAAAAAAACCTCTATAAACATAGATAAATTGTAGAATAATTTATATTTGCCTCTGTTGGCCAATTGATGGTTTAGGGCAGGCATAGGCAACCTTCGGCCCTCCAGGTGTTTTGGACTACACCCCCCATGATGCTTTGCCAGGATTATGGGTGTAAGAGCATTATAGGGGATGTAGTCCACAATATCTGGAGTGCCGAAGGTTGCCTATCCCTGATTTAGGGAATAGACCAATATACATTTGTCAGAATAACTTTGCCTGCTGCCAGAGATACTGATTCTTCGCTACGCTTTGCAAAGGTGGATCATGAATGATCAATAATAGAGCTATGAAATTCTTAGTGCTTATCCTATCTTTCATATTAGCTACATATATTTGCTAGCGTCATTCTTCAGGTTTTAGAATTGTGCATTTCAGAATTCTATCTATAAGCATGCACTATTAACTATAAACAATTTATATTTTAACTGCCAGACCAGGTTGCAGGTGGTAATGCACTGTCTAACTCTAAGCCTCTTTGGTTAGACATCCCTTCTAGCATTGCCTTACTGTAAATTTGAAGACTGCAACATCGTTGATTGCCCCAGAGCTTCCGTTTTACAGGCACGTGAGGCAATTGTCTGGATTGCCAAATAAGGTCAACCCTGTCTGAAGCCATATCAGAGAAACGTCTTCTTTTTTATTTTCTCTGAGATGTAAACAAATATGAAAAATAAAAGATACATAGTTGGAGTTGGATACAATATTTAGATGAGCTGGAAATTTTTAGTACGCTCCCTGGGTCTAAATTAGAAATACCCTTTGATACAGCTTTAAGGTTATTCACTACACTTCAAACTGTGTCAAGTTAGCGATTACAGCTCAGTTACAGAATTTCCCTAAATCAGCTATGTTTACTTGAAATTTGCCATTTTAATTTGCAAATCCACCTGGAGGTCATATAGTTCATTGGATGATGTCAATGGGAATAGTTCAGAAATATGAACGTGCTTACAAAGAAGTCTAATGGTAATTTATCTGCCTGTCAACTGCTTTTCAGTGTTGATGGTTAAGGTTTGCCAGAATATTAAGTGATTTTCTTATAATATTTACATCTTTCTGCACAACCAGGAAAATCTGAACTTAGCTCTGAATTCTGCTTCGGCTATTGGCTGCCATGTGGTAAACATTGGTGCTGAAGACCTGAAGGAGGGAAAACCCTACTTAGTCTTGGGACTTTTGTGGCAAATTATCAAGATTGGCCTGTTTGCAGACATCGAGCTCAGCCGTAATGAAGGTGAGAAGGCGTATGTATGACAGTGTCACACTAAACAAAGATAGAAAGGTGACTAGTTTGATTTAAAGGGACACTATAGAAACTGAAACAACTTTAGCTTGATGAAGCAGTTTTAGTGTATAGATCATTCCCTTGCAGTCTCACTGCTCAATTCTCTGCTGATGTTTAGACTTCTTTTTTTGTGCAGTATGTTTAATATAGAATTTCCCATCTCCTGCTCTGTTAATGGCCTTTAGACCCTACGTGAGTCTCTTGTATGTGATTGAAGTTCAATTTACAGAACAGGACGTAAAAACCTATAAAGCAAGTAAACGTCTGATTGAAAATGAAACCGTTTTACTAGTCTTGGTTATGTCAATCTAGGACTGCATAAACAAAGTGATCTAACTCCTAAATGGTAGATAATTGAGCAGTGAGATTGCAGGGACATGCTCTATACACTAAAACTGCTTCATTAAGCTAGAATTGCTTTGATGCCTATATTATCACTTTAAGGATACAGTGAGTCAGTAAGATGGAACCAATATGCATGTGCTTAGCTTCAACCAGCGCTGACCCATCCATAGACTTTGGTGCTGTACCTGTCATAATCTAAAACAGGAGTTCCCAACTCATGGTGGCGGTGCAATAGCACCGCACAGGTTGGGAACTTGTGTGAGGGTCTATCGGGTAGCCCAAATGGGAGTGTAGCGCTATTAAATCTAGGCTTGCTCCTCAACAGATATAGGGAGATAAATTTGCTTACATGAAATAAAAGAGAAGAAAAAGCACTAATAGTGTAACTCTGTCAATAAAGTGACTCAGTGTAATAGGTATTGAATCCAAACTCACATTTTTCAGAGCCTTTTTAGATATAGGCTCTAACCATCACACTTGTGTGCACTTCCCAGGTGACAACCAGACCTTTAAACTCTCCGATTTTTCAGATTATGGTGTCCTCAACCGAGAAGAGATTAATAATAACAGAATCTGGGTGTAGTATTTTTGCATTCACATGAATAAAGGAGACTGCAAATCTTATGGTAAAATTGCTCACCTTTTTCAGAGCCTGTTACCTGACTCTGAGTGTAAAAGTATTGTATCAGCTTTTGGGGTGATACTGCCCCCTTTACATTCAGGAATTACAGGGAAAAAACAAAGATTCAGGATCGATGTATATATTCAAGTACTATATTTATTAAACAATAAAAACACAATAAAAAGTATAAGAAATTACTCACCCTAGAGTTCTTCTTTCGCCAAGACGCATTTCACCCTCCGTGGGCTTTCTCAATCGACATGTATTTCGTTCTATTGCCGGTTCCGTTTCAGGTGCTCATGGGGTCCACCTCTTCTACTCCTGCTGTCCAATGATTTTGTCTGTATTCTAATTATGCATGGTAATCACCTGGTATTCATTTAGTATCAGGACATCTTTCAAATTTATCCAGCACGTAATCCTAAAAACTACATGGACTTTATGCTATAAGAAAATGCGTATCGGTCACAGATACCGTAACGTCAGCATTTTATCCTTGGACCCAGGCAAGATCATGTCTTGGACCGGCCCTGGCTTCCACCACAATAAAAGTGATAATCACCATAACTCATCATAACTTCACCCTCTCAAACAATATAGCATAAAATACTTAGTTAATACAATTTCCAATAAATAAAATGTATTTTTAGAAATTACATTTGTAATAAAAGAACAAGTAAAACATAATAGTATGTGATAACAAAAAATATGCAATGAGTAATGAATGGACCAATATATATATTTCTGGAACTTTAGTTGCATAGTGAACATATTATATCTATTTTCTTTATCTGGGGCAGCTCTGATTGCTCTTTTGCGAGAAGGAGAAAGCCTAGAGGATCTGATGAAGCTTTCACCAGAAGAACTGCTTCTGAGATGGGCCAACTACCACCTGGAGAATGCCGGTTGTAACAAAATCAATAACTTTAGCACAGACATCAAGGTGAGTGTCTATACAACATTCGAAATTTCTAAACAACAGTCACATTTTGAAGGAATCATATATCATATATTGAAATTACCCATCAATTTTCAAGTTATTAGATTGAGATATCTCACAAGTAACATAGTCTATAGGCAGGATGGCAACATCAAAAAAAGGAAAAGGTACTTGTGCCTGAAAATTTATGCAACCCAAACAAACACATTAAGGATATATTTATTACTATTTAAGTAGTATCAAAACATATAATTTTATTGTACCATAAAACCCCCCATAAAATAACAATAAGATAACATTTAATAGATGCAAGTGGTGAAGAAGGTCCTGCTAAAATTAGGTTTCTAGTATGGTGCATGTATGTGAATTGGTGGGTTTATGTGACTGGGTGCAGATACTCAATGGTAGTCTGTGACTAGATGGTTGAATGTGACCAGCAGATTATACAATAAATAGAGAATGATGGAAACGGATCCAGAGAATTCATTTTTTAGGTCAAGTAAGCCAAGCTAGAAAATAGAGTTGAAGTATCTCTTTTATTTGACTATTTTGGCCTAAAATTTGAAATTCTGTGGTCAATGACTAATTTCGTTAATAGCCATGTAGGTTGGATTATGTTGTTGGACTAGTGAATGTGATGGGTGGGAAGAGGTATATGACTGAGTATGTTTGAGTAGTTGGTGGGGTGGAAAGATTGCATGTATTAATAATTGTGCGAATGGGACTAGGTGGGTGTATCTGACTGAATTGTTATTTGACTGAGATCTGACATAGGTTTCATTATTTGGGAAGTTAATGACGTGGAGGTGAGTTAGAATGTGTGAGTTTGTGTATGAGGGGGTATAATGATTTGGAGGTGAGTTGGTGTGTGAGAAAGTGAATTGGAGGTTATCTAACAGGGTATATGAAGGTTAAAGTATAAAAAGTTGGGGGTAGGGGTGTGGCAGGATGTATGTGAGGGAATGAATTGGAGGTGGTAGAGAACCTAAAACGCTACTCTCTCAAGCAGTTGAATGTTCCTCCTGTCAATCAAAAACAGCAGCAAGCTGTTCTTCCATTGCTTTGCTGCAATGTATATTGGCAGAGTGGAGGCCACAAGTTTCATAGACTTTATTTAAAAAAATAATATCAATTGTTATGCCAATCGTTTGGCCTCTTTGTGATCAACGGTGCTGGCAGCCTTGACTTGGCTTGCCTGACTACATATTATAAAGATAAAGGTCATTGTGTTTATTGGCAGCAACATTAAATAAATACAAATAAATTGTCCAGTAAAAGATTATACCATTAATAGATTGTAACAGGGTTTTTTCTAAAGATAAAATAAATAAAAGGAAATTAAAATGAATAACAAACAGGAAAATAAAAAAGATTAAACAATAGAATTTCAATATTGGGCAAAACACTAATATATAATAAAAACTGAAAGTGTAACAGTGATTGGATTTCCATTTTGGTGTTCTAGATCCTCTAAAGTGGATTTTTTTAGAACATTCAATATGTCGATATGTTGTTTTACAGATTTGATCAAGGCCTGTAGCGCCTAAATTATGTGTAGAGGAATCTTGTAACTCGTAGCAGAATGGTGCTATATTTGTATTTATTAAAAAAAAGTCGAAACGGGTATGACATGAAGGCATGCCTATAACATATAGTGTAAAACAAGCTTTGGAAAAGAGCTGAAATATTCTATAATGATTAATGTCTTAATCAAAGCCAATAACAATTCTTTCCTATTGGAAAGCATTGGATTGGCTGAGAGTGTCAAGAAGGCAGATCAGGGGCAAAGCCTGCCCAAGCCAAACACAGCCCTGGCCAATCAGCACCTCCTCATAGAGATGCATTGGATCAATGCATATCTATGAGGAAAGTTCAGTGTCTCCATGCATAGGGTGGAGTCACTGAATGTCAGTCACACTGTGCAGCACTGCCGCAGGAAGCACCTTTAGTAGCCATCTGAGGAATCCCTAACCTGTAATGTAAACATTGTATTTTTCTGAAAAATAACCGCGTCTACTGCAAATAGAACATATACAAAATACTGTAGTTGTTCTGCTGACTAGTGTCCCTTTAAATAAAAAATTAAATAATTAAAAACAAATTAAATAAAGCATATTTAATAATCACGTGTTTTGCATGTTAATAAGACAATGATTTTCACTAAAAAGCAAACAGCAAATCCATTACATCAGTGCATTAAGCTACCCAGTGGTCTATTAACATGAGCATTAGTAATGTCTATCAGGGTAGCACAATTAGAGTCCTGTAGTTTTTTATTTTGAAATATTGCTTCCTGTGTGTTTCTAGGTATAGCTACGGTTCCTCCAATGGTATTGTGGTCACTGCACACATGAGCTCAGCTCTCTGATTTAGAAAAAGTGATAGAATCCTGTTTTCTTCTAAAACTAAAGTGCTGACATGTGTATGTTTTATCTTCATATTTACCAGGACTGCAAGGCCTACTACTACTTACTTAATCAAGTTGCTCCGAAAGGGGAAGAAGACGGTGTTCCTGCCATTGACATTGATATGACAGGTCTAAGGGTAAGACTGGTTTATTCTATTACTATAGTGGTATTTAAGGATTACTAACAATTATAGGACACTTGTCATTCATTCATTTAATTAAGCTGAGTTCATAAATCATAGCTGTAGTTTGGTCAACTTCCTCTTCAATATGATACACTCATTTCACTGTAAATGCAATTGTGTATAAAACCTGTTTAGTGTGTTTTAGAGGTTTATTATAACTTTCCAGTGATTTGTTAATGTTAAAAGTATATATTGGACAACATGTTCGTACAGAGCTGCTTTCAAAAGCCCCTGATGGAATTAGGTAGTTTTAGCTTGTTCAAGGGTCTCAATCTGAAACTTGGTGCAAGACTACAATGTCTGATGACTGAAAACTGAACATCCTTGGTTAAAGAATTAGACTGTTTTTGTGAATTACACTAGTTATCATGTTTCAGTGCTAGCCATCAACTGCTTCAGCAAAGGTTTCTTTAACGTCTTTCCTCTTCCCACAGGAGAAAGAAGACCTAAAAAGAGCAGAGTGTATGTTGGTTCAGGCAGACAGGCTGGGTTGTCGTCAGTTTGTTACTGCCACAGATGTTGTCCGTGGAAATCCAAAGCTTAATTTGGCTTTTGTCGCAAATCTTTTCAATAAATACCCAGCCCTACAGAAACCAGAAAACCAAGATATTGACTGGAGCTCTATTGAAGGTAAAACGTACAAATGTAGTGCATGAAAATATAACAGCAGTCTGGCTGCATAAATCTGATCTATCAGATATAGTCTGTATTCTCAACTACAGCGTACTTCCTGTGTTATACATTCACACTACGCTCTTACGGCTCAGCCTTTTCCTCTCTCCAAACTTATTTCCTGATCTTCACTTCCACCTTGTGTAACAATCCCAAGTACCTCTTTAATATCTAGTATTCACTACTTCACCCCAATACACGCCCCTAAAACTAATATCACAGCTATCTTTGTTATATAGCTACATAATAATATATGCTGAAAAACGAGTGGCTCAAACATTTCTATTTCTGTAGTTTGGTCCAAGAATAAAGAAAAATAAAACTATTTGGAGTGACTCCAAAATGACAATGGGATTTTCCTTCAATCAATAATCTATTCATCCAAACGTTTTCTTAAAATTGCTACATAATCTGATAAAATTACCTTTTTAAGAAGAGTCTTTTTGACTTATTTAGCCCAAATCACCTTTCTTGTAGTCTACACAACCTCTTGCCATTGTACAAATCGAGTACAAAACTACATATATAAAAAAAAATATATATATATATATTATTATATACACATATATACACACAGACATATTGTCAGGGTACCTGGAGTCTCTACCTCTGAGAGAGGTAGAGACTTAGAAGGTTATCCGTCCGGACGCCATGTCTCCTCGGTCTCCCGCGGTTCACTCGGTCTTGCTAACGCCGGCCGCGAGGGAGTCACTTCCTTTTATAACAGAAGGACCGGAGGTAGACGTCATGACGCTAACCCGAAACATCCTGCCACTCAAATCTCGGGAGACGAATCAGGACTCGCCGGAGGCGTGTCCCCTCTCCCTAGCCAGGATACTTAACGCTGGTTCTCTCATTCACTCGTTGCCCTGTCGTGGTTCTAGTCCGCCTAGTCACACAGTGCTTTATTATTCACTTGTCTTTTGGTTCTGACCCGGCTTTGTTGTTTACTCTCCTGCCTTTCTGTTATCCTTGACCCGGCTTGTCTCTCGCTTACCTGTCCTCTGTTATCCTCGACCTCGGCTTGTCTCTGACCATTCTATTGTAGTTATACGTTAGTCCGGCCATTCTAAGGACCGGTATACGTATCAGCTGCTCTTTGTACTCTGCGTGTTGGATCCCTGACCCGATCCTGACATTACGACAGGGCCATGGATTCTGCAGGTACAAATTGTCAGCTTGGTTCTCCTGATCCTAGGTTTGACGCCATGGATCATAGGATGGATCAGATGGCTCTAGCACTACAGGCGCTGCTGTCTCGCCCTATTAATCCACCTGAGGAGAGCCGTAACACTTCTGCTTCTTCTGTGGGTTCGGGGTTAGAGGTAGCTACTGTAGGTGCTTCTTCCCAAGTTACCCCACCTGTACGTTATGCTGGTTCTCCTGAGAGGTGTCGTGGCTTTTTGAACCAGATCAGTATTCATTTCGAGCTACAGCCCCGTTCATACCCTACTGATAGGGCAAAGGTGGGATTTATTATTACCTTACTCATTGAGAAAGCTCTGAGATGGGCGAATCCGTTGTGGGAGAATGATAATCCATTAGTCTATAACTATAATTCCTTTGTAGCTGCTTTTAAAAGAACTTTTGACCCTCCTGGCAGGAAGGCCAATGCAGCCAGATTACTGTTGCGCCTTAGACAAGACAACCAAACACTTGTGGATTATGCACTAGAGTTCAGGTCTTTGGCGGCAGAGGTAAAATGGAATGAACAGGCCTATATAGACGTATTCTTAAATGGATTATCTGATGTAATACTTGATGAGGTAGCGACAAGAGAACTTCCCGAGAATCTGGAGGACTTAATTTCCTTTATCTCTCGTATTGACGAACGTCTAAGGGAGAGACAGAATACTCGAGATAGAACCGCTAAATCTTTCTCTAGACTAGTACCATCATTTCAAGTTTCTGAAACCAAAGATCCACAGGTTTCAGAACCTATGCAGTTGGGCCTTACTCGTCTCTCAGAGGAGGAGAGACAGTACAGGAGAAGAGAGGGACTTTGTATGTATTGTGGGTTCAGAGGTCATGTACGTTTGAGCTGTCCCAGCCGTCCGGGAAACGCTCGCACCTAAGTTTCTCTAGAGGACAGACCTTGGGTGTTTCGATTTTGTCCTCTACTCATAACTACAAAGAACATAGACTCCTATTACCGGTCTCTTTAACTTGGGAGAAGGGAACTTTAGAAACTATGGCATTGATAGACTCCGGCGCTGCTGAGAGTTTTATCGACCAAAAGTTTCTCACCAAACACACTATCCCATCCCAGTTAAGGAAGACACCCTTGGCTGTTGAAGCCATTGATGGTAGACCTTTAGTTGAGCCTGTGATTTCCCGGGAGACCACACCTCTTTACTTAACTACTGGTATTCTACACAAGGAGGAAATATCCCTACTACTCATTTCATCCCCTTCTGTTCCCATAGTCCTGGGATACTCCTGGCTTAAGAAACATAACCCCGTTATAGATTGGAGATCAGGGGAAATAGTTTCATGGGGCCAGAATTGTCAAGAGAGTTGTTTAAAGAAAGTGTCACCTCTTTGTAGTGTCAACTCACTTAATAACGCTACTGACTCTACCAAAGTACAGATACCGTCCTTGTATCAAGATTTAAAGGCAGTTTTTGACAAAAGAAAGGCTGATACCTTACCACCACATAGGCCTTTTGATTGCAAAATTAATTTACTTTCTGGTACCATGCCCCCCAGGGGTCATGTATACCCTTTGTCCACGAATGAAAACTTAGTTCTAGAAGAGTATATTCGTGAAAACCTAGACAAGGGGTTCATTAGAAGATCCTCCTCCCCTGCTGGGGCTGGATTCTTTTTTGTTAAAAAGAAGGATGGTTCTTTAAGACCTTGCATTGACTACCGGGGTCTTAACAAGATAACCATCAGAAATGTTTATCCGATTCCCTTGATCACCGAGCTTTTTGACCGATTAAAAAGTTCTAAAATTTTCACTAAGTTAGACCTTAGAGGTGCTTATAATTTGGTGAGAATCCACGACGGTGACGAGTGGAAAACTGCATTCAATACTCGATATGGGCACTATGAGTATACTGTAATGCCTTTTGGTCTCTGCAATGCTCCGGCAGTATTTCAGGACCTTATTAATGAGGTTCTTAGGGAGTTTCAAGATGACTGTGTAATTGTATACCTTGATGATATTCTTATACATTCCAGGGATATTGAGACTCACCACAGACAAGTCAGGAGGGTTTTACACAAACTTCTTCAGCATGGCTTGTACTGCAAACTAGAGAAATGCAGCTTTGACCAATCCCAAACTACGTTTCTTGGTTATGTGATTTCTGGGGAAGGGTTTGAAATGGATCCGGAGAAGCTCCAATCCATATTAGACTGGCCTTTACCTCAGGGTCTCAAGGCTATCCAGAGATTCATTGGTTTCTCTAATTACTACAGACGTTTCATTAAGGGATACTCCTCTATCATTGCTCCCATCACCAACATGACCAAACAAGGGGCTGAGACTAAGAATTGGTCTACTGAAGCTCTTCGGGCTTTTGAGACACTCAAAGAGCTGTTTGCTTCCGCACCAATTTTAGTTCACCCTGATACTACTCTACCTTTCCTACTCGAAGTTGACGCTTCTGAGACAGGTATAGGTGCTGTTCTGTCCCAAAGGTTGGGGGTAGATAAACCATTACATCCTTGTGGATACTTTTCCAAAAAATTGTCCGGTACTGAAAGCAGATATGACATTGGTGACAGGGAACTACTAGCGGTTATAATGGCCTTGAAGGAGTGGAGACATTTATTGGAGGGTACTTTGCATCCTGTTACTATTTTGACAGATCATAAAAACTTATCCTATATTGGGGAGGCTAAACGACTATCATCTAGACAGGTTCGTTGGTCCATATTTCTCACTCACTTCAACTACGTACTCACATATAGGCCAGGTTCTAAGAATTCTAAAGCCGACGCCTTATCTCGCCAATATGAACCTGCTGCCGTATCTGAGCCGGTTTTGTCCTCTATAGTACCCAAGTGTAACATTATCGCTAACACTACTCTCAAAGTTCATTCCCCGCTACTTGATCAGATAAGGAACTTGCAGCATCTGGCACCTAGACTGACTCCGGCTTCCAGACTTTTCGTTCCCCCTGAACTTCAATTGGAGCTCTTACAGTGTCTTCACGAGAGTAAGGTGGCTGGTCATCCGGGTGTTCGCAAGACGTATTCTTTGATCTCCAAGGATTTCTGGTGGCCGTCGTTACGGAAGGATATTAAGGATTTTATCGGGGTTTGTGTGGTCTGTACTAAAACCAAACTACCGCATACGCTTCCTTGTGGCCTTCTACAACCGCTGGAGATTCCTGACAAACCTTGGTCCTGTGTGGCAATGGACTTTATTGTGGATCTGCCGGTTTCTAAAAAGCACACTGTTATCCTCACCGTAGTCGATAGGTTTACCAAGATGGCACATTTCGTACCTTTGCCTAAACTCCCGACTTCTCCTGAATTGGCGGAGGTCTTTGCCAAAGAGATTTTTCGTTTGCATGGGATTCCTTCGGAGATCACTTCTGATAGAGGCTCCCAATTTGTTTCACGTTTTTGGAGGTCTTTCTGTTCTCAATTAGGCATCAAATTGAATTTTTCGTCCGCCTATCATCCTCAGTCTAACGGAGCTGCTGAACGAACTAACCAGAAGATTGAGCAATACTTACGTTGTTTTGTTTCCGAACACCAGGACGATTGGGTCGGTTTGATTCCTTGGGCAGAGTTTGCGCACAACAATCTCGTTTGTGACTCCACGCATTCAAGTCCCTTCTTCATGAACTATGGCTTTCATCCATCCATTCTTCCCCCGGTTTCTCCTTCCCAAGGAGTGCCGTCGGTTGATGTCCATGTGGCCAATTTGAGGAAGTTGTGGGATCAGACTCGACAGATTCTTCTACACAATTCTGTACTGGTAAAGAAACATGCTGACAAACGTAGAAGGGCGGCTCCGAATTTTGTTCCGGGCGATAGAGTGTGGTTGAGCACTAGGAATATTCGTCTTAAAGTTCCTTCCATGAAATTCGCTCCTCGTTATATTGGTCCCTACAGGATCTTGACTCGAATTAACCCAGTGGCATATCGTCTAGCTCTTCCAGCTACTTTACGCATCCCGAACTCCTTTCACGTGTCATTGTTGAAACCTCTAATCTGTAACAGATTCTCCTCCACAATCGCCCCTCCGCGCCCTGTTCAGGTGGAGGGTCAGGAGGAATATGAGGTTAACTCCATTATTGATTCTCGTGTCTCCCGGGGACGAGTACAATATTTAGTTGACTGGAAGGGATATGGTCCTGAGGAGAGGAGTTGGGTACCACAAGAGGATGTTCATGCTCCTCGTCTTCGCAGGGCATTTCACTCCCGCTTTCCATCTCGCCCCGGCTCCTTCCGCCCGGTGGGCGTATCTGAGGGGGGGGGTACTGTCAGGGTACCTGGAGTCTCTACCTCTGAGAGAGGTAGAGACTTAGAAGGTTATCCGTCCGGACGCCATGTCTCCTCGGTCTCCCGCGGTTCACTCGGTCTTGCTAACGCCGGCCGCGAGGGAGTCACTTCCTTTTATAACAGAAGGACCGGAGGTAGACGTCATGACGCTAACCCGAAACATCCTGCCACTCAAATCTCGGGAGACGAATCAGGACTCGCCGGAGGCGTGTCCCCTCTCCCTAGCCAGGATACTTAACGCTGGTTCTCTCATTCACTCGTTGCCCTGTCGTGGTTCTAGTCCGCCTAGTCACACAGTGCTTTATTATTCACTTGTCTTTTGGTTCTGACCCGGCTTTGTTGTTTACTCTCCTGCCTTTCTGTTATCCTTGACCCGGCTTGTCTCTCGCTTACCTGTCCTCTGTTATCCTCGACCTCGGCTTGTCTCTGACCATTCTATTGTAGTTATACGTTAGTCCGGCCATTCTAAGGACCGGTATACGTATCAGCTGCTCTTTGTACTCTGCGTGTTGGATCCCTGACCCGATCCTGACACATATATACTGCTATTTTGGGACAATGATGGTACTGATAAGCGATTGGGGCAAAAGCTTTTTTGGCACAAAGATGGCATTAATTAGTTCTTTTGAGACAAAGATGGCACTGATTAGCTATTTTGGAACAAAGATGGCACTGGGGAGCTGCATGGGGACAGAGATGGCACTTAAAAGCTTTTGGGGGGCAAACTGGCATTGTAGGAAGTGGGTGACATGTTACTTGGTGAAGATGGTGGCCCAAAAAGCTGGAGTGGTTTCCATAGAAAATTGGTGTGGTTAGAATTGTTGTTTGTAAAGGCTAAGAGTTAGCAATAACTAGCCACATTTTGATATTTACTCTTCTAGAGATTATTAAAAAATTTTGTTCATTACAGAATGACTTAATATTTTGGAAAACTGCAGCCAATATTGAATTGCTGTAGCCCTTTAAATCACAGTCCTATTTTAATTTTTATATTGTTTAATTTACCTTAGATAATACTAGAAAAATGTTTACTACGGTGCTATATATATATACCGTATATATAATACCGTAGTAAACACTTTTTATAGTACCGTAGTAAACACTTTTATATACATACATACATACGTAGTAAGCAAAAGCTTGGGAAACTTCATTGCACAAATTCAGTAGTTAACTTTGATTGGAGAACATTTATGAATACTGAACTTTTCTAAAAAAATATTATGTTTTGCTTTTGTTGAATAATCACTTCTGTTAAGTAGCTACATTGTCAACAAAATGTTGTCTTCAGAAGAGGAAGCTAAGGACTTCCTTTTCTGAAGAGGAAGTTAAGATTCCCACACCAGTTACAGCATTTACCACATTAATTGTAAATTCAAAGGGAGGGCTATCAGAAAATAATTAAACAAAGTTAATTACATGATTCGTAACATCAACTACAGTGTACCTGCATTGTACTAGCTTCCAATTCTTAATTACAATTGGGATTGGAAAAACAAACGTGTATTACTCCACCTGTTGTACATACAGTATATTCTTACATTTTCAATTGACGTCAGATTAGCTGTGAACTATTTAAAGTGTATGTAACCACCAAAAATGTTCTATTCAAATTATAAAACATTTTAAAAATTTTACTTTTGTTAAAATAAAAAGCAAAAAAATGTATTGTTTGAAGAAAAATGTTATATTTCCTTGATATTAGAAACTAGTACCTATTCTGAAAAATCACAAACACTCATGTTATGGAGGGAGATTTATCAATGTGTCCTAAAAACTGGTATTAAGTTCTAAAAGTGGTGCAGTCACCATGGAAACCAGTGGGACCAGCAGCAGCATTCCACTGGTGAATACTCCTCATATATCTTTGCCGAACACTGAAAAAATATTCCCTATATTTTCTCTTTTAATTTGTTTTTTTTCAAACAGTTAAGGTCACTACTGTTTGACAATTCCATTTAAACAATACATGTATACTGTGGGTTACCAAAAGCGGTCTATATAAATTTAAAATAATGAATCAATATTTTGTATTCTCAATTTAAAGGTGAAACAAGGGAGGAAAGGACATTTAGAAACTGGATGAACTCTCTGGGTGTGAATCCTCGTGTAAATCACTTGTACAGGTAAATATTTATGTGTGTGCAGTAGAAACCATCTGCTAATCAGATGAAGGAACCAGATTACGTATGTGGCTGAAGTTCATGAAACCCCCCAAAGATCCCTATTCACGGTGCATTAGCATGTGGTCAAAAACTGCAAAGCAGACAGAAGTAGAAGTTTTTGATAGCAATATTTGTAGCATTATGTGTATACTGCTACAAATCACTGTTTATTATCTGACTACAAAATCTAACTAATTTATTCTGTATTTCCAAACATTGTACTTAAGTTTTAATAGGGATAATGTGCTAGATAGCTATATAGTTGATAGAATATTATTGCACTTATAAATAGCTCACCCAGAATGCATTGCCATCTGCCTTGTCATAGTTATAGTCATAGGGATACTATAAGTGCCAGGAATACAAAGGTGTTAAAGACCCTTTATTTACTTACCTTACCACAGCGCTAGGTCGCACCTCTGCCTCCTCCGACATCCCACAAAGAGCGGTTTCTAATGCGCATGCACGGCAAATGCTGCATGCACATTAGACCTCCCCATAGAAAAGTATTGAATGAATACTTTCATATAGGGGAAAAAAAAAAATCGGATACTGGATGTCCTCATGCAGAGCGTGAGGCCGTCCAGCGTCAGTTACCGGACAAAAGGTCTGTTTGGATGTAGGAAGCGCATCCAATGGCTGCCTGGGAGATAGCAGGAGGCAGACTTAGTGCAATAGGGACACTGCACCCATACCACTTTAATGAGCTGAAGTGGTCTGGGTGCCTATAGTGTCCCTTTAAGAGAGAATACTGTTCAAGAAACATTCCCTCGTAGAACTTGTGTACAGATATTATGTGACCAGAAAATTGTTTAACAAGTTTTTTTTTTTTAAATGTCTGTTAATTTAAATCTTTGCTGGTATTTCAGATAGCACTATATGCAGACAAAACTATTAGTAGAATAATTTATAATACATATAAAATATATCTTCTTTTTTTTTAATCTTTCAGTGACCTGTCTGATGCGCTTGTCATATTCCAGTTGTATGAAAAGATTAAGGTACCAGTAGATTGGAGCAGAGTAAACAAACCACCATATCCTAAACTGGGAGAAAATATGAAAAAGGTAATTTTAGAAGATAATTTTTTCCATTGTTACATAACATCTCAATGAAAACTGACTTCTACATATTCAGTAGTAGGAAGAAAAGCTCCAGTTTGTTGCATACTCTTTTGTTGATTTAAAAAAAAAAAAAAATTCACTACACCAGAGTCTTAGGACACAAGGTAGCATGCTTAAAGGGAAACTCCAGTGCCAGGAAAACGATCCATTTTCCTGGCACTGGAGGGTCCCTCTCCCTCCCACCCACCAATCCCCAGTTGCTGAAGGGGTGAAAACCCCTTCAGTCACTTAACTGAGGCAGCGGCGATGTCCCTCGCCGCTGTCTCCTCCTCCGCGCCGCTCCTCCTACTGGCTCTGTCGGCCGGCGGGCGAGACTGATCCCGCCCACCGGCCGAGGAGACCTAATGCGCATGCGCGGCAATTCCGCGCATGCGCATTAGGTCTCCCCATAGGAAAGCATTGAAAACGAATTTCAATGCTTTCCTATGGGGATTTGAGCGACGCTGGAGGTCCTCACACAGCGTGAGGACGTCCAGCGACGCTCTAGCACAGGTTTCCTGTGCTATCGACCAGGAAGAGACCTCTAGTGGCTGTCTAGTAGACAGCCACTAGAGGTGGAGTTAACCCTGCAAGGTAATTATTGTTTATAAAAAACTGCAATAATTACACTTGCAGGGTTAGGAGTAGTGGGAGTTGGCACCCAGACCACTCCAATGAGCAGAAGTGGTCTGGGTGCCTGGAGTGTCCCTTTAAACTCCGACTATGAGGTAGAGAACGTTTTCCATACAAAACCTTGATACAGACAACAGGATAGCCAAATAAAGAATGCAGCTATAATGTATGAATGGGATAAAATATGAATCTGCAACATACACTGAACAAAATTATAAACGCAACACTTTTGTTTTTGCCCCCATTTTTCATGAGCTGAACTCAAAGTGGTGTTTTATTGTGGCCAGCCTAAGACACACCTGTGCAATAATCATGCTGTCTAATCAGCATCCCACACCTGTGAGGTGGATGGATTATCTCGGCAAAGGAGAAGTGCTCACTAACACAGATTTAGACAGATTTGTGAACGATATTTTTTAGAGAAATAGGCCTTTTGTGTACATAGAAAAAGTCTTAGATCGTTGAGTTCAGCTCATGAAAAATGGGGACAAAAACAAAAGTGTTGCATTTATAATTTTGTTCAGTATATTAATAACCTATTTGATTAAATAAAAAAAAATACATTTGCTTCCTTAAATTATTTTTATTTATTTTTTATGATTATTTTAATTTTATTTACTAGAATATATCTCGCTAAATATCAAACTTTATTTTCTTATGATGTCTTCATAACTTTATTCAATAAAAACATCATTGTATTATGTATATCTTCTCACCATGCACATGTTTGTATCCGACAGCTTGAAAACTGCAACTATGCTGTTGACCTGGGCAAAAACAAGGCCAAGTTTTCTTTGGTTGGAATTGCAGGGCAGGATCTGAATGAAGGAAATCGGACTCTGACATTAGCTTTGCTGTGGCAGTTGATGAGAAGGTACCTGCTAAAATGGGTTAACACAGAACTGTACAAAGGTAGATTCCCAGATATTGTAGAACTACAATTGCCGTGGTACTTTGTCAGCCATTAGAATGGCAAGGTCCATCAGAGAAGTGACAGTTCTCCATCATCTGGGGACCTACCTTTAACCTAACCTATAATGAAATGTTACAATACGGAACTTTGTAAATTTTATATAAATCAAACTGATACATAACCCACTCTTTAGGATTATGGTAGAGCTAATGCTATATCTTGAGAGTGTGATGGAAAGGTTTCAATATGTAGATTTTCACATCCTGGCATGTCAGCATGGTTAAGGTCACTAACTGCTTCTATAGAGACCACCACTCTGATATAAAAGCGATGCATAGGAATTTAATAGTATTTCCTCAATTCACTGCAGATTGAAGTGCATGTTTGTAACATTGGTAAAGGTTGAAAAAAATTGATATTTTATTTTTATCCTGGGTTTGTTCTACTTGTAAATTTGAAAAATAGAATTAATTTTTTTTTAACTTCTGTCTATGGTGGATGACCAGCGGAATATATTTAGGATACAAGATCACCCAGGACTCCTCTTGCATTATATCTAGCTTCTTATAGCAAATAGTAAGGAGTAGCCACCAATGATCAAACAAACTAATTTGGCCTAATTTCTTATCAAACTAATTATTACATGTCAATGGTCAAATGTGGAGAGATGAAAAGCAATAAGGCAGGGCTGCCCAACAGGTAGATCTCCAGATGTTGTGAAACTACAACTTCCATGATGCTTTGCATGCCTTTAGAATGACAAAGCATAATGGGAGTTGTAGTTCTACACCATCTGGGGATGCACCTGCTGTTGGGCAGCCCTGTTAAGCCCTGTACTCCTGCTCCTACAGTAGAAAATAAATTTGTATTTAAACTCACTGCACATTGAATTGCATGGAAATTAAAACGTATTGCAAAATTCAGGCACAATTAGCTGATATACTAAAATTGCCCAATACATCTCTAGTCACAGTTTGACTTATTAAAGGGACACTATAGTCCAGGATTTGTTTTGGTTACAACTTGTACAATTGCCTCTGTCCTTAGGGGGTTAAACATGGCCCTGGAAGCTGAGTATATGATAATACTAATGGTCAGTGCAGGGAATCTACTAGTATAAGAATCGAAGACTGTTACTTTGATAAATTTAACTGAAACTCAGTGCTTTGTGAATTTCTTTATTGTGCGATAAATGCATGTAATGTTTTGTTATAGGTACACATTGAATATTCTGGAGGACATTGGTGGAGGACAAAAGGTTAATGATGACACAATTGTTACCTGGGTGAATCAGACACTGAATGAAGCTGGGAAATCATCGTCAATAAGTGGATTCAAGGTGAACATTAAATCGTTTAAATATGATGCTTTATAGATGCAAATGCACCGTAACCAATTATTTAGCAATGGAAAAGGCAACCATCGGCACTTCAGATGTTATGGACAACATCTCCGCTGATGTTTAACCAGTATTATGGTTATAAGAGCATTAACACCTTAAGGAACAAACTTCTGGAATAAAAGGGAATCATGACATGTCACACATGTCATGTGTCCTTAAGGGGTTAAGGGAGACGCAGTAGACAACATCTGGAGTGCCAAAGGTTGCCTACCCCTGAGTCTTAGCATATTGAACAAGAACATATTACAGGTTATTCAATATAGTGTGAATTGGCAGGAATTCATAGTGAAATTAAAATTTTAATTAAAATAGCAATGCTTTCAATTTAACTAAAATCTGAAATTCACTTACATTCCTGAGAATTAAAATTGCCTTTCTGGCTCTTTAACCCCTTAGGGACACATGACATGTGTGACATGTAATGATTTCCTTTTATTCCAGAAGTTTGGTCCTTAAGGGGTTAATATAATAGTTCGGGCTCTTGTGTGTCGGTGTGTGTGGGAGCAGGTGTATATGTGTTGCAGGTAGGTTCAGGTGTGTGGGTTTGGATGCCTATGTGTACTCGCCTATGGAGCTCTTAGTAGTTCCATGCTAATTGGGCTGACATGTGTTGGGCGCTCCGGTATGCGTCGTACCCTGTGTGGCATCTCTATCCCCCTATCCCTGGGGGTGGCGGGAGTGGGCGGAGTGGTGTGAAACCAGAGTGGGCGCCAATGCTCTATCATGCGCGGGGAGCTGTCTGCCGCTCTTGTGAGAGCGAGGGCGCCAAGGTTGTGATTGCATTGTGGTGAAGGAGAGAAGGGAAAAAAAAAGGGAAGAGAGAAAAAGAGAGAGGGAGAGGAGCACAGAGACATGTGTGCGATGCAATGTGTGATGAGTGAGTTGCAGCAGTACAACCAAGAAATAAAAGGTTAAACAATATAGTTGGTGGTCTCTGGAACTGCCCCCATCACAAGAGGTCTGGATCTTCCCCTAGGCGGTTGTGACCGCACCGTGCATATTGTCTCTGGGCTCAGTCCTTGTGCAAGGTCAGGTGGGTAAAGGTTGTGGGTTACATAGTGACTGTCCTGGATCGGCGCTGTCCTCCGGGTCCCAACTCTCCGGTTGGCTTGCGGCCGTGGAAGGTTGTAGTCCCAGTGCCCTCAGGAAGGTGGGGGTCCCGGATGGGGATGCAAGGTGGTGTGCAGTCCCATTGTGATGGACAAGCAGTGCGCCCGTGTTCCCCCACCTGTAGACTATGCCTGCTTTGCGCAGCGCAGTTGTCACGGATCCAAAGGTCTTTCTCCTCAGCAATGTGGCTCTAGTAATGTCCTGGAAAAAGGAGAGCCCTCAAATGTCAGCGGTGTTTTGCCTTTTATGGTGGTCATTATCAGGATCTTGTCCGACACTGTCAGTAAGCGCTGGATAACATCTCTGGGCATGTTGGGTGGTAGGTGTGCGGAACTCGTCACTCTGTAAATCCCGTCCAGAGTTATTTTCTTTGCGGTTGTCTGCGATAGTATAGTTGTGAACAGCCGCCGTGTGTAGTGTGGTAGCTCCTCAGTCGTGACCGCGGCTGGAACTCCCTTGATTTTTATATGCGTTCAACGTTGTTTGTCCTCCAGGGAGGCAATCTGCCCAGCTAGTACGTGTTGCTCTGCTTGGAGTCATTGGACCGAGTCCTTAAGGGTGGGGGCTGAGTCATCTTGGGATTCAGGCATCAGCGGGTGTTCCGCCGGGAGGGCCGTTGTCGTGGCTGGTTCACCTTGGTCGGGTTCGGGTGCTGGGCCGGCTGGGGGTCGATGCGTGGTGTGCGCTGGCTCTGGTTGCGCAGGCCGGAGCCACATCTCCCCTATATCTCTGCCTTGCGTGTTGGGGCCAGCTGTGGCTTTGTGTGTGTGGCGGCCCATGGTAGTGGTACCCGTGTCCGGGCTGGATGCGTAATGTTCTAGGGGGCTTCCGCCGAGGTAGGCCTCTAGGCCTTGGATTGGCGATGCGCGGTAGGCCGCGGATTTGCGCCTCTGCCTGACCTGCTTGGGTGCCTGGAAAAAAGGCATCAATCGGTGCGGTATGTATCGCTGGTCAGTGCCGGGTACCCGTCGAGGCTCGATGGGGCTTTGTTTGGGGAATTTTTGCCAGATTATCTACGGGTTCGGGAGAGCAGGTTTTAGATGGCGTCTGTACAGGATGGTTGCCAGGCTCCGCCCTCCGACTAACATTTCTTGATAACATGATCATCCTTATATGGTAGAAAGGGACAATATATCATTATTTAACTTATCATTCAACAGTTTTAAAAAATGGTGTTTTCCAAAACCACAATTTCCTCTTGAAAATTGTTGTATGTATTATTAGTGAAGAGAATAACAACTCGGATTTGGTTTTTGCAAAGAAATCAATATTTTACTACATAAGTTAGCTACAGAGATTTAAAATTTGTCATTCTATGATCAATGATGTTCATTAAAAGGTCACTCTAAGTACCATAACAACTTAAATCACTGTACCTACAGACAATGGCAAAATGCATGCACAAAACAAACAAAAATGGCAAAGGCCTAATATTTCAGTGAAAATTTGAACAACAACCTATCAAACCCATGAAACTTCTGGAAAATCATAAATAGCATACAAACCCCCACAATCCACTCCCAACCCTCCACTGTCAAAATGGACAACCAAACACTGCAGCACCCCCTAGATGTAGCAAATGCCTTTAATAATGATGTTGTTGGATGTGCTACCACCCTGATTGCTAAGATAACAAATTACACTCATTTTCAGATCACAAATAAAGATCAGGCCCTGCCAAATCTTCAAAATCCTCATATAGAGAAATTTTAGACCTGTGCCTGTTAGTGTCGTTAATAAACAATCATTTAAAAATGAATAAACCTGTGTGGACCAGATCAAATCCCAGCAATGTTGCTGAAGCTCAGTGCGCCAGCAATTGCTAAACCTGTCACTACCCTTATCAATGAATCTCTGGTGTCAGGATATATACCCAAACTTTGGAAGACTGAAAAAGTTGTACCTATCCATAAAAGTGGTGACAATACTTTGGTATCTAACTATCGCCCGATATCATTGCTCCCAGTATTGTCAAAAATCTTGGAAAAATGCATCCACATGCAACTATGTGAATATTATCAACAATCAACATTTTTTGACCCCTAATCAATCAGGCTTTCGTCCAAATCACTCAACTTAAAAGTTTGCAATGACATCCAAATTGGCATGGAACAAGGAGATTTAACTGGAGCTATTTTCCTTGATTTTGCCAAGGCCTTTGACACAGTAGTCCACAACATTCTTTTGCAAAAACTTAAAAACTCAGGCATTGGTGATCATCCGCTAACCTGGTTTTGATCGTTTGTTTCAGACCGATTGCAATATGTGGCCATTTCTGATAGCACTTCCCTCCCTCTTCCAGTCACGTGTGGTGTTCCCCAAGGCTCCTTACTCTGCCCCCTGCTATTCACATTATTTATAAATGATCTGCCTAATGTCTGCAAATCCTGAACTGTACACATGTATGCAGACAACACTGTAATCTACATTAGTAAATCCAATCTACCGCAGCTTGAGGCTGTGCTCTAAAACCAATTCACAGAGGTAGAAAAGTGGATAGCGGATAACGAACTCTTCCTAAACTGACAAAACTGGTACAATGATCTTTGAAACTTTACCTAAATTATGTAAAACTACAAAATCAACAATTGTGTATCAAAACAAATTCAAATAGCACACTGACAGCAGTCTGCTCTTTAAAATATATATGTTGCTAGACCCCAATCTATCTTTTGGCCTTCACATTGAAAAAAATCTCCTTACCCAAAACTAGGTGCCCTGTACAGAAACAAATCCTGCCTAAGCCCTACAGTAAGGAAACAAATGCTAATGTCGGTAATTGATTATGGGTATGTAGTGTATGCACCTGAGCCTCAAACCCACCTTAATAAATGTAAAACGTTATACAATTAATTCTGCCGCTTTGTACTAGAATGTAATTACTTTACCCACCACTGTGACATGTTAAAAGAGCTAAACTGGTTATCTCTGGAATCCCGACGCACTCTTCATCTTTCCAGCCTTGTGCATAAGAGCATTTCTGGGAAGCTTCCACCCTACCTGAGTAGAATGCTCTCCTCGGCTGTTCCCACCTCCTATAACCTCCGATCCAGTACATGCACAATATTTAGCATACCACAATACAAAAATAAACTTGCTCGATCCTCATTTTCCTACAGAGCACCGCAATTATGGAATAACCCCAGGGACACAGTCAAATCTTCATTCAATCTAAAATCTTTTAGGAGATCTATGGCAATATACCTCAATACAGAATGTACCTGGCATGGTTGAATATATTTATTACCTGTTATGTATTACATTTATATATGTGTGTGTATATATATATTGTTTGTATATTGAATTTTTGTAATATTGTATCAATGCAATGTTTTGTGGACCCAGGACATACTTGAAAACGAGAGAAATCTCAATGTATCCATCCTGGTAAAATATTTTATAAGTAAATAATTAATAAATAAACTTTCTGATAGTGCCCTGCACTCATCATCAGCTCTGAAAGTGGCTTAGAACGGAAATAGTTTGAAAACATCACTGCAGCTATAAGAAAAATCACCCCACCTTCCACAGCTATCAATCAGGCAGCCGGAACCCTCAGTTGTAGACTATTCAAGATGTGCATGTGGTTAGCAATGGCTGGCAACTCTGCCCAAACTATGTACCAGGCTATATAATAAGATCTTAGTGGGTAGGAGGGGGAAGAGAGGATTAAACCAAGGCAATTAAGCCAACGAGGCTGCATGCTCACTCTGGATACTATCAATTTATAGAGCAGTTCCACTTGCCTTATGTGATAGGTGGAACTGTTGTGTGGGATAAACTACTTATCGCTTAAATCCTTGCTGAGCAGGAATTTATGGTATATAATCAGACCACATTGAACAGAATAAGAGGCTCCTGATTGTGTGAGCCTCCTCTTGGTAAACAAAAGGTCTGCTTGCTGACACTTGCAGTGCATGAAATATGAAATGAGTTTATATATTAGACAAAAATCTTGTGTTGTTTTTTTTTTTAAACCAAACTAACATTTTTATATTGTGTTTTTTAACTATAACTAATAAACTCTTTGTAACATATGTTGATGTAAAGGTTATATGTTTTTCTTTCTGAAGGATGGCAAAATTAGCACAAGTATGCCAGTCTTAGATTTGATCGATGCAATCCAGCCCGGCTCAATTCATTATGACCTTTTAAAAACAGAAGACCTAAATGATGATGAGAAACTCAACAATGCTAAGTATGTTGTACTTTTTGTTGTTTATCAAGTTGTGCAATTTGTAGACTAATTTTAAGCTTGGGAGTACAAAGAAAAAAGAACCAGACATTATTATACATAAATAAAGGCACAGGAAGAATTTTGTAAAATCAGATTTTATCAATATTTTGGACATGACATGTGTGACATGTCATGATTCCCTTTTATTCCAGAAGTTTGGTCCTTAAGGGGTTAAATATTATGGACTTTGAGCATTTTAGGATTTTTTTTTTTTTAACAATTGCACTTTGCATTATTAAATCTAACTTGTTGCATTACTTTATATCTTGCTCATCCATTGTACTGCACTGCAGAATATATTGGCGCCCAGATATATTAATATGGATAGTAATAGTTCCTACTCCCTACTCCTGTCTCCTTCCTTAATGTAACCGGTATTTTGGGGTGTGAGGGTGATATAAGGGATAATTCACGTTCCCAGCTCTTATTGCTTCATGCATCACAGATGCACTAACACACCAACATCCACTTAGTGCAATTATGGAACATACCTAGGAATAATAAAAGTTACACTTTTTGGGTGCAACTGCAATTTATGGCTGTCTTCATTAATTCTGTCCTTCCCCCATTATTGATATGTCAGGAATGGTTATAGCAAGAGATTAGGGGTTTGTACAATGTTTGTCTCACTGTGCAATAGTATTGCACATTATGATGTCACCCGGAGACCAGTTATTGATTGCAAAACATAATCAACTTGCTAGTGTAAATCATATAATGTATACTTAATTGCAGCACATGTATTTAATGTTTTATTTTATGTAACAGTCTATGGTGGTTAGAGGGGTTAATGTAAATCAGGTGAAATAGCATCTATGTTTGGCTCATGGGACATTGAAATGGTTTTAGATCCATATAGATAAAAAGAATATTTCACGATAACAGCAAAACAAACATATGGTAAATAAAAAAAATTGCAACATTTTCTCTCATCTTAAATCTACGACATCCCGGATTCCATCTGTTAATTAATGACTACAGATACACTCACTGGCTGTGTTATCATATCCTGTAACTAATTACACATACACATACTGCTAGGGACCTCACTATAATTGAGGCTAGATTGAAGAAGCCAGTGAGAATGTTGTGACTTGCCAAATATCTTAGTGCATTAAAACAATGCAAACATGTTAGTATGTATTTAGTCCATTGGTTTAGTTTGTGTTTAAATATAATCAACTTTGTGGTTTACCACTATGTTCTCCAGACGTTTCCGTAGACCCCAGTTAAAGGGACACTATAGTCACCTGAACAACTTTAGCTTAATGAAGCAGTTTTGGTGTATAGAACATGCCCCAGCAGTCTCATTGCTCAATCCTCTGCCATTTAGGAGTTAAATCCCTTTGTTTATGAACCCTAGTCAAACCTTCCTGCATGTGACTTGCACAGCCTTCCATAAACAGTTCCTGTAAAGAGAGCCCTATTTAGGCTTTCTTTATTGCAAGTTCTGTTTAATTAAGATTTTTTTATCCCCTGCTATGTTAATAGCTTGCTAGACTCTGCAAGAGCCTCCTGTATAAGATTAAAGTTCAATTTAGAGATTGACAAACAATTATTTAAGGTAAATTACATCTGTTTGAAAGGGAAACCAGTTTTTTTCATGCAGGCTCTGTCAATCATAGCCAGGGGAGGTGTGGCTAGGGCTGCATAAACAGAAACAAAGTGATTACTCTTAACCCCTTAAGACCGCAGGACGTACTATGCCGTCCTTATTTTGGTGGCTCTAAAAGCCGCAGGACGGCATAGTACGTCCTGCGATCTTATGTACTTACCCGGTCGCCGGCGATCCCACGCCGGCGATCGCGGTATGGGGGACTTACCCGGGAGCCCAGGGAGTCCCCCTGCGTCCTCTTCAGCCGCCCAGGGCCATGTGATCGCGAGGTCCTTGCGAGGACCCCGCGATCACATGAACGGCATAGCCGTCCAAGGCATTGCCAGCAGGGGGAGTGCCTGTAATGACAGGTACTCCCCCTGCTGTCTGAAAAAAAAATAAAAAATGTTAAAACAGTGTAAAAATAAATTATATATACTTAGATCATATATATATTTATTATATATATGATCTAAGTATATATATACACACATATACACACATACACATAAATATGCATACACTGTCTACGTGTATTTTAATATTAATATATACATAATTATATATATATATTAATATCAAAATACACGTACAATGATATTGATTAAATATATATATAATTTTCATTATATATATATTTATATATAATAAAAAATAAATAAATATATAAATACGTTAAAAAAATAAATAAAAAAATAATAAAAAAATAATGAAAAAAAAATAGATAAAAAATATATAAACATGCGTAATTTCGTTCTAACTGTATTTTAAAATTAATATATATATATTGATATCAAAATACATGTAGAACGAAATAATATATATATCTATATACATAAGTATATACGTATATATCACTATGTATATACCTATATATAAATAAAAATAATTAAAAAAAATTATATACATATATATACACACATATATATATACACACATATATATATAATAATTCTACGCATATATTTATGTAATAATTTTACATAATTAGGTCATTTTATTAATTACAATTTGCAGGACCTGCCTGCCAACCCAGGCCAAAAGTTCAGGGAATTACATTGTCTAGCACTATATTTAACTCTGTAACTTTCCAAGACACCATGAAACCTGTACATGGGGGGTACTGTTTTACTCGGAAGACTTCGCTGAAAACAAATATTAGTGTTTCAAAACAGTAAAATATATTACAACGACGATATCGTCAGTGACAGTGACATTTTTTGCATTTTTCACACACAAATGGCACTTACACCGACGATATAATTGTTGTGATACGTTTTACTGTTTTGAAACACTAATATTTGTGTTCAGCGAAGTCTCCTGAGTATAACAGTACCCCTCATGTACAGGTTTTATGGTGTTTTCAAAAGTTACAGAGTCAAATATAAGGTTTGCGTTTCAGTTTTTTCACATTAAAATTCGCCAGGTTGCCTTTGAGACCGTATGGTAGCCCAGGAATGAAAATTATCCCCATGATGGCATACCATTTGCAATAGTAGACAACCCAGGGTATTGCAAATAGGGTATGTTCAGTTTTTTTAGTAGCCACTTAGTCACAAACACTGGCCAAAATTTGCGTTCAAATTAGTTTTTTGCATTTTCAAATATTAACACTAACTTTGGCCAGTGTTTGTGACCAAGTGGCTACTAAAAAAGACTGGACATACTCAATTTGCAATACCTTAGGTTGTCTACTTTTGCAAATGGTATGCCATCATGGGGGTAATTCTTATTTCTGGGCTACCATATGGTCTCAAAGGCAACGTAACCAATCTGGCGAATTTCAATGTAAAAAAACTGAAATATGTAACACGCTATATTTGACCCTGTAACTTCCCAAAACACCATAAAACCTGTACATAGGGGGTACTGTTTTACACGTGAGACATCGCTGAATACAAATATGTGTATTGTATTGCAGTAAAAGCAAACAGTATTATGACATTCACAGTTAGAATGTCACGTAGAACTAAAAAAATGTAAAAAATTCTTATTTTCTCCCATTTTTTAAATATTTTTTTCATATTAAATTATGTTCCATACCTAAATATTTGATGTTAAACGAAAGCCCCGTTTCCCCTGAATAAAATGATATATAATAATGGGGGGTGCATTTAATATGAAAGAGGTGAATTATGGTTGGACAGACATATAGCGCAAATGCCAGGTTTTGTTTACGTTTTTTTGGATCACAACTTGTACATTTGGCTGCGGTCTTAAGGGGTTCAGGACGGAGTCAATAGTGCACGTTCTGATCAAAACAAAACGTAAACAAAAACTGGAATTTGCGCTATATGTCTGTTCACCCGTAGTTCCCCTCTTTCAAATTATATGCACCCACACTTATTATATATCATTTTGTTCAGGAGAAACAGGGCTTTAATCTATCATTAACTATTCATATATGGAACATCATTTATTATGAATAAAAGTAAAAAAAATGTGAGAAAATAAGATTTTTTTTTAAATTTGCATTTCCGTCTGACATTTTAACTGTGAATGTCATAATACTGTTAGGTTTTACTGCAAAAAAAATGCACATATTTGTAATCAGCGATGTCTCACAAGTACAACAGTACCCCCCATTAACAGGTTTTATGTTGTTTTGGAAAGTTACAGGGTCAAATATAGAACATTACATTTTCAAATTGAAATTTGCCAGATTGGTAATGTTACCTTTGAGACGGTGTGGTAGCCCAGGAATGAGAATTACCCCCATAATGGCATACCATTTGAAAAAGTAGACAAGCCAAGGTATTGAAAGTGGGGTATGTTTAGTCTTTTTTAGTAGCCACTTAGTCACAAACACTGGCCAAAGTTAGCGTTCATATTTGTTTTTGTGTGAAAAAAGCAAAAAACGAATATTTGGCCAGTGTTTGTGACTAAGTGGCTACTAAGAAAGACTGGACATACCCCACTTGCAATACCTCGGGTTTTCTACTTTTGCAAATGGTATGCCATCATGGGGGTAATTCTCATTCCTGGGCTACCATACGCTCTCAAAGGCAACATAACCAATCTGGCAAATTTCAATGTGAAAAAAATGAAATGCAAGCCTTATATGTGACTCTCTAACGTTCCAAAACACCATAAAACCTGTACATGGGGGGTACTGTTATTCTCGGGAGACTTCACTAAACACAAATATTAGTGTTTTAAAACAGTAAAACATATTACAACAATAATATAGACCATAAAAGTGCAGTTCGCTTGTAAAAAATGCAAAAAACGTCACTTTTACTTAAAATATCATCGTTGTAATACAATTTACCAGTTTGAAACACAAATATTTGAGTTCAGCGAAGTCTCCCGGGTAAAACAGTACCCCCTATGTACAGGTTTTATGGTGTCTTGGAGAGTTACAGGGTCAAATATAGTGCTTGCAAATTAATTTCTCTGCACTTTCTCCCTGTGTTGTCATGCATGTCAATCAAATTTTAATTAATCAAATCACATAATTACGTTAAAAGATTATTTAAATATACATGTAGAATTTTAATATATATGCATTTATAGGTATTTAAATTCTACGTGTATACTGATGTAATCTTTTATGTAATTATATGTATTTATCTATATATATATATATTTGCGGTTATTTGCATTTTATATATAGATAGATATATATAGAATGTCATTCTAAGTGTATTTTGTTACCGATATATATATATTAATAACAAAATACAGTTAGAATGAAATTACATATGCATATATAATTTATATTAAATTTTGTTTCAATATTTTATTTATTTATTTTATTATTTAATTTATTTATTATTTTAATTATACGTATTTATATATAATATATATATGTACATCTATTATATATATAATATATATACATATTATATATATGTAATGTCATTCTAAGTGTATTTTAATATTAATATATATACTTATATTAATATTAAAATACACTTTGTATGACGTTACATATATATAATATGTATATATATTATATATATAATATATATACATATTATATATATATAAAAATGCATTTATTTTATTTTTACACATGTCTAATTATTTTTTTTAATTCTTCCCACCAGCAGGGGGACTGTCTGATATTTCAAACAGTCCCCCTGCTGGCATATCCACAGCCAGCTATAGAGGGCCATGTGATCGCTCTTTGAGAGCGATCACATGGCCCCCGGGGGCCTCATTTGCCGTGGGAGGGCTGCCTGGGCTGTGAGGCAGTCCTCCCGAAGCGGATCGCGGCGGAGGTAAGTATAACTTACCTCCTGGGGCTGCAAGCCGTTACGGCGTGCTATGCCGTCATAACGGCGTTAAAGCCCACTTAACCCGTGACGGCATAGCACGCCGTAACGGCGTTAAGGGGTTAAATGACAGTGAATTGAGCAGTGAAATTGCAGGGGAATGATCTATACACTAAAACTGCTCTATTTAGCTAAGGTAATTTAGGTGACTATAGTGTTCCTTTAAGTCCTTTAGTAGATTATTCTACAGATCTCAGTGTTTTATTATTTGCTTTCTTTTTGTTGCAGATATGCAATTTCAATGGCAAGAAAAATTGGGGCAAGAGTCTATGCTTTGCCCGAGGATCTGGTGGAAGTGAAACCAAAGATGGTTATGACAGTCTTTGCTTGTCTCATGGGAAGAGGATTAAAGGTTTAAAATAACGTAATGCTGGCAGCAATTACAGTGTCCCTTTAATTGCCTGTATCACAAGGTTCATCTGGCTATTGTAAGACTTTCTGGAAATAACTAATATATCTTCGTTATCAGTATAAAATATCCCTGTCCCTAAAGGAAAGGCTCATTTTCACACCCAATACAGTGTACACATAAGAAAATAAATACAACTTTAAAAAATCAGCTTTATTAGTATGATGTGTGAAGAGGGGATTCTTCTAAGTACCAAACTGCTTTTTTTGTTGATTACACAAGTAACAAAACCTTTTTAAGATCTATCAGTACAATTAAATGTGCCATTTTGTGTTCTATTGTCCATACTACTTGTTTCATTGCTATTAAAGAATAATTTGAATTGTATTCTGCAGTATGTTGTGTATTATGTATATATCTTGATAAATATCAGATTTTCTGCAGTCTATTTCATGGTTTTCGGCAGAGGAGCATCACTTCTTGGATCGATTTTGTGGGGATATTTATGGGATAATAATTGTAAACAGAGAGAATTACCCACTAATTTAATTCTCAGATCCCAAAGAACGTATCGTTATAAGTGAAATGTATATCATATAATAAGTCACAGATTTGTTATAAAAATAGATATTTATTTTTTTGAATTTTTTTTTTTTGAAATACAACAGCAGTCTCAAGCAAACATAACGTGGCATATGATATTACAATACAGTTTTAGTCATGTATGAGAAACTAAGGCACATTAGTTAAACGTTTATGCATAGAGGTGTCTTTTTTTTAGGTATATGGTATTTGAGAAACAGGCTAGTCTAATAGGTAAAACATGTTAATAACAAGATAAAGCCTAGAGCCCTGTAGGATAGAGAACGGTCTTGCTTGTCCGATATACGGGCTTTGATAGGGTCAACCAACTTGTCACGCTAATCACAGCATGGGTCCACTATGTGTAGCATGTACTGATTTGGCGTGACTGGACTACTGAATAATATGAGAGTCTGCAAAGAAATATTTGTGTATGCTTTTGGCTTGCCATGCTAAGCCTGTTATGCCATCACGTTAATTTTGTCTGTGCATGGGTATAGTTGAGCGGTGATCTATAGATTCGATATGAACATGCACTGGGGCTGCTTGTACATAGTTTAAGGCATAACGTGTGTTGCATATTGGAGCCCTTATGGCAGGGACGTCCCTGGGACGCGTCCCCCAAACACTCGGTGAAGTCATAACACTAAATACAATTTACACCATTAAGCGCTATCTGAAAGCGGTAGGTAGGATAGAAGATATCGATAAAGGCTAACAAAAGGAAACAAAAACAGAAAAAATAGGCAACATTATCATGAGCAGCCATAGAGAATGTACAGTCCCCTTCTGAATGATTCAGGTGGTGGTTACAGTGTGCGTGTTGCGGGTGGGTCCTCCCGGGACAAAGGGTATAGAGGTAGCCGGATTCCACTTGTGTGGCCTGCGGGGCGTGCGATGTCGCTGCATGGCGTCTGCTGGAAGGCCCAGGGTGGGGAGGAGGGCTTTGGCCTCCTGTAAGTCCGTTACAAGGTGTGTAACCTCTCCATGAAGCACTTGGAGTGTACAGGGCGATCGCCATCGGTATTTTACGTCGCGCTCGCGGAGCAGGGCGGTGAAAGGCCTCAGAGTAGAGCGCCAGGCCATAGTCCCCCTTGATAAGTCAGAGTAAAGCGACAATGTCATGTCCTCAAAGACAATCGGCGCGGTATTTCGGACGGCGGCCAGTATTATTTCTTTGTCCTGTCGCCTCTGGAATTTGATGATCAGGTCCCTGGTTGCTGTTGGTGGGGCCGTTGGTGGTTTAGGGATCTGAAACATGCCCTCAAGGCCCACTCCTTTGGCCTGCTTTGGCGGCAGTATTGTGCTCACCAGGCGC
The DNA here is from genome assembly GCF_036172605.1 of Pelobates fuscus. Classification (NCBI taxonomy): domain Eukaryota; kingdom Metazoa; phylum Chordata; class Amphibia; order Anura; family Pelobatidae; genus Pelobates; species Pelobates fuscus. The sequence continues at coordinate 378,564,212 of NC_086317.1, read as the reverse complement.
CTTACGAGGTGGGGGAATTCAGCTTCTGGGACTGATTTGGCTATGCCTCTGACCTTGAGGTTCTGGGCACGTCTGGAGTCCTCCATTGCTGCCATGGCCTGTTCCACCTTTATGTGTTTTTGTTGTATAAGTTTCAGCTCCTGTTGGAGTGAGTTAATCTGCCCGGTATGTGTGTGGGAGTTTTGCTCCACGGTCGCCACGCGGTCAGTGAGGCCTTTAATGTCTCTCCGCATACCTGCCACGTCCTCCTGAATGTTCCGTCTGAGAACTGCCAGCAGCTCCTTCATTTCCGATTTTGTGACCGGAGCTGTGTCGGGCTGCGGAGCCGGTTGTGTGGTAGGTTTATCCTGAGCCCGTATCGCGGGCATACTAATCTCGTCCGGCTCGGAGAGTAGGTCGTCGGAATCCTCGAAGCCGTCCATGTAACCGGCCATGACAGGCTCTGGGGCGCCATGCGCTCGCCGCCACAGGTCACCTATGCTGGTGCCCTGCCGAGGTGGATCGGGCCTAGGTTTCTTGCTCTTCCTGCCCATGTCTGCTGCCTACTCGGGTGGCTGGTCCGCTTTTTGGGGGTGATATTTCAGGTTTTTAGGGTCTTTTAGGCTGATTTCGTCGGGAGCTCACTGCGGATGCGACCTATCGGTTCGGCAGTTGGCTCCGCCCCCCGATATTTATTTTTATATTCAAATGATAATAATATAAGTAGCATGCATGATAATAATCAATGGAAATTCAGTATAACACAATATGCAATACAAAGTGGTAATATAAAAACATTTCCCAATTAACGTAGTTTAGAATCTACAGCATTAGGCCGTCAAGACAAGATTTACGACCTTCTTCACAGAGAGAATGTGAAAGTTTCACAGGGAGACAGAGCTTTACGGAGAGAAGAGAATTCCTTGCAGCGTAAAGCAATAAAACTTAGCTAGCAGTTAGAAATAACCCTTTCAGTGCTGGCTAGACCTCTTCTAGGGATTTAAGATCTATTTTATGTAATTTTAAATAAAATAACATTTAAACCAGTCATAGTCATTAGTCATTTCCTTGAATTCATCCAATGAGAAGAAATCTACCGTATATACTCGAGTATAAGCCGAGTTTTTCAGCACATTTTTTGTGCTGAAAAACCCCAACTCGGCTTATACTCGAGTCAATAGTCTGTATTATGGCAATTTACATTGCCATAATACAGACTGGGGGCTGGCAGAGCTGTACTTACCTTTCCTGCAGCTCCTGTCAGCTCTCTCCTCCTCCGCGCCGTCCGTTCAGCACCTCGGTCAGCTCCCAGTGTAAGTCTCGCGAGAGCCGCGGCTCTCGCGAGACTTACACTGGGAGCTGACAGAGGGAGCTGCACAGACCGCGCGGAGGAGGAGAGAGCTGACAGGAGCTGCAGGAAAGGCAAGTACAGCTCTGCCAGCACCCCTCTCCCCCCACTGAACTACCAATGACACTGGACCACCAGGGAAGGAGCCCCCTCCCTGCTATGTATCAAGCAGGGAGGGGGGACAAAAAAATAATATAATTTAAAAAAAAATTAATAATAATTAAATAATAAATAATAATTAAAAAAAAATAATAATATATATAAAAAAAAAAATAATAATTAATAATATATTAAATGCCCACCAACACATACACAAACACACACTGCATCACACACACTCACACTTCATTCATATACACACACTGCACTCACACACACTGCACTCATACACACACACTGCATTCATACACACACTGCACTCACACACGCACTGCATTCATACACACACTGCATTCATACACACACTGCACTCACACACACTGCATTCACACACACTGCACTCACACACTGCACTCACACACACTCACATTTCATTCATATACACACACTGCACTCACACACACTGCACTCATACACACTGCACTCACACACACTGCATTCATACACACTGCACTCACACACACTGCATTCATACACACACTGCACTCACACACACTGCACTCATACACACTGCACTCACACACACACACACTGCATTCATTATATACACACACTGGAAATAAATATTCAATTAATATATACGCACACACACTGCACTCATACACACACACACTGCACTCGCACTGCACTCATACACGCACTGCACTCATTCTATACACACACTGTAAATAAATATTCAATTAATATAATTTTTTTTAGGATCTAATTTTATTTAGAAATTTACCAGTAGCTGCTGCATTTCCCACCCTAGTCTTATACTCGAGTCAATACGTTTTCCCAGTTTTTTGGGGTAAAATTAGGGGCCTCGGCTTATATTCGGGTCGGCTTATACTCGAGTATATACGGTATATGTTTTATAAGCTGATATTTTAATTAGAACCAATAGGGTGTCAGCGCTATAGGATATAAAACATACAGTATGGCAGCACTCCAAACCAGTGATACACAGGTACACACAGATTAAATAACAGATATTTACCAGAGAAAGCGCGCTAAACTGATCTGTAAATAGAGAATAACAACATATAGTGCAGACTATCTGGACAAGGTCCAAAATATGTGGAAAAGGGGGATGTAGGGAAAAAAACTCACATTTACCAGAGCCCTATCACCCCAGGCTCTGGGTTTGCAATGCTCCACTTGAGAGGGAAAATTCCCACACTGATTAGGCTCCAAGCTCACTGGATACCGATAAAGCTGTGCAATATAGGACAGAGAGAGGCAGGACCTCCAATTGAATAGTATCAAAGACAATTTATTAAAAGTAAATGGTTAAAAACTCTTACTTTGCGAGTGGTGGGTTATGCTAACATAGCTACCCACATAAAAGCATGTAAACAGCAGATATGAAATCACTTCCTGGTTTCGTCCGTCCCGATCACATGATCACTTCCGGGTCCGCCTCTCTCGTGACGTGTGTGTGACGCGTTTCGCCCGCCTCCACAGGCTTCCTCTGACAACGTCATTGGTGTCCAGCCCTGTCTTTTAAGTGTCTTGCTCCTCCCCTTCTGTTGTTTCATTGGTCCGGGGGCGTGGTTTCCTCGGAAAGGCTGGTATTATGCATCTAATGGATTTTAAATCTCTAGTCCAGCATACTTATACGTATATAATTTTCAAACACGTAACCCACATTACAGGGCTAGTAAGTGCTGGACTAGAGATTTAAAATCCATTAGATGCATAATACCAGCCTTTCCGAGGAAACCACGCCCCCGGACCAATGAAACAACAGAAGGGGAGGAGCAAGACACTTAAAAGACAGGGCTGGACACCAATGACGTTGTCAGAGGAAGCCTGTGGAGGCGGGCGAAACGCGTCACACACACGTCACGAGAGAGGCGGACCCGGAAGTGATCACGTGATCGGGACGGACGAAACCAGGAAGTGATTTCATATCTGCTGTTTACATGCTTTTATGTGGGTAGCTATGTTAGCATAACCCACCACTCGCAAAGTAAGAGTTTTTAACCATTTACTTTTAATAAATTGTCTTTGATACTATTCAATTGGAGGTCCTGCCTCTCTCTGTCCTATATTGCACAGCTTTATCGGTATCCAGTGAGCTTGGAGCCTAATCAGTGTGGGAATTTTCCCTCTCAAGTGGAGCATTGCAAACCCAGAGCCTGGGGTGATAGGGCTCTGGTAAATGTGAGTTTTTTTCCCTACATCCCCCTTTTCCACATATTTTGATATTTTAATTATTTTATCTTATTTTAGAGCAAATCCATACAGCTGGATAAATATGCACACGATATGCTAACGTGATATTAATCACATAAATATATAATTAATCTTCTCCACCTGCAGAATGGAAAGTTAATATATATTTCTTAGTTGACTAAGATTTCTAAATATGGAAATCTGAACGTGATTTATCCAGTCATATATCATGCTACTAGAAAATGTTAATTAATTTAAATTAATTAAATGAAGCCAGTATAATTACCAGTAAGTAGATATTCTCACCAGATGTTCTCAGGTAGCTAAGTGTCAAGGAATGTTTCTCTCTTGCTCTGCATGGAGTGTCTTGCTTTTCTTGATTACTCTGATCGCCCCATTTTGCCTCCTCTCTTCCCTTGTCTTAACTTTTTAAAGGGAAAATTCCTTTGGTGAGAACCAATAGGAAACTAGGGGTGTGGTTCCCTTCTAGGTAACCATTTTAGTATTTGGACTCAAGATGGCAGTCTTGTCCCACTAAACATACCTATCCAGGAAAGAGTTAACTTTTCCTGGTGGCTATTTTGACGTCATTTTGGCCTATCTTTATTTTGCCTATAACTCAGGTTTCCTTTCAGATCAAAGGGTCTTTCTCAGTTTTATCCAGACTATGTGTCTGCATTTTCTGTAGTAATTCCTAATATGACAGCTTGTAATACTACAAATGAACTCAAGACTTACAATGGGAATCTGTTAGGTATAGAAAGTAAAAATTAATTATTTAATCTTCCCTGTCACCTATGTCTGGATTTAGAATTTATTCTATTCCATTAGTATTTAGACAGTCTATCCATCCCCCGTTCTCAATGTCTTATCTCTTTGTTGTTTATACTACACATTCCATTCACTCAGGCAAAGCAGTCAGTTTTAGAGAAAGGATAGAAATTTTGTGTCTCTTTGTTAACTTGAGAATAACAAAATGGAGTCTGGTCTGTTCAGATTACTTCAGAATATACACTTTGTATTTCTATCATAGCACAAAATGTCTGCTGATATAAATACCCTGACAATTTGGAATTTAATAAATCCCACATGACTGTTTAACATATAAATAATTAATATATAAAACAGCTTGCAAAAGCTGTAGGCCTTTTTGTCTGCAGCCTTTGCAACCCCTCTCCTTTCCCACCCCACACTTTCTGTGGCTGTCCAATCACAGACTTCCCAGTGCAGCTCAGATAAGTCTTTGCTAGGCAGGTCCTTTGGGCAATTGCTGCCTTTTGGTTTAGCTCAACTGAGCTAACCAGACCATGAAGTAACAGGATTGTTTATCTTATTGACAACCAGGTGAGGTGAAACTAAACAAATTTATAAAAGTGCCAATTTATACTGAAACCTGCACTTTTTGTAAAATAAAAAAGAGGACACACTCTTCACACATAAAGCACATCTACAAGGTAAAGTGCTTTAAGTGTTTGGAGTGTTTATCTAAGCTTTGTAGAGAATTCATATCTACAACCACATACTTTCTGACCTTCTCCAGTCTTTATTTGTTTGCAACTAGACAAAATGATATATTAACCGCTCCACAATGGGAATCATCTATACATGATTCCCATTGTATGCACCCATACCCTGGAATCGTAATATTTTTTTTAAAACATTTGCAATTGTTTGGGGTTATCTGGGTTGTGCCCATACATAATGTGAAGGACATGGCTGGCAATATGTAGCTGACACTTGGCATGAGGCCATGTACCCACAGTATGGCTTCTATCAGTTTAGAGAACCTATGTGTTGAGTGAAGCCGTTGCCTGGGGTGGGCTATTTATTCCATAAACCCTTCCTTGACAGAGTTTGTGATTATAAGATCCGACCTTATAGACTGGAATGGGAGACTACAGATTGGTGAAGCCTCTGTTTGGTCACGAAGAAGTTTAACTGCAGATTCAAATAATTTCACTCAGCGGTGCATATTCCAAATATTTAAAGCTATTGTTTTATTTTGCTTTTAGGAATTTTTTTTTTCATTTTCTACAAAACACATGAAAACAAAATTGGGGTAAATATTCACTATTACTACTATACTATTGTTTGCCTTTAATCTTCAGGCCAGCCCTGAATGGCATAGCCTGATCTGATAAACATTTATATGAGACATGCTATAATTCATACTAAAAACAGACTCAAAATTCATCTTCAGACTCTCAAGATGCAATGTGCGTTAACAATTGGGTCCAATCACAGTTAGAATTTAAAATGTCACGAACCTACAAATGAAAGGCTAGTAGCTAGTCCATTAACTATGGCTGCAGGTAACTATAGCTGCAGGTTAATTCAACCTGCAAATTAATTTTGTATAGGACTCTGCATATTTACACACCAATAAATAACAGCTTTCATGCAATAAAGCAAACATACGTATGTGTTTAACTATAATTGCTGACCAGATGGGATGGAGCTGGTCGATAGGAAATATACACACTTACTGTACAATTCTTCACATTCTTTGCTGGCAGAGAAGATATGTGGACAAAACAGTCAGTTCTGCGCACAAACCTACATGATTTTGGTAAGAAGGAGAGCTTTATTCTTATGTACATTGATTGTATTTTCTGTATGCAATTTAAAAACAACCTCTAACTTTATCTATTTCTTTACCATACATTCTATATCTTCTTATATCGAAATCATCAGGCGTTCTAACTTCCTCATATAGTGTAAATTCTGCAATATGTTTTGTCAAAGGGCTATTGTAACGAGGACAGCATTCTTTTTGAACCCTTCATAATTTTAAGGGTTAAATGTACATTCATTTAACCCTTTAAACCATAATGTTCACATCACAATGTACTATTTGTGTACAATGTTGGTAATACTAAATAAATAATTAATAGTATTGTTTTTACTAACAAACAAAAATAATAATTAGCTCTTGTGTATGTGTCTTACAGATAGATAGATACCCAAGTAACATCTTTTTTTTAAATATGCAAAGCAATTATATTTCCAGATGTCAAATAAATAATGTGGAGATGTATAGAACAGAAGCTTTATATTATTTGCGAATAATGAACAGATGCTGTTGAGTGGTGTATAGTGTACATGGGACTTGTCAAAAAAGTAAGTATCATGTGGTTTTGGTGGTATGTTCCACAATCCACTTACTGTGAAACTATTTAAGTAACTGCATATGGACTACTGTGGAGGGGTCGGATTGTGAGGATGTTTGTTAGGCTTCTATCATAGTCTCGTTTAGGTTTTCAGGAACTAAACTTGGTCATTTGTTTTCAGAAGAATTCCAATTCGGATGAAAATTGTCTCTTTTGCCTATTCATCCGAATTCCGAATTCTACAATGGAAGAATGAATTAATGAACGAATCCCCCTAAACAAAAATTGTAACTGTAGAAAAAAGGAGGAGGAGAAGAATCCAAAAAAGGGGGACTTCCCAACTGGTAAGTAGATCACAGAGCATTCAATATTTGTCAGGGACTAAAAGGTATAAGTAGCAGACAGGAGGACCATAGGCAAAAAAAAAAGAAGAACACTTCATACTTTATTCTTGAGTGCCCATTGGACAGGGTAACAAAGAAAATAATGCCTGGTAAGTACTGGGTAAGGTGGTAGTGTAAATCAGAGAAGCTTGTCTCTTAGATATGTATAAGGAAATTATTTGCCCATGACGAAAGTCAATTCATGCACCGAAACGCGCGTCCGTTCTTTTGATGTTTTGTTAGTCTAGTCTAGTGTGAGGACTTGTATTCCACTATAGGATGGTATTTGGTTGAAACTCCACTTGCAGAAAATGAGGTACTTACTTTTTGAGATTCCACTTGCCTTGCTATTATTTACAGACAGTCTATCTCTTTACAGCTATTGTGGTGCCCACAGCAGCATTGTTATCGGTAGTAGGTTGTTGCAGTATTAGCAACAAGTGAGGGATAGCAGTTTATTCTACTCTTTCTGGACTTTTCTTCCTGCTCCTGTGTCTCATCTATATTTTACAGTTAAACCTTGCAGATTAGGGTCTTCTTCAAGATGAATCCTTTGTGGGCTGAGGGTTGTAGGATTGAGATCATTAACTATGGTATATAGCAGGGGTAGGCAACCTATGGCACTAGTGCCATGCACGGCACTCGAGGTGTCTTTGCACGGCACTCAAGGCTGCTAGAGCCAAACAGGCTCTGGCCTATTTGGAGTCCCAGTAAAACTTCAGATATCTGCTAATCCGAAAAGGTGGTGAAGGACAATCCTCAATTTATGCATTGCAGCACGTAGAGGTAGTGATCTCAGATCACTTCCTCCCAGCACTTGTGAATAGGAATCCACACTGTAGTAGAGCAGCTCGCAGTTGCTGTTGCAGCTCCTGTCCTTGACATGTACCTGGCCGGCCTAGTCCCCACTGGAAGCCGCCCACACTGCTAGATATACACAGAAATGCAGAATAACCCTCCCCTGATACAAATACTACGGACAGCCCACACACAAACATACACACAATCCGGACAAATGAAACACCACTAACAATCCACATACATGCACACAACCCCACATGCAATACACCAAACAGCCCCCACAAACTACCAAACACACACTGTGACATATCCATCCACACACACACACACAATTCCACAAGCAGCCCCCATACACAGCCCACATTCATATGTATCATATACAATACCATAAAATACTCATGAACATATACAATATAATAGCTCATATACGCAGGGCCATCTTTAATGTGGGGCAAACTGGCCAGCTGCACCATGAGCCCTGCTGGCCTCAACTATTTCTAACCCTCTGGCCGGTAATCTACACACAAAGGACCACCCGGGGGCTTCTGTCAGCAGGGGCCTGGTCGCACGCTGAGGCGCTTTAACAGCGCGAGCAGGCCCCTTGCTTTTTGGCAGCAGGCTGGGAGGAAGTGACGGCTGCGCATCACTTCCTCCCACAAAGAGAGGAGCGCGCGGGAAAGAAGAGTATGCAGATTGGAGGGGGGCTGGCCGAGAGCGCTAGACCCAAACTCCCAACACCTTTCAGCCACCAGCAGGAAATGTAGGAAACTGGAGGGTGGGTTTTAAAGTGTATGTCTGTCAGTGTGTGTCATCTGTGTGTGTCAGTATGTGTCAGTATATCTTTGTGTGTGTCAGTATGTGTCAGTATATCTTTGTGTGTGTCAGTATGTCTGTGTGTGTCAGTATGTCTGTGTATGTCAGTATGTTTGTATGTCAGCATGTCTGTGTGTGTGCGTCAGTATGTCTGTGTGTGTGCGTCAGTATGTCTGTGTGTGTATGCATTTCAGTGTGTATATATCTGTGTGTGTGTGTGTGTGTGTGTGTGTATATATGTGCATACATCTCAGCATTCACACACTAACACTACACACAAATACACCCCTGCATTCAAATTTCAACACTAAGTACAAACACATGTCTGTGTTACACACCAAAATTATATGTAAATACACCCCTGCATTCAAAAACCAACACTACACAAATACATGCTTGCAATCACGCCAACACCACATACAAACATATTCCATACAAAAACCTGTTTACATTCAAACACACAAAAACTGCTTAGTGCTAAATACAGACCTGCAAACATGGGTAAATGGTAGAGCCCCAGCTGTCAATGCATTCTGGAGTTGCACGACAGATGGGGATCTACCTTTTAATCACCCGTGCAACAGGGAGACTCCCCAAAATTCTTGCACCTCTCAACTTAAGGTCCGCCACTGCGTTGAGGTGGAGGATGTGATTGCATGCCTGGGGAGGAGGGACAGGGTCCAGGGGGCCCCAAGCAAATGCTTTGCCCAGGGTCCAGTCACTATTAAAGACGGCCCTGCATATACGTACAAATACGATACAAAGCAATTACAGTAAAAATAACAAGCAGAATACGGCAGCATACACACCTCGATTAAAAAAAAAAAAAAAATAGGACTGGCACTCTACGGGACATCACAATCCTATATCGGCACAGTGCTGCTAAAAGGTTGCCTACCCCTGGTATATAGTATAGCTATAGTAACAGGTAGCCTCTAGTGTATGTTTATTTTTTTTGGAGAGAATTAGATTTCCTTATACAGTACATAACTACCAGATAAGCTACTCTAATTTATACTCCCACCTTCCCCAGTACTTAACAGGCATCATCTTCTTCTATTACTTTGACCTATGGGCACAGAAGAATAAAGACTGATGTGTACTACATAACTCTTGCCTATGTTTCTCCTATCTGCTACATATGGTTGCCCTACCTTTAGTCCCTGACAGATACGGAATGCTCTGTGATTTAATTACCTGTCGGGAGGTTCCCCATTTTTTTGTTTTCCTCCTATTTCGTCTTTCTGTTTTCTATTGTTAGCTATAGAGTTATGCTCAGGATAGTCTGGTACTATGTATGCCATGATATATGTATGCCATAGTACTATCCACACCGACACAGTTTGCTTTACTATTTGTTTAGCGAAATAATCGGTATTCAAAAATCGTAATTATCTTATTTAACCCCTTAAGGACCGGACTGTTTTTGCGATGTTGTACATTTGCGACCAGGCATCTTTTTACACTTTTATGGTGTTTGTGTTTAGCTGTAATTTTCCGCTCTCTCATTTACTGTTCCCATGCAAATTATATATTGTTTTTTTCAGGACAAAAAGGGCTTTCTTTACATATCATTATTTATATAATCTCATGTAATTTAATTTAAATTTTTAAAAAAAAATATGATGAAAAATGTAAACAAAATACATGTTTTTTGACTTTTATTTGAAATATCTTTTACTCATCTACAAAAGCGAATGAAAAAAACTGCTAAATAGATTCAAAGTTTTGTCCTGAGTTTAAAAATACCCAGTGTTTACATGCTTTTTTGCATGTTATAGGGCTATAAGTACAAGTAGGATATGGCGGTTTCAAAACATACATTTTTAAAATTCATCAATAGTGACATTGTAACACTATTATCTGTCATAAATCTCTGAATAACACCCCACTAGTACATATTTTTTTTAAGTAGACAACCCAGGGTATTCAATATAGGGTATGTCCAGACTTTTTTAGTAGCCACTTAGTCGCAAAAACTGGCCAAAGTTAGCATTCATATTTGTTTGTGTGTGAAAAAAGTAAAAAACATAAATTTTACTTACCGTAAATTTCTTTTTCCTGAAGATTAGAGGCAGTGCTTATACCACAGGGATATCCAATCTGGAGGGAAAAAACAGGCAGGCAAATCTCCAAACATTTAAACCCTCCCCTAATTACCTCCTTTCCCATAAGTAGCAGCTCCTCCTGATCATACCCAGAAAATACATAAGCCAAATAGCTGCAAAATTACTGAGTTTATTAGAAAAAAAGGGGCGGGAATGTAGCACTGCCTCTAATCTTCAGGAAAAAGAAATTTACGGTAAGTAAAATTTATGTTTTTCCCTTCAGATTAGAGGCAGTGCTTATACCACAGGGATATAATAAAGCAGATCCTGAGGGCGGGTTCATTTCACTACAGCTTGAAGCACCTTGCGCCCAAAAGCAGCATCCTCCGAGGCCAGTATGTCCAACTTGTAGTGTCTCGAGAAAGTATGGAGAGAGGACCAAGTAGCAGCCGAACAAATCTGAGAGGGAGATGCAGCTGCTCGGAGAGCCCAAGACGTCGAAACCGCTCTAGTAGAGTGGGCCTTTATAGGGCCTGGATGTTCCATGCCATTCTTGGAATAAGCCAACAGAATACAATCCTTCAGCCATCTAGCCAGAGAACTCTTCGAAACCTTCATGCCTTTCCTAGTGCCTCTGAATAGGACAAAAAGACTATTATCCTTCCTGAAGGATTCCGTAGATTTTAGGTATTGTAACAGACATCTCTTTACGTCTAGGCAGTGAAATTTGCTTTCCAAGGCATTAGATGGATTCTGACAAAAAGTCGGTAAGACCACTTCCTGGTTGACGTTTGAAACCGAAAAAACTTTAGGTATAAAAGAAGGATCGAGCTTTAGAACCACCTTGTCCTGATGGAAAACTAAAAAAGGAAAATTCGCCCGAAGAGCTTGAATCTCACAAATTCTTTTAGCTGATGTAATAGCCACCAAAAAGACAGTTTTTAACGAAATAATCTTCAGGGAAGCTTCCTCCAATGGTTCAAAGGGCGGCTCACAAAGCGCTGAAAGAACCAAGTTAAGATCCCAGGGAGGATAGGTTTCCCTAACATAGGGCACCAAACGAGTTAGAGCTCTGAAGAACCTCGAAATCAGAATATTAGAGGCCAAGCATCTGAGGGAGAAGAAACTGATAGCAGAAACCTGCAATTTCAATGAAGCAGGTTTAAGACCTTTAGCAAATCCCATCTGAAGGAAACTTAGAATCTTCTGGATGGATGCGGAAACAGGGTTGATTTTAAATCTACAACACCACTGACAGAATATCTTCCAAATTCTAGCGTAGATCTTTGAAGTAGATTCCTTGTTAGTTGCCAACAGGATATTTATCACTTCAGTATCCAGACCGTTGCTCTCTAGAATCTGGCGTTCAGAAACCAGGCCGTCAAATGGAATCTTCGAAGGGTCGGCAGAGGCACCATGGCGTCCTCTAGTATTTCTCTTGAAAGTGGGAGCTTCCAAAATGTGGCCCCTGGAAAATTCAGGAGAACCGAGAACCAACTTCTTCTTGGCCACCATGGAAGGATAAGGATAATACGTACACTTTCCAGTCTTACTTTTTGAAGTATTCTGGGAATAAGCACTACTGGCGGAAAGGCATAAGCCAGATTGAACTTCCATGGAACTGACAGGGCATCTATGATATCCGGCCTGTCTGTTGGATTTAGGGATGCAAAACGTCTTGTCTTCCTGTTCATTCTGGAAGCCATCAGATCTATCTCCGGAACACCGAAGCGGTCTGTGATGAACTTGAAAGTTCTGCATGACAGGGACCAATCTGCTTGTTTCAAATGATGCCTGCTCAGGGCATCTGCCACCACCTTGAATTTCCCTAAAATGTGAACTGCTGAAATTGACATCAGGTGCACTTCTGACCACAGCATGATCATTGAACAAAGGCTTTCTAACTTTGTTGATCTCGTACCTCCCTGTCTGTTCAAATATGCCACTGTCGTTCGATTGTCTGAGCGGATTTGAATATGTCGATCTTTGATAAGCATCTGAAATGCCAAGAGTGCCATCCACACGGCCTTTAATTCCCTGAAGTTCGAGGAATTTTTCATATCCTTCTCTTGCCAGGATCCCTGCTTCTTGATGTCTCCCAGATGGGCCCCCCAGCCCAGGGCAGAGGCGTCTGTCGTAATTATAGTGAAGGACTTCATCCGGAATGAGAGACCCTCGTGCAGGAATCGAGAAGATGTCCACCACTGCAGACTTCTCAAAGTTAGCTTGTTGAACCTCATAAGCCCATCCAGGCCGAGTTCCTGTCGATTCCAGACTTGCAGAATGTTTCTTTGTAGAGGTCTCATTCTGGATTTTGCCCAACCGACTGCCGGGATTGAGGCTGTAAACAGACCCAGTAAGCCCATGGCTTCTCTGATTGAAAACACAATTTTTCTTCTGAGATTCCGAATTAATCGCTTGATTTTTAGTTTCTTCTCTTCTGGCAGGAATATTTTCATTGCGATAGAATCCAAAATCAGACCCAGGAACTGGATCCTTTGAACTGGCACTAGTTCCGATTTGTTGAAATTTATTAGCCAGCCATGCTTTTCTAGCGATTCTATCGCTGTCCCCAGGTCTAGCTGTAGTTGACCTTGGGACTCTGCAATCAACAGCCAGTCGTACAAATATGGAATGACAGAGATGCCCATACCTCTTAGAAAAGCTGAAACGACTACTAGCAGCTTTGTGAATACCCTGGGTGCTGATGACAGGCCGAAAGGTAATGCTCTGAATTGGTAATGTTTGATTACTGATCGGCAGCACACAGCGAACCTTAGAAGACTTTTGCTGGATTCTGCTATGGGCACATGAAGATAGGCATCTTTTAAATCCAGGGACGCAAACCAACTTTTTGGATGAATAAGCAGAGTAGCGGACTTTATTGTTTCCATGAGGAACTTCTTTTTGATAATCCACCTGTTTACGGCTTTTAGATCTAAAATGGGTCTGAACGAACCATCTGGCTTTGGAACCAAGAAAAGTCTTGAATAGGTGCCCCGAAAACTTTCCTTGAGAGGAACTTCTTCCACCACTCTTTTCAGTAATAGAGTCGATACTTCTCGCATTAGAGAGAGTTCCATCTCTAGAGAATGAACCTCGGAACATAGAAACATTTCCATTGGGGCTTGTGATAATTCTAGAGCGTATCCCTGTTTTATCACTGTGAGAACCCAGCGATCTGATGTTGTTCCTTTCCAGTGCTCTAGGAAGTGACTCAGCCTTCCACCCAGGGCCGGATTAACATAGGGGCTGATGGAGCTGCAGCTCCAGGCCCAGGCCCATGGAATAGGCCCATTGGTTTAAAAAAAAAAAAAAAAAAAAATTTTTTTTTTTTTTTTTTTTACACACTACTCTTAGGGTTGCCAGGTATTTCTCATGTATCTCTTAGGATTGCCAGGTATTTCTCAGAAGTATTTCTCAGGTATTTGAGGCTTCCTAGCCGGTGCCGGTATTGCAGTAATACCTGCAATACAAATGTCTGTCTCAGTATAAACATAGATTATTCTGCAATACCAGCGCCGGCCAGTAGGGGTCGCTGTTTGTGTGGAGAGAGGCAGTGATAAGAAGTTACGGCATCTCCCTCCCTGCCTCTCTCTACTGTCTGATCTGCGGGGGAGCAGCTCTGCACAGAGAGTCCAGACAGCAGCTCCGAGACATGGGGACGCTGAGACATTGGGACACTGGGGAACATGGGGACCCTGAGCATGGACGTCCGCAGGAATTTTTCCGTGGGTGGGCGGGGGGCATAATTGTAATGACATCCATGCTTGGCCCCTTTTTGACAGTGTCATGAAAGGGAAGGAGCATAGTCATTTTCACATAAAGCAAGGATGAATAGCGTTTTCACAACTATGGTGTCAGGAATATATGTTTGTATTCCTGACACTATAGTGTTCCTTTCATCAAATTACAGGAACATTCTGGTCACCATAACAACTTTATCTAAATGAAAATGCTGTGATGCAAGGAGGCCCCCGGGTGCTCTTTCTTTGAAGGGGTGAAACCGCTCTCAAATGGTTTACCCCCAAAGGCTTCCTTCAGCTCCAGTTCTCCAGGTCGCTCAATGCTATTCGACTTCTGAAACAGAGTGTCAGGAAGTGCAGATTGACGTTGGGCATGGGTGCCGCTGATTGGCTAGAGTGGTCAGCTGACACTCTAAGCCAATCGCTAGTTCCCGATTCATAAAAATGTTTTACGTTTTTATGAATGGGGAGCTACTGATTGGCTTAGAGTGCTAGCTGACCCATCTAGCCAATCAGCGGCACCCCTACCCAGCGGCCCTCTGTGTTTCCTGACACTCAGTAAATAAAAGTGAACACATTAACACTGATATTGTTTGTTTTTACCTGGGGAGATGAGAAGGTCCAAAGTTTCACTGCCAGGCCCAGGTACCAACGCCTTATGATGTGGTGTCCAGAATGAAGTGCTCCAATCTCATTTTCTTCTCCTTCATTTGACACAGTCTTCTTTGTCTTCTGAGGCTCCTTCTGCTCCTTTACCTTTCTGCTACTTTCTGCTTATTTTGCGCCCTTCTGCTCCTTTGTCTTTCTGATCCCTTTCTGCTCCTTGATGGCTCTTCCTGCTCCTTGATGGCCCTTCCTGCTTCTTGCAGACCATTCCTGCTTCTTACTGCCCTTCCTGCTTCTTTCTGCCCCTTCCAGCTTCTTGCAGCCCCTTGCTGATCCTTTCTGTTCCTTCTGATTCTTCCTGCCCCTTCCTGCTCCTTGCTGCCCCTTCCTGCTCCTTGCAGACCCTTCCTGCTCCTTGCAGACCCTTCCTGCTCCTTGCAGACCCTTCCTGCTCCTTGCAGACCCTTCCTGCTCCTTGCAGACCCTTCCTGCTCCTTGCAGACCCTTCCTGCTCCTTGCAGACCCTTCCTGCTCCTTGCAGACCCTTCCTGCTCCTTGCAGACCCTTCCTGCTCCTTGCAGACCCTTCCTGCTTTTTGCAGACCCTTCCTACTCCTTTCTGCCCCTTCTTTCTCCTTGCTGCCCCTTCCTACTCCTTGCTGACCCCTCCTGCCCCTTGCAGACCCTTTCTACTCCTTGCTGACCCCGCCTGCTCCTTGCTGCCTCTTCCTACTCCATGCTGTCTCTTCCTACTACTTGCTGCCCCTTCCTTCTCCTTGCAGACCCTTCCTGCTCCTTGCAGACCATTCCTGCTCCTTGCTGCCTCTTCCTATTCCTTGCTGACCCCTCTTGCTCCTTGCAGACCCTTCCTACTCCTTGGTGACCCCTCCTGCTCCTTGCAGACCGTCCCTACCCCTTCCTGCTGCCCCTTCCTATTCCTTGCTGACCCCTCCTGCCTCTTGCAGACCCTTTCTACTCCTTGCTGACCCCTCCTGCTCCTTGCTGCTCCTTCTACTTTACCCTCCTGCTCCTTGAAAACCTTTCGACCCCTTCCTGCTTCTTGCTGCCCCTTTCTATTCCTTTCTGACCCCTCCTGCCCCTTGCAGAACTTTACCTTCCTCTATGCGGTCTCCCCCACCCCCCATCCCTCACTTACCTGCTCTGTAGGCTGCCTCTGTGCTGCTCCCCTGCGGTTTCAGTCATGAGAGAGAGAGGCAGGGATAAGCTGTAGCTTCCTACTGGACAGCTACTGGACAGCGCTGGTATTGCACTGTATTCTCACACTAAAACGAAAAATAGAAGCACAAGCTGAAAAATCCAGGAGGGGGGAGGGGGAGGCAAGTACCCCCCTTTACCCCCCATTCGGACGCCCATGACCCTGAGACACTAGGGACACAGTTGCCCCATGTCTCCCAGTGGCCCCTAGTCTGTGTCCCCATGTCTCCCAGCCACTGTCCCTAGTTGCTCAGTGGCCCCATGTCTCCCAGTGTCCCCATGTCTCTAAGTGTCCCCTAGTGTCCTAGTGACATCAGGACACTGGGAGACATGAGTACACAGACTCTAAGGGACACTGGGAGACATGGGGATACAAACACTAGGGGACACTGGGAGACATGGGGACACTGAGAGGCATGGGGACACTGGGCGACTTTGAGACATGTGTCCCTGGTGTCTCTCAGTGTCTGTAGTGTGCCAGTGTCCCTAGTGTCTCAGTGTTCCCTAGACTCCCAAAGTCCCCTAGTCTCCCAATGTCTCTGTGTCCCCATGTCTCCTAGTGTCTCAGTGTCCCCTAGTATAAAAGAAAAAATCTCAGGCACTCACTATGATAGATTTAGGCAGGTTTATTGGACACCGCAACGTTTCGACCTGTACCCAGGTCTTTATCAAGTCTCCAATGTCCCCTATGTATCAGTGTCCCCTATGTATCAGTGTCTCTCAGTGCCCCATGTCTCTCTGTGCCCATAGTGTCTCTGTGCCCGTAGTGTATCTGTGCCCATAGTGTCTCTGTGCCCGTAGTGTCTGTGTCCCCTAGTATAAAAGAAAAAAATCTCAGGCACTCACTGTGATAGCTTTAAGCAGGTTTATTGGACACCACAACATTTTGACCTGTACCCAGGTTTTTATCAAGTTTCCAGTGTCCCCTATATATCACAGTGTCTCAGTGCCCCATGTCTCCCCGTGTCCCCTCGTGTCTGTCACCCAGTGTCCCCAAGAGTATCAGATTTCACAGGTCTCCCAGTGTTCCCTAGTATCTGTGTCTCCATGTCTCCCAGTGTCCCAATGTCTCTCAATGTCCCCTAGTGACATGGGGACACTGGGAGACATGAGGACACAAACACTAAGGGACTGGGAGACATAGGGACACAGACATTCCCCCTTTTTGTGTATGTTCGTCCTTTCGGCCGTTCTGGTTATGTGATTTGTGTCAGTAGCCCACCCTTTTACCGCATCCATAGACTTCCTGCTTTACTGGACACTGCTGTTAGGGGGTATGGGTTTACTTGAAAGATGAAAGCATGAGATTAGCAAAGAGTATGTGTTTTCTCATAGTTGCATCCTATGAGTTTCCCTACAGCATCATCTCCATCAGATACATGACGCTTAGGAGGTAGGACTGTTTTAGTGTTTTTGGTCAATAAGATTTTGTAATTAGGCCCATCATAATTATCAGCACCAGGCCCACTGGGCTCTTAATCCGGCCCTGCTTCCACCCACAGGCCTGGCGTCATAACTTTTTATTTCTTCTGTCAGAAAATCTTTCCTTCTTCCTATAATCAAAGGTTTTTTTATGCTGACCCCTGAAATAGTTTCTACGAAAGGAACTTCTAAATGAGGGAAGCGACTCCGCTTTACGTCTTCTAAACTGCTTCTTAAATGATTCTGGTAAAGCTTTCCTTCCTTCCTTCATTTGTTTTAACAATTCATCCAGTTTTGAACCAAAAAGTCTACCTGGTTCAAAGGATAGGTCACACAGTGAATTCTTAGATGCTGTATCTGCTGACCAATTTTTGAGCCAAAGCGCTCTTCTGGCGACTGTTGAAGTACCTATATTCTTGGCCGAAATTTTTAGGCTTTCTGCAGACGCATCTACCAAAAAATCAGATGCCATCCTGATATTCTTTAATAGCTTTACCGGGTCTTCCTTAGTTTCTCCCGTATAAACTTTTTCAAGTTCTTCCAACCAAAGTCTTTGGGCCTTGGCAACAGATGACCCCGTAATCAAAGCTTTAGCTTGGGCTGCAGAAGATAAGAACAACTTTTTTAAGGAGGAGTCAATGCGTTTGTCCATGACATCCTTGAGCCCGCTTGTGTCTCCAATCGGTAAAGTAGTTTTCTTAGAGATTTGAGCAATAGGAACGTCCACTACAGGGACCGTATCCAGCTTACAGTCTTGCTCCGATGCTAAGGAAAAAAGAGTTTTAAAATGTCTAGACAGAAACGGCTTGTGACTAGGGAATTTCCACTCTTTTAAAATCAATTCCTTAATCTGTGGGAGAAAAGGAAATACTTTGGACTTTTTCCCTGTTTCCTCAATTCCAAAAATGCACTGCACTTCTTTAATCAATTTCCCAATTGCTTCATCTGGGAAGGCAAACTCCTCGTCTGAAGAATCACTACCTGAAATTTCCTCATACTCAGAACCACTAGTTACTGAACTAGTATCAGAAGCTTCCCAAGATCTTAGTCTTTTCTTAGCATGTTTTACAACTTGCGAATCTTGGGCAACCGAGGCCTGGACTGACTGTAATGCAGCCGACTGCATATCCACAAATGTTTGCTGCATACTTTGTTGCAACCAGCTGAGGAAAGTAGACATTTCTGTTCTTTTCGCTTCCTCTGAAGCTTCTTTAGAACACACTGAGCAAAGTTTCTTTTTGTAACCATCTGGCATAGGTTGGCTACACACAGAGCAGATTAAATGCTTGGCTTTAGATGAACATTTCCCCTTTTCAGCAACTTTATCCAAATTTTCCGGATTAGACATACTGAAAAGAGAAAACAAAAAAGGGAAAACAATCAAAATTTTTCTCCTTATCGATTCAGGCTAGGACCCATTTAATTAAAACTTAATCAGTCTTACCTTAAATGGCCTGAGAGTGTGTTGGAGGGCAGGTGAGATAACACTCTTTACAACCGATCTGAGAGCTCCTGGCAAACAGAGGTTGCTGCTGGTAAATGCTCATATAAGTCCTGAAACCAAAGAGAACGCCCAGTTCAAATTTGGCGCCTGAATCAAGGTTCGCATTGCGCATGCGCATAGCGCTCCGCGACTCCCTAGTGGAACGCAACGCAACCTGTGTGTGCGTTCCACCGCAGGACTTCCCAGCCGACGCACGCCTGCGTCCTTCGTCAGACCGGCACCTGGCACGGCATTAGACGGCAACATAAAACTTGAGGGACCACGCCGTCCGGCGTGTTAAAGGCTACTTACCCGGACATGAAGGAAGCAGTGCCCCCAGAGCCTCAGCCCTTCTCACCTGCTTCCTGGAGAACCTCCTGTCTAACCTCCCCTGCCGGAGGCAGGCAAAGAACTGGGTATGATCAGGAGGAGCTGCTACTTATGGGAAAGGAGGTAATTAGGGGAGGGTTTAAATGTTTGGAGATTTGCCTGCCTGTTTTTTCCCTCCAGATTGGATATCCCTGTGGTATAAGCACTGCCTCTAATCTGAAGGGAAAAACTAAATTGAACGCTAATTTTGACCAGTGTTTGTGACTAAGTGGTTACTAAAAAAGACTGGACATACCCCACTTGCAATACCTTGGGTTGTCTACTTTTGCAAATGGTATGCCATCATAGGGGTAATTCTCATTCATGGGCTACCATACGCTCTCAAAGGCAACGTAACCAAACCTGGCCATCTTCAGTGTAAAAATATTTGACCCATATATTGCACCCTATAACTTTCAAAAACGCTATAAAACCTGTACATGGGGGTTACTGTTATACTCAGGAGACTTTGCTGAACACAAATATTAGTGTTTCAAAACAGGAAAACGTATCAGAACAATTATATCATCAGCAAAAGTGCTGTTTGTGTGTGAAAAATGCAAAAAAGTCACTTTCACTGACAATATCATCGCTGTGATATGTTTTACTGTTTTGAATCACTAATATTTGGGTTCAGGGAAGTCTCCCGAGTAATACAGTACCCCCATGTACAGGTTTTAGGGTGTCATAGAACATTACAGGGTAAAATACAGTGCTAGCAAATTAAATTCTCTGGACTTTTGGCCTGGGTTGGCAGGCAGGTCCCTCAAATTGCAATCAATAAAATTACTTAATTATGTAAAAATATTACATGAATACACACGTAGAATTGAAATATATATGCATATTTATATATTTGAAGTCTACGTGTATATTTATATAATTATTTATGTAATTTTGTATGTGGATATATGTATATTTCATATTATTTTTATATATTTATATATACATAGATATATATGCACAATTTCATTCTAAGTGTATTTTGATATAAATATATATATATATATATTAATATCAAAATACAGTTATAATAAAATTTCATATAGATATATAATTTAAAAAAATATATATTATTTTGACATTTTTTTCATTTAATTTAAATTACTTATTTGTATTTTATAATAATATATATATACAATATATATAGTTATTATATATATATATACACGCGTGTAATTTAATTATAAGTGTATGTTTATATTAATATATGTACATATTAATATAAAAATACACTTGGTATGACATTACATATATGATATATAGACATATTATAGCTATATAAATATATGTCTATATATATATATATATATATATATATATATATACACACACATATATAATTATTATTATTTTTTATTAACATTAACCTGTATTTTATAATCCCCCTGCAGGCAGACACTTGGACACCTATTGTGACCATGTGATCGCTCTGTTGAGTGATCACATGGCCACAGGGGTCCTAATCCGCCATGGGAAGACTGTCTGGGCTGCAGGCAGTCTCCCCACTCCGGGAGCACCGCCGATCGCCACTGGGGGAACGACGGCGATCGGGTAAGTACATCTTACAGTTAGGATGGTTCAGGACCTTCAGCGGTCGGCAATGCAAAAATGCCGATGACGGTCCTGAACCGTCCTCGGTCCTTAAGGGGTTAAGGATACTAAAATAGGCAGCTCTCTAACTAACTAAACACAGCTCCCTTTTTAATTTAAAAGAACACTGTAGGGTTAGGAATACAAAACTGTTTTCCTAATACTATAGTGTCCCTCTGTTACCATAGAACCCATTCCCCATCCCCAAAAGGGTTTTAGTTATCTGATGCGAGCGCTGTGTCCATTGGTGCTAGATCTGTCCTCCTGAGACATCAGGAGATTGAATCAATGCTTTCCTATGGGAAATTTCAAGATGTTCGATGTCCTCATGCAAAGCGATGCTTGTTATGGCTGAGCAAATCTAGGGTGGTCTGGGTTTAAATAGGCTAGAGGGTATTGAAGCCCTCCCAAGTAGATTGCTCCCTTGCGATGAGTTGTTATCCACGTCCCCTTTGTGGGTGGGATGCTATGCTGGTCTGTCCTCTCATCTAGTTTTTCCCCACACTGCTCCCAGATCTTCTGACATGGATCCCCAGCATTCCAACATCTTGAGGGGATCTTGGAGCAGCGTGGGGGACACTACAAGTGCCACATAGGATGCCTGCTGAAGGGGAGGTGGTCTGAAGGGCAGACAAGGCACACCTCCCTTCATGCCGCAACCAATATGGAGGGGCTGCAGGGGTCGGTGGGAAAGGAGCGAGTGCAGCGCACCGCCAAAGGACCGTGGACCTCGCCAGTGGCCAGGAAGAGAGCTTAGCATATCCCTACCTCCCAATATGCAGAGGCCCAGTGACAGAAATACAGGTGACTAAACAACTGGTTTTATATATGAATATTAATGCAATCTGTTATTAATCTCCCCTTTCAGATACAGGAAGACATTGGTATGATCACCTATGGATTCTACAACAACAAACTCATCATTTCAAAATATTTCCAACCTGGCTTCTACCACGTCATACCCAAATGCAAACTGCTTAATGCTTACAGATAATTTTGCCTTTATATTTACACTTGTACCCACATTTTACATCATCATTTTCATAGTGGGGGTTATCGGAAACACTACTATAATAGCAGGATTAGTGTGTTGTCTTCCAAAAAGATCCGTGGCCAATATTTATATTGTGAACCTTGCTATTGCGGACCTATGTTTCGTGGCCACTCTACCACTGTGGGCGGTTAACATGTCAGCAAAATACAAGTGGATATTTGGGTCTTTCATGTGCAAGTTATGTGCAACTATGGCTTCCTTTAATATGTATGCCAGCATTTTCCTTCTGACATGCCTCAGTATAGATCGCTTTTTTGCCATTGTGCAGCCAATAAAATCTCTTAATCAAAGAACGCAAGGAAAAGCAAAATTGTCCTCTCTTATTGTCTGGCTCTCAGCTGGTGCTGCAAGCTGTCCTACATTGTATTTCCGGCAAACATTCTATTCCAATATATACCAATTTACAGTATGTTCCATGAACTACCCTCAAACCAACCATTTTTGGATGGCATTTGTGGAATTGATGAAAAATGTTGTTGGTTTTTTGATACCGTTTATTCTCCAAGGAATCTGCTACGGTTTGATATATAAGAAGATGCTATCATCACTAAAGAACAAATGGAGAAGAGAAAAGAGTGACAAGGTCCTCAAACTAGTAGTGACAATGGCAATCACTTTCCTAATGTGCTGGCTGCCATTTCATATTGCTAACCTCCTTAATGTGTTAATCAGACTAAAAATTATTAAAACGTGTATGACTATTCGGGTCATTAAAGCTATATTGCCAATAACAGTCTGCATTGCTTTTTCAAACAGTTGCATTAATCCAGTCCTTTACTACTTTGCAAGCAAAAGGTTCCGGAATCAACTTGAAAAAGCCTTTAGAAGATCGCTTCTTAACAGCTACAACAGAACTACAAAAAGATCACTCAACGAGGGCAGAAATCAATGAAACCTAAAAGATTTTTTTTCAAAACGCCAGCAGCTATTATCTTGTAAAGGAAGACCACCTATTAAATGTTTAACATTAAGTATAAGTGTCCGCGACAATACTGTATGTCTATGTTGTATAAATCTATTAGCTATACTATGATGACCTCAACAAGGACAAAAAAACAACAAACAGAAAAACTACACTTCAGTTGCTCTGAATCTCAGTTGTGATGTATAGCTTATCTTGTCTGTTTGATTTGTAAGCACATCCTTACTTTAATACATGATGGGTTAGTTAGTATTTTAAAAGGTCTCAAAACAATGAAAGAATCTCCCCTGACTAGCACTGTGCACCTTGCTTTGCTAGAGCATGTGTACTGCACAATTGCCAGGTGCAGATCAGTGCCAGTGCTTCATCATGATTGTACTACACACACTCATTATACAAGCATGGAGCCCCCACACACAGCTCCATTCACACTCCAACACACACAATTCTCATCACACATAGTAGAGGTAGGTAAAGAAGACGGACATCGAGATAGTGAAAAATGCTAATGGAGTATTCCATCAAACAATGTGTTTATCACTTCTTGCAATGGTACTTTACAAACATGACTAATGGTTTGATTTTAAATGGCATAGAAAGGCATGTTATAAGTTTTCAGAGTGGGAATCAAATTAGTTGGGATCATTGCAAGGCACCCATTTGCTGTGTATCATTATAAACGGATACATTCTAAATGATTGACGTGGTCCCAACACGGCGCCATCTACTGGTTCTGTGTCAAACTCATATTTGAAAAGTTTGACAAAGACCAAAGGACCACAATGATTCTATAGCCTGGTCCTTTGCTTGGCATATTACTATTGAGATAGTACTACTTCTGCATTAGGAATATCCATTTTGTCTGAGGTTGAATGTAATTCATTGGATGATCATGTCAGGTGGTGGTCAATTAATGTAATCGAAATAAGGAGTGAAAATATATTGCTAATGCATATGTGCAACAACCGCCGTAGCAAATGCAATATAGACATTGCAGGGCTGAGTCATGGCTGGGGCAGGGTATCCTCAATTTGTGTAATACCACTTATTATTGTTATTGGTATTTATATAGCGCCAGCTTATTCCGCAGCGCTTTACAATAAGAGGGGAATTTACCAAATCAGACAATAACATAATTTAACAGGAACAAAGGGTAGTTGAGGACCCTGATCAAACGAGCTTACTTATAAACATATTGACTCATAACATGGGGGACTGTGCCACTTTAAAATACATTGTGCTATGTAAGCATACGCAGACCCCTGATCCATTCTTTTATATTGAAATTACAAATGGTACATTGAAATGTAATGTATATTTTTTTGCATTTCATTAAATATTAAAAAATCGAATACTTTAAATGAAATCATTCATGAAAAACGTTAGACTAAGATATTCTTGTAATTCTGATAATTTCATCTATACATGGTAAAAGCCACATGAGTTGTAAATGCTGATAAAAAAGCTAGTAATCCTAATGTACTTAGATGTCAGTTGTAGACCTATTTAGCATACAATGTATAGATTTTGCATATATAGCTAAATAATACATTGGTATTATATTGCAATAAATAAAAAAGCAGTTGAGTATATATATATATATATATATATATATATATATATATATATAGTAACTTAACGTGATTAAATTCAATTTACAATGCATAATGTTTATTCAGATATGTTTGTAAATCATATTAGATAATTGTTTATCAGATATAAATAAAACTCTAGTTAGGTTATTACTTTAGTAGATCAAACTATCAGGGTTATTTACTTATTTATGAAAGTGAAAATTCAATGTGAATTTTAAATTTAATGTCAAAATAGTCAAACTGGAAACATTCTCTAAGTCAGCTATGTTTCAATTTGGCTACTCTGGCCTTAATTTTTTAAATTCACTTTGCCTTATTTAGCCCCTCTCCCCTCCTGTCCCCTTAAAGGGACACTCCAGGCACACAGACCACTTCTGCTCATTGGAGTGGTCTGGGTGCCAACTCCCACTACTCCTAACCCTGCAAGTGTAATTATTGCAGTTTTTAAAAAAAACGGATTGTTTTCCTGGCACTGGAGTTTCCCTTTAACCCCTTAAGGACCAAACTTCTGGAATAAAAGGGATTCATGACATGTCACACATGTCATGTGTCCTTAAGGGGTTAAGTAGCCCTTCTCCCCTCCTGTGCACTCTTTAGCCCCCCTCAACTCCAGTGCCTTTATGTAGTCCCCCTTTCCACCTGTGCACTCTTTAGCCCCCCTCCCTTCTCTTCCTGTGCCCTCTGTAACCCCTCTTCCCTCCTGTAGCCGCCCTTCTGTGCCCTCTCCCCTTCTGTGCCATCCTTAGCTCCTGTCCTCTTATGTAGCTCTTCTCCTCTCCTGTGCACTCTTTAGCCCCCCTCCCATCCTGTTCCATTATGTAGTATCCCTTCCCTCCTGTGCCCTATTTAGCCCCCTCCCCTCCTGTGCCCTTATGTAACCCCTTCCCCTTCTGTGCCCTCTTTAGCCCTTCTCCCCTCCTGTTGCCCCCACTCCTCCTGTTCTCTTCTTTTGGCCCCTAACCTTCCTGTGCCCTCTTAGCCCCCTTCCCTCCTGTGTCCTTATGTAAACCCACTCCTTTGCCATCTTTAGCCCCTTTCCCTCCTGTGCCCTTATGAAGCCCTCCCTCCCCTGTGTGTGCTCACCTTCCAGTCCAGCCTTTCAGGTACTCTGAGGGCCTTCAGGCAGGAGGTGGAGCTTAAAACAAAGGACGGTGCTAAGCAAGAGGAGCAGAGCCTAATGCAGCGATGCACCTCTACTCACAGAGAGCCTGGGCGCTGTGCACCCCTTGCACATGCCCAGGATCGGCTATGCCCCAGACAGTGACAGTACTGCTTTAGTGAAGCAGTTTGGGTGTACAGATCATGACTCTGCAGTCTCACGGTTCAATTAAATCACTTTTGTTTATGTAGCACTAGCCACACCTCCTCTAGCTGTAAGTGACACAGACTGCCTGAAAAAAAAGCTTTTATCTCCTGCTCTATAAATTGAACTTTAATCACATACAGGAGGCCAGGGCCGCCATCAGGAGGTGACAACCATGATGGTTGTCACGGGCATGGCCGCCCTGGCCTCATTTGTAGCAGTGGAACTGCTGCCGGTGCGACTGCACCAGGGCCCGCACGCTGATAGGGCCCATCGGGTGGCCCTATATCTTCAGGTGGCCGGTCAGGACTGCGGCCGTGTAATAGCGCAACCTTTAAAAATGTCAGCCGCACCGCTTGTAGTGTTGGGATTAACTGATGGCTGGTCACTTTCTCCCAGCTCACTCTGTGCGGGAAGGAGGAGAGACAGCAAGGTCATGAAGAGGAAGAGCCAGCCGACTCCTATCAGCTCCAGCCATCCTCCTGTTTCTTACCTTATTGTTGCAGGAGGTGGCTGGAGCTGATAGGAGTCGGTTGGCTCTCCCCCTTCAAAAATTAAAAATGAGGTGTGTGTCTGTATATGTGTGTCTGGGTGTCAGTATGTATGTTTGTAACAGTATGCGCGTTTCAGTATGTGTGTCTGTTAGTATGTATGTGTGTGTCAGCATGTGTGTGTGTGTGTGTGTGTGTGTCTGTGTATCTGTGTCCTTTTGTATCAGTGCATGTGTCTGTGTAACTATGTGTCAGCGTGTGTATCTGTGTGTCTTTATATTTGCAAGTGTGTCTGTGTATGTGTGTGAGTATCAGTGTGTGTGGAAGTGTATACATTACACACAAATGAACACCTGTATTCAAACACCAACATTCACACACTTACTCCATACAAAAAAAAAATTTGTGTGTGTGTGCATATATTTACTTTACAAGTAACGCCAAGCCTCCATAGCAAGCCAGTAACCAACCTCATGCTGAGTTCCATTAACAATGAAACAGCTGTCCATGAGTGGTTCACTGGCTTTGCTCCTCTTCCTGAGTTGTGTTTCAAAGTTATTGTATACAGCAGACAGATACTCCAAGGAATCCATGTATAAAGTGGAATTATGAGGCAAAAATGTGGTTCTTTGTTGAGCTCATTTGCATACGTCTACCCAGAGTCCCTTGCAGTAGTGAGAGCACTGTTAAAGTGAGATTTCTGTTGGAAAAGCAAGTCTTATGGATTGACTGCTGTGTGTATTTATGTTTAGCAATGTATTAACTCTCTCTCTATAAAACACACACACAATATACACACAGTGCATCTACTAAACATGCACTAACACACACTGCATCCACAAAACACACACCCTGTATTCACTCTACAAACACTTCTTCCTTCTGAGCGGATTTGGAGGCGGGTGCTGCGGGCGGGATTTAGAGGCAGTGAGACTTCAGGGGCATGACCTGTACACCAAAATTTTTAATTAAGCTTCAGTTGTTTCGGTGCCTATGGTATCCCTTTAAGAGACCACTAAAATGACCCAGGCCAATTCATTTCAATGAAGTGGCCTGGGTGCAATGTCTTTCAATTTAACCCTAGATGTCTTCCCTTTAGCCCTAGATGTCTTCACGTTAACCCTTGAAGGCTGTTACACTGACAGCCACTGGAGGCACTTCCACATGAATGATTGAGCAAAATGTTCACATAATGTGGAAGCCCCTATAGGAAATCATTGATTCCATGTTTTCCTATGGGAAAACTTGAATGTGCGCACAGTACTTAGTGGGCATGTGCATTAGATCCCCAATATTTCTCTGTGAGGAGCATTGGATTGGATTCCACCAGAGGTAACCATGCCTCCTCGCTGATGTTGGAGGAGAGGTAAACAGAGCCAAGGGAACCCCAGCACTGGAACAAGGTAAGAAGCCTATTTTTTTTACATTTATAAATGACAGGGGGGGGGGGGGGGGAGAGAGGAGATCTATGTAACAAGGGACAGGGACACTAAAGCTTTAGGGATACAGGTTTGTATTCCTAATGCTTTAGTGTTTCTTTAATGAAAGCTTAGCCAGAAACAAGCAGATGCTGCACAGCCAGGCATTCAACGCAATCCCGTTATATTTCCTAACTAATACAGGGGTGTGCTGGAAGTTCTGTTTCACATCACTTCCCAACAGTGACCCGGGGGCACCAAACCCTTCTCCTAAGTATCCTGGAACACTACACTACTGATCTAAACTGATGTTTTTATAATAGGCAACTGGTTTGAGAAGCAGACAGCTGATGTAAAAAAACAAAAACAAACACTATCTCTAAGACCCCTCCTCCACCTATAGAGGTCTGGGGCTAAAGAACCCCACATTTGGGGATTTAGGCCCTAAAGCCTCCAACCCCACTAGCACCTGTAGACCACTGCACCCTAGATGTACGTTTGTTTCAACACAGGAGGGTAAGTAGCAGGGTAGGTCGGTGTGCCCTTGGTGTACCTATTCTCAACAAAACAGGCTAGGTGGTAGGTAGCTGTGCCCTGCACTTGCTGTCCCAGCTGAAAAAGGTAGGTAGGTGTGACCCAAGTGTACTTATTGTCCAGCAGAGCAGGGTAGGTAGGTGTGCCCTATGTGTATTTATGGTCTCAGCACAGCTGTGCAGGTAGGTGTGCCCTAGGCCCTATCCCATCAGAGCAGGGTAGGTAGGTGTGCCCTAGGCCCTATGTGTACTATCCCAACACAGCAGGGTAGGTGTGCCCCAAGTGTACCTATTGTCCCAGTAGAGCAGGGTAGGTAGGTGTGCCCTTAGTGTACCTGTTGTCCCAGCAGAGCAGGGTAGGTGTGCCCTTAGTGTACCTATTGTCCCAGCAGAGCAGGGTAGGTAGGTAGGTGTGCCCTTAGTGTACCTATTGTCCCAGCTGTGCAGTGCCGGATGTTGCCTATGCCTGCCCTAGGTGCATTGTGCCCTAGGTACACAGAGAGACAGAGTGTTGCTCTCCATCCCATGTGATCCCCTCACACACTCCCATCCAATCCCCGCCCAGCCAGCAGGCCCCGCCCCCTCTACGCACACCGGCTGGATCCTTGGCTGTGGCATTGTTCTGCGGTCCGTCTTGTATCTCTCCGCGCTCTGACAGACCGAGCCAGGTGGGGACACGCTGCGTACATCCGCTCTGCTGCCAGTTCTGTTCAGTAAGGTACGGGGCGAGCTTGATTCACCGACCGGGCTATAGCGCGCGGTGTGCGGGGAGGCACAGCTAGGAGTGGCAGAATGGTCGCCCTCACTGCCGCGACTATATTGTGTGCGTGCGGTGACCAATATGCATTCTGACCCCGCGGTCACCAAGTCCCTTACTATGAATGCCTCTGGAGCCCGAGGGCCCGTAATGTGTCCGTGCACGCGCACCGCTTTCGTGCTCAGTCTGTGAGCGCGCGGCTATGACCTGCATGGTAGAGCGCCCCCGCGCGGCAGGTAGTGAGACAGCGCGCTGTGCCTCATCACTGCCTTCTCCAGGCCCCCCACTGTGTATGGCAAGGTCGGGGGCAGGCAACCTTCCGCATTCCTTGTGCGGACTACATCCCCCATGATGCTTTGCCAGTGTTATGGCTGTAAGAGCATTATGGGAGATGTAGTTCACATCTGGTGTGCTAAAGTTCTCGTTTTATTGATAAATCTTCTGTATCCTGTAGGGGCTTTGCTAGTTAAAAACCAAAGAACAAGGTTACTTGCACATTATCCTAGATCCCTATGCACATGTAAATTATTATTTTTTTTTTAGTTTAGTTTTTATTGTATATTTTTTTACTTCAGCTGTAAACTGACCCAACTTCAGATGTTCCAATCAGGAGAGTTTCTCATTCTGGTTTATGATATCTTTTCTTACCCCATAAACTTTTGTCTAGCAAATAATTTGTCTTCAAAGAGTAGTTCCATTCATCACAAAGGATGAGTGGAGCTGTCCCAAAAACCGATGACAACCCCCCACAAAGGAGCCTGGATTGGTGACACCCTCTATTAATGCCACACACAAGGGCACTCCCTTTCATTCTCAATTACAAATGTCATCGCACACCATCCTCATGTCACACACCTTTGTTCTACATAGAACCCCTGATGTGACTAATCAAATCACAATTCAGCTCACTGAGCTACCGATTAAATTTAATATCTGTTACTATCATTGAATATATTTTCTCTTGTTTTGTTCTCTATATTCTGTTCCTTTATAATATTGGCTATATATCCATAATTTACCTCAGACATAGGCTGGAAACACCAACAAATAAAACCCTAAGGAAGATTAAATGCACGTGGACTACCCTAACACATCATTAATGCTCACGAAAGGTGCTAATTACATGAATAACGCTCTGTATCCGAATAATTATTGATTTACATTACAACTGTATATGCACTGAGTCATGCAACGTTTCCTTTCTGTAATGCTTACTGTGTCTATAAACACTCAATAAACACAGAATGTTAAACTAATTACAACCATACTGCAGCTGCGATAGTTGGGGACTGATGCGCAGCTAGTGCTGCAGCCGCATCCAAATGCTTATCATAGGCAAGCATTGAATTCAATGCTTTCTTATGAGCTGCATTGTCAATTGACCAAGTTTTTCACAGTCATTGCAGAGGAAGCGCTTCAATAGACGCATTTAACGATGCAATGTAAACATTGTCGATTCTACACGGTGAAAACTACAAGGCCCTGCACCCAGACCATTTAATTGAGATTAAGTGATCTGGGTGACTTTACTTGTCCTTCAAAGGTAAACCCTGAGCAGTATAATCACTACAGCTCACTGTAGTGGTTATGGTGTGAGGAGTGCCCTGTTGCCCCACAAATGTAAGCAAACGGTTCACTAAAGATTTGAGATTTACTTGGGGTCGGCCAGGTACCAGTCACCTCCTTTCATGAGACCTGGAATCTTCTGCCCAAAGCTAGTCCTGCGGTCAATAGTGAAATTGTCCAGCAGACTCGAGGTAAGTTGCCAAATGCTTTTAATTATACTGCCAGGGCATTTTTGGCACAAATATCACTACAGCATGCTGTTATGATGCTTGGAGTGTTCCTTTAAAGATTTTCCCTACGACATATCATCCCCTCAATGTTTTCATGAAAGATTAACAAATAAAACAAAAAAAAATTTTTTTTTTTTTTTTTTAATTATCTATGATTACAAGTCTATTTAGATAAACTCAGATAAATGTTTCTGATTCAGCTATTTTGCTAAATTTACTTATTTACATAGGCTGAAAAGAGACATATGTCCATAAAATTGATTATGAATTTTCACTTTAGTGAATTGATTTTATCAAGGATTTCAAAAAATGCTGGCAAAAATAATCTAGCTAAGAAAAAAAATCTAATTTAAATTTTGGTTTTACTTTTACATTTTTCAAATTTTGGAGGTTGGTTCTAAAGTCACCACAACTTGAGTATGGTATATAAGTATAAATCACTTTTTTAATGTCTTACATTTGTGTACTTAAGTTTCACTTTGTTTGATATATGTTTTGATAAAATACTTTTCAACAAGTGTATATGCAAAAAATTTCCTTTAAGTACATTCCAATTTTTCTTTCTACAGATATTTTTGTTAATTTGACCAACAAAAAAGGAAAAATGATGGAAGCTGTGTTGATTGATATGTTTAGCATAGAGTTTAATACTCATTTTCGGCACATCAATCAATTTTTGGCCAAGGCAATGAAACTGGTTGCGGAAAAGACTGTTGTCTCCTCTGATCCTGCTGTTTATATCATGTACTGTCAGACATTTGGATGTGATAGTAATGATGCCAGAGAAATGTTCTTGCGAGCCATCAGGTCTTTTCAAGCTCTGAAGAAGCGTATCGAACTGGTAAGCGGTGCTAGCGTAGCTGCCACGTTGTATAATGTGAAACAAAAACTAGATGAACGGAATGTTAGAAGAGTCAACGTGATCTTGCCTTTTGAAAGGTCTTGTCTAATGAAGGCCTTCATTGACCGTCTATTTACCCAAGTCTACTACTTTGAGTATGATTCCTTGGACCTGAGTTACGGAGATGATCAGACAGAGAAACCTGCCAACACTCACAGTGGGGTTCTTAATCTTACAGAAAAGCAACTTGAATTAGTCGAGAGTGATATCCAAATATATTTACAAAGCATTCCTGCCAAAGGGGAACTGACAATATTAAAATCATCATTAATACCTGGTAAGTCAAAGATGAAGCACAAATTAGAAAAAAGTTTGTTTTTTCATAAACATAATAACAATTATGTTGATTATAGATTTATTTGTAGCGAATAAGAAGCACTCTCACCAACATAAATTTATTGGTGCAGTTCAAATCTTATGTAGATCGAAGTTTCGGCCAATTCTGGCCTTTATCAAGATTTCACTAAAGTTAGAATTGACAGAAATTCTAAGTTAATTCCACGTGTAGAGTCAAAATGTCTGAATTGAAGAAAAATTATCTCAAGGCGGATGTTTTGAGTTTGACAATTTTAGTCTATTTAGACTAAAATTTAGTCTAAAATCTAAAATTCTCTTTGAATTCCTAACCATTTTTACTTTAGCAAATAGCCTTCTAAGTTTTGCTAAGAAAACCTATCATTTTAAAGACTCTATTTTATCTTCATTTTGTCTTTAAAAAAAATAATTTATTAGCATTTATATGTTATAAAGACCATATTTTATCTTTACTTTGTCTTCAAAATAGTAACATTTATGATATTTGTAGGACAGGTAAACTAAAGAGAAACCACAAATGTTATTCCTATCCCGTAATTCATCACTTAACGTTTTTTTTCTTTTTTTAATAATAATATATGTTTTAATTCTATTTAATCGAACAGAAAGCGTGTTCCTCCACGGATTTACTACACGATACGGTGGAATATCATACATTCCACTGCTCTCCTCCTTGAACCTTTACAGCAGCGACAAGAGGCATGATTCGACTGCAGTTGTTGCGGAGAACCTTCGCCGTCTAGCCAGAGCTGTGGGGTTTAATCCAAAGAACTTTCACCTTGTCAAGGTATATAATCTATGGAACTGGTGATTATTTGGTTGTTTTACTCCTTTTTATTTTAATATCATAATGGATATGTTTAATATATTTAGATACTACTTATTACTAACTCTTCCTGTCCATAGACCTGAAAGCAACCAAAGTAACTATAAATGGTCCTATTGGAAGTTTTAAACTCAGCATTCTTTCTGACAGACTTTCAATTATATGAACACTTGTAATTGAGGTGTACTGCCCACATGCAATGCAGACTAACCTTTTGTATTGTTGAATTTTCTGGTCACAGGTTTGAGAGTTCCAACAAGAAGCAGGGTGGTGAAACCTTCTCTGCCATTTAGGAGTTAAATAACTTTTATTTATGTTTATGCAGCCCTAGCCACACCATCTCTGACTGTGACTGACAGCATGTATGAAAACAACATGATTTCATAATCAGTCAGATGTTAACTTACTTTAAGCGTTTTCCAGCACTGTAAATTTAACGTTAATTACATGCAGGAGGCTCCTGCAGGGTCTAGCAAGCTATTAACAGAGCACTAGATAGAAAAATTCAAAATTAAACAGAATTTGCAATAAAGGAAGTGTAAATATTAGATTACTCTTTACAGGAAGTTTTTAGGAAGGACATTGTTTACATCTACTGACAGATTTTGTCCCTGCAAAATGTTGTACACTATGTCAAAGCTTCATGTAAGTCATTTTTGAGAACATGGTTCAAAGAATGTTTTAGGAATTGCATGTATGCTTATAACCTTCCTCACATGTAGGATTAATCCAAGAATATTTTCTCTAGAAGTAAAGCACTCTTCCAGTCTAGCTCATAGAGATGCGGGTGATCTTGCTTTTGAAAGTTATGTAAACTCATGTTTTTGTTTGTTTTGTTTTAGTATTTTTTCAAAATGTAGTTTTTGAAATCCAGTATGTAAATCCAATCAGAATTTGTCCCCTGAAAGATATATCTGGAATACTAATTACTTGCTCCCCATGGCACCACATCCCTTTTCGTGTACAATGATAGTGTGAAAACTACATTTCTGTCTCATCAAATGTCAATCCATACAACCTTTATGACAGTGATAGTCTGATAGTAATGAGGGGAGGTTAGCCCAGCACTCTGAGCATATAATTGCTATCCAGGCTGAACAGCAGCGATAGATTATTTTTAAAACCAATGGGACACTGAGCACATCCTTTGGTTGTAGACTCAATAAATAATGTGTAGTTAATCAGAAGAGTAAGCACTCCCTATGCTATGGACTTATTGGTGGAAAAAAGTATGAAATATTAGTCTAGCTTTAAAACATATTGCCAACTAGTTTGTTCACACACCTGGGTGTAAAACATTGATATACTTAGCCTACTAAATGTATGAATGCAAGTGACAAAGCCGGTTAATCCCTTGAATCCCTTTAAACATTTCCTGCCTGAAGGCCTTTTATTTCCCTATATTTCAACATATACCTTGACTTGATTCTGTACGACTCTGCACTCTGTCCTGCATTTTTTCCCCCCATCTTTGCAGTTGCTGTGTTTGTGGTTTATTTTACAGGTAATGGAGTGAAATGGTACATTATTGGTGTCCTATTTGAATTTCTTGGATACCCTTTCTTGGTGGCACAAAGTATTTACCAGTATTCTTTGTTCAGTTTAAGCTGGAGATTGATCCTCAACATCTGGACATTTGTCTCGGATTGTATTTGAAGAGCGTTAAGTCAGGGGATTATGGCCGACTTGGTTGAATTCTAAACTTGAATAGTACAGTGGCAGAGCGTTATAAATTAAAAAAAAAAACGGATGGTCATGCAGTTTACTTTAAGCAGTTTACAATTCTGTCCTAATGGTGTTACAGATCGAACCTGTACTGATCATTGGTATTGAGGACTGGTTTGAGAACCACTGTGGTAGAGACTACACATTTGGAAAGTAATTAAAGGAACACTATACTGTTAGGAATATTCCTGACACTATAGTTGTTAAAAATGTAGTTTAGGGTTTAGGTTCCTGGCCCTCATGTTAGGAGTAAAAGGTGAGTTTACTTACCTTGCTTCCAGCGCCGGTCTCATTACAGCTGGCACCGCTCCTGGACTAAGATTAGCAAATTTGACACACAGCCAATTTAATGCATTGGGAGGCTATAGCGCATGCGCAGCTAAATGCTGCGCCAATCCGCATCTTCTCATAGAAATGTATTGTATCAGTGCATCTCTATAGGGAGTGTTCAGCTTGTGCAGCACTGACCCAGGAAGCGCCTCTAGTGGCTGTTTAACTGCCACTAGAGGTGTTTAAAAGGCACAACATTATACAAATTCACATATTACAGATGTTTTACAGTATCATGGGAAATTTTAATTTGTGCATTGTCTCATAACTAGGGTAAAAAAACATAATAAACAATCATGTCTTGTAGCTGGAGATTTACCATGGAAAACATTTAAACTGGTCTAAATTGAATTTGATGAAGACATGATTTTAGTATTAATTCAATGTGTGTGAGGCAGATAAAACAAATAGTTAACATTTGACAGGAACACTAGCTTCAAAAACATTTTCTTGTATACTGTATGCAGGCAATACGAATACAGTTACCATCCCCATCCCCTTCAAAAATGGTGTTCCATTGTATTACAAAGCTGTGTTTTGACCACTCTAGGTTGAAATTGAATGGAAATAACATTTTCCCTGGCCATTTTTTTATAGGAACACACTATAGTCACCAAGACAACTTTATCTCAATGAGTAGACTAGGTGCAGTATCCCTGTCCCCTTAACCATGCAATATAATACACTGCAGTTTGAGAAACTGGAATGTCTACATTACAGAGTTAACTTTTCATCTTGTGGCAGCCTTAGTACAATCATTAGAGGGGAAGAGAGTCAAGCAGCACCAATGGAGCCTCTGCACTGACAAAAGATGAGTAAATCTTTATTTTATTTTACTTTTGTGCTTCGGGGTGGGGGGGCCTGTTAGTAGGGACAGTAACACTATATTGTTAGCAATACAG
The DNA here is from genome assembly GCF_036172605.1 of Pelobates fuscus. Classification (NCBI taxonomy): domain Eukaryota; kingdom Metazoa; phylum Chordata; class Amphibia; order Anura; family Pelobatidae; genus Pelobates; species Pelobates fuscus. The sequence goes on along the minus strand of NC_086317.1, from coordinate 378,528,110 downwards.
ATTTGTGTTCTTAACTCTGCATTGTTCCTTTACTGCATTATATAAAAATGCAAAAAAAGGTTACAAAAAGTAAGAACTATACTTGCCTTGAATGTCATGTAGCTGCGGAGTCTAGAGTGGCTATCTAAAGCTACAGACAGAACCCTCTTCTTGGCAGGTAGACGATCCACCAGTTAGGACCCTCTCATTCTGGCCCATGGTGTCTGGTCTTCTCCATAAGCTCTTGCTGGGCTCCTGCTAGGAATAATTCTACTCCTCACATGTGGCTACATCTTGGCTGTCTCCAGGGAGGATAGATAGATTCCAACCTACTTATGCATGTTATTTGTGGATGTTACTTGCACAAGTTGGATGAAAATAACACCGGAAAAGGGGGAATTGAAAACCGCCATAGCTTTATCTGAGCTAGAGGGCTGGCAGTTTGCTGTAGTAATTGGCAATTCTGAAAACATTAAAAATGAATGCTAGGTAATCTTTGCAATTAGGCAAGGTTTTTATGGTGTTTTGAGTGACCTTCTAACTCCTATTTGTAATGAATTGTGTGGATATATTTGAGGCCCTTGTAATACATTGTGTCTGTGAACCATGCATTACTATGAATGCAGGCATTGAAACTTAATTTGCCAGTCGATATAACAGGGGCGTCATGTAAGATATTACTTTTAAAATTCTTGCTGCACTGAAGTCTGCTTTGGCCAATAAGTTGATATAAAAAGCCTTCAAACAACACTGGCACTCATTTACTACTGTACTGTAAACTCTTTTGTTATGCATGCAGTATATAGCTTCATTTGAGAAGATTTGGTTCAGAACAACATGTGCTCAGTTTCATGATTTTGGAAAATTGATCAACATTCTCCTGATGACCGTGCTAGACTTTATTAGTATATATGGTCTAAAGAACATAGCTTAATTTGGTATTTTAATGCAACAATCCTTTAAGACAACACAGTATCAAGTCCATATAGCACTAGTTGCCAATGACTACTAACATTAAATGTTGACCACATATTCAGAGTATTTAACTAAATTGTAAATGCTCAGTGACTTTTGTAAGGATGACCCTGGGCTGCATTGAAGTGTTTAGGGGGCTGGTATTTGACAATCCTGCTCTATGGACTGTCAATCAGGCAGCTACTAGACATACTTCCTAGTGAAGACTGTAGAAAACTGATAATATTGATTGCAGTTAAGTCCATCATAGAGAAGCATTCTCTATGAAGAGAATAATTTGATTGGCGAAGATCATCTGTCCAGATGATCTCACACAAAGCAGGAGTCTCAGCCTTGGAGGGACTGGGACTGGATGACCTGGAAGTATAATTTTGACCTTTACAGGTGGGCCCAACAATCTAATAGGCACCAGGGACATGCTATTGTTATAAATACATATATGTATTCAAGGAACAACACTGAATGTCTTCCAACTCTCTCTGTGTCATTGATCCCTTTTCTTCTGAGATTCTAATAATTTACAGTTGTTGAACAGTAGAGCAAAGGTTACTTAATTGTTTATAATTTGATGCCACCAAGATATTTGCATTTCTATACTAAAGCAAATACTGTAACTTCCATAGAAATGCTATTGCAGCATTTGTGGCTTGTGTAATGTAGAAGTGAGAGTCTGGATTAGCATGTCCAACTTTAAAGGGACACTATTGTCCCCAAAACAATTACAGCTTATTGTATTTGTTTTTAGTGAGTATAATCATTCCATTCAGGCGTTTTGCAGTAAACACTGTTTGTTTTTTTTTCAGAGAAAATGCAGTGTTTACATTACAGCCTAGGGATACCTCCATTGGCCACTCCTCAGATGGCTGCTAGAGGTGCTTCCTGGGGTAGTCCTGCAGTGTGCAGCCCTGACATTGTGTCTCCACCCTCTGCATGCAGACACTGAACTTTCTTCATAGAGGTGCATCTCTATGAGTAGATGCTGGTTGGCCTCGGCGATGTTTGGCTCTGCCCCTGACCTGCCTCTTTGACAAACTCAGCCAATCCAATGCTTTCCTATGTGAAAGCATCGTGATTGGTTTTTGTTTAACACATCAGATCAGGGACCAGGCCAGCAGCAGCAGACTGGAATACAAGGAAGATTTTGCTATATTTAAGGGGTGAGGTGGCCAGGGCGGCCGGCTAGATGGTGTTTTTGACACTATAGGATCAGAAGTGTGTTTTTGACCCTATAGTGTTCCTTTCAAAAAGTATGGTGGGAACACTATCATTACGAATACAAATCTGTATCCCTAATGCTATTGTGTCCCACTCCCTAGTTATACATAGGTGTCTCCCTTATCCTCCCGTTTGCTGTAAAAATTTGAAGAAGAAAAATATATCCCCCCTTTTCCAGCTGCAAAGCTACCTCAAACATTTCACCTACCTGACTACAGTGATGTAACAGAAGAGCCATGTCCAATCCAATATTCCTTATAGATGAACATTAGGGACGTAATGCACATGCTTGATGATTACCACCTGAATTCAAACTTCCCCATGGGAAAGCATTAAATCAATGCTTTCCAGTGGAGGCTTTTGCTTCACTTAACAAAGTTTTACTTGATCAGTGCAGAGGAAGCTCCTCTTGTGGCTGTCATACTGAGGATGAATTATCCCTGCAAAATAAACTTTGCAGTTTCACGAAAACTGCAATCTTTTACGTTGCAGTGTTAAGAGGACAGGGACACTGCACCCAGACCACTTCATTTAGATGAAGTGGATTGTGTTTCTTTCGTGTTTCTTTAAACAAAATGAAATATAGGATCCAGGCTGTAGGTCCCAAGTAAGCAACGCATTTTACCAAACATCTAGAGGATGATGTGAATAGACGTTTTTCACCATAACCTCTACTATCAGCTATAGTGGTTATGATGACTAGTTAATATCAATTTCCTTCTGTGAAATAATGATTATCTCCTTGTGGCTATAAAATCATTTGTGCCACCATGATGGATAACAAGAAAAACTATACCAGTAAGTACATTTTTCTCTCTTTAATGAAATGACTAAAATATGTTTTATCTTTTTGTTTAGAGGCTATTCATTCCCATTGGAGTACCCACTGTAGGCTTTAGGAGATATCACATAATCACTGCACAGGATTGGCTGTTAGACCCTTATTACTGTTCCTTTTTTTGTCACTTTGTAATGCTAGGCTGCACATGCCAATGATGTTTGGATCATGGGAAAGAAAGAACCTGACAGCTATGATGGGATAGTAACCAATCAGAAAGGTGTCACAATAGCAGCTCCTGGTGCAGACTGTATACCTTTGCTTTTTTCCGATCCAGTTAAAAAAGTATTTGGCGCTGCTCACTCAGGTAATGGTGATCCTGCAAGCCACACATATGTGGTATAAGCAGATGTAATCATGATATGTTTACTAGAAATCTAATGTATAAAATTGGGCAGGTGAGCATTTTTTTTTTACATGGTGCTTTACTTGCCACCCTCCGTAGCTAAGTTTAGTCTACATTAGTAAATTGTTTGTTTTTTCTCAATTGCCATGTAATTAGGATAAAAATCGCTTTAGGTGTGTTAGCTATTTTTAAAATTAAAATTGTAATCTGTATAACTGCTGCAAAAAAAGCCTATTTTGCTTATCCCTTGACATAACATACAGTAGGTAGTTATCCAGAATGTGGTGGGCTTTGAGGGCTGGAAGGCCTGAAGAATCTTGTCACATACGATTACATAAAAAGAGTTGACAAACCGCCATGATGCGTTGATGGCCTTTAGAGTAACAGCATTATTATTAATATATTTTTATATAGCGCCAACAAATTCCGTAGCCCTTTACAATGGATGGACTAACAAACGTAATTATATCTAGACAAGTTTGACGCACAGAAACAGAGGGGTTGAGGGCCCTGCTCAATGAGCTTACATGCTAGCGGGAGTGGGCATAGGCAGAGGTTAAGTCTATTAAAAAAAATCCTCAATTATATTATTATTGAACATGTTAAAAATTAGGCTCCATAAATTTAAGGAGGTTCTTGTTTATTCTAATTTCCTAGCTTAGTTTCTAAATAGCTCATTTTACCTGTATGCAATATTATTGATTTGTAAGATAACACATAAATTGTTATACATAGTGTTGAGAATTTACATATATTTTTTACATTTTCCTTTCCCATTTTTATCTATGTATGTGTTCCTTTTTAATGGTATTCGTGCAGGATTTTTTTATTTTTTTATGATGAAATTGCAATGCTTTGTTGTATTCTTATTCACGGGCTGGGGAATCTAATTGTTTTTGTTTTCTGATATTTTTTTAAAACACAATCCATCCAGTATAAAATAGTTGTAGAGAGACCAAATGCAAACAGTTCACTCACTAAATTCTCAATATCAGATGAACAACTTATTAACTATACCCTAAATTGCAGTGCAAGAAGTGAGCAGGACTCTATTTAGGCCAAGTAAAATAATTTGTCAGCTCTGCTGTTTTGGTCTATGTTTCACAATTTTACTTTTTAGTCGGTAGACTCCTTTGTGTGAATAGTTTAACACGTTACTTTTAGAGAACCATTACTTTTTAAAATAAGTGTCGATTTTACATGTGTGTATGAATTTCATGTAGCATTTGCCATTATAATGCTAACTTTATGGTCTTCTCGTCATTCTGACATTTTAATATGTCATAATTAATAGTAGATAAAACACAACCAATTGATTATTTTGTAATGTGACAGGCATTGATAGATTTGCTCTTCCACTTTATCACTTGACCGGTAAGTGATTGCTGTAAAGTCTCTAATAGTCACTCTAAACACCAAAACAAGGACATGTTAATGTAATGGACAATGTGAAACATTGCCATTTCCAGGAAACAGCAATGTTTACAGTTGTCTGAACCCACGCCAGACTGGCAGCCACTAGAGGCATTTCCTACGCAAGACCTTTGATTTTTGACGGTCTTTACATTCAGCATCCTCATGCACAGTATGATGATCCCAAACATGCCCAATGCTTATCATAGAGATATATTGAATTCAATGCTTCTAAACGGGGTGATTGCAGCACATGTACCATATGTGAAGTGACTGCTGCGATTAGACTGAAAGCACTGTTTTAGAGCTTTTTCTTTTTTTAATTTAAAAATGCAAGGCACAGAAAAGTATATAAAGGAAGAAACACTAATGTTAATAACATTAACTCTAACGTGAGTGTTCCTTTAAACATATAGACCACCTATCAACAGTGACGTGTTTGTATTTCTTTTTGTTATGACCGAAATTTGCATATTTGAAATTATATATGCAACCTGACCTCCGGTTTAAGGAAGCAATGTTCCTTTATGTGTTGCTTTGTGTGTAATGCAGTGCTGGCTACCATTCCTTGGTAAAGCAGTTATTTGTAGGATCACTAAGCATCAGATAAAATGAAAAGGACACTCGAGGCACCAAATAAATTTTAATGCATTCGGTTTTGGCATTGCTGGCATACCATTGCTAAAGACGTTATGACATCAGTTTGTGTGGCCAAGGTAGTCTTAAGGTTTAGTATTCTGAAAAACATTTATTTTTTTTTGTGCAAAAAGTATAAAGATTTGAGCATGCAAAAAAAAATACATACAACATATTAATGCGGCCAAAACCTTTGAAATGCATTGAAATGGTATTGATGCACAGTGCCCCTTTAAGTTCACAAACTAATGAAGTGCCATGTTTAGCCATCAGAACCTATATGTCCATTATCTTTAATATAGCTTAAGAATAAAGTTTTTGTGCAATACGTTTTATGTACACGCAACATATTTGTAGTATAATATTTAGCTGTTCTGTAGTATAGTCGGTGTATAGATAATGCCCATGCAGTGTCACTGCTTAATTCTCTGCTGTTTAGAATTTAAATCACTTTCTTAATGCTGACCTAGCCCTCCACTTTCTATGAATCACACAGCCTTAATGGCAAAAAAAGTTAAATTTTCAGTCAGATCTAACAGCACATAATCTTAATATTAGAAGTTCTTATCTCCTGCTCTGTTAATTGAACTTTATTCACACACTAAATGCTGATGCATGCTCTAGCAAGCATTAGTTAAACACACTGTGCATTAAGGGAAGTTCTAAATCTAGACCTCTTTTTCAGGAAGTGTGTACAGAGGTTGTGTGAGTGACAGCCAAGGAAGGCGCGTTTAGTGCATCAAATAATGACTTAACTCCTGAATACCAGAGAATTAAGCATTGAGACTGCAGTGGCATGATCCAAACACCAAAACTGCTTCCTTAAGCTAAAGTTGCTTTGGTGCTATAAGTATCCTTTTTAAGAATGTGCTTTTATGATGCTTATTAATTCGTCTTCTAAATTATTCAAAATGGTAATGGTTCATTCATGTATGCATATGTTTTTATCAATTTTCTATCATTAAATGGGATCTTGTATATCATGGCTCATGATTCCTTTCTTGACAATGTTTTTTTTAGCTTTATAATACCTTAGTGGGCACTATTCCTCTTGCCCAGCCCACTTATTTAAAGTAACACTTTAGTGCAGGGCTCGACAAATCCCAGGTCACCGTGGCAACCAGGAATTTAGTCCTGGCACCTGAAATTTGTGAGCCCGCTCCCTTTGAAGAATCAGGGCGGATGACTGCGCGTTCTGCAGGCGAGCAGCGTGGGAGCTGTGATCTCCGTGCTCTGCTCCATCGCGCGCCTTTTAGTGATGCCGGAGCCGAAATATGATGTCACTCCAGCCCCGGCATTACTAAGCGGCGCGTGAGGGAGCAGAGCAGGGAGATCATTGTTCCCTCGCCGCCTGCCTACAGAATTCACAGCCAGCCGCCCTCCTCCACTATTCCCAGGTCCGCCTCCACTGCCCCCTTGCCGGCTGCTCGCTTCCACTGTTCCACACTCGACCCCAGGAAAAACAGATCTACTCCAGCTCTCCCAAAGGTAGGGAGGCTGGGTGCGATAGAATTGCATGAAAACAAATAGTAATGTTTTTGTGTGTGTGTGTGTATGTATCTGTGAGTGTGTTTGTCAGTATATTTGTGTATGTCTTTCTGTATCTGTGTGTCTGTCAGTGTCTGTGTGTGTTTATGTCTGTGTTTTTGTGTGTCTGTCAATGTATGTGTGCGTCTGTCAGTGTGTGTGTTTAGGTGATAGGGGGACCTAATGCATGGCAAGTGCCGCACACATTAGGCCTTGTCCATAGCAAGGTATTGCTTCAATTAAGTGGTCTGTGTGTCCCTTTAATTATATCCCACACCCTCCCGTTAAATAGATTAAAACATACCCTGGAGTCAGCGCTGGGCAATCCATGGTCACACTCTGAGCCGGTGGACAGAGGTCTTTAATAAAAAAAAAAAAAATTAAAATAAAATAAAGACAGTGTAAATGTTGAAAATGGAGAATGATGGGAGGGAACACTAAAGCTTCCACTTTCAGGCACACATGACGACAGACGTCATATTAGCCTTTTTTTCCCCAAAGAGGTTGTCTAAGTTACGAGTGCCGGGGATGTTACTAGCCCTGGCTCAAAAGTGCATATTTCTATGTATGTGCAACGTTTCAAGCAGAGTATAGATTCAAGAGTGGTCATGGTGGTTAAAGTAACTTTTTAATGAATAAGTTAGCAAGACCGTGAACTAGTCTTTAGTCCGGATCCATCCTTACCTTTTGAAAGAGAGGCCAGAGAGCTGGTGCTAGGTTAGATATGATTTGGAGGTTGGGGTTTTGGAATGCTTATTTTATATATGTCGTGAACTTTAATATGCAAAGATTTCCTGTTGCAGGAAAAATCACTGAGGAAAAAATATATGAAAAAGTAACCATATTAAAAGCTTTTATTTATGGAATTGCGTTTTGTTTGTTTTCATTTTCTTCTGCAGGTTGGAGAGGAACCTTAATGGGTGTAGCAATGGCCACAGTAAACGCTATGGTGTCTGAATATGGATGTAGTATGAAAGACATACAGGTGGTTCTCGGGCCTTCGGTGGGACCGTGCTGCTTTACTCTTCCCCAGCAAGATGCCAAAGCATTTCACGATATCCATCCACAGTGTGTTAGGCAGATTGAATCACCCAGCCCTCATGTTGATATACGAAGAGCAACCAAGTGAGTATGGTATTTTTAATCAATATCAGTAATGTATGGATTTGAACGAAATGATGTTGTAAAGATTACGTTCTATTTTATGTGCTCTCACACACTTTAGTTAAATTCGTCAACCTTTGCTTTATGTACCACTGTCACCAAGGAGATAGTCTGTTTATATATATCCGTGATTAAGACTGCACCTTGGATTTGTAGCAAAAAGTTTGCCGTAGGAACACAGCCATGCAGGAGCTTCCATTTTATTGTTGCAGTCTAAAGAAGTGTCGATTTCTACATTTAATTATATTTTCACACTTTACAAACACGTTTTTGTTAAATATAGTTGATAAGTAAACCTAATATTAAAAATCCTGTGAAATGACAGTTCCTAATTAACTGCTTAAATCTACCCCACTTAACCGATCCTCACGGTCTGGGGGCTACTGCCTGACAGCCCAGACAGTCCCCCCTCTGCAAACTAGGCTCCCACGGGCCATGTGATTGCATATAATTTGTATATATTATGTGTGTAAAATATATATATATATTATAAATTATAAATAATAAATACATTTAAAAATAAATATATATGTAATGTTATTCTAACTGTATTTTGATATTAATATATATTTATACCAAAATACACTTAGAATGAAATGTTATATATATTTATGAAATTATTTATGTAATTACCGTATGTATATAGATATATATTTTGTATATTTTTTATTTATATATATATACACACACACACACGTGTGTGTGTGTGTATAAAAATAAAAAATATGTATCTATATACATAATTTCATAAATATACACATAGACTTAAAATATATAAATATGTGTGTGTATATATATTTTTAAATTCTACGTGCATATTTATGTAATATTTTTACATAATTAAGTAATTTTATTGATTGCAATTTGGGAGACCTGCCTGACAACCAAGGCCGAAAGTCCAGATAATTTAATTTGCTAACACTGTATTTAACCCTGTAACTTTCCATGTCACCCTAAAACCTGTACATGGGGGGTACTGTTTTACTCAGGAGACTTCACTAAATACAAATATTAGTGTTTCAAAAGAGTAACACATGTCACAGCGATGATATTGTCAGTGAAAGTGAAGTTTTTTGCATTTTTCACACACAAACTGCACTTTCACTGACGATATCATTGTTGTGATACGTTTTACTGTTTTGAAACACTCATATTTGTGTTCAGCAAAGTCTCCTGAGTATAACAGTACGCCCCATGTACTGGTTTTATGGTGTTTTTGAAGGAGACCGGAACAAATATAAAGCTTGCCCATTTAATTTTTTTTTTTCTTTTCATTGAAATTTGCCAAATTGGCCTTTGAGACCGTATGGTAACCCAGGAATAAAAATTACCTCATGCTGGCATACTATTTGCAAAAGTACACAACCCAAGGTATTGCAAGTGGGGTATGTCAAGTTTATTTTAGTAGCCACTTAGTCACAAACACTGGCCAAAATTAGCGTTCATATTTGTTTTTGTGTGAAAAAAGCAAAACACTAATATTTGTGACTAAGCGGTTATTCATATTTTTTATATACATATATGTGTATGTATGTATGTCATTCTAAGTGTATTTTATTACAAATATATATTAATAATAAAATACAGTTAGAATGAAATTACATATGTATAAATAATTAAAATTAAAATATATATATGTATGTATTATATATATCTTCATTCTAAGTGTATTTTAATACTAGTATATGTATAAATACATTTAATTTAACGTGTGTAATAATATTCTATTTTACTTTCACACCAGCAGCGGGACTGTCTGACAGCACAGACCGTCCCACTGCAGGCAGATCCACAGCCAGCTATAGGGGGCCATGTGATTGCTCTTTGAGAGCGATCACATGACCCCCGGGGGCCTGATTTGCCTTGGGAGGGCTGCCTGGGCTGTCAGGCATTCCTCCAGAAGAGGATTGCGGTGAAGGTAAGTACCGCGGACCTCCAGGGGCTGAAAGCCGTTACGGCGTTCTATGCCGCCGCAAAAGGTTTAAAGCCCATTATAATGGGGACGGCATAGAACGCCGTAACGGCGTTAAAGGTATCTTCTTCTTGTTTACTTTTTCTACCTTCTCGATAACCTGTGAAAACAGTGCATACAGTCTTCTGCACCCAAATGATGTTACAGGATTCCACACTATTTTCCTAGTTACTTGCTGGGAGTTGTGGGATTCTTGCATGCCACTTGGGGGCGAAGCAGGTGATCAATTCACATCCAGTAAACAACATATTTAGATTTTTGTGCCACTATACCAGTGGCATAGATAAAGGGTGCGAAAGTCATAAAGATAAATACAAAAATCATTGTCTGTATTCGAAAGGAACATATTTTAATCTCTTAATGTCTTAGCAGTTGGCCTGACAATGTATAGTTGGAATGTGATGCCATGTCATATATGTATTTTCTTTGAAATACTTGTCTTTGGTGTTACTTGTTTATTATTAAAAAATCAATTCCATTTATTTTCTGCTCTCTATTCCTAAGAATTCTATTAGACCATGGTGGGATTCTTCCAAGTAACATCCAGGATGACCTTATGCTGTGCACGTGCTGTAATCCAGATCTATTTTTCTCACATAAACGAGATGGTGATACTTTTGGAACCCAAATTGGATTCATTTCCACTAGGAATTAAAATTGACATTTTTTGGTGTTGGAACTTTTTGTATTACATCCTCATGCTTTTTTTTTGTTTGTTTCTAATTTTTTTTTCAGGTTTATTTATTGACATATTCAGTGCCTTTTGCACCCTGTGTTTTGAAGTAATTTTTGTTTTGTTTTCAGTTGTGTTTTGAACAATTTTTTCTTTTTTTTTATCTAAAGATATATATATTTTTTTTTGTGTGTTTCTGCTTTCAAAAATAAAGACTGTGAATAGCTTGTGATTTACCATATATTTAAAAACTATAAACAGCAAACAGTCAGAATTCTTGAATAGTTTGTTAGAGGTTTTTGGTTTTTTTTTAATGGCAGAAATGAATTATGTCTTTAGTATTTTTTATTGCTGCTTTTGTTTAGTGATTATAAATTTCACACATTGCTACTGTTCCATGAGCTCATTGGAATGTGTGTTGTTCACACAATCCTATTAAAGTGATGACCAACATTCGCTAGCAACCCAGTTGTTTGTAAACTACATTTCCCACAATTGTGACATATGGGGTTCTAAGGTTAAAAACACATACTTGCTCTTTGAGAACAGATAGGTTACTTACTGAAGTGTGATTCGTCAGGAATTCAAAGTAAATTTCAAGTTTTTGACAAAACAGCCAAACTGAAAACATAGGTGACTTGGGGAATTTTCTACATCAGCTATTTAGACCCAAATTTTGAAATTCACTTTGAATTACTGAAAATTCGCAAATAAGTTTATGTAGAATCAAGACTGGAATTTGTAAACATATTGATAATGTACCATATATTAAAATGAAAATATCAATCTATGGTTTGGTCACTGAATCACAAATGGTTAAGTTAAAGGGTTACGCATAGCATAATGGCGGGTTGTAGTAATTCTGATGTGAGGAGCACCCTGGCCCTGTTTACATGTAATGGGCAAACGGTATTGCAGCGGTTTGCCATCTTACTATGAACCCTGCGAGATGCCGATAGTTCTTCCAGCTCTGGGCTGGCTGATAACACCCTAATGAAGCTGCTCAAGGTGGAGTTACACCTCTGGCTAGCAAAACGCTGCACATACAGACTCCAGGCACCATGACCACTTCAAATCACTAAAGTGTTCATGGTGCTAGAAGTAACCCTTTTACTAATATGTTATATTATGTTTTTATAGAATCTTCATTATTCCTTGAGTCACATATCAATGTATGTATCTCAAAATATATGTTTAAATATGACTGAGAAAAAAACCAATCGGTTTGATCATTTTATAATCCTATTTTGGAGCATTTGTCAGCTGTCTTGTTATGTTTTTTTTTTTTTTTGGGGGGGGGGGGTTTATGTAAAAAAAAATAGACAACTTCCAAAGACCAACTTTAGTACAGTGGAACCTCGGTTCTTAATCCATTCCAGAAGGCTGTTTGAGAATTGGTATGTTCGAAAACCGAATCAAAATTTTCCATAAGAAATAAATGAAATGAAATAAAATTTAGCTTCACTTTACCTGTCAGCTCTGTTTGCTGACCGAATAGAGCTGTTTGCTGACAAAATGGAGCTCTGTTTTCTTTGTCTAGTGCTAGGAGGCCGATGCCTCATACCAAGGAGGTTCCAAAACCGCAACAAAGAGGTTAAAGGGACACTCCAGGCACCCAGACCACTTCTGCCCATTGGAGTGGTCTGATTGCCAACTCCCACTACTCCTAACCCTGCAAGTGTAATTATTGCAGTTTTTTTATAAACTGCAATAATTCCATTGCAGGGTTAACTCCACCTCTAGTGGCTGTCTACTAGACAGCCACTAGAGGTCACTTCCTGATTTCCTTGCTAGAGCGTCGCTGGACGTCCTCACGCTGTGTGAGGACCTCCAGCGTCGCTCATTTCCCCATAGGAAAGCATTGAAAATCTTTTTCAATGCTTTCCTATGGGGAGCGCTAATGCGCATGCGCATTAGGTCTCCCCGGCCGGTGGGCGGGATCAGTCTCTCCCACCGGCCGACGGAATCAGAGGGCGGAGCAACGCGGAGGAGGAGACAGCGACAAGGGACATCGTCGCTGCCTCAGGTAAGTGACTGAATTGGTTTTCACCCCTTCAGTAACCGGGGATTGGGGGGTGGGAGGGAGAGGGTACCTCCAGTGCCAGAAAAACTGATTGTTTTCCTGGCACTGGAGTTTCCCTTTAATGCTGTGTGATTTTGTTCTAATACCGAGTTTAGTGCTGGTACCTAGACATTTTTTTTTCCCTCAAATATTTTGTTTGAATACCGAATTGTTGGAGTACGGGAGCGTTCAGAACAGAGGTTCCACTGTATATATTTAACTGTATTTCTGTTTGAATCTATTGACAAACATGCCAATATCTATGTGTATTATTTTTGAATTTCGTATGAACTGTGTACATTAAATGTTAACCAATAAAATGTCAATAATTTTTTTGGGTGTGTATTTATTGTTCCATTTAATTAAAGAGTTCAACATTGTGAATATTATGTTCTTGCATTCTTGAAAACGATAGAAGTGCAGTAGTTTTATAATATCAAAATTAGTCCAGGAGACTAATGCCTTTTTGTTTTCCAAAGACGACGACGACTCCTCCAGGTGACATGTCGGCTTGTATGGTAGTGGAGGGAAGTAGAAAAGCTCTATTTTCTTCCTGCTGCCATGCATCTTCAGTTCTTTGTGACTTCAGTTTCCAGGAACCATTACAACAACAGATGATGGGGAATGGTGTAAGATTGCCACTTAATTGAGACAGAGTATTTATTCCCAGACCATGTGACCCATCATCTTTTCTTGTCTTAAACAAATCTGAATCTACCTCACAATATAACTTGACACATATCCTGTTGCAGATCTGTAGCACATGTGATTCTGGAGTAGAAGATTTGTTTGAAATTGGTCTTTAAAAAAAAAAAAACCAAAATGTCTGCCAGACAATTTGAGCTAGGTGACAAAACACAATAACTTATTCACTGCACAAATAATAGATATTGTATTTATAACAAGTTGCATACGTTTGCATTTATTTTACTATGTAACAATCTTAGGATACCTTGAAGGTAACTAACATAAGGTATTTGTTGTGCTTTTGATATCGACTTGAATAATCATGGTAGAGGACCTAGTTTTGAACTTATGTGTTAAATTCTGCATTGACAAACTGTTTTGATTTTTGAATGTTGTGCGAATTGGTCAGAAAAAATAAAAATGGTTGCCAGACCACGTGACCCAAGTAACAACCTACAAAAATATTGACACAGCATTTGCTGATACGGTAGTAATATGTTGAACAAGTTGTAGTGATATAGATTTCTTTTCAGCAAACCAATAAGTTTGAATGACTATCTGTTCCTGTCCAAATTAGAAATAATAAAGTTGCGTGCACGCAGAAGTAAATTCACACTGACACGAGGTTCAGGTTAAATGAAAGAACTTCCGGATATTTAATGGCATCTGTTAAAAAGTGGGTGCGCAGACCCTTATAAAGGCATAATTACATCACTAAAGAAATTCAAGATAACAACAAGTAAACATTATTAATTGGTTTAGGTGTTACGTGGTTAGTTAAATGCCCTCCCTACTGGGTGTTATATCTAGTGTCACAACTGTCGTCATGAACTTCTCCAGATTTCAGCGCCATCTTGCTAGCACGAGGAGTTCACTCGATGGGAGGGGGGGCTTTGGCAGCCATTTTGAGTAGTTGGCACGTTAGTCTCTCAAGGTTAGTTCTCAAGGCTTTTAGTAACTTCACATTTTATTAAGACTGGCTGCTACAATATTTCATTCAGCAGGAACCTAACATTTCCTGCTGACACACAATTTCTACGAACAAAGCATTCTTATAAGACTATGAGAGCATGAGAAAGAAATATAAGGGTATAGATTTAAAGGGGCCTAATAATTCTACAACAGCCCCCCCTTAAAATGTTAATTACTAAAAGATAAAACTTTGTTAATATCAGAAGACTTGTTAGCCCAAAGACACAGAAGCCCCACGACCGCTAGCTTGGTGTTAATGCAAAGTGCAAGTCTATCCCTTGTCTGACCCTAACAGGCTGCAGCTCATCTGTCAGTACGGCTCTCGAACACTTCACTCCATGGGTATCCCGCGGGGGCTTGTCCACCACTTCTCCACACAGTAGATTGACCCATACAGACGGAAGCTGTCCCTGAGCTGTCCCTTCCTAGAATTTCTGCACTTCATCAGCATAAGGGAGAGTTTGTAGCGGAATACAGGGCGATGTGAGATCTTGATCACCAATTTCCAGATGAGTAAAGGTTGGTGTCGTTTGGTCTACAGTCTTCTGTAAGAATTTTCTGAGGCATGGGAGGACACAACAAACGAGAAGAGCGAGAACAAAAAGAAAAATTAGTAGAGCCATACCAATATGGACTAAAGCTTTCTGCCAACCAGTCATCCAACCAAACCATCTTTCCCAGGGATCAGTTACCCCAGAATTCCTTTTCAACTCTTCTGAGAGTTTATTCAATTTTTCTATGGCCAAGGTGACTTTACCATTAGGACCTGTGTTTTCTGGAATGTAGGTGCAACAAGTCATGGTGTCGGGTAGTATTTTACCTTTTCAGCTAGAATCATATCTAAGGCCAGTCTGTTCTGGAAGGTCATTTGGGATGTGGCCTGCAATTGTTCGGCCAAGCCCTGGAGGGCATCCCTGGTGTAGTTAACAAAGTGCTGCTGGTTGTAATAGATGTAATTAATCCAATTAAGGTTTTTGTTGGCAGTGACTATAGTAAACAATGATTCAAATCCCACCGCAACTTCATCTCTAGCTTTAAATTCGTTAGGTACCCACTCAGGCACCCCAATGGCATCTATGTAAATGTGTGGGTCAAAACTGCCCTTTACTGGGGTTTCACGCTTGGCTCTGGCTGGTATATGTGGAGGACCGAGTATGTCAGAATGGTTATCAGAAATAATGTGAATGGGCATGATGACTTTCGCTAGGGCACATTCTCCCCACCATTCAATCTCTAGCTTGGACCTTATCAGTAAGTCCCCACATAACCAGTAAATATCCCCTAGTGACCTGATATGGTGCTGTAGCAGGTGTTTAGGAACAGTTCTGTAGGTGGCACAATAACCTTTGGAAAAGTTACCCACAAATTTACCAGTTCTGTCATAATTAGTATAACAAGTGTAATTACCTTTGTAAATCGTAACTCCATCTGGGGGTTTGACATTTCCAACTAAGAGAGGGTATTCTGCTGTCCATGCTTTGCAGAGGGACTGATTAGAACCATAATGGTTAGCAAAAAGACCTAGGAAACAATTCTCTATTTCTAAAGGGATAGTTAATGGAACGGTGCCGAGACGGGGTCGGGCACCACCACATACATAGCATGCAGTTCTATTATGTTTATTGGCATTATATCTCATCCACTCTAACCACAAGTTAATGTAATTAAAGCCAGTTTCTGCGGCCATGGTATCTTCGAAGGTGGGGTTAGCAATGGCCATCATGTCCTTAAAGGACTGGATATGTGGTTTCAGCGGATTTGGGACCATATGATCAGCTCCTCGCCACTCTGGAGAGTGGCACATATCTTTAAGATAGAAATTACCTAATTTGTTATAGGAACCTCTCTTCCAATACATTCCCATTACATATTGGTCAGCATCCTCTGGGCCAGGATGTTCAATATTTAACATCAATTTCATAGGTGTACCTCCTCCAGGCTTTCTCAAAGTCATTCTCTGAAGGAGGGATCTACCATGGTCATCTACTTTAGATAAGGCACGTTTTGGTTTATAACCCCCAGCATTCCATCCTGCAGCCCCCCAATGATTACAATTGTGCCCCCATTGCTTGTCAACCACACAAACATAGGGATCTTTTGCTTGTGGTATATCTTTATAGATGGCTTGGATCTGTGACTTGGGAAATGGGCAATCTACAATGTCACAATAATCAAAGGTAAATGTGGCTACACGGGTACATGATGAATTATACCAGAAAGTGTACCCATTAGCATCTTTAGTAATGGCCACTTGCTGGGCTTTAAGGAGGCCAATCAAGGGGATAATGTACCAGAAGTACATGGCTGTACAGGGTCGGTTTCTTCTGGGGCCGGTGTCTTCTTGCAGTGGGAGGCGTGGATCCAGTTGCCTTTCCCGGCCAACTTAACAGAAGTGGAGGTGATCAGCAGAACTTGGAATGGTCCGTCAAACCTGGGTTCCAAGGTGTGTTTCCGCACAAATTTCTTGACTAGGACCCAATCACCAGGGAGCAAACTGTGGTTGCCTGTATCAGTATCAGGATCTGGAATTGAAGAGAAAACTTGGGCATGGATTTTGTTTAAGGCACTTGCAAGTTCAGTTACATAATCTACCAAACCATCAGTTTGCAGTTGTAGTTGTTGGGGAAAATAGCAACCTAGTCTGGGTGCGGTTCCAAACAGAATTTCATAAGGGGATAATGAGGGCTTTCCTCTGGGTGTGTGTCTGACACTGAACAGGGCTATTGACAAGCTTTCTGGCCAGGGCATTTGTTTCCTGTGACATTTTTAGCATTCTGGTTTTCAGGGTACCATTCATACGCTCCACCTTACCACTACTTTGTGGGTGATAAGGTGTATGGAAAGCAAGAGCAGCCCAAATCTCTTTGGTTACTGATGCTGTGAAGGCCGGACCTTGGTCACTTTCAATAACTTCCGGCAATCCAAATCTGCATACAATTTCTGTGAGTAGACGCCGTGCTGTTGTTTTAGCGGTAATGTTAACCACTGGGTAGGCTTCTGGCCAGCCTGAGAACATGTCCACTATTACTAGCGCATACTCATAGATGCCACTCTTTGGCATCTGGATGTGGTCTATTTGAATTCTTTGGAATGGATACATGGGTTTAGCCAAGTGTTTCAAAGGGACTTTGGCTGTTTTTCCAGGATTACATTTTGCGCAGATGACACAAGTCTTGCAATAGTTGTTGGTTAGTGTAGTAATCCCAGGAGCTTCATAGTACTTTTGTATAAGAGCATTCATCAGTTCTTTCGATAAGTGTGCAGGACCATGTGCCCATTGAACAACTGCTGGGTACAAATTCTTAGGGAGGCAGAACCTGAGGTTGTTGTAATACACTCCATCCTTCAGAACTGCCCCTTTCTGTTTCCATTTTTGTATTTCCTCAGGGGCAACTGTAGCCTGCTTTTCCCGTAGGATTTTTAGATCGGTTGGAAGAGTCTGCAGAGTGGATATGGGAGTTTCTTCATTTCCGGACACTCTTCTTTCCACTTCCTGTGGTTCTCTTGCAGCTTGTTTTGCAGCCAGATCCGCCAGATGGTTGCCCTTTGCTTCATCCGAGTCCAACTTCCCATGTGCTTTTATCTTCAAAACAGCCACTTCTTCTGGAAGTAGGAGGGCATCCATCAGCTCTTTGATTGCAGAACTGTGCTTGATAGGCGTGCCGGCAGTGGTAAGAAATCCTCTTGTTTTCCAAATTAGTCCGAAGTCATGAGCCACGCCCAGTGCATATCTTGAATCTGTGTAGATATTGGCGCGCTTTCCTTCAGAGATCTTGCATGCTGAGGTTAGGGCTTGTAATTCAGCTTCTTGCGCAGACTTTGTTGATGGTAATGATGATGATTCAATAATTTCATCTGTTGTGGTGACCCTCAGGGAGTGGCACCCTCAGGGAGTGGCAGAAGAGTGGACAGATTTAAAACCTGACATCGCTGAAGGGTGACATTGTCAGGTAACAGGAGACGACATTGGAGGCGAAGGTGTCTAGCAGCTGTGACGTGTTTGATTTGGACCTGGTTAATGATGGCCGAGATATCATGGGGAGCCAATACAGTGAGAGAGTGGCCAAGGACCAGGTCACCAGTACATTCAATAAGTTCTTGAGCAGCAAAGACAGCGCGAAGGCAAGAGGGAGTTCCTCTAGCCACGATGTCTAGTTGGCAGGAGAAGAAACCAATAGGCCTCTGGCGTCCGCCAGGACCATGTGGTTGTGTGAGGACACCTGTAGCATGGCCTTGTCTTTCAGACACGAATAATTTGAAAGTTTTGTCGTAGTTTGGTAGGCCAAGAGCAGGGGCAGAGGCAATAGCACGTTGGAGAATATGGAAGATGTCATATGCTTCTGATGACAGACAGAATGGATCTGATTTGAGAGCATCATACAAGGGTTGCATGAGCAGAGAGGCCGCAGGGATCCAGGCTCTGCAATAGGAGATGAGGCCTAGGAAGGCATGAAGGGATTTTGTAGTCTTCGGAGGTGGGATGGCCAACACTGCTCTGACCCGTTCACGGGTAAGATGTCTGGTTCCATGGGACAGGCAGTGGCCTAAGAAGATTACAGTAGGCTGGCAGAATTGAAGTTTGACTAGAGACGCCTTACATCCTTGATCTGCAAGATAACAAAGGAGGTCCAAAGAACATTTTTCGGTTGTGGGGACGTCATCCACGTATTGGAGTAGGACAACCTCAGGATGGTCGGATTGCCAGGGGTCAAGGATGGAACACATCGCTTTTGCAAACTGACTTGGAGAATTTTGTGCCACCTGGGGCATGACAGTCCATGTATATTGTTGTTTTTCATGTGTGAAGGCAAACAGATACTGACAGACTGGATCCAGGGGAACACTGAAGAATGCATTGGCCAGGTCAATTACCGTGAAATATCTAGCCAGAGGAACGCCAGAGAGGAGTGTGTGTGGATTTGGTACAATTGGGGTATCCAGAACTGTGGCCTCATTTACTGCTCTGAGATCCTGGACCATTCGATATATCTCTGGTTCACCCTTTGGCGTTTTCTTCTTAACAGGAAATAGTGGAGTGTTGCACGGTGATTCACACTTGACAAGAGCACCTTTCTCTAGTAGGGCCTGGACTTGTTTAGTGATAGCTGCAGCTTGAGAAGGCTTCAATGGATATTGAGACTTTCTCGGTAGTTTGGCTCCTGGAAGGAGCTTGATTACTACAGGTGGGACTTTAAGATGGCCTATGTCCTCTGGGCCTGAAGACCATAGTGTCTTGGGGACGCTGTTCATCAGAGATTCTGGGAAATTGTCCCTCAGGGCTTTTGTGTTCTCACGGGGTTTTTCTAGATGGAGCATTAGAGGTAAGGAACACAGCGCTGAGGTGTCTGAGTCAGACAGGGCAGAGGATAATTCCACTTGGCCATCTGGAGTGAAGGTGATAGATGCTTGCAGGCGAGAGAGAACATCAGCACCTAACAGGTTTATGGGACAGGTGGATGATACCACAAAACGAGCAAGCAGACTTGGGCAGCTGCCAACCCGTAGAGGAGTAGATAGGGGACTCTGCCTTGGAAGGCCATCCACTCCTACACAGGAAACATCAATATTAGAAAGGAAGGAGGTGCCAGGCAGGTCTTGTTCTCTCAGAACAATACGGGCTGCACCTGTGTTAACAAGAAAAGTGGTGGGGTGGCCTTCGATGGGTAAAGTTACTGTAGCTAGAGGCCCCCCTTGTTCCCCTGAAGACACTGCCATAACAGGGGTTAATGACACAGGCTTGCCGATGTCCTATTCTTCTTGGATTGGAACAGGTGAAGGAGGGTTTGGGGCCTTTGTAGAAACTGTTGTGATTGCAAGTTGGGACACCTGCCTGCCAGCATATGGTCTTTGGTATCTAATGGGGGCAGGGCAATCACTCCTATAATGGCCCTTTTCTCCACAGTTAAAGCAGATTACATCTTCAGGCTTGGTGCCTCTAGGGGCCGGTGGGGCCGGTGGTCGTGACACCATAAGAGGGGTAGGGTTAGGTCGTCTAGGGACCTGTGCTGCCTCTAGTCCTCTAGCAACCAGAAGCAGCTTATCAAGGGGAACAACCCTATACTCAGGGCGTGCAGCAATAATTCCCTTGCGTATAGAGTCCTTGATGCCCTGGACAAAGGCACCAGACAACATTTGAGCGTGTATTTTGTTACTGAGTTCAAACCCTAAGTCTGTGAACAACTGGAAAAGTCTAGCATGGAATCTCTCTACTGATTCGCCTTTTTCCTGGGTAATGTCATTAAGGCCTGCTGCTAGATCCGCAAGTTTATCCTTAGCCCAGGCTCTCAGTTGATCACAGAATTCAACTCCGGACATATAATCAGGATCACTAACCAGCCAGTTAGTGCATAGGTGGCGGGCGATATTAGGCCAATAGGCATCCCCAGCCTTATTGGCACAGAGACTCAATAGATCTCGCCAAGCGGCGGAATAGGTTTGTTGGATCTGAACGACTGCCCTATAAAAGGGCATGGGCTGTTTTTCAGGGTCAGGAAGTGATTTCATCAGGGTACTGGCCTGTGTCGGGTTAAAAGTGACATACATTATAGGGGCCTTTTCTCCCGGATACTTGCGACCAAAAGGGTCGCTCAATGAACGACGGGGTGGTTGGGGCGATACCTCCCTGGATTCTGGTGGGATCTGGTAACCATGAGAACTAACTGTGTCAGACTCGTCTGCACGGGTTACCCGGACTCCCGGAGGGTGTACTACCTGTGGTGTCAGGGGCGGAGGTAGGAGAGGTACTCCACCAGCCGGGGCTGCTGGTAAATTATGAGTTGGAGGCAGCAGATCATTCGGAAGGACTGGCATGATAGGTGCCGTATTACTGGGGGACGCCATATTGGAGGCGTGGAAGGAAGTGGCGTTTGGGTCAAGAGAAGAAGTGGCGGCCATGTTGGATGTGGGCATGGTGTGGGTAGGGGTGATCGGGGTCGGTTGCGTGACTACAGGAGGTACAGGGGAGATGGCTGAATAGGGCGGGAGTGCAGGGTATGGATAGGTGAGAGGCCAAGGCATTGGAGCGGAGTAGGTGTAGGGCGGTGGCGATGGGTAGGGATGAGGATAGGCGGAGGGATATAGAGGGTGCGGATATGACGACGGGGAAGGGGAAGGATGGGATGAGGGTGGAGCAGGAGGAGTCGAGGGTGGAGTAGGAGGGACTGGCGGAGTGGGTGGAGGAGAAGGTGGAGTAGGAGGAGTTGGAGATGCAGGAGGGGAAATTGAGGAAGCAGTGGGAGGGGAGACGGATAGAGGGGATGGGTCAATGGGAGAGGAAGATGGGCAAGCAAGTGGGCATGCAGGTGATGCAGCAGAGGAGGATAGGCGAAGAGGGGTGAAATATAAGAGGTGAATATTTGAGGGGTGAAAAGGGCTGGAGGGAAAATATGGACCCATCAGCATTCAGGACTGGGCAAACGGGGGCAGTGACAGGGAAGAGACTAGGGGTGGGAGCCATGGTCAGCTGCATTTCAGTCATTGCTGACGTGATGCTGGTAGTGGCCGCCTCATGTGCGCCATAACTGGGCGCCAGCTGGGAGGGTTTCCCAGCAACAAAGTTTTTATAATACACAAACAATCTTAAACCTTTATGATCAACCTCTTCCTCAATCCATCCCTCTTGCTGAATAGCTTTCGCTACTCGATACCAGGCTTCCGCTGTTCGGACTAAATCATGGTCCAACAGCTTCCCTTTCTTTTCTGTCAGTAACTTACGCCAGCTCTCTGGAGGTACGGCAATCCCACATACTTTAGCAATTTTATCAACTTTCTTAACCATCTCTTCTCCTTCTCTATCTTCTACCAAATCACATGCTAACCAACCCTTATTGGGTTTATCCAACTTCTGTCCCATCCTCCCTATACAAGGCGTCCCAGATATAGAGAAAGAAAAAGGAACAGAATGTCTACAGTGCTCGACTGCTACGTAAGAGTGGGTTCCTACGTACGTCTTCCCAAAACGTAGACTAGTCACTGATTCCGCCTACGCAAGGTAGCTGCGGATTGGAGCGTGGCAAGAAGTGTGTGACCAATCACTTCTCTCAACAGAAAAAGAGAAATAGGAGGGGAAAGTGCAAATAGTACAGAGAGTAAGATAAAAGTAAACACAGGAACCTGTGTGACAGACAATCAAGACAACATTTCAGTGTAAATACAGTGCATACATCACAGTTCAAATAAGTTCAACAATTCAAATAAGTTCAACAGTAATCCCTTTCCTTTACTCGTGTGGCCGAAACCACCTCCCTCAACCTCGTAGTGTCCCTGCTCGGGGAATGACTGAAGATTAGCCGCACTACCTGACGGCGACGGAACACAGCAAACACCGGCCCGAGTTCCGTCCACCTCCCTCGTTACAGTGGTTCGGACCCGTAACCACCTCTTCCCTCACTCCCGTAGTGTCCCTGTTGCGGACCCACCCGCAAGTCACACTACCACGTGGTGATGGAGACAGCAATGCCTGCCCGAATCCAATCCCACCATCAAAACAAATGTTACCAGCCCTAGCGCTCGAGGCTGGAACGTATCACCTCTCTGCAATCCAGTCAGAGAAACCAAGTGTCCAATGAGGCTAGCTAAGCTGTCAGAGCAACACTATGGGGAACCCCCAGGAGGCAGTGAGTCTTCACCCCTCCACAGATCCCCCCCCCTCTTTTTCCTTACTGCCGTAGCTACTCGGCACCTAAAAGAGGTAAAACAGGCAAACACTCTACCCGGGCACTAAGCTAAGGACAAACCAAATCAGACACACCCAGGTAACAGATAGTCAACAGGTGCAGGTAAAGTAAGTATTAACAAGTACGATGTAGGGTCTCTGGGCAAGCTATTACCTGACTTTGATGTCCTCTCGGCAGCCAATCTCAGACGCTGGGGCAGGTCAATCACAGGGGCTGGAACATACCGGCCAGGTGCTGCAGCAAGCTCTACCGTGTATTCAGAGGTGATCAATCTCCTTCCTTCCCCCAGGATTCATCCACCCCGCGTCTTCTTGGACGGCTGCCCTAGCAGGGCATAACCCAGAGCCCCACGGTTGGGCGCCAACTGATATAGATTTCTTTTCAGCAAACCAATAAGTTTGAATGACTATCTGTTCCTGTCCAAATTAGAAATAATAAAGTTGCGTGCACGCAGAAGTAAATTCACACTGACACGAGGTTCAGGTTAAATGAAAGAACTTCAGGAGATTTAATGGCATCTGTTAAAAAGTGGGTGCGCAGACCCTTATAAAGGCATAATTATATCACTAAAGAAATTCAAGATAACAACAAGTAAACATTATTAATTGGTTTAGGTGTTAAGTGGTTAGTTAAATGCCCTCCCTACTGGGTGTTATATCTAGTGTCACAACTGTCGTCATGAACTTCTCCTCCAGATTTCAGCGCCATCTTGCTAGCACGAGGAGTTCACTCGATGGGAGGGGGGGCTTTGGCAGCCATTTAGATTAGTTGGCACGTTAGTCTCTCAAGGTTAGTTCTCAAGGCTTTTAGTAACTTCACATTTTATTAAGACTGGCTGCTACAATGTTTCATTCAGCAGGAACCTAACATTTCCTGCTGACACAATTTCTACGAACAAAGCATTCTTATAAGACTATGAGAGCATAGGGGATTTAAAGGGGCCTAATAATTCTACAACAGTAGTATAGTTCAGTAGTAAGATAAATGCAAATTTATAAAATTCTAGGACACCATGAAGATAATTGGCTCAATGCAGCCATCTTAATTTTGAAATAACTAGCTTTGATCAACCATGGCAGAGGACATAAATGTGAACAATTGTGCCATATCTCACAAACTGCTTTAAAGAAGATGATCGTTGAAGAATTTTTGCAATCCAATTTTACTTCACACAGCAAACTGTACATCTGCAGAATAAGCGGTTCCGAAGAATATGTTTGGATAGTGACGTGATTTGCCAGACTGTTTGACCTATGACCTTTAAAATATATAGCCCGCCATAGTTCTCTACCATTGTGCCACGCTTCATCAGTTTTTGTTTTTATGGGCATTTGAAAAAAGTTTAAAAGATAAAATCTAATAGATGGGAGTGTGTAAAAAGCATTTTAAAAGTATTTTAAACAAAAGTACAACAGCTCTAAAAACACTTGTTCAAGGTAACCTTGCTTCCCTCACCAACTTACAAACAATATAAGATATATTCTAAGTGAACAACTTGTAAAAATAGTGGAGCGCTATAAAAAGAGAGCTGTCTTATATTCTTTAAAATGTAGATCGAAGGGACAGAAACATGTGAAAGGTTCAGGGCAGGGAGCGTGTGGGTGTACAGCATTACCATTTTAGTTACTGAGAAGTAGAGTTATTAGGGGTTTTATGGATTATTAGGGCTCTTATAAAAGCCTTCTCAAGGGGAGGTGATGACGTGAGGACGTAGGTGTACACGGGCACGCCGGGAGGGGAGGTGACTCGCTACCACAAGAGATATGAGAGGAGGGACGAAGGACTGAGTTTGTGAGCTGTAACTAAGTAGACTGTGTAGTAAGAAGAGAGTGCGGAAGCCAAAAGCAGGTATAAGCCTGAAGCAGGAGAAAATTCAACTGACTTCACAGACGGAGCCAGTGTTAGACGCCAGACGGAGCTGCTGTAAGCAGAAGCCAGGAGCTGCAATTGCGCAGCAAAGATTAAAGTCTCGGCGGAGGCAAGTTCAAAGAGTGGGTCAAGACAATTCGTACAGAAATTATCCGCAAATTTGGGTTATCCTGAATCTCTAAGCCTTGATTTCTATTGCTGCATTAAGGTAACAGCCATCTAAAGCTTATGTGTGTTGTGCTGTTTAGGGGCTGGGGAGGTATTAATGATTAATATCCATTAAATGTAAAAAAAAACAAAACAGGAAGGTAAGATTTTAGAGAAGAAGACATGGAGGAAAAAAAAGAACAAAAATAAATTTAAAAAGGAAACTGCGAGGCTCTTTAATAGGCATGATTTATTTCAAGAAAGGTACAAAAATGGATGTGGCTAGAATAAAGGCGCTTAATAGTTATTTAGTGAGAATTATTTGTTGTAGCTGCTATGTGCACTTTTAGTGGATACTCCAAAACCACTATAATTGTGAAACCAAAAGAAAACAAAATACCAAGCAGTGAATCAGAATGCAACAAACTTCAAAACAACTTCATATAAGTGCAGCGCTAGAAGTGTGATAATAGTACTCCTTATGCACTTACCCCTTACAGTACACACGGGGTATGCATGTAAAGTAAACAAGAAAAGAGATATATAGAGTAGTCAGGGCCGGTGCAAGGATTTTTGCCGCCCTAGGCAAAATAAAGATTTGCCGCCCTCCCCCTCCCCCCTCCCCCCCCAAATGACATCACGATACCCCACCCATATGATCTGCCATATGAACTAACGCCAGTGCTGCACACAGTGTGTGTTTACATTAAAAAGCCTGCAGGGACAAACTATAGACACCAGAACCACTTCATTAAGCTGCAGTGGTTCTGGTGACTAAAGTGTCCCTTTAATGTGAGGTAAATTAGAGATTAGTGTCACTAATAATATACTAGATTGCCTACTTACAATCAGATGAGGATGGTGATGGGCTCTAGCTGCAGTCTGGCTCCACTGGTCTGGTGTAGAACAGGATCTCTGGAGGCTGTTTGTAACTGTGGTCACAAAAGTCAATGTTCTGGGAGAACAAGAAGCAGCTCCATTTTTGGGGGCCCCTTACACAGCTCAAGGTCTGGGCCCCAGGGCCTGATGGTGAGTATGCCCATAAGGTCCACCCATAAGTCTACCTATATGTTCGCTCACAAGAAGTCTAGTGTGTAGGGGATGTGTTATGGTAGAGGATCTAATGTGCGTGCTTATGGAATGTAGCGTATAGGGATACCAGTTTGTGTAGGTGATACAGTGTGTTTGTGTGTAGTGGAAGCAGTGTGTTTTTGTGTAAGGGATAGAAAGCAGTGTGTGTTTGTGTGTAAGGGATACATTGTGTGTTTCTCGTTGTGTGTAAGGGATGCATTGTGTGAATCTGTGTTTGTATGCATAAGGGATGCAAAGTGTGTTTCTGTGTATGTAAGGGATGCAGTGTGTGTGTCTGTAAGGGGTGCGTTGAGTGTGTGTAACAGATGCATTGTGTTTCTGTGTGTGTGTAAGAGAAGCAATGTGTGTTTGCATGTGTGTCTAAGGGATGCAGTGTGTGTGTCTGTAAGGGGTGCGTTGAGTGTGTGTATGATGCATTGTGTTTCAGTGTGTGTGTAAGAGAAGCAATGTGTGCAGGGCCGTCTTTAACATTGATTGGACCCTGGGCAAACATTTGTTTGGGCCCCCTGGATCCTGCCATCCCTCGCCCCCACCCCCCACCCCCGAAACTTTCACTCTCTGGCATGCAATCACGCCCTCCACCCCAACACAGTGGCAGAACTAATGTAGACAGGGCCCTGGTGCAAGACATTGTTTTGAGCCTCCCCTCTAGCGCAAGAGCAGAGAAAAGATAGATCCTCATCTGTTGTACAATTCCCACGATGCTATGCCAGCTGGGGATCTACCATTTGACCATTCTTGCAGGGCTGTATTTGTGAGCAGTGTTTGTGCATTTGAATGTGAGCATGTTGTTGTATACAGTATGTGTGTGCATGTAGGGTGTAGTATTGGTGTTTAAGTGTAGGGATGTGTTTCTATATACTTTTTGAGTTTGAATTCAGGGGTGTGTTTGTATGTAATGTTTGCAGGGGTGTGGTTGCATGTTGTGTTTGATTGCCTTGATGAATGATATACATTCACAGATATACATACACATTAGCACACTGATACATGCAAACATCTGGACACATGCACACACTGACAAAGACTGGCGTATACACACACAGCCACATACACAAATGCACGTGCACACAGAGAGATAAAGACACTGTCACATCCACACACAGAGATATACACAAATACATATGTATTTGTGTGCAGTGTTGGCGTAGGAATGCCGAGATGTATGCATTGTTACACAGATGCACTCTCACACAAACAGTGATACACACAGGAACACAGATACACATGCAGTGGTGTATTTGTGTGCATTGTTAATGTTGGAATGCAGGGTTGTATTTGTGTGCAATGTTAGATGGGATGTATGCATTGCCACACGCACAGATACACACTTAGACATACTGACACTCATACACACACAGGTACATATACACACTGACACAAACTGACACACAGCCCGATACACATTTACACACACAGTGTCAGATACACACACACAGTCAGATACAAACACTGACACAAACACAGCCAGATACACACACAGCAGATACACACACACACACAGTGAGATACACACACACACACACACACACAGTGAGCTACACAGTGAGATACACACACACAGTCAGATACACACACACTCAGATACACATACACACATACAGTCAGATACACATACACACATACAGTCAGATACACATACATACACACATAGTCAGATATACACACACACAGTCAGATACACACACAGTCAGATACACACACAGTCAGATACACACACACACACACTCAGATATACACACACAGATACACACATACAGTGAGCTAAACATACATACACAGACACACAGAGTCAGATACACACACACACACAGTCAGATACACACACACACACACACATACAGCCAGATACACACACACAAACACACACACACAGTCAGTCATATGAATTCACATAGTTTACAACCCTCCTTACCTTTACAGAAGTGTGGCTTCCCTGTAGTCCAGTGGGAGCTGGATGGCTGAGACTGATGGGAGTCTTCTTCTTGGTCTGTACCTCCTCCTTCTTTCCATGTATGTCTCCTCCTCCCCAGCGGCACTCTGTTAAATGGGAGGAAGTGACCTCACAACACTTCCTCCCAGCAGGCCGGAAGACAGGGGCTCGGTCAGGAGCTCTCTTAAAGGGCGGGGGGCCCCTGATTACATCACCTGCTGCAGTCCACTGGGATATTTCTCAGTATCCTGGTGGGCTGTTCAGACCTGGCTGCGGGCAGGGGGCCCACAGGGCAGCTGCTTTGGGCCCCCCAGGAGCAATTGGACCCGGGGCAGCTGCCCTGTTTGCCCCTTGTTAAAGACGGCCCTGAATGTGTGTTTGCATGTGTGTGTAATGGATGCATTGTGTGTTTCTCTGTGTGTAAGGGAAGCATGTTGTGTTTCTGTGTGTGTAGAGGTGCATTGTGTTTTTCTGAGTATGTATAGGGATGCATTGTGTGTGTGTGTGTGTGTAGTGTGAAAGATCTCCCTGTCCTGCCCCCTGTCATATAGAGCTCTCCCTTCCGTTCCTTAGAGATCTCCCCTGCCCCTTAGTGGTCTCTCCTCTCCTCCCCTGCCCCTTAGTGGTCTCTACTCTCCTCCTCCCCCACCTCCCTTAGTGGTCTCCTTTTCTCCCTGACTTTCCATTAGTGGTCTCTCGTCTCCCCCTTAGTGGTCTCTGCTCTCCTCTGCCCCCCCCTTTCCATTAGTGGTCTCCCCTCTCCCCCCTTTCCATTAGTGGTCTCCCCCACACCCTAAGTGGTCTCTTCTCACGCCCCCTTTCCATTAGTGGTCTCTACTCTCCCCCCACCCTCCCCTAGTGGTCTATCCTCCACACCCCCCTCCCTCCCTTAGTGTTCTCTGCTCTCCCCCCACCCTTCCTTAGCGGCCCCTCCTCACCCCCCTCCCCTAGTGGTCTCTCCACCACCCCCTCCCTCCTTTAGTGGTCTCTCCCTCCCCCACGTTCTCCTCAACCCCCCTCCCTGTGTTCTCATCCCCCCGTTCTCCTCTTCTTCTCCCCCGTGTTCTCCTCCCCTTCTCCTCTTGTTCTCTTCTTCCCCCCATGTTCTCCTCTTCTCCCGTCTGTAATCTTCTCTTCTTCTCCCCCTCCCTGTAATCTCTTCTTCTCCTCCCCCTCCCTCCCTGTAATCTCTTCTTCTCCTCCCCCTCCCTCCCTGTAATCTCTTCTTCTTCTCCCCCCTCACTCCCTGTAATCTCTTCTTCTTCTCCCCCTCACTCCCTGTAATCTCTTCTTCTTCTCCCCCTCCCTCCCTGTAATCTCTTCTTCTTCTCCCCCCTCCCTCCCTGTAATCTCTTTTTCTTCTCCCCCCTCCCTCCCTGTAATCTCTTCTTCTCCCCCTTGTAATATTCTCTTCTTTCCCCCCCTCCCTCCATGTAATCTCTTCTTCTCCTCCCTGTAATCTTCTCTTCTTTTCCCCCCTCCCTCCATGTAATCTCTTCTTCTCCCCCCTGTAATCTTATCTTCTTCTCCCCCCCTCCCTCCCTGTAATCTCTTCTCTTCAATAGTTCAAAATAATCTCAGGTAAATATTTTACAAATATTGGAAAAGATAGTTTGGAAAGAAGACTATTACTTTGTAACCTCTGATGTCAGCTCATTATATTCTCATGATTGAGTTCTTTCTTCAACAATCTGGGAATTTTAAATCAAAACAAATTTCATACATATTAGAAGGTATCTAACTCTGTTAGGTAACTAACAACAATGATTATTTTTGGTTTAATGGGGATTTCATTTACAGGTCTGTGGTACGTCAATGGGGACCTGGTTTGCACCCAATTACACCAATTTTTTAATAGTCAATTGGAAACGCCAACAACTACTACCAAGGAAATAACTGAGTAGATAAGCTTGCCACCTATCACCATTACATATATGATTTGTTTTTCAACTGGAGAGAATCTAATGAACATTTAAGAGACTTTTTGGAGGGATTAAATAGAAATGACTGAGGTATAACCCTGACTGTTAATGCTCTTCCAGCCTGCCTCGGTATCTGAGGCAGACCGGGAACACCTAATCGCGATGTCCTTGCAGCTGTGATCGCTCTGACAGGCTGTAAGAGCGAGCACATGTGCTGCAGGGAATCATGGTCCACCTCCCTGCACTTCTGCAGTCAGTGTGAAGTGCAGGGAGACAGATCAGTGTTGATCTTCTTCACCCTGTGAAAAAATAAAGTTTACAATCCCACCCCCGCTTTACCCATTTTAAATAAAAATTAACCCTTTCCCTGCCATCAGATAACTGACAACAATGATCAAAATCAGATCACAGTTTTTTTACTGTGATCTGATTTTTTTCTTAACCCCTGAGGGTTATTTTTTTTAACCCTCAGGGGTTACATTTATTTTTTATATTTATATATTAAATTTTATATTTTAAAATGATATATTTAGCTACAAAGTTTTAAAAAGTAAAAAAAAAATGTTTTAACAACATTTTAAAAAAGCAAAAAAAAAACACCTCCCTTTACCCAGTCCTAATAAAAATGAACCCCTTCTCTGCCAGTTGATCACTGCCTACAGTTGATCACTGCCTACAGTCAAACTGCAATAATACCCCAAAATGAGACATAGGCCCATCAAATCCATCTATTAAAATTCTAACTATGGAAACTGAAATAGCCTTGTCTCTTATATGGCATTGTAGCTCCACAGAATAGTGCCAAAAGCATACAATGGGGGTATTATTATACTCCGCAGATGTAGCTGAACACGAGGTGGGGTTCTGTGGGGTTCTGTGCAGGTTCTGTGGGGTTCTGTGCAGGAATAGCACACACCAGCTTTACAAAATATACATTACAAAAGCCTTGTTATATGTGTACATGCCAAAATGGAGATTGGCGATGAAATGGCTACGTAAAAAGTGTCAAAATAACCTTAGGTAAATAGCCTGTGATGTCTACTTTATATAAATATATACTTTTGTGTGGCAAACTTACAAGACAAACATACCAACTTCTAAAATTGTTTCACATTGAAATTTTATTTTAGTCCTTGTATTTTGTGACCTGTAACTTTAAAAATAAGCTGAAATCCTATACATATTATGTACTCTATAAATCAAGAGACAACATTACCCGCAATACTCTTAAATGGAGAAGATCGCTGGTGCAACTCACTACCCGACTCCGCAACGAGAAGGTGGAATACAGATGGCTCCTGCCTAGGACCCTAGTGGTCACCCGGGACAATGTAGTCTTGAAACTCACTTCACTGTCAGAAGCACCATCCTTTCTCCAATCGCTGGGCCTAGCGCAGGAGGACACAACGCACCCAACGCCACAACCATCACATGCCTGAAACAGCCAGGCAGGACTGTCCCATTCATCCCACGAGGGAATAAGAGAAAGGATGCTGTTACCTGAACCCGGCACTGGCAGCAGAGCCATCCTGCACCTCACATTATCGTTTATGTTGCATGCATTTTACCTTTATTTTTGTTTACATAGTTACTTACCAATTAAGCCATTTCGAACCCGTAGATAAAGAGGCCCCTATTGGCGGACCTCCCCCCTCCCCTAATGATGGCTCCAGACCGGGAGACTAAGTGCCCTCCCCCCCGTGACCCCCTTAGGTTAGGGGTCGGAAATAGAACGCCACAAAATAGGACGTACAAGAACCCACCGACTCTGAAGACAGGTAGGGACACCCGACACAGTCCCATTCTGACGGGAGCCCTAAGCATTGCGGCTAACAGACATGCCGTGTGAGCTATGCGGCCGCAGGGCGCCCCCTTCACCATGGCGCCCTGTGCGGCTGCACAGCTCGCACACCCCTAAGGCCGGCCCTGGGCGGAAAAACGATGAGACAACACACTGGTCAATGTCAACTAAGCTATCTCAGCCCTCTATCCTCACGACACCCAAGAGCTTAAGCTGAGTGGCAGGGAGTGCAGGGAATTAAGCTACACGACGACGACGACAACTCACCACAGTAAACCAAACTAGTCCCACGACAAAATTACAACCTAGACTGCCACCACTAAATGTGATTACTAGTCTATAATATAAAAATGTGTGCACTGTATCTTCAGATTCATTGTTGTATCAATCTGTCATGCAATTAATAGTGGCTTTCACAATCTATCACATAATGGCATGTACACCCTTATATGCACCGAAAAAAATAAAGAATTTTTAAAAATAAATCAAGACACATAAATGAATTTATTTTGAATTACTTTTTCTAAGCTGGACATATTATAAACACGCTATTATTGCCAAAACTGTGAACCACCACCCCACCCCCCCCATTTTATGCATTTTTTTTTATAATTAATGAGAATTTATCTATGTATATGTGACATTGAATTAAAGCCCTTTTTGCCCTCTAAAAATTGGTGTATAATATGTGTTGGTGCAATAAATGAGAGAAATGCAAAATGTGGTTGAACACAAACAGCAAAAAAAAATAAAAAATGGCTTGTGTACTTGAGGGTAAGACAAGCATTTGAAGCTGTGTCCTTAAAGGGTTAAGAACACTTCCCCAAACAGGGCAAACAAACCTCTTCCATGCCACTAACACACATGCCGGCATCTGAATGGAGTGATATCAGTCATTCCCTTCCTATAGTTCCTGGTCATCGATAGCAATGCCGGCTAAGGAGTTACCATAGCAACCACAGTGCATGTGCTGTGGTTGCTATGGGTGGAGAGCAGAAAGATTGCAAGAACAGCTTTAATTAATTATGAAATGAGTTTAGCTCGGTTCT
Source organism: Pelobates fuscus (assembly GCF_036172605.1). Lineage (NCBI taxonomy): Eukaryota > Metazoa > Chordata > Amphibia > Anura > Pelobatidae > Pelobates > Pelobates fuscus. Next base: position 378,495,163 of record NC_086317.1, on the reverse strand, counting down.
CATAGGGGACCACCTTTAGCTTTCAGGAAGTTAGCCATTAGAGTTGTGTTTAACACTGCAATTGAAGCTTATAAAAAAATTACAATATTTTACATTGCAGGGTTAAAACTAAAGGGCTACTGCACCCAGACCACTCCATTAAGATGAAGTGATCTGTGTTGCTTTAGTGGTGCTTAAATTACAGTTTTTTAAAACAGTTCTTTAAAACACAACTGCTGCTGCTTCCTAAGTACCAGTAGATGGCAGTCCTAAATAATTTCCATGTGATCAAGAACAACTGGGCCCCTGTGCCAAAATTGCCCTGGCCCCCCATGTGTATCATTCTCTCCCCAGCCCCTCCATGTGTTTCATTCTCACTCCTAGCCCCCCACATCTCATTCTCTCTTCCATGCATATCATACAACCCCTCCCCTCTGCCTGGGTGATAATTGAGTCAGGTACTGTATTAACTCAATTATCTCCAGTCAGATACTGTATAAACTCAATTATCTCCAGGTGAAAATGAAAAGACTCCTGGTTTGGGAACCACTGTTTTAGAGCATTATTCATAAGGCAGAAAAAAGGCAAAAATTTATGTATGGTGGAATAACAGTATTACACATATGAAAATGGTACATTCACACAATCCTGGTGATAGTGAACATGACACTTTTTATACATAACTACCAATATCTGTCATGTGTTCTTTCACTATATTTTTGTATCAGGTCATACACAAATTTTATATCAGTTGCATAAACTGAGGCTTTGTTTTTACACTAGCTTATACATATGGGGTTGGGGGTATTCTATGATATACAGGAGGGGGTGACATAACCCCACATCCTTCATACATAGGTGTCAGGTGGGAGCTATTAATGTAAGGATGAAGGAACATTCCACTTTCTTCCCCCTAGCCCTCACCCCTGGGCAGTGGTTGGGTGCAATTTAGTAATATGTGGGGGTAGCCGTATCATTGTCCACCTCAATACCCATGGAATTCAGGTTAGAAGTATTAAAACAAAGGGGGATGACGTGCAATCCTCCACTCCTTAAATAAGAGTCTTATCTACTTTGGTGGTTATGGGTCATTAAGAAAAAAAAATTGTGAAAATAAATCAGACTTTACCTTCAGAATTCTTAAACTTTCTTTACTTCAGCCCAATAAAAGGCCAAGTAAAAAAAAACAAATATTAAAAAACTATAAAACCAAATTGCAAGAAAAAATATGAAAAAGTGAAAAATAACGACTCAATAAAAATTATCTAGCCTGGAAAAGACAGATTAGAAGTATATTTATGGCATAAAAATAACAAAAAAAACGATAGAATTTCTACGAAGTAAATCATTAATCCTGTCCCAAATTATTATCGCTTGGGAGATGATAAAAAAACAACAAAAAATCTCTAATAAAATAATTAAGTCATCTCATCTGATTGTTTTAGAAGATTTTATTGAGGATATCTCTTTAAATAACTGGTCCAAATTTCAATGGACGATTGGAGCTATCCTCCATGAGGATCAAATCCTACCTTTTGCTGATATCCAAGCCAAACTCCTTCTCCCTAATAAAGAACTCTTCTCTTATTTAAGAATTAAAAACTTCTTGAATAAGTTCTTACTTAAAACCTCGCCAAAAATCGATACTCTTATTCAAACCATCTTTAGATATACTAAGGTTAACAAAATTATTTCAAAAGCTACTAATTTGTTATCCAATTTGGATCAACAACCCCTAAAGATACTTGATAATTGGAAAAAGATCCTAAATATTGACATAGCTGAGCAGGAATGGTGTACATCTCTTAAAGATACTCGTAAATATATTCATTGTCAAAATTTAGTTGAATGTCAATATAAGATTATGTATAAATGGTATCGGACTCCATATATATTAAGTAAAATGTATCCAGGTCAAACTCCCCACTGCTGGCGTTGCGGCTATCCAGAGGGAACACTTGTCCATATATGGTGGCATTGTAGTTTAGTTAAAAGTCTTTGGGAATGGTCCTTTGAAATACTTAAATGTTTATTTAATATTACAATTAAAAAAGGCCCGGACATAGCATTGCTACATCTAAATTGGAAACTTTCCTCCACCTCTTCCAAGTGTCTCACAAACCATTGCTTTCTGGCGGTAAAGATAATAATAGCAAGACAATGGAAGTCACATCTTCCTTTCCAGAGGTGTCAGCTTGTCAACCAAATCTTATACCAATTTCGAATGGAAAAAGATTTGCCAGTTTACTCCTTACTTCTCATAAATAGACAAGACCAATACACTAATTGGATTCGAATTTTGGAAAATAAATGAATTATTTCCCTTTTATTCCCCTTTTTTAGATTTAGATGGCTAATTTCACCATGGTGATATTATCTCTTTTTACTTTTTCTTTTTTGATGTTTAGACTGACCATAGCCCTCACTTATTCTCATTTATACTTATCTTGATAACAGCTTTATGAGATAGAACTTATCTTTTTATTAAGATATTCTTAGCTGATTAGTTTAGGAATTATCTTTAACTTATAATTATAAAGCTGTAATAAATGCAAGTTACATGTTTTGTTATTGTCACACGTGTCTTGTCTTGTATGTATACTACACTAATTTTGTTATATGTATAATAAAATGGAAAACTATTTTTCAATAAAAATAACAATGAAAAAAAATAATAGAATTCTCTCTCTCTCTCCTAGTATATTCGCAAAGTCTCAAGATCACTGTAAATCAAGATATTAAAAATTGAACTCCGTGTTAATACATTCAACCTGTAAAGTTTTTTTTCTGCCTGTCAGCACTATATAAATAATATATTAATACTTCCCAACTATTGCAGAATTTAAACAGAAAATGGGTAGTACTAGCGCTAATCTTAGAAGTGCAAAACAAACCGAATGAGCAGCTGAAACACCAATTCTTATCTTAAAAGTAGATCTAGTGGTAAAGTGCTGGTGCAGCGCTATATATTTATACCAATCGTGAATACGTATAAAGTAAATAAACCAACAATACCTCCTAGGTATATACAGAGAGTCCTAAGTAGATATTCAATACCTTGAAAATAAACAAAATATACCGAACATAGTGTAAACTGTGACAATAAAAAAAAGGTTAAAATAAGAGTGAAAAAATTCCCACTCACACTTTAGAGAGCTAATAGTGTATAGCTCAATTTAGTAGCCCATGGGGTCCGTGAAGGCGACCCTATCCCTTCTTTCATACTGGGTGTTCTTTCCTTTGACTCCTAAAATGTTGAAAAGCATATATGGTGCAATACCTTATGGTTCCAATACGGTAAAAAATGAACAAGTTTGTACTTACAGACCCAGAGCCATCCACATCGGCTCTGATCTAGGGTATATGTGGTTAAGGCCCACACGCCTTCTTTAAAAGAGCAGGAACAATGCCAGCAGTGTTATAAAAATATAAATGTACTTTATTTACATAAAACTATGTATGACAATATAAAAACACTGACTAGGCATATAAAAAGTCCAAATAAATAAAGACCGATCTTCTCCAGATTCCAGGACGCGTTTCGCTGTAACAGCTTCTTCAACTGGATATATCAAAAATCGGAAAAGTCTCTATTTCTTCAGTGGGACCGGTTCCTGCTTTTATACCTCTTAAAAAGTCCAATCTTGAGTTCCGAGTCAGTGATTTCGCGGTCATTCACCATGGAAACGGTGACGCCCTGCGGTTCACGTCTCGTTTTCGTTTATTTCCTGGTTTCCGCATCACTTCCGGTCACGTGTCTGTCGGCCGGTACGTCATGCGTTCCACCTTGCGGTTCACTCGGCCGATACCCGAAAGTGTGCAATATGGTAGAATAACAATGGGAGATAGATGTAGAATAATTTTTAAACGCATAAATGTAAAAATCAAGTGAATAGAAGCCTTCTAATTCTGATATCTATTAGAGGAATAGTTAGGTTTACTAATTATGTAGAGAAATCTGAATATACCATATAGAATAAGCTAACATGAGTTAAATATATATATATACGAACTTATATGGCATAGGTGAACTCTAATATAAATAAGCAATTTCATAAATAACCATTACCTAAAACAACAAATGAAATTTTTTTTTATCTGTATAGATAAAATATAACCAATAATATAAAAGAACCTTAAAGACCATGAAAAACTTAAAAAAAAACTTAAATATAGGACGGAATTGAGAACAATGCTCAAATATATTGGAAATAAAACATATATTTATTTTAAAAAATGACACATCTCAAAGTCCGTGTTAAGACCATAAGGGATGAGTGTATTCAATTTAAAAATCCATTCCATCTCGTTCTTGCTCATTTTTGTGTCGAAATTTCCTCCTCTCCAATCTCTTTCTAATTTTTTAATCGCAAAGAATTGGGTACCACCCATTTCACAATTGTGGTGGATTTTCTAGTGAGCTGAGACACTGTGGTTCTCAAAGCCCTTAGTTATATTTCTTCCATGCTCTTCTACTCTTGTATGTAGTGCCCTTGTGTTTTTTCCTATATATTGTAAGCCACAAGGGCACACAATACAATAAATTAGATTGTTAGAGTGACAAGTTAAAAGTTCTTTAATTCGATATTTTGTCCCATCTTTGCTAAAAAAGTGATCTATATGTCTCTTTCTGCTTGAGGTCCTTTTGCATGCTAAGCAGCTTCCACATCCGAAAAAGCCTTTTTCTAAATTTAAAAATGTATTTTTAGTTTTCCTTTCCTTTAAAAAGCTAGATGTAAGAGCTGTACGTAGATTGTTAACTCCTCGATGTATAAATCGTGGTTTTTCTGGAAGGAAGGTCTTTGCTGTGGGATCTTGAAGGAGAATGGGCCAGAATTTAGAGATTATGTTTCTGACTTTATGATTTTGTGTGCTATAATTAAATATAAAGGGAATTGCTTTAATTTCGTTATCCTTTTTTTCTTTATATTTTAAAAGATTTTCTCTGTCCATTGTTTTTATCTCTCTTCTAGCATTCTCCAATTTTATTTCCTCATAGCCTTTCTCTAAAAACTCTTGCTTAATTTTATCTGATTGTGTTTCAAATGTCGTAAGGTCAGTGCAATTCCTGCGAATACGCAGAAATTGTCCTCTAGGGGCATTTTCGAGCCATGGGGCAAAATGGCAACTTTCCCTTCCTATGAAGCTATTTGCTTCCACAGTTTTGAAGTAATTCCTGGTTTTTATATTTCCTTCTTCTATGTATATCTGTAAGTCTAAAAATACGATCTCCGATTTACTCCAATTATTAGTGAGAGTTATACCCCATGTATTGTTGTTAAGATAATTTAAAAATATAATAAGGTCCCTTTCCTCTCCTTCCCAAATAAAGAAGATATCATCAATGTACCGGCCATAGGTGACCAAGTTCTGCCTCCAGCTATGTGGGCCGTAGATAAACTCCTCTTCCCAATGGGCCATAAATAAGTTGGCATAGCTGGGCGCAAACTTGGTCCCCATGGCCGTTCCATTAATCTGAAGATAAAACTCCTCTCCATACCAGAAAAAATTATTGTTAAGGATTAGCTCCATACCTTCCAAGATATATTCTGTTTTTATGCTTTCTTGGTCTGAAAAGTTAGTTAAAAAGAATTTTGCTGCGTTGCATCCATAGTGATGGGGAATATTGCTGTAAAGTGCTGAAACATCACTGGTAACTAAAAAACTATTTGAATTCCAAGCGCATTCTTTTAAAATATTTAAAATCGAGATGGTATCTTTGATATATGAGGTAGTTTTTTTTAACGAGCGGTTGTAAATGAATATCTACATAGTGGGATAGCCTGCTTGATATTGAGTCTATCCCGGCTACTATGGGTCTTCCCGGGGGGTTGTTTACATCTTTATGCACTTTTGGTAAAAAATAAAACACAGGTATTTTCGGATATTTAATATTTAAGAAATCAAATTCTTTTTCATTAAGTATTTTAAGCTCTTTTCCTTTATTAAAATAATTAAAAAAATTCTGGTTCATATTTTTACTGGGATCATAATTTAGTTTTTGGTATGTCTGACCATCTAGTAGTAATCTTTCGGCCTCTTTGCAATATGATTCTTTAGACATTAAAACTATCCCCCCTCCCTTATCTGCCGGTTTGATGACCAAGTTTGTGTCTGATTTTAAATATTTAAGGGTTTGTATTTCTTGCATAGTGAGGTTATGGTTAAAATTGTCTTTCCTCTCCAGTTTTTTGATTTCGGTCATTACCATAGTTTCAAATGTAATCATTTTTTCAGAAATCATTTGTTCAGGATAAAATTACGATTTTTCTTTTAGTTTAGTGTGTCTTATTTCCTCTTCTTGGTTATATTGGTGTTCTATTGGATTTTTAGCGAAGAATTTTTTTTCAAGGTATTGAATATCTACTTAGGACTCTCTGTATATACCTAGGAGGTATTGTTGGTTTATTTACTTTATACGTATTCACGATTGGTATAAATATATTGCAGAATTTAGTTGGTTAATACACAAAATGTATCACAGATGATTAGATGTACTCAGAAAATGGACCTGTTTGTACATGTTTGACTAACTCATTCCTACACTAGCCCACAGAATTACGGGAACAAAGATCAGATGTTCACAAATATTTGTTTAAGATGACCTTCATGATTGGTTTTCTGTCTGCTTTCACAAATAAGATTTTGGTTATAGTTTTTGCTCTTCTATTAAAAGCTGTGCATTTAAATGGATACTGTCACACAGGAGAGAAGAATCATAGAATTGATTTTGTTGTGTTGCTTTCTAACTAACTGAATGACTAATGTGTGCTTACTCTGCTGAAAACTACAGTTAAGCTCATCTTTTGGAGAGCCTCTTTAAAGATTTTACACAAAGGTTAGTGAATTGGTTCTGGATTCAGATGAGGAGGTTTTTTAAATTGTCGCAGAATAATTAGCATTCTTTTTTGTTACGTTTTTCTCTGGCATGAATAGTCAGTTCTGATTGTTTGTTTTAATCAAAATAATGCAATTCTGAGTGCTTCATTGTTTATAGCAAAGCTGTTTAAAATAAGAGAGACTTTACAACTGTATACAACGCATAAGCAACATAGAGCTACATTAGTATTGTACAGAATTTAAGGGTGTGTAAAAAGGAAGAGAGAGAGTATCCACAAGTAAGGCTGCACTCCACGGTCTTCTTAAAAATCAAAATGCTTTATGGGGTATACATTAAAATGATCAACGTTTCAGCCCCACATTGGGCTTTCCTCAGGACCAATATATATATATATATAGGGCTGAAACATTGATCATTCTAATGTATAAGAAGACCGTGGAGTGCAGCCTTACTTGTGGATACCAGGCTTTGGCACCCGGCAAAATATTGAAGATAGCGTGAGTGCAAGGATTCCTTTTGTTATATATATATAATAATATGTAATAATTACATATAAATATATGTAATAATACTTGCATGCTTGTGTTACTTTATCTATTTTGAAGATCAGAACATCTCTTAGGTCAAAGGGAATTCAAATCATGCTTTTTTATGCCTTTATTAAACTCATTGATTCAATATTCACCATCTTTGATACAGCAAACTGTATGAAAATGATTGGGCATAAACTGACGGTACTCACCAACTCTACATCTCAACCACCTCCAGAAGAGGCTGTAATCATAATGGTGCTTAGGTTAAATGCCATAAAACGTACTTGTCCTCAGGAAAGTGTCCTCAGTGCCGTCATTAAATCTGTTGATTTTTTCCATTCCAATGCTTCTCACAGAGAATTAAATTCAGTGCTTCTATATGAGATCCATTTGATTTCATCATGCTGTACATTGAATGTGAAGAGCTTCGAAAAACTAAAGGTCTTCAGTGAGTTGGTACTTATAGTGGCTGTCAATCTAACAGCCACTAGAGGTGTTCTTAAGACACCAGACCAGCATTGCTTTACAATGTCAGACAAAAGGGGCAGCATTAGTTCATGGAAACCTCTTCATTAAGTTGAAGTGGTTATGGTTCTCACTTTAAATTGTATATGAGAAGATTACTTGGTTGTCTCAGTCCTTCTAGGAGCTCACAAATTTGTAAACGGACATAATTTCATCTGAAATGGCAAATGTGACTTACTCCCATATCCTATGGGCTCCATGCCTGCTCTAAATGTATGGTGAATGTCATTAATTATTTCTATATAATTACATTGATAAGATGAAATTATAATGGATCATTATTCCAGCTTTATTGATTACTGCTTCAGACATTTAGCAAATTTCAAACAAAAAGCAATCGATAAACCACTTAAAGCACATTCTAAAGTATTTGCTCAAGTGCAGAACTAACTTCACAAACACCTCTCTGATTTGTTGACATTTACAAGCAACGTTACCAAATCTATACTAAAGATTCTGAAGACTGGAAGCAGTGGCTGCAGCTGCTGGTGCCCTGTAGGACCCAGGTAAGTTGTCAAACCATATTAAATTGGTTTGACTACTTAACGTGAGATGGCACCAAGCCACTCCTGACACCATAACCACTACAGTGAGCTTGGAGCATTAAAGAACCAAACACTGCAATGTTCATATGAAACATTAAAGGTTAATGACAAATGCATCACCTATTAGCATCATTAGAGCTGTCAGATAGTGAAAGGCCTGCGAAAGCGACAGATTTATTTATTTTTTTGTCATTTACAACTTGAATTGGTCTGTCAAGATTTATAATATAAAATTAACAACCAAATTATGACTCGGTTTTAATTTGATAACGTTTTCTGACTTTAGTGGCGTCACCAGCAGTAAAATCATCTGCGAAATTTAGATTGGGATTATGTGTATTGTGATTTATCCCTATTACCAAATTTCATTTGGAAATAATATCCTTAAACAATGCTGAGTACCATGGAACGAATAAAACTGTGATTGAGAAATCCTGCTGGGTTTTACATTTTCACTTGTATCATTATATTGTCAAAGTATAAACAGAATTTGAGTAATAACCTGTTTTTGTTAGCAATATAGGCAGTACGTATTAATGTTTAACCACAGTGCAAATACCTCACCAATTGGTGGGAGACTCTAAAAAAACCTTCCACACTAGCTTTCTATGCGTCTTTGTTTTACAGACAGAGTCAGAAATGAAGTTGCCTTTATTGATTCTAGTATTGGCCCTTTTCATTCAGAAGAATCATTTGGCCACTGTTAACAGGTAACATTTGCTGTATTTTAATTGGCTATGGCTGCCAAAATAGAATGTTAGAGAAAAGCTTCTCAAACATCGTTATGTGGTGAAAACTTTCTTTTTGGTTCTTTCTCAGTCACCACTTCCATTGGATCTGTAAGCTTGTCTCTCAACCTTTCTCAACCTTTCTATACCTAAGCACTCTCTGTTACTTTCCATGTCTTTAATCCAATTCATGTTACTGAGGCTTTGTCTTTTGTATCTGTCTAACCCCATGTATTGCTTCCGTCATAAGTCAGAGCTACTCAAAAACAATTCCAGAAAATATGGGCACCATGGGAAGATAGCCCCTTGAGTTAGAGACACCCAGTAGACCTAAGGCCCAGAAGATAGCTAAACAAATGGATGCAGCTCCTCGGCAACTAAATCTCAATGGTGGTTGCAGGGCTAAACACCCCTCTAGTGGCTGTCTTCCTGATTTGTTTATTAAATCAAATACTGCTCAACGAGAGCATTTGGTTGGAGCAGTGCAGCGTTTTGCAGTGCATGCGCACTAGCCTCCCAATGCTTCCCCATGGAGAAGCATTTAATTGGCTGAAATCATCAATCCTATTGATATCAATCAGGCAGGAAGCTGGGGCAGCTGTGACAAGACCAGCATGGTGAGGAAGTATAGGCAAGTAAGAACTACCTTTTAAAATCTCACAGGGGGGAAGGAGGGTGGATACACTTAAATAGGTAGGGTAACACTACAGCGTACATACCGGTATTTGTATTCCTAACGCTATAGTGTTCAGGGGCTTTTTGTTAATCAATATCTAATGATTGTCACCACTATCAATGGGGCTACATATATATATATATATATATATATATATATATATATATATACACCCTTTCATAGTGGTGAAAATATATTTATAAAATAAATCTTAAAGGGTTATTCACTAAGCACGGAATTCTAGTAAATTAAATCTGAATGGCAAAATTGATTCTAAAGTAACCCTATTAATGCTTTTGTAAAAATATAAAGCCAATGTGTAGTTTTAATTTTGTTTTCCTATCTGTAATTGTAAATAAAAATATTTTAAAATGTTTATAAAAGGTATAACACGGTCATATATGTACTGTAAATATATAGTTAAACAATTGTAAATCCATGTTTTAAGCAAAGGTTAATTTTGACATGATTGTGACGTCATGGCTTCTTCTTTCTACAAGAGAGCCAGGGATGGACCCAGCAAGAAAGAATAGGGAGAAAAGTGACTTTTTGTGGCAACCTTCTTATTCTGTTTAATTTTTTATTTGATTTTATTGTGTGGTATGTAGATACATAAGGACAACATTCAAACCATATCAAACCAAATTTTATATATGAATCTTAATATACAAAGAACAAATATCAGCATTAACATTCATACATTGTTCCAAACTAAGATGGGCAATAGATTGTCCATGCTGAGTGTTAAAAATCAAAGAGCATAAAACAGAGGAAGTCGCTTAGATATGGGGACACACCTAGTTAAAGGGTCACATCACTGCTGAAATAAAAATTACTGTTTACTAGATCTATTCCCAATGAAAACACACATGCATTAATTATGTATTTTACATTTGGGGTATATCCAAAACAATTGCAGGAGCTTCAAGTCTCTTGCCTGTAGCCTTTGCAGGCCCTCCCTTTCTTCCCCAGCCCACACTTTCTGTGGCTGTCCAATCACAAAGTTCCCAATGTAGCTCAATGAGAAGTCTTTGCAAGGCAGGTGCTGTGGACAATTGCTGCCTCTTGAGTTTGGCTCCACTGAGCTAACCAAACCCAGAAGTAACAGGGCCAATTGTTTAATTGACAGCCATGGGGGTGTCACAAGTTTAATTTATAAAAGTGTAAATTTTTGTTGAAATCTGCACTTTTTGTAATATGAACAAAAGACACACATTTCAAACATAAAGCATTTCAGTAAGCAAAAGTGTTTTAGCAGTCTGGTGTGTCCCTTTAAGTATGCAACATAATAAACATAAAAACAAACAAATACTAACTTCTAAATAAATAGAAGAAGCAGTGGTTTCTTCTTCAGTTTGCTCTAATGACATCGATCAGAATAGTCTGTATCCCAAGGATGTGGTACTGTGGCATGTAAGGCTGACCTTCAGCTAGAAGGCTTTAAAAATATAAATCCAGTCATCCTTTGAAAGATTGCTTGATATCAAGGCATGTCATGGCTCTGTAGCTACATAACAGCCATTTTGGCCTAATCTCATCACTGGTGCCTCCGACTGTGAGTCTCATTGTGCTGAATGCCATTATGATTCTGGTTGACCCACACCAGAACACAGAGAGGTTAGTCAGTAAGTTGGGTCTTTGAATTCGATATGGAATAGGCAAAGGTGGAAGTGCAGCCACCTCTCCTACACTAACTGTATGCTAGGCCACAGGTCCGAAGTAAAATCACAGAATCCTCAAAAAGCTCTACAAAAACATTTATAATACTTGTTTGTTGGTTTGCTTTAAAAAAAAAAAAAAAAACAGAGTCTTTGCAGATTTGTATATAATGTCCAAGCTATCTTTGTAGCGGAAACTGGAAAATCTGCTCACGAGCTCCAAATTGTCCTGCTACTCTAGATGGCTGTCGGACCCACCTCCCCAAGGGGCAATTTTATGTTAAATAATTTGGGTTTTGACTCGTATCTATGTTTCCTCACATAGTCCTGCTGGACTAAAATAGAACACCCATTAAAGTAGTGAGGTGCATTCCCTGTATACAACTACAGAGTTTTTTACTGAATGCTAGATAGAGGTCTATGTTTATGAAGATAGCGAGACTATGAAGAGATGGCTTGTTTGCGTGTCACTGTGTTTTTCAGGTTCCAATGCTTACTTGATTGAGTGATTTATTTTCTCAGGAGTGACCAGGTGTTAAATGTTCGTCCACGGACTGACGCTCATGTTGACGTTATAAAGAATATCACCTCCATGCCAGAGGTAGTAGAGCATTTACATGTATTTTACTGTGTTAGTTTATATAGGCCTCAATGTAATTATTTTGGATAATCTTTCAAATGATCACAATCTGTTAGAAAAACTTTTCAAATGATTTATCTACAGAAGTCACCATTAAAGTCTATGGGAATTTGAGTAGATACATTATTTGCAATGTTTGTTATCATTTTAATAGCGTATCCAAATGAAATAAATTGAGGCCATGATGTCATTTACATGTGTTCCTCAAGTGTTAAATGTATTGCATTTCCAGCATCCTAAACTATACCTATAAATTGGAACAGTCAATTAATTAGTTAAGGCAGTTTTACTTTGATATATTAAATGAACATAGAGAAAGCATTGGATTGGCTGAAATCGGCAAGGAGGTGGGACAATGGTGGGACCAGACGCCGGCTTGGCCAATCAGCACCTCCTTATAGACATGCATTGGAGAATTTAGCGTCTCAATGCAGAGCGTGGAGACCCTGAACAGCAGTGCACAGTGTGCAGCACTGACCCATGAAGCACCTCCAGGGGCCATCTGAGGAGTGCCCAGAGGAGGTATCCCTAGGGGGCAATGTAAACACTGCCTTTTCTCTGAAAATGCCTGAAGGTAATAATTATACTCACCAGAAAAACTACATTAAGATGTAGTTGTTCTGGTGACTATTGTGTCCCTTTAAATCTTACTCACATGTTACTGGGTATTTTGTACAGAGAGCTCTGAAGAAACAACAAATAATGGAGTTTTCACATACATAATGATACATCCTCTTCTCAACCTCATAAACAGAGATATAACACGTTTTAAAGATTCTTATGCAAAGAAAATTGGCTTTAAAGTGTCATGTTGATACAGATCCTTGCTCCTTCGCTATTGTAAACAGTATACAGACACTCTTCACTTATTGATCGGGTTCCTACGACCCGGTCGTAGAATGAATTGGTCGGTAAGTGAGGAGTTAAGGGATTCCCTGCTCTGGTGCATTCGTCTATGTTCGGGGAAACGTCCCCGAACATAGACGAACGCACCAGAGCAGGGAACCCCTCTAATCTATGTTCGGGGGAATTTCCCCGAACATAGATTTGAGGGATTTCTTGCTCTGGCGCGCTTGTCTATGTTCGGGGAAACTTAGACCGTTGTAAAACAGGTATTTCGCTAAATGAGGACCACCTGTAGAAGCGATTTCTGGGGAGAGTAGCACAAGGTAAATAAAGAACACTCCTCCGTAACAGTTTGTTTGATGTTCAGAGTGAAATCATTGCTGCATGATATATACGATTGTTGTTCTGGGTATTGCAAAAATTGTACACTAAGGGGGGGCGGGGCCGGGCCGCCGGGCCGACTGGCAGCCATCTGCTTAGGCTCCAGCACCGAGCCTACTAAAACACCGTAAAGAGACATTACCGACCGTGTCAAGGACGGATTGTCCCTCTCCACTCAATAGAGAACAACCCCAGCTTTAACCAGATACCTGGAAGATGCCTGCAGCAACCGGGATGTGCTAAAACAGCTACCCTCGGCCTTCTTGCCACCATAAGCCTCTATGCAAGCGGCCGCCGAGGATGAACAAACGACTCGGAGACACATCCAAAGGAGACACCAGGGTGAGAGACAGACGCCCTGCAAGAGGTACCAGCACACAAAGAGACCTGCTCCGGCCCCGGGCTCGGCCCCGCTTCCCCCCCTGGCCGGCGGGGGTCATCCCGGCCGCATGGCGGCAGCCCACACAATGGCGGGAGCTCCCGCGTTGGTCCCACGCTGACCGCCTGAACTGGCAAAGGCTGCCTGAAACACAGCCCGCCAGCAGACACCAATATGGATGAAGAGGGAGGCCTCCGTCCACTCAGATGGGGAAATGATCAGACGCCGCCCTGGGGGCCCCGACGGCTGCTGTCTTACGGAAGGACCCCTGAGCAACCAACCCCCCTCCCGAGGGAAGATATGGACCCGGCCTCTGGGTTCGGGGGTGGCCCAGAGGAACTATGCCCCCGACACCGTGAGTCCTGTGGGACGGGAACACACCAGCCTTTCCGGTATACCGGTCGCCGTGAGAGGGTGGACCCAGTCCCAAGTATGTGGCCGGCGCTCAGTGGGGTGTGAGGGCCCAGACGCTTCACAGATGCATCTGGGGTGCTGGGGAGGTGCAGGAGACGGATGGGACGAGGACTCTTGGTGGGGGGTCTGTAAGACCAATCCGGACTCTGAGTGCCCACGGAACCTTGGGGCATCATGCGGGGGAGCTGGATATGACTTGGGGAGGACTGACGGAGGATGGACGGCCTAAAGGGCCCACAACGGCAGGTGTGGGATCGGCCCTCACCTGGGGTAACGAACTTTGCTCCACTCAGTCCACACCATGTAAAGACACTGTTTAGTCTGGCCATGATTAAATAACAAAGCTCTGTTCGACAGTTCACAGACTTAATTTCCACGTTTGCATTTATTTTTCAAAGTTGAGATGGAACGGTCAAGCCCCTGATAAGGCCACTGGAACTCATTCACTGAATCACAGGAAGCTGATAAGGCCCTGGATAATAGTTTTTGTTATTCTGAAGCTCGATTCAGCTTTGCTAAGGCTACATATGCCATTGTTTCCTTATGTTAATTATGCTTAGTTCAAATTATGACCATGCTATTTACATCTCAAAAGCCCCCTAGGGCCTCCGCTTGAGACCGTTTACTATTATTATTTTCGTTGCCTAGATAACCAGACGGATGTAAAACATGATGTAGGTTAAAATGCTAACATATCCCAATAGGAAGACGCAAGCTATACGTATAGCTACACGACATTAACTATTTAAATTTCGAAAGTCCCCTAGGGCCTCCGCTTAAGGCAGTTTATTTTTGTTGACTAGATAACCAGATGGATACAAAACATGATGTAGGTTAAAATGCTAACATAGCCCAACAGGAAGACGCACGCCACACATGTAGCTACACGTCACTATTACTGCGGCCACACCAGCTCACCAAAGGCTTTTCTTAAACGCCTAGATTACACACTTATTACTGCATTAAGACAGTTGACTGATGGGATACTCCAGCCGCATATGATTACTGTAACACATGTTTAAGCGGATGTGAGCTCATGTACCATGCATACAGTTTTTGCACTATTAGTTTTCTATACGTTTTTATTAAGACACATATGTATAAGATACATACCCATGAAGCTTCACGCTCACAGGCAGCTAGCGTAGCATGATACATCTGTTCATTATGCGCAGTCTGTGCTGAAATATGTACAAATGCATTTCTGCAAAGTTTATATATGTTTATATGTACTGAGTAATACGCCTCTGCGCAGGTGATATTCTGCATTAACCATTTTAAACCGATAATTTAGCCTCTGCGCAGGCGACTGTTTGCTTTCATAAAAAACGGTCCGATATGAGAACTCTAGACATGATACCAATAAACATATTTAAAACAAAAATTGTACACTAAGTAGACTTGTGCATACACACATTTTGCCCTTCTCTAATCATTGCTCTGAGTGCGATATTTACATCATCAAATGTCACACGTGTCCACTGCATCTTAGCTAGGGATGTGTCAAGCTCTTACTCCACCTTATTAAGCAGCACGTCTGTTGTCACAAATGTACCAAAAGGGTACAATTATCACTTCATCTTAATGAATAGGTTGTGGCACAAAGACTGACTCTATTCCTTTTTTCAAATCTTCTAAACTAATTAAAAATACATTTTTAGGTTATCCTGTGGAAACCGGACTCTTCTGATCATATAGTAAAGAACAATGAAGTCCATTTCTATGTCAATGTGTCTGCAGTTGATGAAGTGAAGACCCAGTTGGATAAATCTGGATTTACCTACACGTAAATGATCCATGACTTGCAACTGCAATATTGACCTACCTGAATGTTATATTTTTTTCTATCGCAACTTTTTCTCGTTATTGTCCAAATACATGTTTTTGTTATATTCAGGGTCCTTGTTGAAGATGCACAAAGTCTAATTGAACAGCAAACATTCAATGATTCTGTTGGTCAACGCAGCAGTGGGTCCTATTATGAACAGTATCACAGCCTAGATGATGTAAGACCTTTTTACAATATTGCAGACATATCTACATGGTATGGTACATAGCAGAAATGGCTATCAATGGCAACTGAGCTGCTTATGAACTACTGTTTGATTCTCAGTCAGATTTCCACAAATAGTCATATTGCAATAAAAGAAGATATATAGGCTACCTAATGAATTGGTTTATTGATTCGAAAGAACCAATTTCTGATCCCTCACAAGCTGGAAAATATATATGTTTTCAATATGAAAGTTTACTAAGGTTTATATAAAAAGAGATAGAATGCAAAGACTTGCAGCTTACTGGATGCAATAACATTATGTAGTGATTTACATTTAGTCGAATGCTATATGTAGAGTACAGAAGTACAAAAATAAATCAAAATGATATAGTGGGCAACAAGTAAGATAGAGAAAGGAGCAGAAGACAGGGGATAGGGTATGAGTGGATTCCAATATGGTTTCCTTTTCCTTGCAATTGTCTTACATTTCAGTACCACACATCACATAGATATACGTGCAACATTGTTTCAAAACATGAGTGTTATAATATACAGGAATATTGTGACAAACACATTCATGTGCGTCCCATTATCACTAAGGATTTATTTTTCTTAAGGCCACATTTGAACGCACCTCCAGCATACAATGTCAATAATAGCTTTGATCAATAATGCTTATAACTCATGCTAACATGTAATGCCATCATCATAAACCCAGTTTGTCCAAGGAAGGTGTCCCACAATTTGCAAACTTTCTTTGTTGTTTTGTTACCACGGCCCTGTATAAACATCATATGTTCATATGAACACATCAGAGGACTCTACGTCTGCGGCTACCGTGGGTAATCTCCAATTCCTCGCAATTAGTGTGTTTTCTGCTATCAGCATAGGAAATATAAGTTTTAAGCTATGTTTAAGTAAATGCATAGGCAGCATAAACAGCAAATAGGATTCAACAGTGGGTGGAAGGTTTACCCCTGTTTTATTGTATAACATTGTATGTACTCTCGACCAGTACATCGATATCAGTGGGCAGCTACTACACACATCTAGTAGTGCCTGTGTCTAACTGACATTTATAACATTTCCTATTCCCTTTACCCATGATGTGAATTAGCCTAGCTTGGACCAGATACCATCTATATATTATTTTCATTCAAGTTCTATGTGAGTTGCTTATAAATGTGAAACTCAAAGGCTAACTCGGGCCAAAAAAACAAGGCGTAAGTGTATGTGGGCCGCACAAAAAAAATAAAATAAAGAGTTTGTCCTAGACCAACACAAACTAAAATTACTTGTATCCTTCTCCTGCAAACAATATTTAATCCTGGGTACATATATATAATTCACTCAAAAGCTTCACCTCAAGTTACTTACTATCTCAGTAGTAATGCCACTGTCTGAAGTGTCCGCTCCGCTAGTTCCCTCAGTGCTTCTGCAAACTGCAGTCTCAGCCAGGTAGGTAGACACACTGTCCTCACCGCTCGCTCCCTAGTCCCTCTGTAATCTCCAGGCAGAGTAATGAGTGGCTGCACACTCCACTCCGCTCGCTTCAACCCCCTTCCATCCATGTCTGTTTCCCTCACACACAAGTTCACTCACTATCAGGCACACACACACACACACACACACACACACACACACACAACTCACTCATTAGCAGACACACACAAAGCTCACTCACTAGCAGCCACATACACACACAAGTTTACTCACTATCAGGCACACACACAAGTTCAGTCACTAACAGGCACAAACAAACAGGTTCACTCACTATCAGGCACACACAAACAGGTTCACTCACTATCAGGCACACACAGACACACTTAAGTTCACTCAATAGCAAGCACACACACACACAAAAGTTCACTCATTAGCAGGCACACACACCTACACACATACACACAAAAGCTCACTCACTTGCAGCCACATACACACACACAGTCATGGCTGAAGCTTACCTGGCACTTGTAGGTGAAGTTGCCATTTTGTGACCTCTTCCTCCCAGAGAGGTCAGCAACGTGCGTGTGGGGGCGGAGCTTGTGCGCTGGAGCGGGGCTTGCATTCGGGGATGGGGCTTGCGGCAGAAATTGAGGTAAATAGTGCAGGGAGACTGACAGGTCTCTTTCCGGCTGCATTGCGCATTGCCTAATTGCGGCCGCACCAGCCCCCAGCTCCTACCTCTTTACTCCACTCAAACTGATAGAAGCTGGCACAGTCCGAGGGGAAAATCATTTAAATAACATTAGCCTGATGATCAGGGCTGTCTGCTCGGCCTCAGGTGCCGTGGCCCACCGGAAAAAAATTCCGGATGGCCAGTCCAGCCCTGTTCACAACTCAAATTTTTGCTCTTCTCCAATAAAAATGTGTGCTTTGGCTCTACCTGGACTGAACTGAATTTTGATATCAACTGCAAAATGTTTAACTTACATATATAAGAAAACAAAGCATCATATGATTAAAAGGTTAAAGGACCACTATAGTTCCAGAAAAAACAAGCTTGTTTTCCTGGCACTATAGTGTTAATAGGTCCCCCCCCCCCCCACCCTCATGGCCCCCCTCCCGCCGGGCTCTGGGGGGAGGAAGGGGTTAAAGGCATTACCTTTCTCCAGCGCTGGGCTCCCTTGGTGCTGGGGACTCTCCTCCCTCTTCCGTCGCATGCGCTACAAGAGCCGCGCGCGCATTCAGTCAGTCCATAGGAAAACATTCTCAATGCTTTCCTATAGACGCTGGCGTCTTCTCACTGTGAAAGGCACAGAGAGAAGCGCGGAAGCGCCTGTCAATGAGACAGCCACTAGAGGCTGGATTAACCCATATGTAGACATAGCAGTTTCTCTGAAACTGCTATGTTTACAGCAGGCAGGGTTAAACATAGATGGACCTGGCACCCATACCACTTCATTAAGATGAAGTGGTCTGGGTGCCTATACAAGTTATAGAGGATTTTCAATCTTGCATTTACTAGTGTAATTTTCCTTTTATTCTATAAAAGACATCAAAAATGTTTTTGTTTTTTTTCATGTTAGATTTACTACTGGATGGAGCAAATGGCAGAGAAAAATCCTGACATGGTGGAGAAATTTAACATTGGATTTTCATTTGAGAACCGACCCCTTCAGGTGTTAAAGGTAGCGCACAATTATTGAGTTACTATAAATGTAAACTTTTGAAAGTCATTTACAGCTATCTGGCACTGGTATTGAGGTTAAACTGCCAATAACCCTCCAGCATGCTTGAGATATGAAAATACATCTAAAAATGTGCAACCCATAAGAAACAAAGCCGTATTTAAAGTAGTGTGCAATGATCACAGTTTAAGGATTATTATTGTGATTTCGATACATAGTAGATTTTGGTACATGTGGACCTTTTGTTTTGATTTATCTCATAAACTGCTAGCCAATTTGAAAAGAAATAATACAGCATTATAATGATATATAACTTTTTCCAGATATCGGGAAAAAAAGGAGAGGAAGAGGAAGCGAAAGGCACAAAAATTGCAATCTGGATTGACTGCGGGATACATGCAAGGGAGTGGATTTCCCCAGCATTTTGCATGTGGTTTGTAGGACACGTAAGTACCATAACGCGGTTTTGATTTGTAGAAGTATTACTATATATTTGAAATTATACCCAGCAAGTGAAACACTTTCAAAGATTAACCATAATATTGCACAGCAGACATTTCAATGTATCATAAGAGTTCTTAAATATAGGTACCGTTGTGACCATGGTAGTTCCACAAGTGGTGCTCAGGTGTATTTTCCTACTATGACTGTAAGGTAGCAACTTTAACCATGGCGCACCAGAGTTTTGTAAAGCAGACTAAAGTGAGTGCCATTTGCAAAACTTATCTTGAATGACTTGAAATAATCAAATATCTTTTTTTTTTTAAATAAACATCTTGCCATGTTGTTAAATCTTTTAATAATCGAAATACTAAAGTGCCCTTTATTCTTTTTAATGTTTCATATTTAGGCTGTAGGGTTCTATGGGACTGATAAAACCATGACGAAGCTACTGAAATATATTGATTTTTATGTTTTACCAGTAATGAATGTTGATGGCTATCACTACACATGGACAACTGTAAGTATTTTACACATTAAACAGAAACAGGCACGCCATGCTTTGTTGCATTCAGAATAATTTATTAAATAACAGGTTATTCAGGATTTCTTACGTTACATGGCGTCCAAATGGGGGTGGACCAAAAAACTGTTTTATAAAAAATAAACAATTGATAACAATAACAATAAAACTAATAACAATTAAAAAGTGATCCTGTGGTTGGCTGAATGGTATACATTTAAAAAGGATAGGGAATTAAACTAGGGCTCCTGCACATACTGTATATACTCGAGTATAAGTCGACCCGAATATAAGTCGAGACCCCTAATTTTACCCCCAAAAACTGGGAAAACTTATTGACTCGAGTATAAGACTAGGGTGGGAAATGTATCAGCTACTGGTAAATTTCTAAATAAAATTAGATCCCCCAAAAATTATATTAATTGAATATTTATTTACAGTGTGTGTATATAATGAATGCAGTGTCTGTGTGTGATTGCAGTGTGTGTGTATGAGTGCAGTGTCTGTGTGTATGAGTGCAGTGTGTGTGTGTGTATGAGTGCAGTGTGTGTGTGTGTGTGTGAGTGCAGTGTGTGTGTGTGTATGAATGCAGTGTGTGTGTGTATGAATGCAGTGTGTGTGTGTGTATGAATGCAGTGTGTGTGTATGAATGCAGTGTGTGTGTGTATGAATGCAGTGTGTGTGTATGAATGCAGTGTGTGTGTATGAGTGCAGTGTGTGTGTGTATGAGTGCAGTGTGTGTGTGTGTATGAGTGCAGTGTGTGTGTGTGTATGAGCGCAGTGTGTGTGTGTATGAATGCAGTTTGTGTGTGTGTATGAGTGCAGTGTGTGTGTGTGATGCAGAGTGTGTTTGTGTATGTGATGCAGAGCCTTGGTGGGGGGTGGGCATTTTTATTATTTTTTTGTCCATAACATTATTATTATTTTATTATTTTTTTAATATTGTTATTATTTTAATATTTCTTTTTATATATAATTTAAATTATTATTTATATTTGTATTCGTCCCTGTAACGGACCGTTTCAGCATATGAGGGGTTAAAATCCGTTTAGGCGATAATCCCCTTTAGATGGACCAGCAGCTACCATAAGCACCAACTTCCCGAACTCCCAAACTGCACGAATTCACCAACTCTCGAACAGCAGACACACTAACCCTGGAAGCAGCCGAACAGGAAAAGCAATACGAACAGCTTACACTCCTGGCAGTCGGCATACAGTCCCCTTTCCCCCCAAGAAAGAGACACACTCCAGCTTCAGGGTTAAACAGCAACAACACTGATTTATTCACACACAGGCTTATATGAGATTCTCCCATGCAAGGGAGGGGTTTACAGTACACCAATCCAGTTTAAGGTACAACCCACACATCTCCTCCCTCCAACATATCTGTTAACACAATTAACAGGGACATAGTTTTACCCAAGTTTTGGATGTACCCTAAATACTTGGGGTACATCCACAAATCCAATATCTCCAGATAGCCCTAGTCTGGAGGAACAACATATGTTAAAATCAGCCCATTCGGATAAACGGTTCGGGAGTTATGGGACTTTAAAGTATTGACCGACCGCATGGGTAAAGTATCCGAAAACAGTTCCATGCATTTTGGCCCTGCGGTCGGTCACAAACAGGTGAATGAAACATACGAATTACTGGTGTTATAGAGACTAAGGGGAGTTCGTATGAATCCCCTAGTTCGTACGTTTCTTTCTACCGAACGGCGGGCCGTTCGGTAGTTTCCCCACGAAATCCTGGAAGTCTGGAGGTCTCAGCGGTGTTTGCCTAGTCGAGTGTCCGATTTCAGTTCCAGACACTCGACGGCAAAACACCGCTGTTCGGTAGTTAAAGATGGCCGCCGCCACGTGTTAGTTTCCTGAATGGCGGCCACCCAGAGGACAAAGACCACACTGCACTGATTGCCAATTACCCGTTTGCAACAATGTTGCAAACGGTAATTGGAGGCACACTTAGTCCTGGGTGGTCTGGTTGTTCGGTAGTTTCCTCAATACAAGGAATGGAGTGATTCTACCGAACAATCAGATGAAGGCTGCATATATATATAACCCAGGTTAACTGCATACATAAATACATATACAATATACAGGCAGTACAATAGAATATACTTCACAGTCTTAAAGGGACAGTAGTCCCAAAATGTCCATCGCTGATTTTAAAGGGCCAGTAGCAGCAATATAAATCATTACATGCCCAAATATAGTCTTTAAAGTGCAATATGTCCAGGGGCCATAGTCAGCGGGCAGGAGGCTAGCAACCAGGCTTCTCCAGTTCACAGTGGCGAAGTTGGTTTCGCCACAATTCTCCCCTTTACCAATTAGACTAACAGGGTATCTGACCTCCTGCCGGTCAGTGCCCTGGTTAGTCCAGCAACCCACCCACAAAACAGAAGTAGTAGAGCAGCCCACCCATAATAAACAGTTACTACCTCTGGGTGAGGGAGAATCTGGTCTGGGTTCAGGTGCCTCACCACGGCTGTGAGGGGGACTGGTAGGCTGCCTTGGTGGGTTGCTGAGGGGGCCGAGACCAGCAGTATTCTGTCCTGTTGCCAGCACTACCATGGGAGTAGTCTGGTGGGAGCCTGGTTGCTGGAGACCGACTGTCTCCCCTTTAGATATACCGCTCTGTGTCTGGGGGACAGGACCGACCGTCCCTACCCCTGGTGCTGTAAGTGCAGAGACTACGGTCCCATCTGCACAGATGTGGGGCTTAACATCTCCCCTTGGTGGGTTAGGCTGCCGCTGTAGAGAGGGTGTAACAAGCTCCTCTCTCTGGACGGTAAACTGCCGCTGGGGAGGGGGGTTAGCAGGCTCCTCTCCCTGCCACTCTCTCTGCTGGTGGAAAGGGGGACCAGCTGTCTCCCCTTTCATTCTCTTGTCCGGCTGCTGGGGTGCGAGACTGACTGTCTCTGCTCCCTGCAGGACACACTGCCGCTGGGGGGGATGGACGACACCATCAGCTCCCTGGGGTACACACTGCCGCTGGGGAGGGAGGACGCTGCTCTCCTCTCCCTTCGCTTCACACTGCCTTCTTGGCATATCACTTTGCTGCTGGGGGGCAGGAACAACAACCTCTGCCCCCTGTAACTCAGCCTGCCGCTGGGGAGGAAGGACTGTACCTTCGGCTCCCTGGGACACACACGGCTGCTGGGGAGGATGGACGACACCATCAGCTCCCTGGGGCACACACTGCCGCTGGGGAGGGCGGACGCTGCTCTCCTCTCCCTTCACTTCACACTGCCTTCTTGGCATATCACTTTGCTGCTGGGGGGCAGGAACAACAACCTCTGCCCCCTGTAACTCAGCCTGCCGCTGGGGAGGAAGGACTGCACCTTCGGCTCCCTGGGACGCACACGGCTGCTGGGGAGGATGGACGACACCATCAGCTCCCTGGGGCACACACTGCCGCTGGGGAGGGAGGACGCTGCTCTCCTCTCCCTTCACTTCACACTGCCTTCTTGGCATATCACTTTGCTGCTGGGGGGCAGGAACAACAACCTCTGCCCCCTGTAACTCAGCCTGCTGCTGGGGAGGAAGGACTGCACCTTCGGCTCCCTGGGACACACACGGCTGCTGGGGAGGATGGACGACACCATCAGCTCCCTGGGGCACACACTGCCGCTGGGGAGGGAGGACGCTGCTCTCCTCTCCCTTCGCTTCACACTGCCTTCTTGGCATATCACTTTGCTGCTGGGGGGCAGGAACAACTACCTCTGCCCCCTGTAACTCGGCCTGCCGCTGGGGAGGAAGGACTGCACCTTCGGCTCCCTGGGGCACACACGGCCGCTGGGGAGGATGGACGACACCATCAGCTCCCTGGGGTACACCTTTGAGTCCCCGAAACGGACTCTGCCGCCGGATAGGGCGACCGATACCCTTGGCTGGATCTGCCATGAACCGCAGGTACTCATCTACGTGTCTACTCACGAGCTGCACGTATTTCTCCGGGGGGTTGGGTCCGAAGAAAATCAGTCGTGATCTCAGCTCTTTGTCAAACTCCTCCTGCGTGTAGCTGGGTGCCATGCTTGCTCTGCTGCAGTTGGTTCCTTGTAGATAGGGGCGCTGTACGGGTACTGGCGTTGCCCTCACTTTGTAATCCAGGAATGGTGTTGTCTGTAGCTGTCCCTCTGGTTGTAGGAACGATCCCGCCGCTTGCCACCAATTGTAACGGACCGTTTCAGCATAAAAGGGAATAAAATCCGTTTAGGCGATAATCCCCTTTTCTAGAGACAGGCACAGCTACTGCAGAACACCAAACTCCCGAACTGGATACAAGATAACACTCCGAACTGGAACAGCTGAACAAGAAAAGCATACAATCCGCTTACACTCCTGGCAGTCGGCATACAGTCCCCTTTCCCCCCAAGAAAGAGACACACTCCAGCTTCAGGGTTAAACAGCAACAACACTGATTTATTCACACACAGGCTTATATGAGATTCTCCCATGCAAGGGAGGGGTTTACAGTACACCAATCCAGTTTAAGGTACAACCCACACATCTCCTCCCTCCAACATATCTGTTAACACAATTAACAGGGACATAGTTTTACCCAAGTTTTGGATGTACCCTAAATACTTGGGGTACATCCACAAATCCAATATCTCCAGATAGCCCTAGTCTGGAGGAACAACATATGTTAAAATCAGCCCATTCGGATAAACGGTTCGGGAGTTATGGGACTTTAAAGTATTGACCGACCGCATGGGTAAAGTATCCGAAAACAGTTCCATGCATTTTGGCCCTGCGGTCGGTCACAAACAGGTGAATGAAACATACGAATTACTGGTGTTATAGAGACTAAGGGGAGTTCGTATGAATCCCCTAGTTCGTACGTTTCTTTCTACCGAACGGCGGGTTTGCCTAGTCGAGTGTCCGATTTCAGTTCCAGACACTCGACGGCAAAACACCGCTGTTCGGTAGTTAAAGATGGCCGCCGCCACGTGTTAGTTTCCTGAATGGCGGCCACCCAGAGGACAAAGACCACACTGCACTGATTGCCAATTACCCGTTTGCAACATTGTTGCAAACGGTAATTGGAGGCACACTTAGTCCTGGGTGGTCTGGTTGTTCGGTAGTTTCCTCAATACAAGGAATGGAGTGATTCTACCGAACAATCAGATGAAGGCTGCATATATATATAACCCAGGTTAACTGCATACATAAATACATATACAATATACAGGCAGTACAATAGAATATACTTCACAGTCTTAAAGGGACAGTAGTCCCAAAATGTCCATCGCTGATTTTAAAGGGCCAGTAGCAGCAATATAAATCATTACATGCCCAAATATAGTCTTTAAAGTGCAATATGTCCAGGGGCCATAGTCAGCGGGCAGGAGGCTAGCAACCAGGCTTCTCCAGTTCACAGTGGCGAAGTTGGTTTCGCCACAGTCCCCCCTCCCTGCTTGTTAGCTGGCCAGGGAGGGGGGCTCTCATTCCCTGGTGGTTCAGTGGATGGGCTGTGTAGGAGGGGGCTGGCAGAGAGCGTTTACTTACCTTTCCTGCAGCTCCTGTCAGCTTCCTTCTCTCACCTCCGGTCTGGTCAGCTCCCTCTGCAAGTCTTGCGGTGTGAGTGCCGCGCGGAACTCTGACCCCGCGGCTCTCGCGAGACTTGCAGAGGGAGCTGACCGGACCGGAGGAGAGAGAAGGGAGCTGACAGGAGCTGCAGGAAAGGTAAGTAAATGCTCGCTGCCAGCCCCCAACAGCCCCTTGTCTGTATTATGGCAATGTAAGTTGCCATAATACAGACATTGACTCGAGTATAAGACGAGTGGGGGTTTTTCAGCACAAAAAATGTGCTGAAAAACTCGTCTTATACTCGAGTATATATGGTAGATTAACTACTGTACTATGTATTAATACACAAAATCCATTAAAGATAGCACAATAACTTTATCATACCGTTATGGAAGTAGACAAGTCCAGGTGGACTCACCTGGAGGATTACGCAACTCAGTTACAGTTGTGCTCAAAAGTTTGTATACCCTGGCAGAAATTGTGAGATTTTGAAAATATGACTGATCATATAAAAAAATTTATTTTATTGAAGGATAGTGATCACATGAAGCCATTAAGTATCACATAGTTGTTTTACTCATTTTAAAATCACAATGTAAACAGAAATCACACAAATGTCCCTGATCAGAAGTTTACATACCCTTGAATGTTTAGCCTTGTTACAGACATGCAAGGTGACACACACAGGTTAAAATGGCAATTAAAGGTTAATTTACCACACCTGTGGCTTTTTAAATTGCAATTAGTGTCCGCGTACAAATAGTCAATGAGTTTGTTAGCTCTCAAGTGGATGCACTGAGCAGGATAGATACTGAGCCATGGGGAGCAGAAAAGAACTGTCAAAAGACCTGCGTAACAAGGTAATGGAACTTTATAAAGATGGAAAAGGATATAAAATGATATCCAAAGCCTTGAAAATGCCAGTCAGTACTGTTCAATAACTTATTAAGGAGTGGAAAATTCAGGGATCTATTAATACCAAGTCAAGGTCAGGTAGACCAAGAAAAATTTCAGCCACAACTGCCAGAAGAATTGTTCTGGATACAAAGCTGCTCTGGAAAAAAACAGTGCGGTTGTTTCAAGAAGCACAATACAATGCTACTTGAAAAATTAGCTGCATGGTCGAGTTGCCAGAAAGAAGCCTTTACTGCACCAATGCCACAAAAAAGACTGGTTACAATATGCCCGACAACACCTTGACACGCCTCACAGCTTCTGGCATGCTGTAATTTGGAGAGTCAAGACCAAAATAGAGCTTTATGGCCACAACCATAAGCGCTATGTTTTGAGAGGGGTCAACAAAGCCTATAGTGAAAAGAATACCATCCCCACTATGAAGCATGGTGGTGGCTCACTGATGCTTTGGGGGCGTGTGAGCTCTAAAGGTACAGGGAATCTTGTGAAAATTGATGGCCAGATGATGAATCCAGCATGTTATCATAAAATACTGGCAGACAATTTGCATTCTTCTGCACGAAGGCTGCGCATGGGACGCTCTTGGACTCTCCAGCATGACAATGACCTTAAGCACAAGGCCAAGTTGACCATCCAGTGGTTACAGCAGAAAAAGGTAAAGATTCTGGAGTGGCAATCAGTCACCTGACCTTAATATCAGCAAGTCACTCTGGGGAGATCTCAAACGTGCGGTTCATGCAAGACGACCAAAGACTTTGCATGACCTGGAGGCATTTTGCCAAGACGAATGGGCAGCTATACAACCTGCAAGAATTAGGGGCCTCATAGATAACTATTGCAAAATACTGTCATTGATGCCAAAAGGGGCAATACACAGTATTAAGAACTAAGGGTATGCAGACTTTATATATTTTTTCTTCGCTGCCATGTTTTGTTTCATGATTGTGCCATTGTATTATAACCTAAAGATGAATAAGAATCCAATAAGAAATAAAAGAAATATGTTTTGCCTGCTCACTCATATTTTCTTTAAAAATTGTACATATATTACCAATTCTCCAAGGGTCAGGGCCGTCTTTAATTTTGTTTGGACACTGTGCAAGCATTTACTTGGGCCCCCCTGACTACATATAGATACGCACAAATACAATACCTGACACACACGCAGATACACACTGACCGCATATAGATACACACAAGAACATACAGATACACACAGACTACATATAGATACATTGACACACACAGATACAAACACTGGCATACATGCAGATACAAAGGTACACACACTGACTTCATATAGATACACCGACACACACACTGACACACATACAGGACACACAACCTGACACACATGCAGATATACAGATACAAACACTGACACATACAGATACACACACACAAACGGACAACATACAGATACAGAGACACATTCTGACAGACGTACTGAAACACACATACACAAAGACATACTGAACCACACAGACACTGACGGACTCACACACACAGACATACAGATACACTGACAGACATACTGGCACATATACACACAGACAGATGGACATACTGAAACACACATACACTGACAGACATATTGACAAACACAGACATACAGAACCACACGGACACTGACAGACTCACACATAGACATACAGACATTCTGGCACACATACACACAGACAGACAGACATACTGAAACACACACACAGACATACTGACACACTGACAGACACACACACACACATACACTGACAGACATGCACACATACATACATACTGAACCACGCAGACACTGACAGACTCACACACACAGACATACAGATACACTGACAGACATACTGGCATACTAACACATACACACATACATATATACTGACACACACACACACTCAGACACCCATGCAAAATTTGATAACCACCCTCCAGTTTCTTACCTTTTCCTGGAGGCTGGCTTCCCTGGTGTCCAGTGGGCTGGCTGGGAGTTAAGCTCACCGGGTGGCCCTAAGTGCATGGGCTACCCGATGGGCTCCCATAGTTTGCGGGCAGAGTGCAAACGGAGCAGCTGTTTTGGGCCCCCCAGCAGGGACAGGGTCCGGGGCAGCTGCCCCGTTTGCCCCGCGTTAAAGACAGCCCTGCCAAGGGTATGCAAATGTTTGAGCACAACATTTAAAAAAAAAAAAAAAAAAAAAAGAGGATAAGCTTACTTCCTAATAAAAATCATTATCTTGTACGACATGAAAATATCAATACATCTAAGATGCTGAATAGTGATGTCCCGAACGGTTCGCCGGCGAATAGTTCCTGGCGAACATAGCTTGTTCGCGTTCGCCACGGATGGCGAACATATGCGATGTTCGGTCCGCCCCCTATTCATCATCATTGAGTAAACTTTGACCCTGTACCTCACAGTCAGCAGACACATTCCAGCCAATCAGCAGCAGACCCTCCCACCTCCTAGACAGCATACAATTTAGATTAATTCTAAAGCTGCATTCTTTTTATTTTTTGTATTATAATTTTTTTTTTTTAGACAGAAGTGTGTTATATTTGAGCATGCTAGGCTGAACGTGCATATATCATGGCTAGTTGCACTGTGGGTATGAGTATATAGCAGTACATTGTTGTGAAAGATGGCTGTCATGTTTAGGGTGTAGCTTGCACGTCAGAGGCGGCTCTCTAATTAGGCGGTTTAGGTGGCCGTCTAAGGCCTTGCGCTGGCTGGGGCCTCGCGGCCGCCTAAACCGCCTGTGGGCAGACTGTGTCAGGTCCTCGGTCACTGACCGAGGACCTGACACCAGGAGGGGGCCCGGCGGCTTGCCCGGTATGCCGCCGGGTGCGAGGCCCCTCCTGGCTGCCCGGCCACCCACCGCAGACACCGGTCTGCAGCTCCGCAGTGAGCAGAGATTGAGACCATGTGTCTCGTGAAAACCGGCCAATCAGAGCGTTGCCGCAGGTTACCACGGCAACACTCTGATGGTCTTGCGAGATTACATGGTCTGCAGCTCCCGGGTGCAGTGGCCACTGGACCACCAGGGAGCCCACTGGACCACCAGGGACTAAAGGTAGGCTCTCTCACCCCCACCACACTCAGCCTCCCTACCACCCTCAGCCTCATCACCCTCCCCACCACCCTCAGCCAGCCTCATCACCCTCCCCACCACCCTCAGCCTCAACACCCTCCCCACCACCCTCAGCCTCATCACCCTCCCCACCACCCTCAGCAAACCTCCCCACCACCCTCAGCCTCAACAACCTCCCCACCACCCTCAGCCTCCTCACCCACCCCACCACCCTCAGCCTCCCTACCACCCTCAGCCACACCACTCTCAGCCTCCCTACCACCTTCAGCCTCACCACCCTCCCCGCCCCCACCACCCTCAGCCTCAGCACCCCCCTCAGCCTCCCCACCACCCTCAGCCTCAGCACCCCCCACCACCCTCAGCCTCACCCCTCCCACCCCAAGCATCACCCCCACCCCCCTCAGCCTCACCCCTCACCATCAACCCCCCTCCTTCTCACATCACCCCCCCTCACTCTCACATCAACCCCCCCTCACTCTCACATCAACCCTCCCTCACTCTCACATCAACCCTCCCTCACTCTCACCATCACCGGCCATACACACAACACACTTCAGTCTCAGACAAAAACGCAAACATGCTCACAGAGACATACATTCTCACACACAAGGATACTCTCTGTCAGACACACTCTCTGGCACATACACAGGTAAACTGTGCATCAATGTGTATATGTGACACTTTTTTGTTAGTGGGGCCTCATGTTTGAGTTTCGCCTAAGGCCTCATAAAGTCTAGAGCCGCCTCTGTTGCACGTTATCAACTGTGTATTTATATCAGCAGCTCCACCACTAGTTATAAATCAAGTGTGAGTCGCCCCATGAGATGAGACTAGTAAATAACATAATACATGAACGGTTAAGGTAAAGGCATGTAAGGAACTACGACAATAAACTCTTTAGGAGGTGAAAAAATGACATGTTTAAACGCTTGCTACTTTATGATTAGTTAATGTGCAGAGAGCAGTTCATGTGATCAAAGGCATGGTGTGGAGGATCGGCTATAGTGGGACATGCTTGGCAGGCTGCTGTTTACTGCTTGTGCTCATCCGATCCCTTCTGGGCGTCAGGTGCAGACCCTGGGAGTCCCTGATACCTGGAACAACAAAGGCAAGTCTCTGGCTGAGTGCCGGGTTCGCGGCTTGAGGTGGTGGAAGCTTGGTTTTGTCGGGTGGTCGGATCTGTCCCGGTGGTGCTTCACGTCCGGTGCGGGATTGTGGTGGCTTAAGGTGGAGGCGAGTGCTTGACGTGGGGCAGGCTCTGCATTTCTGTTTGTGCCTCCGGTCCCGTCTTCGACGCCTTTTGCGTTGGTGGATTTTAATGGGGAGTGCTTCGCTTAGCTGTGGTGGAGCTTGTTGGGGCTGTGGTGGAGCTTGTTGGGGTTTCCTGCTTGTTATTTGCTTCCAAAATTGATTAAAAGAGTCTGTCCAGCTTAGACTCAATATCCTGCCATGCTTTGCTGGTACCAGGAGGATACGTGGCTGCCGCCATATTGGGAGAGTCGCATATGAGAATGTCAGCCTGGGCGGCTGTGCTCTGTGCGTCCATTAGCTCCAGACAGCCTCAGGGGTGGACCGGGATAACCCCCACCCGTCCGAGGGGGGAGGGTAACGGAGTTCCTGCCGGGAAGTAGCTGCTCCTGGGCATCCCAGGATCGGGAGATCGTCCGCCTCTCCCGCCCGGTGAGCACCAGGCCACACTTGCCATGCGGAGGTAAGTAAGACTCTGTCGAGTTGCTGACCGCTATTAAGCATGTCGGGTCGGTCAGGTAGGAGCAACATTGCTGGGTCATCCCCTTCTGGGGTGAAATTCGCTTGTTGATAGCCGCTTAAAGTGAGATATTGAGGGAGCTCACACGAAGTGCATCTTTCCTCCATGACAGCTAGGCCCGCCCCCGGAATTTGCATTCTTAGTGAGAGGAGGGACAGTGTAGCTGCTGCTGATTTAATAGGGAAATCGATAGCTAGGCTAGTGTTTTCAGTGTCCACTACAGTCCTGAAGGACTCATCTGATCTCTGCTGTAAGGACAGCACCCCAAAAAGCCCTTTTTAGGGCTAGAACATCAGTCTGCTTTTTTTTTTTTCCTGTGTAATCTAATTGCAGTTGCCTGCCTGTCAGCGTGTGTGTCAGGCTCACAGCGTATACTGTGCCCACTTGCCCAGTGCCACCACTCATTTCTGGTGTCACAATAGCTTGCATTTAAAAAAAACAACCTTTTTTGACTAATATAATAGCAGTCAGTTTCCTTCACACGTGTGCGTTTCAGGGCCTGCCAGGGCACAGTGTCACACCAGTGCAACTCATATCTGGTGTAACTGTAGTGTACATTTAAAAAAAAAAAAATACAGGGGGCTTGTTGTCACCTTTCAGGGACCCTTGGTGTTGTACGTGGCTGGGTGGAGGAAGAGACCTTCAATGACATCAGTGAGGACAAGGATCGGGACATGGCTAGCTTGGTATCCAACCTTGTGCAAATGGGGAGTTTGGTCTGTCACTGTGAAGCGGGCGTAACCCTTACACTACCTGATCGATACAACATCATACCTGATGTTTTAAAGCACGTTATTCCAAACAATTTAGGAATGTTAGGTGATTTATGCCCTTTATGGATTAAAAGACTCTGCATCAACTATGTAATTTTCCATGGGAGTTTTGCCATGGATCCCCCTCCGGCATGCCACAGTCCAGGTGTAAGTCCCCTTGAAAAACTTTTCCATCACTATTGTGGCCAGAAAGAGTCCCTGTGGGTTTTAAAATTCGCCTGCCTATTGAAGTCTATGGCGGTTCGCCCGTTCGAGAAAATTTGCGGAAGTTCGCGTTTGCGAACGGAAAATTTTATGTTCGCGACATCACGAATGCTTAATTGTGAAATGTGTAAAGTTTTCTGAATAGGACTATATATTTTTTAAATCTAAAGGCCATTACAATATTAGTTTGATACCTACATCTCTGTCTGTATTTACACATACACAAATGTAGTAATGCACATACTTAGAATTCTTGTACGTTTGGAAGTCAAGTAAATAGAATCTTTGTGCTGAACACTTACCTCTGCAATAGCCTTTCTGGAAGAATGAGTAACACAGGTACTTCTCATCCTCAATCAATATAGTTGATATTGATATTCCAGTTCTGTCTTAGAATGTTCAGCAAGGCATTCTTAATTCGGAAAATACTGCTATTAAGGTAAATCAGAATCACAAGCAATCAGGGTCACACTTATGGTAAGATTATATTCATATAATTAATACAATTCATATAATATGTGCATATGTAGGTGTGCATTTCCTTGTTAGAAGGAATGGAATTATAAATACTATTTATTATTTATTTCTATGAATATATTCATGATTTTTGTTTCTACAGAATCGAATGTGGAGAAAGAATCGCTCCAAATATCAAAACAGCACCTGTATTGGAACTGATCTAAACCGGAACTTTGATGCAGGGTGGTGTGGTACGTGTGTTTTAAAATCAACTTTTTTTTTTTTTTTTTAAATCTTTATTTTTGTAGTGCAGTGTTAAACATACATTTCAGCTTTATCACAAGGCATTAGAGAAAACGTTACAGTATGTCATTAGCGTCATCATGTTATGCTGCACTTTTTTTTGTTTTTGAAAAAAGGAGTGATAAATTATAAACAGGCGTATCCACCATCAAAACAATCAATATAGTCAAAACAATCATGTCCAGTCCTAGCTGGAGTTGGGTATCTAACTGTATGGACTTGCTAGTCGTGTGAGTGATACTTGAAAATGCAGATTAAAATATACATGTGCGAGCTTTACGTTTGTAATGAAGTTCACGTTATTGGCGAGGTGTTAAGTGCTATACTGATATGGGTACGTGAAAACAAGTGATGCATAGCTAGTTCTGCAATACAGTTGCCTCTGGATGCCCCTGCGGCTAGAAGATACTTGTGCTTAGTGAGTGATACCCGGCTATGCAAATCCTAGGCAGCTTGGTAGGTTGGTGTACTAGTGTGAGTATGACATGCTATTTGAAACGTGGCATTATCAATCGTCGCCAGTGTAGGCTGCGTTAAAGACAATTATGGCTATGAGTAAATGTTGGCTGCTAAACATAATATTGACTATGACATTAAAAACAGTATTATCTGTCTTGGTACCGGTGGGCTAGAGTTTAGCAGCAAGTATTTCGGGGGACATGGGTACCTTGCTTGAGGGCATGTGGCAGCGTCAGCCAATGCCTCGGCTTGGCAGAGCCCTGTCGTCCTTGGGAGCTCTTGAGTTTGCTTGGCTGCGTCTCCGTGGCCGTACAAGGTGTGTTTTATGCCCAGTGTCCTGCTCGTCCTTGGCCTTCCTGGAGGTAAGTATCGCTGTTCTCTGGGTCTGTGATTTCTGGGATAGGTATAAGTCCTTCTTCCCAGAGGAGCGACTGTGGTTCTGTGTGCTTGTCTGTCTCCTTGGGGGGGTCTGTGTTTCAGCCTCTGTATTGGGCGTTTATGGTGTGAAGTCTTGCCTGCTCTCTGCCTGTGTTGGCTAGGTACTTGCGGCTGGGGTGTTTGGCGGTTGATAATGCTGGATGGAGCCCTGCGCACCTCCACACTGTTACGCTTCTGCTTCCCAGAGTGTGGGCTGTGGGTTTGTGCTTGAATCTTTTCAGGAGGGGGGCTCCGATGGAGTGGAGCTCTGTCTAGGGGTAGCTCCATAGGTGCGGGCATCTCAGGTGGCTTTCGCCGTTCCTCCCAGCCTCTCCAATACCGCCGGCACATATTGTCGAAGTTTAGCATGAAGCCTGCTGCCCAGTTGCTGTGGTGCAGGTTAGATTGTGCAGGTTTGTCGGCCGCCATTTTAGGGAAGGCCGCGTGTGTGGCTTTGTCCCTGTTGTCGTCTGGTTGCTTTGCCGAGGTGATTAGTCGTCTGGTGGAGGCCGGGATACCCCCACCGGCCCAGAGGGGGGGGAATACAGGGCGAAGACTGACCGGTGGGCTGAGTGTCCAGGTCGCCCCCGACGTAGAGACCGGCCGCATCTCCCGCCGGGTCGGCACCAGGCCGCAAAAAGGTGGATGTCGGAGCTGCTCTTGTGCACGGGTGGAGGAAATGTAATCCCCCCCGAGGTTGTTCCCGCAGTGCAGGTTGAGGTTGCTCATGAGTATTTAGTTTAGGTTTGGGGTGTTTTACCCCCTTTGGAGTTCTTTTTTCGTTGATTTTAGGCAGGAGCTCAATCTGCCTGCGACCGTCCAGAATGGCGTCCAAGTTCCACCCCCCTTAAAATCAACTTTTTTAGTTGAAATATTTTTACATTGTTTGCATATTTTTAATGCATTATCAGTTCATGTATTAACTAATGGGAATCAACTCCTGGCCTTGTGTGAACACTATTTATACTTGTGATATATATACTTGAGATATATATTTTTTTCATTTTGATTTATTTATTACTGGTATTTAAAAAGTGCCAACATATTCTGCAGCGCTGTACAATTGGGAGGAAGACAAACACAATAAGAACAGACCAATACAACAGGTAGAGGGCCCTGCCCGTGAGCTTACAATCTAAAGGTAAAATGGGGAGATGAGACAAGAGGTAGCAGAGGGATTTGTATGTGATGGCAGAGAGAGTTAATTGTATAACTGCAGCAGCTGATAGCATGTGAAGGGAATGAGTAGGCGATTGGCTGTGGTTCCAGACAGCTGGAAGAGCATGCTATATAGTTAGAAGGAACCAGGGTGAGTGGGTGGGCGGGTTGAGCCAAGTAAAATTAAATAGCCTTGTTGCAGGGATGGATGTAAGAGTGAACCTAAAGAGTAGAGATACAGAGTTATTTAAATGAATTTATAGAGAGGAGTGGCAAACAGGAAAGGGAGTGGGGGAGTGGGGGGGGGGGGGGGGGGTGGTTGAGCAGACTAGCCATTTGTCTCATACAATTACACTATTTGCCAACCAAATATAGAACACTAGAGGAATACAATACAAAGAGCCCGTTCGTGTAACAGAAAGAAACCATTATTATACTGTGACATTAATAAGCTGTTATACTGATCCCCACAGTTTTCTCTAGAGCAGGTCCACAAAGCAGGGTAGAGAGATAAATGCACTGGAGCCAGCTAAACCACTAGGGACTACACTCCATCCGGAAAGCACAGTATATTGATGTACAATGCTCAGAGCATTTTCTTAGCAACACATAGGTTTATTTATAATTTGATGTACAGTTTCAGATCATGGTAATAGGAATATGAATGGTATACAGTAAATAAACATTGTACAGACAGAATGTTTATAGCACTATCACACAGAATATATAACAGCTCTCGTAACATGTTTGTCTCTTCTAGGTCCAGGTGCGTCCAGTAACCCTTGCCATGATATATATTGTGGACCTTTTCCAGAATCGGAAGCTGAAGTGAAAGCGGTTGTAAACTTTATAAAAAATAACTTAGATGTGCTTAAAGGGTATATAAGTATTCACTCTTACTCTCAGATGGTGCTTTTTCCATATTCCTATACAAAGAAGAAAACCAAGGACCATGAAGAACTGGTAGGAATCCTGTTTTTTATTTTATTTTTTGCACTTAAAATATATGTACAGATATCTGGACTGTGGTCATAAAAAGTGTTCATCTTCATCAGTTACACTTTTTTTATGAACAAAATTAAGTCTTACTTTACATCCAATTAAACAGTAAAATACAGAGGAACAACTACGGTACCTATGTTAACAATAAATAAAAGGTGCAAGGTGCCAGCAGAAACTAGCAAAGAACTAATATTAACATGATATCCCTTTATTGGCAACCCCAAACAAAGTAGCAGCATTTCGATTATGTGTCTTTTTCAAGATACACAGTTGAAGTGTTTGTACTTTGCTGTTGCCAATAAAGAGATATTTTCTGGAATTACCGGCATTTCAATAAAATACATCCTACAGGGTACAATTGATTTAAAAAAAAAAAAAATCGCTTCATTACACATTATTATTATTATTATTAATATTTAGAAAGCTACAACAAATTTTGCAGTGCTGTACAGTGGGTGGACTAATAGACAATTATTTGTAACCAGACGAGTTGGACGCACAGGAACAGAGGGGTTGAGCACTGCTCAATGATCTTACATTCTAGAGGGAGTGGGTATAGAGTAAGGGTAGGGTAGAAAAATAGCTTGCTAGAATAGTTATCAATGATTGCTTAGTTTTCTTTTTCTTTTTGATGAAACCGTTACAGAAGAGGAAACAAGGTGCGGGGTGTGAAAGCTATTAACAGTTTAATTGATACGCTTTCCTGAAGTGAGTTTTCAATGATTTTTGGAAGGAATGGAGACTGGGTGAAAGTCTAACAGAGCAGGAAAGGGAGTTCCATAGGAACGGTGCAGCCCTAGAAAAGTCTTGAAGGCGAGCATCAGAGGTGAGAGTACGAACAGAGGATAGACATAGGTCTTCGGCATAGCGTAGGGGTGGGATCAACTGCACATGAGGGGTGAAAGAGAGGTTGAAGTCAAAGAGGACAACTATGCAGTGAGCCTGTGAAGTAGGGCTGATGATAGTGCCATTGACTTAGAGGGAAACAGACCCAGGAGTAGCAAAACTTGAGGGAGGAATGACAAAAAGTTTAAGGAAGTGAGCAGCCACCCAGTTAGAAATAGCAGAGAGGCAGTCAGAGACATGAGTCAATAAGGTTAGCGAGAGATCGGGAGAAGACAGATAGATTTGCGTGTCTTTCGCATAAAAATTATATTGGAAGCCAAAAGAAGCTCATGAGTTTACCAAGGGAGGGAGTATAGATCGTGAACAGGTGTAAGTAAGGTAACAAATATAGAACTTTGGGAAATAACAACAAAAAAGGGTTGTGGAGAAGAGGCAGAGCCAGAGCAAGAAACACTGAAAGATTGTTGGAAGAGGTAGAAGCGGAACCAGGAGAGTGTAGCATCTCGTAAACAGAGTGATGAAAGCAGCAGAAAGGTCGATGAGAATTAGGATAGTGACCACTAGATTAAATTAATTAACTCATTTAATACTTTGGTCAGAGCCGTTTCGACAAGCCGAGTGACAAGCGTTGAATCCAGACTAAAGCAGATCAAGCAGAGAGTTAGATTCATAGAAGTCAGTCAATCTCAAGGATCTTGGAGGCAAATGGTAGTAGTGAAATAGGATGGTAGTTAGATGGGGAGTTAGGTTCAAGCTTTGGCTTTTTTAGAAGCGGAGGTTATGGTTGCATGCTTGAAGGGTGAAGGAAATATGCCAGAGGAGAAGGAGAGATTCCATATTTTAGTGAGAGGCAGAGCAAGAGAAGGAGACCGAGTGTGAATGAGATACAAGGGAATGGGATTGAGGGAGCAGGTGGTGGGGCAGGAGAACTAGAGCAGAGCAGAAACCTATACTGGACACATCAACAAAATTCATGCACCCCTAAATCAAACACCTGGTCAACAGGTATGAATAATTAGTGACACAGTTACATTCATTTGTGTGGGAACTATATCCCATAGAACATTTTTCAGTAAACAAATGTTTATAACTAAACAAGTTTTTTTTAGAACACTGTGAACTGCTATGTACTTTCTCAAATATTATTTGTGAATAGTGTAACTCAGTATGACATTGTTGACATTTGATGGCCCCAGGACACATTATCAAACTAGAGGGGGCACAGAGCTGGTTTCCTCTTATCCCCCCATGTACGAGGAGTGGGGAGACTGAATAAAACCAGTGAGTCAACTTAACTCAGCAAACACAGCTGCAGGTGTAAGTAAGAGAATGCCAGGAGAGAGTAGCTACCTACTCTATAGTCCTACACACTTAATATCACTAGTGGAAAGGAAGGAGAAATATGCAGTCTCCCTTAGGCTGGTAAGGATTCCTGTTTATAAAAGTCATGTCCTATATGTAAAGTTTAGTTAAAGGGGACTGCCATTTGGATGTCCTTTAATTTAAATTGTGGTCGTTAGGGCCACAAGAGGTTTTTCTATCTATTTATTTATTTTTTTAGGGTAAGTGTAGACATTGCACTGGGGTTCTAACAGGTTCTGATCCTGTAATACAATTTTCCAAAATTGAGAGCCAAATAAATAGGGAGAAATAAATGCCCAAATTGTGCATAATAAGTTTTAAAACACATAATACCGGTCGGTATTTACTTATTTGGCGGTCTACATTTTGGAAACCATGATGGGAAAGTCAGATACTACCAATCTGCACTGAGAAAGCTTGTATTTTTTGCTTAAATTACAGCTTTTTGAATGAACACCTAAATTTAAAGGTAAATAAATAAATACATTGAATATTGCTAAGAATTCTATTTTCAAATAATGCTTTTCTTTTTTTTTTTTTAAATCTAGCAACAACTGGCAAACAGAGTGACTGATGGCATGAAGGCAACATATAGAAATAAATATGCATATGGCACTGGAGCTGAAACTATTTGTAAGTAAAATTTGCATAAACTGATACTCTAAAAAAACATAACCACTACC
This sequence comes from Pelobates fuscus, assembly GCF_036172605.1. Taxonomy (NCBI): domain Eukaryota; kingdom Metazoa; phylum Chordata; class Amphibia; order Anura; family Pelobatidae; genus Pelobates; species Pelobates fuscus. The sequence goes on along the minus strand of NC_086317.1, from coordinate 378,455,962 downwards.
ATGCGCTGTAGTGGATATGATTCTGGGAGCTACCGGGGTTGTCCGATAGTAATCTGTTAAACAATTTATAAACGGTTAGTCAATTACCTTGCTATGTAAGGCTCTCTTGTTCCTTCTGGTTTATGTTAATCAAATAAACCTTAAATGGACACTATAGTCAACAGAACAACTTTAGCTTAATGAAGCAGTTTTGGTGTATAGATAATGTTCCTGCAGTCTCACTGCTCAATTCACTGCCATTTAGTAGTTAAATCACTATGTTTATGAATCACTAGGCACACCTTCCTGCATGTGACTTACACAGCCTTCCCAAACACTTCCTGTAAATAACTATCTAATGTTTACACTTCATTTATTGACAATTCTGCTTAATTTGGAATTTCTTATCTCCTGCTCTGTTAATAGCTTGCTATACCCTGCAGGAGCCTACAGAAATTTACATCTGATTGAAAATTAAGCCATTTTGTTTTCATGCAGGCTGTGTCCGTCACAGCCAGGGAGGTGTGGCTAGGGCTACATAAACAGAAACAAAAGTGAATTAACTCCTAAATGGCAGAGAATTGAGCAGTGAGACTGCAGGGGCATGATCTATACACTAAAACATTAAGCTAAAGTTGTTTTGGTGACTATAGTGTCCCTTTAAGCCTGATCTAAATTGGTATGATTATGTGGAAATATAAACTTCCACTTTATCAAATCATATCAGATCTCAAGAACTGTGGGCGCCTGACACAGCAAGGTTAGTGTTCCAATGTTTGTACACAGTATGACAGATTATCAGGGAACTCCTGTCCACTTATGTGGTGTTGTAGAGGTTATGGTGCATATATTGTCCAATTTAGATTTTGAAGGGTAACAGATTTCCTCATGAATAACAGAAAATGTTTCAGATATCCCAGGTTACTCTGCTTTGCACCTAAATCCTCCTTACCATCTTTTCTACCCTGGTGTCCCTCATGTATCACCCACCATATGTAATAACTCACAGCAGTAAAAGTGAAGCTGATATATCTTTAAAAAGATAAACGTAGAACACAAACTAATATTAAAACAGCTCCTTTCCTATATTGTCATTAGGAGGAGGGTAATATTAAAATAGCTGCACATTTGCATTCCCAAATCCCACTAACTCTTCCTAGAGTAGGGGAGTTAAATGCCTTGATAAAATATAAAACTATGTAGTCACTGGCCAAAACAGGTATCTCTTCTTTCAGAGAGAAAATGGAAAGGAGCACTTTAACGTTAGAAACACACACCTGCTATTCTAACGTTAGAGGTACCTCCTAACTTGTTAGATGTTTACACCCCCAGAAAGCTTACAGAGTTATTTACCAAAGTGAGAATTCAAAGTTGATTCAAAGTGAATTTAAAATTTAAAGTGAAAATAGCAATGAATCTATACAGGGAGCATTAGGCATCTTCATGCAGAGCGTGAAGATGCTGAATGGTGCTCCCACAAGGAGGAAGTAACAGTAAAGGTCTCTAGTGCGTGTCCAAGTGACAGCCACTAGGAGTATCCTTACAGCTCATTGTAAACACTGCCTTTTTACTTAATATACACTTGCATGAAGTAACTTGCGTTTTGGTTCACAGATCTCGCACCAGGAGGCTCTGATGACTGGGCTTACGATATTGGCATCAAGTATTCTTTTACCTTCGAACTCCGAGACAAAGGGACCTACGGTTTTTTACTTCCTATGAGTCTAATAAAGCCAACATGTAGTGAAGCTTTAACTGGGATCAAAATCATAGCAGGTCATATTGTCAAACAAATAAAATGACCAGCAACCTACCAGATATTTATGCATTTATTGTACAACCGCAGCCACCTTGTAAAATGGCGCCATGCAATTTTAAATCATTTTGAGTCACAAATTGTGTTCTCTCCATCTTTTTTAGTGACTGGCCTCGCAAATGTTTACGCCTACAATTTTGCATAACTAACTTGGATCCAAATTAATTATTGTGTGATTTGATGAAGAATATTTTGCAAACATTACAATTTGCTAATCTGTGAATGCTTTGTCACCCCCCCCCCCATTTGTACTTTATTAACAAGAAATGCTTTGTGTTATACTTGTATATGTGACATCAAATGGTATAAAATCATACAATTAAACAATATATATCTTTTCAAAACATATTTTAGCTTCAAGTAGCTTTCTTTCAGCAGTCCGATGCAGTTGGATTTCCTAGTTAAAACAGTAGTAATCAGTATGTTACTGCTATCTACTGGCTGTTTTCACCATTGCAGTGATATCTCCCTATAATGCTAAAACGTCTGCATATTGTATATGAGGAAAACACAATGATCGGTCACCACACTCACATAGAGCTCTGCGTATAGCTCATCTGTTAATCTGGGCCACAGCTGAAAGAAGGGCGCCCCATTATCGATTGATACTTTGGAGATTTAACCTTGCTGACACCATAACGCCTTCAAAGCCCACTGTGTCGAGGAGGAATGTCCTAACGTTGGGAAGAGGTTAAATGACCCACACTGGGTACCAGAACAACTTAATCCACACAGGACCACGAAGCAGTACAATAAACAAACACAATCAAACAGTCGCCAGCTTCTCTCAAGAAGAAGGGTAATGTCACAATCTGTATATAAAATCTAAAATATGTACTGTACTTCTTCATTTAAAATGTGAGATAATCCAACATGGGAGAAGCACTGGAAGTGGCATTAATCTGTTCAGTATCCTGGTGGCAGTTTCTCAGAAAGTGGTTCAACAAAACCCAATAATTAAACATATTTATTATATTACATTATTAAGTACATTGTAAAATTAATTTATATTAAATTTACAATGTAATGCTCATTTTGTGCAAAATTGTGTGCTACTCTACCAGATTTGTTCAGAGTGAGTGAATAATAACAGACTTTCAAGAAGATTTGCCCTTACAAAACATAACAGCAAATTCCACAGTAACAGGCTATTTTACTCTTAAAGGTACAATCCACGCACCATAACCAATACAGCCCACTATAGTGGTTATGATCCCTGGCACCATTCCACAGCATGTAGTCAAACTCACCTGTGTAACAACTTACGTGGGTTACTTGGGCGTTTGATCTACATTCTGTCTTCTCCTGCAACTTAAAGTGACACTATAGTCATCTGAACAACTTTAGCTTAATGAAGCAGTTTTAGTGTCTAGAACATGCCCCTGCAGCCTCACTGCTCAATCCTCTGCCATTTAGGAGTTAAATCCCTTTGTTTATGAACCCTAGTCACACCTCCCTGCATGTGACTTGCACAGCCTTCCATAAACACTTCCTGTAAAGAGAGCCCTATTTAGGCCTTCTTGATTGCAAGTTCTGTTTAATTAGGATTTTCTTATCCCCTGCTATGTTAATAGCTTGCTAGACCCTGCAAGAGCCCCCTGTATGTGATTAAAGTTAAATTTAGAGATTGAGACACAATTATTTAACCCCTTCAGGGCGGAGTCAATAGTGCACGTTCTGATCAAAACAAAACGTGAACAAAAACTGGAATTTGCGCTATATATGTCTGTTCACCCGTAGTTCCCCTCTTTCATATTATATGCACCCACACTTATTATGTATCATTTTATTCAGGAGAAACAGGGCTTTAATTTATCATTAACTATTTATATATGGAACATAATTCATTATGAATAAAATGTAAAAAAAATGTGAGAAAATAAGATTTTTTAAAAAAAATTGTATTTCCGTCTGACATTTTAGCTGTGAATGTCATAATACTGTACTGCAAAAAAATGTACATATTTGTAATCAGCGATGTGTCACGAGTACAACAGTACACCCCATTAACAGGTTTTATGGTGTTTTGGAAAGTTACAGGGTCAAATATAGAACGTTCCGTTTTCAAATACAAATTTGCCAGATTGGTAATGTTACCTTTGAGACGGTGTGGTAGCCCAGGAATGAGAATTACCCCCATAATGGCAAACCATTTGAAAAAGAAGACAACCAAAGGTATAGAAAGTGGGGTATGTTTAGTCTTTTTTAGTAGCCACTTAGTCACAAACACTGGCCAAAGTTAGCGTTCATATTTGTTTTTGTGTGAAAAAAGCAAAAAAATAATATTTGGCCAGTGTTTGTGACTAAGTGGCTACTAAGAAAGACTGGACATACCCCACTTGCAATACCTTGGGTTGTCTACTTTTGCAAAGGTATGCCATCATGGGGGTAATTCTCATTCCTCGGCTACCATACGCTCTCAAAGGCAACATATCCAATCTGGCAAATTTCAATGCCAAAAAAATGAAATGCAAGCCTTATATGTGACTCTCTAACTTTCCAAAACACCATGAAACCTGTACATGGTACTGTTATTCTCGGGAGACTTCACTAAACACAAATATTAGTGTTTTATTAGTGTTTTAAAACAGTAAAACATATTACAACAATAATATAGTCCATAAAAGTGCTGTTTGTTTGTAAAAAATGAAAAAAACTTCACTTTTACTTAAAATATCGTTGTAATACAATTTACCAGTTTGAAACACTAATATTTGAGTTCAGCGAAGTCTCCCGAGTAAAACAGTACCCCCCATGTACAGGTTTTATGGTGTCTTGAAGAGTTACAGGGTCAAATATAGTGCTTGCAAATTAAATTCTCTGCACGTTCTCCCTGTGTTGTCAGGCATGTCAATAAAATTTTAATTAATCAAATCACCTAATTATGTTAAATGATTACTTAAATATACACGAAGAATTTGAATATATATGCATTTATAGGTATTTAAATTCTACGTGTATAATAATGTAATCTTTTATGTAATTATATGTATTTATCTATCTATAATTTTATTATTATATTTATTGTAATTATACGTATTTATATATATAATATATGTGTATATATCTATTATATATATAATATATATATACTATATATATGTAACATCATTCTAAGTGTATTTTAATACTGATATATGTACCGTATTTATCGGCGTATAACACGCACTTTTTCCCCCTGAAAATAGGGGGAAAATCGTGGGTGCGTGTTATACGCCGATATCCCATAATTACTTACCTGTCCTGAAGCGTGGGCCGGCTTCACAGCGCGCACCGCGGTACAGGAACTTTAATTTCAGGTTCCGGTTTCCGGCGGGACTGAAAGGAAGTGTGCACAATAGTGTGCACACTTCCTTTCAGTCCCGCCGGAAACCGGAACCTGAAATTAAAGTTCTTGTACCGCGGTGCGCGCTGTGAAGCCGGCCCACGCTTCAGGACAGGTAAGTAATTATGGGAGGGGAGGAAAGTACACTATGGGAGGGGAGGGGGAGGAAAGTACACTATGGGAAGGGAGTGGAGGGGGAGGAAAGTACACTATGGGAGGGGAGGGGGAGGAAAGTACACTATGGGAGGGGAGGGGGAGGAAAGTACACTATGGGAGGGGAGGGGGAGGAAAGTACACTATGGGAGGGGAGGGGGGGGAAGTACACTATGGGAGGGGAGGGGGGAGGAAAGTACACTATGGGAGGGGAGGGGGAGGAAAGTACACTATGGGAGGGGAGGGGGAGGAAAGTACACTATGGGAGGGGAGGGGGAGGAAAGTACACTATGGGAGGGGAGGGGGGGGAAGTACACTATGGGAGGGGAGGGGGGGAAGTACACTATGGGAGGGGAGGGGGAGGAAAGTACACTATGGGAGGGGAGGGGGAGGAAAGTACACTATGGGAGGGGAGGGGGAGGAAAGTACACTATGGGAGGGGAGGGGGAGGAAAGTACACTATGGGAGGGGAGGGGGAGGAAAGTACACTATGGGAGGGGAGGGGGAGGAAAGTACACTATGGGAGGGGAGGGGGAGGAAAGTACACTATGGGAGGGGAGGGGGAGGAAAGTACACTATGGGAGGGGAGGGGGGGGGAGTACACTATGGGAGGGGAGGGGGAGGAAAGTACACTATGGGAGGGGAGGGGGAGGAAAGTACACTATGGGAGGGGAGGGGGAGGAAAGTACACTATGGGAGGGGAGGGGGAGGAAAGTACACTATGGGAGGGGAGGGGGAGGAAAGTACACTATGGGAGGGGGGGGAAGTACACTATGGGAGGGGAGGGGGGGGAAGTACACTATGGGAGGGGAGGGGGGGGAAGTACACTATGGGAGGGGAGGGGGAGGAAAGTACACTATGGGAGGGGAGGGGGGGAAGTACACTATGGGAGGGGAGGGGGGGGAAGTACACTATGGGAGGGGAGGGGGGGGAAGTACACTATGGGAGGGGAGGGGGGGAAGTACACTATGGGAGGGGAGGGGGGGGGAAGTACACTATGGGAGGGGGGGAGTACACTATGGGAGGGAGAGGGGGAGGAAAGTACACTATGGGAGGGGAGGGGGGGAAGTACACTATGGGAGGGGAGGGGGAGGAAAGTACACTATGGGAGGGGAGGGGGAGGAAAGTACACTATGTGAGGGGAGGGGGAGGAAAGTACACTATGGGAGGGGAGGGGGAGGAAAGTACACTATGGGAGGGGAGGGGGAGGAAAGTACACTATGGGAGGGGAGAGGGGGGGGAAGTACACTATGGGAGGAGGGGGGGGGAATACTATGGGAGGGGAGGAATACTATGGGAGGGGAGGGGGGGAATACTATGGGAGGGGAGGGGGGGAAATACTATGGGAGGGGAGGGGGGGAATACTATGGGAGGGGAGGGGGGGAAATACTATGGGAGGGGAGGGGGGGGAATACTATGGGAGGGGAGGGGGGGAAATACTATGGGAGGGGAGGGGGGGAAATACTATGGGAGGGGAGGGGGGGAGAATACTATGGGAGGGGAGGGGGGGAGAATACTATGGGAGGGGAGGGGGGGAGAATACTATGGGAGGGGAGGGGGGGAGAATACTATGGGAGGGGGAGAATACTATGGAAAGGGGGGGACACTATGGGATGAGGGGGGAACACTATGGGATGAGGGGGGAATACTATGGGATGAGGGGGGAATACTATGGGATGAGGGGGGAATACTATGGGATGAGGGGGGAATACTATGGGATGAGGGGGGGGAATACTATGGGGGGGGGGGGGGAAATTTCCTGGAATTTCTTTCTAAAAATGAGGTGCGTGTTATACACCGGTGCGTGTTATACGCCGATAAATACGGTACTTATATTAGTATTAAAATACACTATGTATGACGTTAAATATATATAATATTTTATATATTTTTTTATTTTATAACATGTTTAATTTTTTTTTTTTACTTTCCCACCAGCAGGGGGACTGTCTGATATTTCAGACAGTCCCCATGCTGGCAGATCCACAGCCAGCTATAGGGGGCCATGTGATCGCTCTTTAAGAGCGATCACTTGGCCCCCGGGGGCCTGATTTGCCGTGGGGGGGCTGCTTGGGCTGTGAGGCAGACCTCCCAAAGCGGAGCGCTGGTAAGGTTAGTTTACTGGGCGCTTCAGGGCTCAAAGCCGTTACGGCGTGCTGTAACGGCGGGAAGGGGTTAAGGTAAATTACATCTGTTTGAAAGTGAAAGCAGTTTTTTTTTCATGCAGGCTCTGTCAATCATAGCGAGGGGAGGTGTGGCTAGGGCTGCATAAACAGAAACAAAGTGATTTAACTCCTAAATGACAGTGAATTGAGCAGTGAAATTGCAGGGGAATGATCTATACACTAAAACAGCTTTATTTAGCTAAAGCAATTTAGGTGACTATAGAATTCCTTTAAGCCAGGTGTCTTCATAGAACGAAGCACAAGCAATCCAGGACTGTGCCTATTGGGTGAGGGTGTTCAGCTGATGCTCTCAGCCAATGAATATTGTTCTGCATATACCTACTTAGCCAAGTTGAGCTTACTGTATTCTTCTAAATGAAAATTCGGATGTAGGGTATGTGGCTGCAAGCACATGACGGGAGCCAGGTAAATTGTCAAAGTGTTCTAAAATAGTTTTATCACTCACGGTGGGATGACACTAGGGCATTCCTGGCATAATAACCAGTACAGTTGAATGTAAGTAGGGGTTATCCTGCCAGAGAAGAAATGGCATAACAGTGCAAAACTGTACAACAAAGTGATAATTAATTGTATACGCCAAATGGCCACTCACAATTGAAAAAAGGATAAAGAGCTTTCAGTATAATGGAACAGATCTTTAGCGTTATTAATCTCAAAATGAGAAAAGACAAAGTGCAATCCAATAAAATAGCAACCAAGTAAAGTGCACAATGCAAATCTACTGACTTACATAGAAGATAGTAAAAGCAGATGTAGCATGTTCCCATAAGTTCAGAGTTGATCCTATGCGTTTCATCCCACCTAGGGACTCTAAAAGGACAATTCTTTATAGGAATTATTTAGAAATGCTGAGTAAGTCACATGCAGAATGGTGTGACAAGCCTGCTTAAACAAAGTGATTTAACTCCTAAATGACAGAGAATTGAGCAGTGAGACTGCAGGGGCATGATCTATACACCAAAACGGCTTCATTAAGCTACAGTTCATACTCCTCACCCAAAAGGTGATCATATGAGTGTGGAGTGATCCTTTATAGGGATTCTATTGCCTCAATGCTTTCCTATGGGTATTTCATCTACTGACACTGGATGACGTGAGGACGTCCAGCTTCAGGTTTCCAAAGGTTGCTTAGCCACCATGAAGTGCCTCTGTACTGCCATTAAAGGCAGTCTTTTGCCTGCAGTGTAATTATTGCAGTTTCTATTAAACTGCAATGATTTATATTGCAGGACTGCACCCAGATCACTTTAATGAGCTGAAAGGGTCTGGTTGGCTTTAGCATCCCTTTAAATTCACTTTGAATAACCCACAAACTCTCACTTAAGTTTACTAAGCAAAAATCTGAAAAAATTAGCCAGAATGGGATAATTCTCTATTTTACAGTCAGTTGTGTTCTCAGTTTGGCTATGGATCACTTACAAATCTCACCCAGATTTAATTCTCTACAAACCACACTGTAGTGAATAACCTGGCAACAATTCTCACTTTATTAAATAACCCAGTGTGAATTCCTTACAATTCTCGCTCAGTGACTAACACTGCCGGGACAGCCAGCTTACTGAATGGCCGCACAGCATACTCTCCCAGCAGCTCTGTTACCGCCATAGACATAGAATATGGTTACAGCACACTCTCCCGGCAGCTCTGTTACCGCCATAGACATAGAATATGGTTACAGCACACTCTCCCGGCAGCTCTGTTACCGCCATAGACATAGAATACGGTTACAGCACACTCTCCCGGCAGCTCTGTTAGCGCCATAGACATAGAATACGGTTACAGCACACTCTCCCGGCAGCTCTGTTACCGCCATAGACATAGAATACGGTTACAGCACACTCTCCCGGCAGCTCTGTTAGCGCCATAGACATAGAATACGGTTACAGCACACTCTCCCGGCAGCTCTGTTACCGCCATAGACATAGAATACGGTTACAGCACACTCTCCCGGCAGCTCTGTTACCGCCATAGACATAGAATACGGTTACAGCACACTCTCCCGGCAGCTCTGTCACCGCAGTATTGAAGGCGTTCTGACGGCCTCTCCCAGCATTCCTCGCGGCACGCACTGTACGTGGCTGCTGATTGGCTGCCGTATAATGCAGTCAGTGAGCAAGCCGCTCTCCCCCCGGTCTGTTATTGTATTGGGCCTCAGCTCCTCTCACGGTCCCCAGCTCGGCAGGCGCTCCGGTCTCGGCAGGGCGGCGGCGGTGGGAGAAGGAGAAGAAGCGGAGGAGGGGAAGCGGCCGGGGCTACCTGGGAGTCCGGTTAGCGGCGCTGGGAGCCGCGCTCGGGATCTTGGTGTGTTCGCAGCACTGGGAGGGCCGCTGAGCTCCCAGGGGCGGCAGCCAGACACACAGCGGTCACGGCCCGGGACTCTGCAGGACGCGGCCTACGGCGCCGCTACCGACGGCAAAACGGTAAGAAATGGCGGACACTGCAACCCGCCGGCGGCAACGGCCTAACCGGGGGTAACCTGGATACTGGGGGGCAACGGCCTAACCGGGGGTAACCTGGATACTGGGGGGCAACGGCCTAACCGGGGGTAACCTGGATACTGGGGGGCAACGGCCTAACCGGGGGTAACCGGGATACTGGGGGCAACGGCCTAACCGGGGGTAACCGGGATACTGGGGGGCAACGGCCTAACCGGGGGTAACCGGGATACGGGGGGGCAACGGCCTAACCGGGGGTAACCGGGATACGGGGGGCAACGGCCTAACCGGGGGTAACCGGGATACGGGGGGCAACGGCCTAACCGGGGGTAACCGAGATACTGGGGGGCAACGGCCTACCCGGGGGTAACCTGGATACTGGGGGGCAACTGCCTACCCGGGGGTAACCGGGATACTGGGGGGCAACGGCCTACCCGGGGGTAACCGAGATACTGGGGGGCAACGGCCTACCCGGGGGTAACCTGGATACTGGGGGGCAACTGCCTAACCGGGGGTAACCTGGATACTGGGAGGCAACGGCCTAACCGGGGGTAACCTGGATACTGGGGGGCAACGGCCTAACCGGGGGTAACCGAGATACTGGGGGGCAACGGCCTAACCGGGGGTAACCGGGATGCTGGGTGGCAACGGCCTAACCGGGATGCTGGGGGGCAACGGCCTAACCGGGGGTAACCGGGATGCTGGGTGGCAACGGCCTAACCGGGATGCTGGGTGGCAACGGCCTAACCGGGGGTAACCGGGATGCTGGGGGGCAACGGCCTAGCCGGGGGTAACCGGGATGCTGGGGGGCAACGGCCTAGCCGGGGGTAACCGGGATGCTGGGGGGCAACGGCCTAGCCGGGGGTAACCGGGATGCTGGGGGGCAACGGCCTAACCGGGGGTAACCGGGATGCTGGGGGGCAACGGCCTAGCCGGGGGTAACCGGGACGCTGGGGGGCAACGGCCTAACCGGGGGTAACCGGGATGCTGGGGGGCAACGGCCTAGCCGGGGGTAACCGGGATGCTGGGGGGCAACGGCCTAGCCGGGGGTAACCGGGATGCTGGGGGGCAACGGCCTAGCCGGGGGTAACCGGGATGCTGGGGGGCAACGGCCTAACCGGGGGTAACCGGGTTGCTGGGGGGCAACGGCCTAACCGGGGGTAACCGGGTTGCTGGGGGGCAACGGCCTAACCGGGGGTAACCGGGTTGCTGGGGGGCAACGGCCTAACCGGGGGTAACTGGGATACTGGGGGGCACAGACAGGACGGGGGGTGGGGGGCTTTCAATGTGTGGCGGGGCTGGTGCCTTACAGGACATAATGAGGGATAATCTTATAAGTACATGTTGTCTGTCTCTTTATACCCAGAATTGTAACATGGAAGGATGCAGTTTTCATATTTCGTAGTGTATCTGTACACTGTGCTAGCACTGGGACAGGTTACAGAAGATTCCCGGTGAGACTCGTGTGCTACTAAGCACTCTTGAAGGTTTTCGGTTAAATATTTGTAAGTGCTCTAAGTTGGTTTAGCAGTGGATAGGCACAACAACTGACAATGGTAATTGTGAGACTTCCAATACTTTTACTGTAGGTTGTTCAGGACCTACATGTTTTCAGTTATAGGCTGGATTTTTGGTTACAGTTTTTCTGTCTTCTAATACCTTTTTGTTATGTTTAGAAGGGCTCAGCCCACCTGTAGACCATTTTGCAGACCTGTATATGTGAGGAATAAACTAGACAAAGGAGTAGTCTATTTGCCAAAATCACTATGTGTAGTTGTAATGGTGCCGTTGGTGTGCTTTGTGCGTTGGTTATTGATCAGACCACTTTCGGACAGTTTGACCAAAACTCAAGATCTAAAAAAGTTCCACTTCCGCATTAGCAATATCTATTGCAACCATATACTGACACATCCATTGGTGAATTGAGGATCTCTGTTTTTGGTTGTATTGCCCAAAAACTGTTCGAGAGACAGCTCTTGTGACCTAATGGCACTATAATCAATACAGTGCACGCTCCTGTCATACCAATACAGTGATAATGTAAAATAATAGAACGTTAATTGTACTGTAAACGTTTGTGTGTTTTGAGGCAGTGAAACATAGGTCTCTAAGTTTAGGTTAATCTAATTAAAGGGAACCTATTCTGTGCACCACCTTTGGTTAAAAACCCACCCTAAAAAGTTTTTTTTAAAAGATTACTTGCCTCATTTCCAGCACCAGGACTCTTCTGCTGGAGCAATCTGCTTCACATTCAAAATTGTCAGCATGCCTGCGTAAATCTAATGCATAGGGAAGCAATGGACTTGAAATAGATATGCACAGCCAAATGCCGTGCTCTTGCAATCAAATGCTGCATTTCATTCCTGAAAATAGTTTCACTCGGTTGTGGAGCAAATGACTTCTGTTTTACGTTGCAGGGTTACAAATTGTAGGGTTAAAATGACAGGACCACTGCACCCAAACCACTTTGTTGATATTAAGAAAGAAAATAGTTTGCTTTTGGCTGGCTGTGCTCCACAGTAGTTTTAGTTCGAGAGTAATTCACAAGCTACATATTAGCTGCAGTTAGTAAACTTAGTTGAAACTTGCTGTCTTAGTGACATTATGTGCTTGTTTTCATGAAGGCTTGAAAAAACAACTGGAATTTAACTAGTAAATTTGAATTATTTTCAATGGAACAATTAAATTATTGTTTTTTTTCCCCCCTTCTGTAGGTAAGAAAAAGTGCAAGATGTCAAAAAGCCGTCGGAAGGTTACAGTAGAAAACACAAAAACCATATCAGATAGCACATCTCGTAGACCAAGTGTTTTTGAAAGGCTTGGACCTCCGGAGGTAAGGTTGCAATTTTACTGGCTTTAGCGCATAGTGTCCTTTTAAACATTCAGAATTTTGCTGTATTAGTAATCTTGTGGCACTATCTCTAACTTTTTGCATACACTAAGCTCCACTATTTGCCAGTGCAGCGATGGCTCCTTCTGGTAAATTGTTTTTAGATGCTCAGCCATTTTTTGGCTGGCTGATTTATTTTGAGGTTTTTAGTCCACAACTGTGCGTAACCCTGCTTCCAAGCATCCGTTTTTCATTATAATTTATATGTGCAGTGAACACATGAAAAAAGTACAAATGCATTGTACATAAGTAAATAAATCATGGGCAGAGTCATTAGTGTTCTCTAACTGCTTCTGACAAAAACTCTTCACTGACTTACCATAAGAACATTACATTTTTGGCTTACTTCGACCCCCAGTGTATTATTGCTTGCTAGCTGACCGAGAAATCTTTGGATCTTGTCTGTGTTTCAGGCACAATGTCGTAACTGGATGAATAATGGCGCTTGTATGTATGGTAACACCTGTAGATATATACATGGACCTTCACCAAGAGGCAAAGGATATAGCAGTTCTTACCGAAGGTAAGGCACTTCATAAGCCTATGATTAGTTAATGTAGTACTATACTTTTTTTAAACATTGTGACAACAGTTAAAGGGACCCTATAGTCACCAGACCTACAGCTTGATGAGAAAAGGCAGTGTTTACATTAGTGCCTGGTGACACCTCTTGTGGCTGTCATTTAGACGGCCACAAGAGGTGCTTCCTAGGTCAGTGCTGCACAACGTGCAACATTTGATGTTCAGCGACTCCACACTCTGCATGGAGACGCTGAACTTTCCCCTTAGGGATACATTGATTCCATCCATCTCTATGAGGAAATGCTGATTGGCGCAGTGCGGCGTTTTGCCGCATATGCGCGTTAACCTCCCAATGCTTTCCTATGGGTAAGCATTGCATTGGCTAAGATTGTCAATTCTTATGATCTCAGCCAGGGGTGCGGGGCAAGCGCCGGGAGACATGAGCCGGGCTGAGATAATGGTAAGTTTGTATATGTATATGTGTATATATATATATATAATATATATATATATATATATAAAATCATTTTTTACTGCATTTAGAAACCCAATGTAGCTTCATGATACTTTTAACATATTTCTGATTTTTATGTATCACTAAATAGAGTATAATTATTTTTATGTTGAATTTTAGTTTGCTTATGTTTTTTAATATAAACTTTTAATTTTTATTATCGTAAGATGAACTAGGTAAGTGGTACTCAGCAGATTTGGCATGGTTAGCAGGTAGGAGGATTTCAAATTCTAATTATATGTTAGTATTCTATTTTGTTTACTATATAATCTGTCCTAACCAACTTAGTTGGTAGGTGGAGGATATTTAGAACTCAGAGCTCACATAAAGGAATACTACAAGCCCCATAACAAATCTGATTATCTCTACTGAGCTAAACTGGCAATTCAGTTGTGTGCTCATTGGTGTGAGCGTCAGTAGAGTGCCCTCATCCATTAAGCCCAATCCTATATTGGCCCTGTGAATAGAGCATCCAGCGTCCCCTGCAGGAGAATACAGGACACATGGATGCTGGGGGACCCATGTGATTTAAACATGATACCAAAGTAACCCAAGTACCCAAAGTCCTAATTAATTTGTTAAACCATTCTAAGACAGTTTGACAAATTACACTGAGAAAGCGCCATGGCATTAACACTGCAGTGGGCTCTAGTTGTTGTGGTCCTCTGATTGCTTGTTTTAAAGGATTTTCGAACATGAAAGATGGATTAGCATTATATGGCAGGTGTGTGGGTATATATAACTCAAATTACTTCACCGTATGGGTTAATGAAATTCTAAATAATGCTTAATTGAAAGCAAACGGTCAATACTTTGGGTTAGGGCAAAGCATAGAAAGGTGTATAGTTAGGTAAATATTATAATAAAACAATAATGCATCTGTAGAATTGTACTTGTCCATAATTTCCAAAAAGCAAATTTAAAAACAACTTATTATATCTCAAGTGCAATAATCTGCACTTTGTCCCCCTTTCATTAAGTTAAAGAATTGTCATTAGTCTAATTTTTGTTTTGAACTGAGTGTAAAATAAGTACAATTTATACAGGTCTCCAGAAAGACCGACAGGAGATTTGCGTGACAAAATGAAGAACAGACGTCATGATGTTGAGTCAGAGCCACAGAAACGTACAGCTGAAGAAGCAACGTCCCCAGCAAGGGTATGCACGTGATATTTTTTTCCCTTAAATAATGTATTTTATTTTTATATGAACACCATGTCCATAAATGTGCATATGGTAAAGATCCCTTTTTAAGAAGATGGCAGCAATGGGCTCTCAAGTACTAGTCGAAGCACCACTCATTGTTGTCCATAGTTCGATGAATTTGCAGAGAAAGGAAACCTCTGCATTATCAGAACAGGAGCAATGGGAGATAGAGGAGCTCAAGGAGTTTGACACATAAGGGAATGGCACCCAAAGACTCACTTCACCATAACTACTACATTAAACTGTAGTAGCTATGGCTCATACATTCCCTTTAAAGCAGAATTGTGATTTCCAAGTGGCAACTCATTGTTACTTTTACCATTGTAAATGGCTTTTTGGTGTTTACAGGACAAATAAAGCAGCAAAGATAAAAAAAAAAAATTTGCTTACTTCTGCTGCACGTTTGCATTCTGGGCGACTCATTTGTCCTAGGATGCCTCGGCACTTATGTGAATTTCTGTGAGCACGTTAAAGCTGCACTGTCAAGCCTCACTTTTTCCCCAATGGTTTTCTCTTTTGTACCTCTCCCAGAGTCTGTTCTTTTTTTTTTTTTTTTTTTTTTTCTGATCTAGTTCTCTTTAAAATCTATTAGGGACTATTTTGTCTTATGTATCTTTTCCAGCCGTTTAGTAAATAGTCGCCTAGATTGGTACCCTGTATAATGTAAATATAATGGCAATTCCATAAGGATTAGAGAGCTATCAGCCAACTTTACTAATACTAAATAAGATATTTAGTATTAGTAAATAAGGGAGGATAAAATCTCCCTCTATTAACCCCTTAAGGACCAAACTTCTGGAATAAAAGGGAATCATGACATGTCACACATGTCATGTGTCCTTAAGGGGTTAAGTGCATGTCTACTAAATTAGAATTTGTCTTTCAGATAACTAGCCGAAATTCGGACAATAGCGAATGCCAATCGCTTACCTGGGCATGCGTGCAAATTTAGTGCGATCTAGTGTTGGCAGATGATTGCTCCTGTTTTTGGAGAAACTACCAAGCCATGTTGGGCATATAAAAGCAGCACTGTCATGGCCACATCCGTTTTTTTGATTTGTTTTTTACCGCTCCTGATTCTTGTGCAGTTAATTTTGTTCCCAAAGCTGTAACCCCCAAATGCCCCTAGGTCTGCCATTTCACTTTCTTTTTTTTACCTCTTAATTTCTGCACCAGATTGATCTCCTAGTCTCCCCCATCTTACTGTTCCAGAGACTGAAAAATTGCTATAGCAGTTTGTAATAGCATTATTCTACAAATACGATTTCATTATATTTATTGTGTGTGTGTGTGGCCATTTTAACCCCTTAAGGACACATGACATGTGTGACATGTCATGATTCCATTTTATTCCAGGAGTTTGGTCCTTAAGGCGTTAAGTAAGCTATATTTCCAGTAATGCCTTCATGGTCTATGCAAATACCTACAAGAAGGTATTGACTAATTTAATTTATTTCTGTCACATCTACTGTAAGTGAGAACTTGCATTTTTACTTTCCTAGTATCATTTCAGACAGTGTTAAATATCACAAGATAAATGATGCTGAATATTGTCTAAAGCTTTTTATTTCCGAAATATTTTTTACAAAGGATGAGTGTATTAGTGAAAATATACCTTTTATAAATTTGTATAATTAAAATTGTTATGATTGTCTGCAAATCCGCCTATACACAATTGATGTATAATATTTACATGTTAGTTATGCATCCACTTCAAATAAATGTTTTGCTAATATATATATATATATATATTTTTGTTTTTTTGTAAATCTTTCTTTTATTATGGCATATGCGTTATGGGGTACAGAATAGAGAAAGGAGGTACATAGGGATAACACACGTGAATGCTAACAGGATGGTTTCTCCTAAGAAAGACTGCCATATTTTCTTTTTTTTAAAACATGAATATACACAATGTTACAGATTAAGTTAAGTGTCATGAGGTAAAATAACATGTAATAACGTAAATGAGTGACGCTTAGTAGGTATCATTATTGCTTAGTAGGTATCGTTATTGCTGACAGGCTGGTTTGTGTTTCACATTTAGGAAGGACTGCGATCTTCACTTGTTGAAACATGAAGAGACATAGTGTTACTGACAGTGCAGGTCAACTGCTAGCCTACAATGATGCATTCGTTCAATTGCAAGGGATTTATAGGCCATTCAGGCGCCACACTATTTTTAATCTATGCGTTATATTACAGGCTGTGAACATACAACTCTAGTTGCGCAAACACATACAAGGTTAAGAAGTGAGATAAGCAGTTACGAGTAGTCTAATGCGACTTGCAGGGTAATCGTTATAGGCTAATACTAGCTTTCCTGCAACAGTTAGAAACGCGGGTTCAACTTAGGTTATGTTCAGGAAGGACATGGTTAGTTACAGGCTGGAGATCAAGTGTATGGGGGATAGTCCCCTTTAAATGCTAGGGTCTAAACAATAACATTATAAACACAAGCCTAAGATTGCTAAGCATTTAGGTAGTTGGGAACACAGTAGACAGGGTAGACAATATGCTGCTCTCAGGATAAAGAAACATTTTGCCAGTACGTTACATGGTCGGTTGCACGGTTTAAACACGGCTAGTTTAACCATATAGTGTCCTTGGGGTCGAGAGTCCCTTATCAGCCGATGCCCTTGCTTGGCAGGACGACACCCCCATCCAGGTGAGTCTGCGGGAAGGCACCGTTGCCCGATGGCCATCAGCCAGCCCCAGGTCGTGGTGAAGGCCTGCACCTGTACTCCACTGACTCGGTGTCTCAATGAGGCCGGGTCTTCCCTTCTTTGGGCGCCACTATCAGCTTGGGTGTTCTGCCGCCGCCTGCAGCGGCCAAGCCTGCGGCGTTGTGGTCGGTGCCTCGGAGGTTTGTTCCGGGTGGTCTTCGGCCCAGGAAGGCGTATGGGACGACCATTAGGCGCAGCGGCCATTTTGGTGGTGCCGTGAGGTGGGCTGTCGGCCTGCCGAGGCTGTGCTTGCTGCCGCTGGCGCAGGGCCAGGTTTCTCCAGAAGTTGTCGAATATCTCATCCAGCCTTGATCGCTCGGTAAGGCAATCGGTGGATCTCACTGTAATCTCCCAGGGCTGCGGGAATAAAGCTGTGACTGCCCCTTGTGTGTGGTTTGTCTCGCTTGTCGGCGCCATCTTAGGCAGGCCATGTGCTTGATAGCTCTTCAGTTTCTCTCCTGTGAGCTGCGGTTTCAGGCTCAGTCTGTCTCTCCGGTTGCCCAAGCTGGACCGAGATAAACCCCATCGGTCCAAAGGGGGGGGGGGGGGGGTAGGCGTTGGGAACCCCTGGGAGTCCATACTCAGGTCTGCAGCGTGGTGAGCGGCCGTCTCTCCACTGCCCGATCTCTGGTAGGCCTCGGGTGTTAATGCAGGGTCTCGATGGGTTACACGCTTCGTTTTTGCACCCAAGTGTCACCCGGGTGTTCCCTACTTAATGGCACCTCTCCTGCATGCCCTTGTGTCGTTATTTGGGGGGTAAATTCCCCAATTTGTGCCGTTTTGAGCAGGAGCTGAGGTGCAGCACAACCGCTCCGTTTGGATGCCAGGCTCCGCCCCTATATATTTTTTTTTAATCAGAACGTGCTTGGTAGTGAAGGATTTAAGCTCTTCACCTGCTGCACATTGGTTAAGATGGTTTAAGAGGGGAGTCTACAGCATCGTTATGGGGTCTTGTGGATGATCCCTATTACCTTCACAGTGATGTTCATTAAAGAACATTTGGAAGGGCATTCTAAAGCCTTATGACAGTTGGGATTCTGGCACAATTTGGGGGCAATTCAGATCTGTTTGCTTGGTAAACATTTGAATTTTTATAACATTAGGTTGGAAAAACTTTTTTCTTTTTCTTTGAAAAGCAAAGGCAATGTTTTGTAACTTTGGAATCTTGCTTTTACAGAAAGAATCTTCCAGAGGAAGGCACAGAGAAAAGGAAGATATAAAAATTACTAAGGAGAGAACTCCTGAAAGCGACGAAGAAACTGCTGAATGGGAAACGACTAGAGATGGTGAGAACATGTATAACCCATATCACAGACCAGGGCTCAATATTCCCACTCTCCACTGGGGAGTGAAAATTTAGCCCTGGTGAGTATGCTATAGCTTACAGTGGTTCATAACGTTCTAGGCTTGGCAAGTAGCATAGAATTTCAGATTCTAAACTCTAGCATAGACCACAAAATTAAAACCTAAATGTCACTTTTATGTTTTCCATAAATATATAATCTTTCTGAAAAGTGCATGTAGACCACTAATTTCATTAAAATTCCAGTCCGGTCAAAAGATTTATTGCATACTTTATCTAATTTTCTTACTTTTTTCTCTGCTTCTCATCAAAATGGTTCAGATAACTATCCAGTTGTTTCTTTGATATAAGTTTCTGTACTTTGAGAGATGCTTACCATTTCTTCCATAGTTGACATATGCCAGTTGCTGGTGCTATGCTGGAACCAATCAACTTTATCAATGTTAAATGCTGGCAACTGTGACTTGTGACTTTTCTAGTTTATGCCAAAAGTAGCTATTTATCTAATTTGGCAATATTTCCCTATCGCTCTGCAAGTAATTGTATGAAGTGTGCATACCATATAGCTCCACACCCTCTGTGAAAGGCCCCTTGATAGATTTCTGTGATGGAGCCTGTGCTCTGATTGCAAGTCATGAAAAACTATAAATGGAGATGTGACAGGCCAGTATTGGTTTGCTAGGTGATATAATTTTGAGTGCTGAACTACATATCCCATCCTTTTCTGGTGGGTTTACAAAGTACACTTGCTTGAGAGAGCTATATGAAAATGTTATGTATTGTATCTTCACTTGCTGCTCCTGTGATGTTTTGCACAGTCATGAGTAATTATAATGCACGATACAGTCTGTTGGAGTAGATATCTATTTATAGGTAGAACTCTGCAGCTCTAGAAAATAAGGATATACATTGATTTAGATGGAAATCCAGTTCAAGATTTTGGACATGTACTATGTAAAACCAGGTAGGGTGATTTAGAAGTTAGAACTGCTCAGATCATGCATACATTTTCTGCTTTGCATTTTGATGGCCACAAGCTTACTTGCACAGTAGGTAGATTATTGTTTTGTCTGAATTAAAGCATGCATTTGAGTGCATATGCATGAGTTTCCTCTTGTAGCCCATAGCTAATTATAAGTAGTGGTAATACTCCTGCTGCTTTTTGGCATTAATGAAGCTACAAATGCATATTTATAATGTACACTGTTGAGAAGGGGTGCAATGATGAACTTTTTCTTAAAATGTTCTATTGTGTTAAGTTTTATAGCTTGCTTTTTAGTTTGTAATCTTTTAGCATTTGCAAGATCTGTAGAATAATAAGTAGTAGACTGGCTGTCCATTTGCGAATAAAAGCTAGAAATGCACACTTATATACACTGGCGATGAGCATCCAATAATTAACGGAGCGCATCAGCTGGCAAGCTCAGCTAATCATTGTCGTCCTCCTCCCCCTGACCCCCCCCCCCCCTCCATTTCCCCCTTTTACGACTCACTTCTGTTCTGTCCTGGCCTTGTGAGTTTCATTTTATAATTCACTATTTGGAGACCCAGAGAAAAGTAACTCCAGATGATTAAAGGACATGGTTTACATAATTTATTCAAAATGTTTGTTTGGATATTTTTCATATCCCCAGATTCCGAGAACGGTGATGTTAATTACGATTATGACCATGAATTGTCTCTAGAAATGAAGCGGCAGAAAATCCAGAGAGAACTTATGAAGTTGGAGCAGGAGAACATGGAAAAACGAGAAGAGATTGTGATTAAAAAAGAGGTTTGCATATTCACACTAGCTAGTAAATGTGACCTGTATTGATGTTAAAGTATTTGTAATTGTAATTTTATTATTATTTACTGCTTCTTGGGAACATTATGGGAAAAAATCCATTAAATGTAATCCTGCTGAACATTTGGTTTATGGGAAGTGGAGATATAGTGCAAGAGATTTTTTTCCCCCTCTTGCTTATGGTTAATCTTTCATGTACTACATGCATTGTTGCATCTTTTTTGAACTACCAGCCATTACTGTCTTCACTGGTTTTGTAATGGATAAGTTACACTTGCTATTCTGTTTGTTTCACAACCGTAGATTTCTGGTCATGTTTATATACATGAGAAAGCAAAAACAAACGTGGTGGTAGAGCATGCAAAACTACTGCTCCTAAAGCAGTAAATAAATAATTCTTCAAAGTGATACGTTATATATTTGGAGTATGAATGGTTATAGTTCTACTCACTCACCCTCTATCCTTCCTTGCTCCAGCACCCCCCACCCCTATTTTAGAGGTCGATTGGCATTATACCATTTTGACATCCACTCTCTAGTCCTAAACCGAACTGACATTGTTTGGGGGCGCCTCTCCAAAATGTTTCTGATGTCTTCATTGCAGACACACACAAGACATACATACAAAGACACACACACACACACGACATGCATACAAAGACACATACACTCAAACAAACACACACAATATTTTAGTCTCCCTCCTGTTTCCTACCTTTTAGGTGCTGGAGGGTGACATTCCCTGGGGTCCAGTGGTGGTTTAGGTGGATGGGAGTCAGAGTTCCCACTCTGACTCCCTCTGCTTCCTCCCGCGCCGTCTGTGTGTTAGCTGGGAGGAGTGACGTGCAGTCACTTCCTCCCAGCTCTGTGTGATGTAATCACAGGGGGCCTGGTCACGCTGTTAAAGCGCCCAGCGCTGACCAGGCCCCCTTACAATCCATAACCATCGGATGGCCCTGACAGCATGGGCCACCCGATGAACTCCATGGACGGCGGCCCCGGCGGTTTGCCGCAGCAATGGTGATGGCAGGTACCCAGTCGCAGGGGTACTGCTGGCTCGCACCCGCCCGCCCAATCTCTCAAAATGAGGAAATCCCTACCACCCACCTGGAATCCTGAAACGCTCACTAGTGGGCGGTAGGGACCAGATTGACGACCCATGCCTTAAATGGACAATATAATCACCCAAACAACTACAACCGGTGGGGCAAATCACAATAAGATCCGCACAGCGCTGAAAAAAAAGTTTTACACCTTTTTAAAGTATAGAGAGTGTGCCGGGGGCCTAAACGGCGATTTAAAAAAAAACTATAGTATTCCTTTAAGCATACATTGTATGTAATATCATTAAAATGTATTCAGTTATTTAAAAAAACAAAAAAGTTATACACTCCTTACCCTACACCCTACTATAAATTGTGTCCCTCCCTGTAAATTCCCAATGCAAGAGAGAAACTGGCTGGGGAACAGGTGTTTTATAGCAGGGCGTCATGTTGTAACCGTAAACTACATACTACATTTGCTGATTTGAAAATGTTGTTTTTGTGTTTGTATCTATAAATTGCGTAGCAGCTGCTTGGTAAAGCATAGGCATACTTAATGTAATTACATCTGCTACTTTAATAAAGTTTTTCTTCTGAATTGTTTTGTGTAGATATCACCTGAAGTAATGAACAAAATGTCACCTTCACCAAGAAAATCTAGTAAATCTCCAAAACGAAAATCCAGCCCTAAATCTTCCAGTTCCGTAAATAAGAAAGAGAAGAAGGCAGTTGCCGTGTCTTCACCTCAGCCTGAGCTATCAGGAAGGTGAGTAAGCTGCAACCATATCTGTCTCTATTCTAATTACATTACAGAATTGGTTACCAAATAGAAGTCCAACAAAAGCTAAAGGATTTAAGAATTCTACACCTTCAATTTACTTAATTTGAAGCACAAAGATATTGTTCCAGCTTGAATTCCAAAATATTGTATTACATTTAATGTGTCCATTGTATACAGTTTGCCTTTTAATACTTTGGGGCTTTTAAGTGGGTGTTTTGTATATACATATTTTTATAATTTTAATACATTGCATTTAGCAGATACACAAAAGGAGCACACAGCAAAAAGAAAGGACCTCGTACTCCAAGTCCCCCACCTCCAGCTCAAGAAGAAGTTCCAATTTCCAAGAAGCACAAAGATAAGCATAAAATGAAAGATCGAGTGGAGGAAAAGGTAAAGGACGTAAAGGAGAGAGCACAAGAAGTTGAGAAGCACAGAGACAAAAAGGACAAACAGAGGTTAGATGTGTAAGGTGTCTCTCTAAATATATGCTTATATAGTATTCAAGTAGTACTTAAAAATATGTTCTACTAAAATCTTATTAGAATTGATTACCTTTTGAAGTTCGAAATGTAAATAATATATAGATTTTTTTCTTTGCAACATGTTTTTGATGATTTTTATAGGGATGCTTCTCAAGGATCACACAGGCAGAAACGATCTCCAAGTCCAGATGAACACTCGGGCAGCAATTCATCTAATTCCAGGGATTATTCTCCTCCTGCTCCAAGAAAACGCCATGTGTCCTCACCAACCCCTACCAAGTCTTCATCTCATAAACATGCACTCTCACCCTCTCGCAGGTAGGTTGTTTACAACCAGATAACCCTTTTATGATCACCAGTAGGATATAACTTGTTCTGCTATAGTGCATACCTTAAGTACCCTCTTTAATTCAGATGTGCAAATCTGTAGATACTGAAGAAATTCCTTTTCTTGTGTGGCACTTCGTGTGAGAATAACCAAAGTTTATACAAAACATTTATAATGGAAAAGTGAATGCTTGTGTTATTGTCCAGGTTACTTTTGTTTCATTGAAGGAGAAATGTTTAATGCCAAGTTAATTAAATGAAAGGTAAAATATTTGTTGTGGGCTAATAGCAAGGCACAAAATGTCGCTATTCCACTATGGAGACCTTAAATAATAAACCACCTCCTGTAATGTGACCTCTAGGGATTAAATAAGACTGTCCTGCCCCCAAAGGATTCTTAAAGCATTTGACATTTTCTAGCTAATGGGGGTGCACTTAGATTCAATAGCTATACATTTTCAGGCATTTGTACAGAGTAATTTTTAAGTTTGTATTATTTGATTCTAAAAGATTATCACGGTTGATATAGGGCAGGGGTCCTCAAACTTTTTAAACAGGGGGCCAGTTCACTGTCCCTCAGACACGGTTGGGGGCCGGACTATAGTTTGAAAAAAAAAAAAAAAAAAAATTCCTATACATACTGAAACAGACACATAGTCCTATACAGACACGTACTAACATACATACAGACACACACGCATAAGGACATACAGACACACACGCATAAGGACATACAGACACACACGCATAAGGACATACAGACACACACGCATAAGGACATACAGACACACACGCATAAGGACATACAGACACACACGCATAAGGACATACATACACACACGCATAAGGACATACACACACACGAATACACATACACACATACAGAAATACACATACACACATACAGAAATACACATACACACATACAGAAATACACATACACACATACAGAAATACACATACACACATACAGAAATACACATACACACATACAGAAATACACATACACACATACAGAAATACACATACACACATACAGAAATACACATACACACATACAGAAATACACATACACACATACAGAAATACACATACACACATACAGAAATACACATACAGAAATACACATACACACATATTGAAATACATATACATACTGACCTACACACACACACAGAGGCAGGCAGGAAGAGACAGAGGCAGGCGGGCAGGCAGAGGCATACACATACATACATACAGAAATACATATATATATATATATACATATTGAAATACATATACATACATATTAAAATACATATACATACTGACCTACACACGCAGGCAGGAAGAGACAAGGGCAGGCAGGCGGGGAGAGAGAGGCAGGCACAGAGGCGGAGGGGGAGAGGGAGGCAGAGGGGGAGAGGGAGGCAGAGGGGGAGAGGGAGGCAGAGGGGGAGAGGGAGGCAGAGGGGGAGAGGGAGGCAGAGGGGGAGAGGGAGGCAGAGGGGGAGAGGGAGGCAGAGGGGGAGAGGGAGGCAGAGGGGGAGAGGGAGGCAGAGGGGGAGAGGGAGGGAGGCAGAGGGGGAGAGGGAGGGAGGCAGAGGGGGAGAGGGAGGGAGGCAGAGGGGGAGAGGGAGGGAGGCAGAGGGGGAGAGGGAGGGAGGCAGAGGGGGAGAGGGAGGCAGGCAGAGGGGGAGAGGGAGGCAGGCAGAGGGGGAGAGGGAGGCAGGCAGGCGGGCAGAGGGAGGCAGGCAGGCGGGCAGAGGGAGGCGGGCAGAGGGAGGCAGGCAGGCGGGCAGAGGGGGAGAGGGAGGCAGGCGGGCAGAGGGAGAGAGGGAGAGGCAGAGAGAGAAACAGGGGCAGAGGGAGAGGCAGGCAGACACAGCTAATTTTTCTTACTTTTTTTGCAGGATGGTGGCTGTGGCTTATGGTGGGAGTCCTCGTGGCCTTTCTCTCTCCCTTCCCGCGCAGAGGGAGCTGAGAGAAAGTGACCAGCCGTCACTTCCTCTCAGCGCTAATTTGCGGCTGCATTTTAATTTTTTTAAAGGGGCCCGGTCTCGCTATTGCACATCCGCAGCGCTGACCAGGCCCCTGAAGATATAGGGCCCATCGGGTGGCCCTAAATGTTTGGGATGGGTTCTGGACCCCTGATATAGGGGGTCAATACAGTATTAAAGAAACGCTATAGGGTCAGGGACACAAACATGTGTTCCTAAACCTATAGTGTTAAAACCTCCATCGGTACCCCCTTACCTCCATTAATATTGTAAAATCTTACTTTTGTTCAAGTCTGCAGCTGCTGGCTTTGCCCCTGATCTGCCTGCTTGGCTGACATCATCAGAAGTGTTGTTCTGAGCCAATCACAATGCTTTCCCACATGATTTGCTGAGACTGTCAAGGAGGCAGATCAGGGGCAGAGCCAGCACAAGTCAAATACAGGCCTGGCCAATCCGCATCTCCTCATAGAGATACACTGAATCAGTGCATCTCTATGAGGAAAGTTCAGTGTCTGGATGCAGAGGGTGGAGACACTGAATGGCAGTGCTGCAGAAAGCATCCCTAGTAGCCATATGAAGAGTGGCCAGTGGAGTTATCCCTAGGCTGTAAGGTAAACACTGCATTTTCTCTGAAAAGACCGTGTTTACTACAAAAAGCCTAAAGGGAATGATGACACTCACCAAAACAAATATAATGAGCTGTAGTTGTTCTGGTGACTATAGGGTCCCTTTCAATTGCACTGTGGAAAGAGGAACTTACTTTTGATGTCTCTCTCCTATAAATCTGTCTGCGAGGTGGTCAGGCCGTTTGTTGCATACGTTGACCTCGTTCCTGCACATTGTTATGCCTGTGACAGACGAGATATATATAATATAATATAATGTAGTAGAAGACTCCTTGCACTCAGGCTCTAATAATCCACCAATTCAATTAAAGAGTTCAATGCCAGGTGCCAGACTTTAGTTACCTCTATATGTACAAAAAAGGAAGTAGTAGTCTGCACTCATGGTTACATAGCTGAAAAGAGACTTGCGTCCATCAAGTTCAGCCTTCCTCACATATGTTTTTGTTGTTGATCCAAAAGAAGGCAAAAAACCTAGGAAAAAAAATCCTTCTTACCCCCAAAATAGCAGTCAGATGTCGCCTTGGATCAAGCAGCTATTACCCCACTAATTAGAAATTATATCCCTGGATGTTATGTTTTCGCATGTATTTATCCAATTTCAGTTTAAACATCTGTATGAGCTCTGATAAAACCACCTCTTCGGGCAGAGAATTCCATATCCTTATTACTCTTACTGTAAAAAAACCTTTTCTTTGCCTTATATGAAATCTCCTTTCTTCCAGCCTAAATGTGTGACCTCGTGTCCTATGTATAGCCCTGTTTATGAATAGATTTCCAGATGGTCTTTCTTAAAAGCAGCGTTTATTTCCTCATTTCTTAAAAAGAGCACTCAAGAAAGTGCTTATAGTGATGCAAAGTGTCGCCGTTTTAGTCCTAGCATGGGACTTTCCTCATGACAGCATGATGTTCTGAGGAAAGTTCCATGCTGGGACTGAAACGCTACATTTTAAGAAAGACCATGAGTACAGACTACTACTTTATTTTATTTTTTATTTTTTTTGGTTCTTATGTGCACTGCTTAATTTGTCTGGTAGTAAAACAGGGAATTACATTTGTTGTAATCTTGGTATGTTTTTTTAAAAAGATAAAATCTTAGCAAAGTTTCTTCCTATCTCTGCAGGTCTGTTTCCCCCCATGGAAGGCATCATTCTCCCATGTCTTCGAGACACCAGTCACCTTCTTCTCAGTCAGGATCATCTGTTCATAGACCGTCACCTTCCCCTCGTCATCGGAGATCACCTTCCCCTGCCTACCAGAGAGCATCTTCTCCTGTAGCCAGACGCTCTTCCTCTCCATATGCTACACATGGTTCCTCCTCTCCTCATAGAAAGAGGAGTCTATCTAAGCATCGTTCTCCAGCCCGAGAAAAAGGCAGACATGAGAGGGAGATACCCTCTAGTTCCCAGGACAGACGACACGACCGGATGGATGGTATGCACATCTTTCTACTATGTGCAATGCTTCAATTACAACATAAACACAAAGCTAATTGTTGTCAAAAGGGTGGAGATGTGGTGTTATAAGCTTGTTTCTGTCTCAAGAACTATGAATTTATTGATTTTGACTGTATAATGGCTAGTGTACATGAGAAGGGTGACAGAATGAAATCAGATAAAAAATAAATAAAATGCTTACTCACCATTATTGTCAGAATAAACCCCAACTTGAGAACAACCTGCACTTTCATAGGGCAGTGAGTGAACATGGTGGAACTGGATTACCAAGGTAACCCTTTGATGAACAGTGACTGAAGGCCAATAGAAGGGTACCAGATTGGCGTTCTCTAATAATTCATTTTAGCTTATAAAGTTGGCTGAAAGGATCCGCAGGCCCTAACCACGTTTTGTATCTTCAGTTTTGTTATCCCTGTTAAATGGGCGCTCATTAAAAATTCCTGGCTTGTAAGCCCTCCGTTTTCATTTGTAGTCAGTTTAGGGCTGACATTGGGCATCTACCATCGTGATACCTATTTAATTGTATGTGAAAACATGCTAATGACCGTAGGTAACTTCTGTGAAAGCCTGTTTTCTCGCCTTGTAAGAATACACTGGTACTGTAGCATATGGAAGCCTGGCGTTAACAGGGAAAAAATTGAGTTGCTAATAAGAAAAGTTCCTCTTCTGACAACTATAGTGGTGCTTTGAAATTAAGTGTTTTTTAAGTGATATGTATTTTACCCAAAAATGTAAATATAAAAAAGCCAGGTTTGCTCTTTTCAAGATGGCTCAAGGAGCAGTTAGCACTAGTTGTAACTGTGTCATCATGTGATTTCCTCAAAAATATGTGTAAGGAAATGATGTCACTGATAAATATATTGATTCCAATCTGAATCGTTTCCACTATTTTCTCAGCATATACTCTCAATGTAAACGAAATGACCTGTGAAAGCTGCCATAACATGAATCTATATATTATGCACTAGATCTGGAAATTCTATTTATCTCCAATGTAATTAAAGCAGCTCTAGCACATCTCTCCCTCCCCTCACCCCCAATCCAAAATGCAATATTTCCTAGAGATAAAAAAATCTTGAAACATGCACATGATTGTGTTGGAATTTCACTGAAATCTACTGAGACAAAGTTTAGACTAACTTATGGTTTTTGCTACACTTGACAAAAAAGGAAGAGCTACCTAGCTTTAGTGACGACTGAAGGCAAAAAAGTTCTTTCCGTGTAGGATTTCGCAGGACCTTTTAATGGATCTCAGTGTTGTACTTTTGCAGTGTTCAAGAGTTACATCATCTTCGTCTGCTTGTGGCAACCAAAGCACCAAGAGCTGGGGAGGACCGGCAGGAAAAAGATGGTGTCAGCCACAAGTGACAGGTTCCCATGCACCCCTCGTCCCCACTGTATTGCCAGGGGGCAGTCACTGTTGGGGGTCTTTGCAAATTATGCAAAAATCCCAGAACGTGACAGAGCTGCTTTAAGCAGTAGTAAGATTTCATACATTTGTGAAGTTTGAATGTTACTTGTATTTAAAAATGTTTGTTCTAAAAAAAGCCAGTCACATCTATCTGCTCTAAACATTGTTTAATTGGTAATATCGGTTTAAGTACGATAGTATCAAAGTGTTGTCTGAAAAATAGTGCAATCATCACGGAAATGCTCTTCTTTTTAGCAGGTTAACCAACTGCCAAACACCAATAACATTCATAAATATTCATGGTGATTTAGTGTAAACTTAAAGCGACTGTCACTTTTCAGCATTTCCTAAAAGGTGAAAACTTTCATTGAAATTCCAACAGAACCAAAGTTGAGTCTGCTTTAATTTATGAGGTTCACAAACAGCAGAGCTTCACCATCAACTTTAGTCTAGTCCCAGCAGACGTCACAATTGATTGCTTTGGGATTCAGACAACGATAAATGGAGTCTAATGTGTCTTCTTTAGACCTCTGTGGTGTACTCTCGTGCATGCGTGAAAGTACAGCACCGACGTGTCTTCTCACAGATGAAGACAGAAGCTGAAGAGGATGCGCAGAGCGGAGACTACAGCGGCCACAAGAGTGCTATTGTTACAACATTCCTCTGCACCACAGGGCCACCAGACATCACCAGAGATGTCACTTTTAGGGGCGTTTGCCAAATTTTCAGGTGGTTCTCTCAGTTTTATGCAGTATTGTCTATATTTTTATTTTACTTATTTTTATTTATTTATTTTGACATTGACATTGATTATATAAATAGACTTTACGTATGTAGTTCCGTATTGTCTAGCTTTTTGAATGTGGTGGTATACGTTTAGTTATTAAACCAGTGAAGTATCAACATGGAAGAAATTAGGCTTAATGCATTATGATGTGATTTTTGTGTCACTGCTTATTATGACATTGTGTCCTTTCATTTTGTGTCTGCCATTATGATTTTATCTTTTTATTGAAGTCCAAAAGTTAAATATAAATCCTGTGTTCCTTTAGATGTCAGAAGTAGAAAAGACAAAGAAAGAGATGATCGAGATCACGATCGGGAACCAAGTGGCTCTAGAGATCATAGAGAAGAACGGGAAACTCGTGAAGGTCGTGAGTGCAGGGATATAAGAGATAATAGAGATCGAAAAGACCCCAGGGATTCCAGGGATGTTCGTGAGACTAGAGACACTCGAGACTATAGAGATGTTAAAGAAAGCCGTGATCAGAAAGATTCACGTTCTGCTCGTGACACCCATGATTACAGAGACCGGGAAAACCGCGAAACCCACCGCAAGGAGGAGTCCTATGATGACCGCAGCTACAGAAGTAGTCATGGCAGAGAAGAGGCTGCTCGTGCTGATTCAAGAGGTGATAACCGAAATGAGTCCAGGAGTGAAAATAGAAATGATCGTAATGGCAGGGCAAGAGGACGTGCTGCTGATGTTTCTGAAAAAGGTATATAGATATTAAATGTTCTAATCAATATGCAGCCGTACCAAAATCTTAGTAGTGCAAGTTGGAATTTTTACGGCCTTCATATGTATGCTTTAAAGAAAAACTATAGTGACAGGAAAACAAAGTTGTTTCCAAAGTTGAATCTCCAAAAATGACAATGTTTTCATTGTAGCCACTGGGAGCCTTCTTTACAGCCAGTAGTAGATGGTGATTCCGATTCTAGCACAGACTCAGTCCTGTGATGATTGTCGAAAAGCATTACATTGATGGAGAGTGGCGCTTGCCGCGCATTTGCTTCTGGTCTCCAATTTGAAAAAAGGAGTCACATTACTTTTTTTTTTTTTTTTTCCCTTCTTTTCAATGCATCTGAAATGGCTGGGCCTAGAAATCTAATGACTGTACTGTTGCTGCTACTGTAAATTTAAGTGTTCCAGTACCTATTTAGAGTATTACCCCTTCCCTCATTTCTCTTCTTTAACCATTAAGTAAATTACATATAATGTAAAGTGGTATGTATAATCCATAGCAATGTTTGTATCACATAATTTATTTTCCCTAAATTGCTCAATCATGTCTAATCGGAAAAGAAAAAAAAAACCGAATGCATTTCTTACGTTGTTATGCAACAATTAAAAGACAATGGTTTAGGCCACTTTAATTTTCCTACTAAAATGTTGCCCACTTTTTTCTGTTTCTACCATTGTGCATATTAATCAGCTTCTCACACTTCTATCGCAATTCATTTTTCTATTAACAACTGTTTTATTTGAAATGAATATATATTTTTCTTAATAACTATTCACGGAAAATTGCTGGTGCCAGTTAAAGACAGTTGTTCCCATTTTGTTCATATTATTTTACTCCTTACAGCTGCCAGAGGAGCAAGAAGCTCTCAGGCTGATAGCCACAGCAGTAGTAGCTATCATGACAACTGGGACTCTCGCAGTGGCTATGCAGAAAGAGAACGGTTTGATGGCAGAGAACAGGGAAGGGACTCGTCATTTGATCGCAGACATGGGGATCGTGAACGTCGAGAGCGAGAAAGAGGTCAGGCCATAACCTATTTGAGTATAATATGAGTAATGCGCTTGTATAAACTATTGACTTTCACTTACAATTAATCAATGACTCCTATTCCCTGAAATTTTCCTCCTCTTTATTTTGAGAAAGCGCCCTTAGAACAGTCTGTTAACTAATCTTGATTGCAATGTGTCCTTAAGGGGTTGAAGGGACCCTCCAGTGCCAGGAAAACAAACAGTTTTTCTGGCACTGCAGGTCCCCTCTGTCTCCCACCTCCCAATCCCCGGTTGCTGAAGGGGTAAAAACCCCTTCAGTCACTTACCTGAGACCCCAGCTGCTGCCCCACGGCGGTGATTTCGATGCTCCTCCCAGTCATTACGTCGGCCGGTGGGCGTGACTGATCCCACCCTCCGCGGAGACCTAATGCGCATGCGCAGCAATGCCACGCATGCGCATTAGAGCTCTCCATAGGAAAGCATTAAAAATGCTTTTCATTGCTTTCCTATGGGGAATTGAGTGCTATGGACAAGGAAGTGGCTGTCTAGTAGACAGCCACTAGAGGTGGAGTTAACCCTGCAATGTAATTATTGCAGCTTATAAAAAAACTGCAATAATTACACTTGCAGGGTCAAGGGAAGTGGAAGTTGGCACCCAGACCACTCCAATGGGCAGAAGTGGTCTGGGTGCCTGGAGTGTCCCTTTAACTTTACAGTGATTTAAAGTTGTAAGTCATGTTACAATATTGTATACACAGTGTGCAAGCTAAATAACCTGACAACGTATAGCTAAAAAGATATCAAACTTATTTTTTTAGATTATGCTTAGCTGCAAGGAAAACCATTATGGAGTCTCCCTATTCCCCTGTAATTTCTAGCATTTCACAGGTGCTCAGAAGGGGCAGTGTGACTGAGCATATCTCTGCCTTGTCTATTCACAGCTGTTCTGTTACAAGATAAGCAGTGAAGAGTAACATTCATGCCTTTTTCTTAACATAGAACTTTACATTTGGAACCCTCGCTTTATCATGACTTGCTTCATTAACTGTTGTGTAAAGTATGTGAAAACCTATGAATCTATTTATTTATTTATTTATTTATAAAATATTTTACCAGGATGGATACATTGAGATTTCTCTCATTTTCAAGTATGTCCTGGGTCCACAAAAAAATCTATGTAGAAGGATATGCAAGTGTACTTGTTTGCTACACTGTATATTGGTGTATATGATTACTGATAGTAAATTCTAAAAAGGACCTGTGTGTGTGTGTGTGTGTGTGCTTAAAAAACAAAAACAAAAACAAAAACAAAAGCCCAAACCTGAAATATTGCCATATCTAATGTTCCATATAACTACAGTTTACATTGATCTATATGCTATGAGCAATTTTATTTTACAAATACAATACTCATTTGTTATTGCTTATAAATTTGAACGCCCATCTTTTCATACCATGCTACAGTAATCTACATAAAAATCTGTGTTGAATTATTATTCTTTGTTCCCAAGAGCAAGCATTTTAGCCCTCATTAATTAATGCATAGGGCAACATTTATTACCAGCATTAAATTGGATTTTACTTGCTGTTCCCATTTTGTTTGGATGCACATACTTCTTGTTGGAATTGAAGTTTAATAATGCATGATGATAATGCATCATCATCAAGCTAATGGCACAGAGCCTGTCCACATTAATTTTATTTTTACTTTATTGAAAAGATAAAATGTTTTAGTTTCTGTCCTTTTTGGAGTGTGCAATTATGAGGTTCTGTAGATAACTATACATAGACTCTCAAACAATCCATGCAAATCATAGAACACATTTTAATCATTCATTTTAATCCGTAAACATCTGCATCATGCTTCTATTATTTTGAAAGATCCCACATGTTCTGCAGCTTTGGTAGAATAGGCAAGTAATTTGTACAATTTTAAAATAGGGAATCAGGTTAGGTAAATAGAAGCAAGATGTGACTATTGCCCTGCTAAATTGAAATGGTCTAAAAGGAGTGTGTTGTAATTACATTACATTACAGATGAAAGGGCAATAAATACAGAAAAAGAGGTAAGTTGTGCTATTCGCACTAGCATCTTTAAAGGAACACTAGTGCTTGGAATACAAACATTTATTCCTGACACCAGAGTTCGAATAGCGATGTTTAGCCCCCGGATCCCCTGTCAAAATAGCAAGAGGTGAGTTTATGCAACTTAATTCCAGCACCGCTTGGGGTCTCATCCCGGCTGGCCCCGCTCCTGCTCTACCTCTCTGGCCGAAATTATTGAATTTGTCGATCTTGGCCAATCCAATATCCAATGCTTTCCTATTGTGCATCAAAACGCTTCGTTGCACCAATCGGCATCTCTATGAGGAATGTTCAGCACTTCCATGCAGAGCGTTAAGACGCTGAATGTCAGTGCAGCACTGACCTAGAATGCACTTCCAGTGGCCGTCTGAGTGACTGACACTAGAGGTGTAACAGGCAGTAGATGCCAGAACAACTACATTAAGCTGTAGTTGTTCTGGTAACTATAGTGTTTCTTAGGAGCAATGAATGTGGTCTTTGAAGGCTTAATTCTAACGGATACAGAAAAATGATAAAACTCACAAAAGGGAGATTTGTGAGAAGAGTAATTGTTAGTCTGATAAGACTTGGCAGCAGCCTTTGGTGGAGGGCACTTTCTCATTTCTAAAGACAGTAAAGATTTAGTTGCAGGTATTGAGATAAAAAAATTAATGCATTGACAAGCGCGTTTCGATGGATTTGTTAGGAACAAATGCAAGTATTGTTCTTGGTATGAGAATATTTAGATTTGTAATCTGCTCTCTTTTAGAGAGGGGTTGGGTTTTAAGAAGCTGATGTATTGAGAGTAGGTAGAGAGGCTGAAGAGACTATCTAATGAAGGGAGAAAAAGAAAACAAAGGGTTACCTCAGTGGTCTTCAACCGGTGGTCCGCAAGAATTTATTGCCGGTCCGCGAAAGTTTTCACCACAAAATAATTTGGTCTGGCCCATGGAGAGCCGGCCCTGCTATCTGCCTTTCTCAGGCCGGTGGGAAGATCAAAGATCTCCCTCGCCGGTCTCCTGGCAGTTAGTTGAGGGAGGGAGATAATACCCGGGAGACGCAGGAGGCTGTTATCCTCCCGCGAACAGGCAGGTCGGAAGGTTTGCTACGCGTTACCCCGGCAACACTCAGACACAGTGCTGTGCTCATGGGAAGAAAATAGTGAGGTCAGCCTGCAGCCGGAGGAGCTGCAGGCTGAAGTGCACGTGCCACCATTGACCCACCAGGCATTGCAGTGATCTGTCCCCTCTTTTGAGGCCAGAGGTAAGAAGGGGGGCATAAAGCTTTCCCCTCACCTCCCCCCTTTAAGTAAATCACCCCCCTTCAACAATATAGACTCTTCACACACACACTACACAACTTCACACATACCTTGCACTCAATCACACACACCTTGCACCTCCCCCCCCCCCCCCCTCCCCTCACACACACACCGCTTTCTTCACACATACCATTGTGTTTTATTTATGGCTGGCGCCGGTCCGGAAAACATTTCTCATATTTTCGCCGGGCCACAGTTGTTAAAAGGTTGCAGAACAGTGATCTACATAGAGCCTTGGGGTACTTTATCTGATAGAGATCGTGGACAAAAAGCAACAGACTTAGAAAAGAAGTTGAAAGATGGCAGGCGGAACAGAAAAAGAACCCTTGCAAAAATACTGTTTATGAAAAGTAAGCAGAAGTGGTTGGCCCATAGTATTTTTGGTAGAATGTTTAAGATAAAATAAGAAAAAACAAAAACTTTAGATTTTGCAGCTGTTCACCTAATTGACCATTTTGTTTCAAAACTTGGTTTAACCCCTTAAGGACCAAACTTCTGGAATAAAAGGGAATCATGACATGTCACACATGTCATGTGTCCTTAAGAGGTTAAAGGAATCACACAAGTTGGAATGAGACTGTTTGTTTCTTCATGGTGGTTCTTACATATTTTTTATTTATTTTTTTATCTAGAGGCTGAGACAAAAGTAAGGACTTTTTTTTTTTTTTTTTTCAATTTATTAAAATTTTTGTTGATCTTTAAAAGTTACTTTGAGCACTCCAGTAATGATGTGAAGTAGTTAAGGTGCATGACTGTCCAATGTCAGTTCTGTGCGACTTTCATTGCACACTGCGCCTGTCATTGGTTAAGAGCGGTCAACTGATGTTCTTAGCCAATGAATGGTGACAGTCGCGGCTTTCAGCTTCTTGCAGAAGCCGGAAGCACTTAAAGGTATCATCTGAGCCTGATGGGGCCCCATGTAAGAGGGCAAACTGTTAAATGGTTTGTCCCATTACCGGGTTACCAGGCCATGGTACTCCAGGCATCATAACCACTACAGTAGGCTTCAGTGGTTATGATAATTGGAGTAACCAATTAACAATAGACAAATATGGTCAAGGAAAGCAAGCATGTGAAAGTGGCAATACCGAAGATCAAGAATAGAATGGAGAGAGGTCATCCAGTATGATTAATAAAGTGACAGTACAAGTTACTGTTGGAGTTTATTAGTTGTTTGTTGCTGAAACCAAATGAGGTTTGGATTGGCTTCTTTCACACTTTTCGCTGTTAGGGATTTTGTCTATCGCGCTAAGGATGCAACACGTTAATGCAAAGATGATTGCATACGTCTCTGTTACCAAGGTATGCAGTCACAGCCTGCTCCTCTGCATCCTCTGGGAACTAGGCAGTTTATTTTATTGATCCATCCTGAATCGCAAACAGGCAAATTATTAATGCTACATTCCATTTCGGAGTTGTCTTGAATTGGTTGAGCCCTGTAATTGGGTATTATCTGTGTAAGAAATCTTGGAGCATGTACTATCTGCAGTATTAATGTTGTCCTTGGTAAAAATATTCATAATTACAACTGTTAAAATATTTTTGGTGAAAGTTATTTCTGCTGTATTTACTGTTATAAAGTATGATAGGTGGTCTTGAGAAGACATTTTGGTAGAAATATGCTTGTGCAAAATAACCTAACTGAATGGAAATTGAATCTTGATAATTACCATTGAAATAACATATTCTGGTCTTGTGCATAATTAAGGCTCCTTTATTCCTGCTGCTATTCAAGATGATTATGAATGAAATGGAAATTCAATTTCTCATCACACTTTTAAAAGTTAATCTTTTGCTTTTCATTTATGTAGCCTATATTTCCAGAACATTATTTGATTGCAATCAGCAAACCACATTTAAATTATATTTATTTTCTTCCCCCTCATCATTGACAGATCAAAGGCCAGCCTCCCCAGCACGGCACCTAGGAAGGAGTGATGATGTTGACCGAGATGAAAGAAGAGATGAGCGCAGAGTAGACCGCACAGATGAAAGGAGGGATGATAGACCCAGAGAGAGAGAGAGGGAACGAGAGCAGAGAGAGAGGGAGAGGGAGAAAGAACGAGAAACTGAGAGAGAACGAATCCGTGAGCGTGAAAGGGAAAAGGATAGAGAGCGAGAGCGAGAAAAAGAGCGGGAGAGAGAACGAGAAGAGAGAGAACGCGAAAAAGAAAAAGAAAGGGAGCGAGAACGAGAGCGTGAAAGAGAACGGGAGCGGGAAAGAGAGCGGGAAAGGGAGCGTGAGCGAGAACGTGTCAGAGAGAGGGAACGAGAGCGCCCAAGGGAATGGGAGGACAAGGACAAAGTTAGAGAAGAGCGTAGAGATAAAAGGGAGGATGTGCGTGAAGAGAGGAATCTAAAAGAAGTTCACGAAGAAAGAAAGGTTAAGTGAGTATCCCATTTTTCTGCAGTACTATTGTAGAGCATAATCCTTAGTATAATTAGATTATATTGGAAAATACAGCAATGATAATTACGTAGTTACTTTTTTAATCCTCATAAAATAAATCCTAATTAGTTGCACCAAAGCAGAACCAAATGTGCTTTAGTTGATTTAAAAAGATAAATAGAGCAGTATTTTGTTTTGATCATAAAATAAATACAGTAGGACATTTGCTTATTGATATCATGCACAAATATGTGTGATCAACTGGTTCCACTTTCATTTAAAGTAAATGTGTAAAATAATTTATATACTTTTAGATATGAAGGTTTTTCCTTATTATTGTAAAACCTTCAATTACCTAAATGTTGGAACAGCTCTTCAAACTCTTTGAGAAATATCTTTAAAATACTTGACTTATTTTTTTTTTTTATATATTTATAATTTTCAGTGCAGATGTACAAGAAATACATATTCATTACAGAGTATATAGCAGCGTTATACAATGTGGATAGTGACGGTTGGCATATAATGCTAAACACCAGGTTTTGTGCTGCCTTTGTATTATTACACCTGCTTTTAACACATGCATATGAATTACAGCAACTTGACAACTTCAACAGGGGGTCAACAAGGGGGGTGGGGAGGAGGGGGTGAAAGTGAGGGTGAGTATATAGGGGGGGTGAAAGTGAGGGTGAGTAAATAGGTGGAACAACAATAGGGGGGGAGGGGATAGCTGCAACATCACTACATTCCTGCCCAGAACGGTAGCAAGTTAGAGATGGCCATCCTCTCTGGGTAGCTCCGGGGTGAGAGAGAAAACACTTGACTCTTAAAGGGACACTATAGTCAGCAGTACCATTACAGCTTTATGTAGTGGTTCTGATGTCTATAGTATGTTCCTGTAGGCTTTTCCATTTAAACACTGCTTTTTCAAAGAGACAGTATTTACATTACTGCCTAGTAACACCTCCCATGGCAGTAATGCCAGTGCTGAATGTTCTCCATAGAGATGCATTGATTCAATGCATCTCTACGAGGAGGTGGGTGTTTTGCAGCCTCATAATGCTTTCCTATGGTGGTGGAGGGAGACTGGTGCAGTGTGGGAAATAAAGTGAGTAAAATCACCTTTTGAAAGGAAGGCAAAGGGGTCTGTCACCTAAACTGATTTTACCGCTATATTGTCAGGAATACATGTTTGTGCTCCTGACATTTTTCTAGTGTTCTTTTCAATTTTGTGTAGCAAAATGAATACATATAATGTTACTGTATATTACACAATAGTAAAAGTAACTGGTATGTATAAGAGTTACCCTTAGTTGGATAAATATATGTGAATTTCTATGAGGACCAGTATAGTGGTCTGACTCTGATCTGGAGGTAAATTTTGGCATATTTAGATGCTTTTCTGATGGTTTATGTGTATGTGGCAATCGTAAATTCCAAATGCTCACCTTGCTTGGTTGAGTGATAATTTCAGTAGCAAGCTGGTTAACCAAGTGTACAGAGCTAACGTTATACTTCATAAAGTAAAAAAACATCCTGTCTTTCTCATTTCATTGCTTTTTCCTTCATTTATGTTCCAGAAGAGACTCATTTTTGTTCTCACAGCGAGGAACATGCAGACCTTTTGTAGGCCTCCACAATATAATTATTTTAACTAAGGTCTTGATGAACCTTGCTAGTTTAAAATAAGCCCACTTTATTCCACAGTTCTTCCTTTTTAACATTAAAAATTGTTTGTGGCTTGTGTCTCTCCTGAATCTTCTTTGGCTATTTATATATTTTGAAATTTGTGGTAACAATAACTTATGACATTTTAAAAAAGTCTATTTGACTATAGCAAAGGCCAATGATAATGTATTTGTAACAAATTATATGCGTGTGTATGTGATTAATTATTTGTATGTTTTTTTGAAGTTTACATTTTTTTTAAATGTATTTTTAACTTTTCACACACTAGGAAGAGGCACAGAAATGAAAGCAGTCCAAGCCCACGCCAATCTCCCAAACGTCGCAGAGACCACTCCCCTGAAAGTGATGCTTACAACAGTGGTGATGAAAAACGTGAGTATTAATACTATTGCCGTTTAAAGCTAAGTTGAAAAAATAAATACATTTATATTTTCACTATAGTCAACTGCAACCTTAATTGGAGCAGTAGAGCAGCTACTGTCATGCAGATACCGTTTAAGGCAGCTGCCACAGCACCAATTTATACAGAGGTCATTTCTTACTCTAAGCCCCCAGGCTGTCGTACATTTCATGTGGGAATTGTTTAAATTATAATTTCTGGAATTTAGTATATTGATAGATTTTTCTAAATCAGATTGTTGCCTCGCATCCATTTAAAGGAACAGCGACAACTTGGGTTTCACAGTACATCTTGCTTTGTAATTTAAGCAGGTCAGTTCTAACACTTTATTTTGGTATTTCTGGCATTGTTCATATTGCCAACAACTGTGATTTTCATAATGTACCTGTCATAGAACGCTCTGAAATGTGATTCAGTTTTAGTAATACATTTCCCTTATTCAATGCAATTCTTGTCCTTCATGTCTAGTAAGATGAGGCTGCATTGGCTGAACCTTTTCATACAGCACTCTCAGCCACCTGTAAGTGATAGTAACGTTTCCCCTGTAATTGAATTCTGGTGAATTGAATTATTATATTAAACCTGGAAAGTAGAACAGCTGCAAGATGTATGGTTTAGAATCTCTCAAATTTATCTGACTATTTCAGTCAGTGATTCCTAGATCTGATGTTATGCTTTCACTTTGTTACATGAAAAGCAGATTCCTTGTAGTTCAATCAAGTGAATCGGTCTTCATGTCTAATGCTCAGGGACATCAAAGAATTCAGATTCCAAGAAATACTCACTGAAGCTCTTGTAAGAAAATGCTCAGCTACTTGGTTAACATGATCCTGAAAGCCTGCACAGTAGGTGTTCTTCGAGGCCTCAAGGAAAACCCTTCTTGTATTTGTCCTGTAGACACAGATGCTATTCGTAATGTAATAAAGATGGAGGATCTTATTGTATGAAACTGAACTTCCAAGTAGAATAGCATGCATTTTATAATCCTATAAGTCACTTAGTTTTTTTTTGTCTTTAATACATGTAAAATTCATGCTACAATACCTTCTACTGAATATTCTATTGCAATGGTTTTAATGAGACCGTAATGTTACCATGTAGCTGACATAGCTACACACATGGAAATTTGTATGACGAGTTTTTTTTATTATATATATATATATATATATATATATATATATATATATATATATATATATATATATATGACAGAATTAGCCTTTTTGATTATTTATTTTTTGCTATCTTTCCTCAAACTTTGCATTTTTAACACAATAAATTTGGCTTATTTTTGTCTGTATGCTTTCTTGTTAGTGACCATAAAATGAATCCTTCCTGTATCCCGATTCTCCATAAGTGCTGTGAATGCAGATTAAAGCATTCCTTATAGTTCTCATATACCTTTGATTTTCCTCAATGTAAAGGACCAGAGCTTCTGGGGTGAGGTGACTTAGCTGGTTAATGCACCAACTGTATAGGTTTAAACCTCCAGACAAATTCACCCTTTCAGTTTAATGAAATCCATCAGAGTCATACTATTATTATATATAAATCTATCATGTATTTTTTTTGTTGTTACGGGGTGCTAATATATATATGTAAGTTTTGATCACGTTAAAAGTATTTTACCTAATTGTTAGTGTTGCATTGATCCTTTGTTTTCGGTTTACCATAGACACCTTGTTGTATATTTTATATGTTCTAGCTCAGTTGAGTGCATTTCTATCCTAATCCCATTTTCTCTAAAACACAGGGCTTCTTGCAGCAGTAAAAGGCAAAGCAGGCAAGTTACATAATATTTACATAAATAATTGAACATTAACGTACTGTCATATAAATATAACAGCAAAAGCTTAAATGAAACCTGTCATCGCCCACAGTGTTCTCACTAGGAATTCCCATTTCAACTGATTATCACTTGAAAGTATGTACTTACCCCAATGAAGATCACACAGCTTTGTCTGGTGGTGATGGCAGATGTCATTGCAATGTGAATGTGCTGCCGGGCTATGCAAAATGATCTTTGGTTGGTTAAGCGTGTACTCCTGACCAATTATCTCATAAATGGTGGCATTCAAGGACAGTGTTGCTACAGTGGACAGTTTTCATTCAAAACATATTTTATATAAACTTTGCATTCCTTTGTAGAAAGTCATCATGATACTCGCTGAATAGATTGTGTAATCTAAGATCACTTTCCTACTAGCATTTAAAATAACTAGATCGATTTTATATATATATATATATATATATATATTTTTTTTTTAATACTTCAGAAATGAGCCACTGATCAGCAGGGAGAGATTGTGTTCCAACTGGAGGGCATCAAAAGAAAGCAGTGTAAATGTTTTATGTAACCCAACTTTAACTGAAGGTTGCTGGTGGAGTTGTTTGAAGAGAGTAGGGAAACTAATTAGATCATATTCCCAGTAGCTGCCCTAGAGCTTATTATGCTTATGAGCCTAATTTGAAAAATATTATTCAAATCTTGCCTACCAAGCCATTTATAAACCTTCAAATAGCATAACGTAAAGTAACTTTTTATGCACTTTTGGTTAATGTAAATGTACTTTTAGATGAGTTAGACTGCAGTTATCGACAGTTGTCAAATATTTGATTGTTCCCTTTCTACAGTCATGCTTTCAGGAGGGTAATTACTGTGTAGGGCTTAGACAACTCTAACTAAAATGCACTTCAGACATGTTTGAATAATCAAAACTTGTAGCCCCAGTTAAAGGATTGTTTTTTCAGGCTTGTTCAACTCTCTCTATCAAGTAACATCAATAGTAGTGGGATACAGCTCACAGGAACAAAGGCCAAACTATAGCACCTAAGGGGCTGCAATTCCCAATGTATCGATGTGAACCAATGGAATATATAGACTTCATGGAACAAGTGACATTGAAAAAGTTTATTTGGATCACAAAGGACAAAACTTGATTAAGACCATAAGGCGCATAACCCCTTAAAAAAAAAACCTTTAGAATTGGATTATGTTGGGTGCTTTAGAAAGTAATGTTTAAATTTATTTTCCGTTATACATAAACCGCACATTATTTAATGGGAAATTTTAAATGAGGAAACAGTCTTATACCTTTTCTTTATGTACACTTGTCACTTTCCCACATATTCCAGTAATTATCTTTTATTTCCCTGTATATATTGTTCAAAATCATCCATATTGTGTGTGTGTATTTCTCAACTACTGTAACATTGCCTACTTGCACATGCAAATTCACCGACATACAGAATACCAGACAGACATGCACAAAGACATGCCAACACACACAGGCACAAATCCAAATAAATTTATAGCCACAGATTCACATGTTTGAGGTATTAAGAGGGATATATTTTATCGGCCATTTAAAGTTTAATAAGCCAGTATGGTGCTAATCGGCTTGAACAGCACAGTATACAAAGAGGTAGTATCTGTATTCAGCTTTCATAGGCTCACTGCACTGTGAGATCTCTCTCTGACTGAAGTTATGGTGCAAATTGCAAATTAAATTGGTTCCAGAGTAAGGAGGTATACCTTGGGAATAGTGTATGCACAAATCCCAGTGTGAAGGTGTTAAACAGTGTATTAGGGATGATCACTTTTTGGTTTACTGGATATAACTGCATATATGTAACATTTGTATATTAAGCATTTGTATAGCTAAATATCTGTAATGTTTTATGCAGATGAAAAGCACAGACTGCTAAGCCAAGTAGTCCGACCTCAAGATTCTCGTTCCCTAAGTCCAACCCATGTTGCTGAAGAACGGCCAACCCGATGGAAAGAGGAAGAGCGGAAACCAGACCGAAAGGAAATAGTCAGACGGTATGAAGAGCCAGAGACAAAAGAGAGAACAGCCACATTGGAGAAACAACGGGAGCATGTGGTGGAAGTTGCTGAAATTTCAAAGGTAAAAGAAGTGGATATAGTAGTTCAACACAAACCAGAAGAACGAGAGGTTCCAGAGAAGATTCATGATGAGAAGGTGAAGAAAACCAAAATGCAGAAAAAAGCTGCGAAGAAGAAGAAAGATGAAGAAATTATCCCAGAAAAAATTGCTCCTGAGCCCCAGCCTGAAGACATTCCAGTCTTTTCACCTAAGAAAAGCCAGAAAAAGAAAAATGTAGACAAAAAGCGAAAGAAATCTAAAGGGGATTCTGACGTTTCTGATGAGGAAGCCATAGTTCCACATAGTAAGAAAAAGAAAGGCCCAAGGACTCCTCCAGTAATAGTGGCTCCTGTTGTTGTACTACCTGTGAAAGAAGAGATTGCCGAGGTGTTGCCAGAGAAAATGGTTGAACCTGAAAAAGAAAAGGAAACTACATTCAGTGATTGGTCTGATGAAGATGTTCCTGAAAGAGGAGAACCCATAGTTCCAGAGAGAGTTGCAGAA
This sequence comes from Pelobates fuscus, assembly GCF_036172605.1. Taxonomy (NCBI): domain Eukaryota; kingdom Metazoa; phylum Chordata; class Amphibia; order Anura; family Pelobatidae; genus Pelobates; species Pelobates fuscus. The sequence continues at coordinate 378,412,243 of NC_086317.1, read as the reverse complement.
GAGGTTATTAAAAAGCCTCCAAAGAGCAAAGTAGAAAAGGAAGAGCTTCGACCGGCAGTTGTAGAAGAACCTCCACCACGAAAGCCTGCTGAGCAGAAACGTAGCAGCAGCATCTGTAGTAATCAGAGCCGTGCATCTAGCCGTCTGCGGTCACCATCTATTGATTCTGTTCACCGTGGAGAGGATCAGACTGCTAAGAGAAGGTTATTGCATGGCAGTTCTAGAGATCGAGAGAGGAATAAAAGTATTGAACCTACTGGTGAACGCAAATCTCGAATTGATCAGCTGAAAAGAGGAGAACCTAGTCGCAGCACTTCTTCAGGTACTTGAATTTACAGTTTGTTGTTGTAGTGACTGTTTTCAATATGTTTAAAAAAAATGTTTCTCAACTGCTGACTCTTTCATGTAAGAAATTAGGCGTATTTGCTAAACAGTGAAATGTGCCAAATTGATTCTACTGTACTGCTTGGTGCTAGTGCTTTCTACTAAATATGCTGTGCATGCTAGTACAAGTGTATACCATCAATACCATGGCTATTTAAAGACCATAGTTTGAGACCTATTTCATTGTTATGCTTAGCAAATAGTTTAGCGATCCATAGTACATTTATAAACCTGTTAGTGCTCAAGTGATTTTTATCCTATAATCGCTTAATTTAATTGAAGTAGTTATGGTGCAAGGAGTCATAATGGTGCCATCCTACTGTTCAATGTGAAACCAATTTCAATCCATTTCACACTGTATGAGGGTCCCTGGCTGCCAGTGGTACTGACCTCCAGTGTATGGTTGGCTAATGCAGAGTGTAACTGTTATTAAATACCAATACATACCAGTGATGGGCTCAGTTGACCATCTCAACCTGTCAGCTGCTGGATGCAGCAATGTGGTTTTAACTGTTTTGAAAATGATTTAACACTGAACATTAGAAAGATGCCTATCGATTCCTGACATGTCTTATAAGTAATTCTAAGTAATTACTTATAAGTAATAAGAGTGTATTTCCAAGGCATGCAAGGAGGCATGGTGCAAGATGTCTTTAATAGCCAGCGGAAACTCTGCAAACCAGTTTTGAAGTTGCTTTCTAAAATGTTTCTTTTCTTTTTTTTTTTTTTTTGTTGCTAAAATATGACTTAAACTATTTAATAGATCGCCGAGATTCAAGAAGTCACAGTTCCCGAAGGAGTTCTCCTGAATCAGATCGTCAAGTGCATTCTAGATCTGGATCTTTTGACAGCCGGGAAAGGGCACCTGATCGAGAACGTTATGAACATGATCGGGAAAGAGAGCGTGAGAAGGACAGAGAAAGAGAACGGGAAAGGAGAGATGGAAGAGCCAGGGATTGGGAGAGAGAAGCTGACAAAGAAAGGCCAAGAAACAGAGAGCGAGAGAGGGAAAGAGACAGAAGGCGAGAGATGGATAGGGAACGCGACAAAGTGGTTCCTGATCCCATAGAGAAAGAAAGAGTTCGACTTCTCGATGTTCCTACAATGGTAGTTGAGCAAAAACGAGACCCAAAAGAGAGAGATAATGAAAAGTCCTATGATGCTGCTGGCCGTATCCCACCACTTGTAGAAAGAATAGAAAAGGAAGCAGAAAACATGCATAGCTTTGCTCTGGGTCGTAAAGTAGATAAAGCCGAAAGTTTTGATGGTAAGAATGTGTTTTTTTGTTTTTTTAAATGCAATGCGTTTGTGACTAAGGCCTTAGTGTTTTTGCCATGCATTAATCCCACCACAATTTCTCCCTTTCTGCTTACGTGCACCCATAAATATCATATATCATTATTTAAAGGAGGAAAAGAGCTTTCTAATAGTACCCTATATGTATACATAACACAATATTAAATATGAAGGAAAATATAAAAAAGAAACAAGACAAAAATAAAAAAAATACCAATTTCTTCAGTTTTACATGCAAACATTTCTGCACACTTAGTGGATGTACATAAAACTAACTCAGATTCATTGTCCTGATTGTTAAAATGCCTAATATGTCTAGGATTTCAATACATTTTTAGAATTTATAAAACATATACTGCAAAGAGTGAATTACGGTTTTATAGCTAAAACTGTGCAAAATTTGGCACGCTGGGATTACAATTCTTTATAGTAGTTGCAGAATCCAAAACCGCTACACAAAAGTATATATTTATAGAAAGTACATCTCCCAGGCTATGAAATTAAAGAGCATTTTGACACTTTTCATTTAAACACAAATCTATGTCAAATTAGTTATTTTTTATGTTTTGGTTTCCCCTCCACACTTATTATTTCGGGATGTACAGATCACACGTGTCCCAATACTGCTACTATTCTCGATTTCAATGATACCCCACATGTATACCCTTTCCCCTAATCCTCCCTATAATCCTGGTCCTAATCCTAGTCCTAATATCGCCTTTTACGGTATTCCATGTGCTGACCTCCATACTGACATCAGCAGAGGAATTTCCTTGTTCACGCAGTACAGAGGGTACTGTAAGTCATCTGTACTGTGTGATTGAAATATGAGGGAGAGCTCCCTCTTATGCTGCAACTTCTCACAAAGAAATCAGTGCCTCCCTCACAGCCCCTTCCTCCAGTAAATAATGGGTTATAAACCCTTTATTAACTTACCTGAATCCAGCGTCACTGTCCCTCAGTGCTCCGCCTTCTCTGAAGGAGGCTAATGCACATATGCCGAGTGCTCATTGGGCCCTCCCCATAGGAAAGCATTTAATCCTCATGCAGAGCCTAAAACCTAGTTGCCTAGCAAGCAGGAGGCACCTCTAGTGACTGTCTTCGTATTGCAATGTAAACATTCCAGTTTCTCTAAAACTGCAATGTTTTACATGGCAGGACTAAGTGTGACAGGGACACTGCACCCAGACTACGTCAATGAGCTGAAGTGGTCTGGGTGCCTATAATGTCTTAAGGTCTTACTTACATTGCATATATGCTAATTGTGCTAGAATAATCCAGATTATCGCCTGACATTCACAAGAGACTCTTAAATCAAATTAGTTGCCATTGAGGACTCTTTGCCTCAGTTCTTTACATGGCTCCATTGATACCATCATCTATTTGACTATGGAAACCCAGTTTTACTTGAGCTGACGTGTCACTTTAAGTTTTTGGTTTTCCCGATTCTTGTAGTCTTGTCATAGTTTGAATTATTTTTCTATGTAATGAGGGAGAGATGTGTTCTACCTCTACATTTGAGAACTTGCTTAATGAGAGCGATATCAGACAAACGGAGGAAATCCTGATGGTAACACATTGGGAAGAAATATGGGAAGGCCTTTTATAAGTCTCCTCTGCATACCATGGATCTTTCTTAGATCGTGTTTTGCTTAAGGCATGTCACTCAAAATGTAGTTGTTCTGTCTTAATATATTTGGCGATATATGTCTACTTTCTGACGTCCTCTGGAAACCAATAAATTAGATCCCTGGACATTCTTGCTTTGCTGCTTGATAAAAGCTTTTAATCACAGCTCAAAATTTACATAGTAGTAACATAGCTGAAAAGAGACTTGCATCCATTAAGTTCAGCCTTCCTCACATATGTTTTTGCTGTTGATCCAAAAGAAGACAAAAATCCTAGTCTGAAGCACTTCCAACTTCCAAAAGAGCACTCACCTCTCCCCTAACTAACTCTCCAACATCTTTTCTTTCAGTGTTTTAATAAGACAAGGAGTAAAATATCAACTTCATCATTAAATCAATGCCCAGATTTTTACTTATTTTAAAGTTCTGAACAAAATGTGCTAAACGAAATAACTTTGTCTAAGCAGTAAACTTGTATCATCCTGTCCATTAAAGCATATATCACGGGTTGCATTATACTAGCAGGGTTATTCAATAAAGTGAGAATTCAAAGTGAGTTCCAAAATAAAGGTCACAATTTGGCTACTTTGACCTTAAATGTGAAATTCACTTTGAATTCTCACTTTAGTATGTGGTTAACCTTTTTATATACTGTACTTGTTGGCAATATTTAGTTACTCACTATTTTAGAAATTACTTGAATTGTCAATATCGAACAACTGATTGTGTGCGCAGGTGGCGACTATGATTCCAAGCTTGACGATGTTCAGTCAGGTGATTCTGTAGCTGGTGAAGAGTATGAACCAATCAGTGATGATGAGTTGGATGAGATTCTGGCAGATGATGCTGAAAAGAAGGACGAACAGCAAGATGATGAAAAGGTATCTGGTAAGTACAACATTTATTACTACAAACAAATCCTTGCTGTCAGCGGTTCAATTGGACAGAGATACTCTGTCATCCAAGATATAGGACTAGTCTTAATCAAATATTGTATTTTTTACATTGGATAGCCATTTTGCAAGCACATGGATTGATGTTTTAATGTTATGCCGCACTGTGGCGTATGGTCAAGTTGCACTGAAAGTAGAGTCATGCACAAAGTGTATAGAGTACCAATTCTAAAACCATAAACCTTTACTAGCTATCTCTCTGCCCACATTATGGTGATAAAAAAATATGTGATTAAAACAGGACATGTCATGTGTGGCAGTATCAAACTATATAATTAAAAATAATGGTGATATGCTATTACAGTGGGAGCTGTATAATTGCACACTTTACAGCAACGTTGTTAACAAGCAACTCTGCTTCTGCCGTGAAGCTACTTTTCCCCTTGGTCCTTGTGTGGAGGTCACATCTCTAGGAAAAGATTGCAGATACCACTTCATATTTGCTCTCACTGCTTCAATGTCCATTACCTAATTCTCTGCTCTTACAACCCTAACCTTATTTTTTTTCTTTTAAAGCAGATATTTGAGGATATAACATTGTATATTTCCTTCACCCCCCCCCCCCCCACCCCCCAAACCAATAAGTAAATGTATAGATTTACAAAGCAAATGTATTTTTTTATTTTTCTATTGAGAAAAGTAACAGAAAATATCTTTGTTTAGATCATTTAGATGTAATTGCTGTGGACTGGTCCAGCCTGATGCCAAAGCAGACAAAAGAACCTAGAGAATCTGGTGCTGCACTCTTAAAATTTACACCTGGTGCGGTATTACTGCGTGTTGGTATTTCCAAACGTTTGGCAGGGCCTTCCCTCTTCAGCAAAGTTAAAGAAACCTGTCTGCAATCTTTGGACAAGCCTAAAGGTAAATACATTCTATATTTTCTTCACATCTTACTTCTTCACATACATTTTTATATATCAAAATATTAAATTGTAATTTCTAGAATATCCATCAGGGGTGCCCAAAAGGTAGCTCCCCAGATGTTGTAGAACCACAAATCACCTGATGATTTGCATGCCTTCAGAATGCCATTAGGATGACAAACATCGTGGAAGCTGTAGTGTTAAAAAATCTGGATATCTACGTTTTGGGCACCCCTGATCTCCATCATCCTCTGGTGATTATTAATGTATACTGCTGGATACACAGGTCTGTTGTCATAAATTAATATCACTAGGAATGATAACAATCATTTTACATTTATCTTGCAATCTCTTATCCTCCTCTGTATTACACTTTGTGTATATTTGGCTACTGATGTATTGATCAATCGTACTGAAAACAAATGGAGGGGAGGTTAGCCAACAATAGTAGGACATGTTAACATTCAATGAGCGTGCAGTTTTTGTGCACCATGTATTTGGGGCCTGCTATTCCTCCTTAAAGGAGACATAGCACCAAATCAATCCATAAATATGAGGACTTGTTCTGATGTATCTTGCAGCCGTTAATAGATAACTCCCTAAATTGGTTCCCTTGTGTCACTGCCATATTTAAGGGTACCAAATTAGGAGCTATTTAGCAGATAGCTGCTTTTTGTTATTCTTATGACAATCCCATAAGGATTAGGTAGCTATCTACTAAGAAGGTTATAGACCAAAATTACAAAAAGCCATTCTTTTTGTAATCTTGGTCTTTCAGACAACTTTACTAATACTAAGTAAAAAAAAAACAACAACTTAATATTGGTAAATAAGGGAGATTAAATCCTCCTTCCTGCCCCTATCGCAATGCCTGTGAGTAGGGGCATATCTACTAAACAGCAAGCAGCCAGTGACTGCTCTCTGTTAAAAAAAAAAAAAAAGGGACTGCCAAGTCACTAATCCATTAAAGGGAGACCTGGCAAAACTCTCCACACCCCCAAGGTGGGGCACCTGATAAAATAATTAAACTAGAGTGGACGTAGTCACACCCTGTGCCCCACAATTGGGAGCCATTAAAATAAACGTTGGACCTAGTGTCCCCTTTGTGCTACTAAATAAAATGAACAGAGGGACATAGTGTTACCCCAGCCCCCACCCGTTGGCTGCAGCTGGGGGGCCTAAATTATTAAGGGGGAGTGGACCTATTGTTCCCATTATATTTCCCCCCCCCCCCCCCCCCACACACACACACACACAATAAAACCAAAATACCCTACCTACCATACTCACCCTAATATTAGTGAAGGGGGGCAATAAACCTAATAACTGTAAAATAAAAAATACTTAAAATTGGATGTCTTTTTTTTTTCTTCTTCCATCTTCTTTTCTTCAGCCCCATAGAAGTCCAAATAAAAATTACTAAAGTCGCTTTGCAATAGATGGGGGCTTGAGGGGAGGGTGGATGGAGACTCCTTTTTATTTAGAGCCCCCACCCATAATAGGTCAACTTCCCCCAATAGGGGAGAGGCTTATTTTAAGGGTCTGCAGGGGGCCCACCTTCTTTACTTATTTTTTTTTTTTAGGTGCCATGGGGGACCTGTGCCAGGAGGTTCAATAATCTAAAACTGCAGGCAAAAACTCTAAACATTATACTGTTTGCTGTATAACAGCTACAATTATTAGAATAAGACATAGTGATTTCCAAAATTAGGACAATTATTTAGTGTAACTTACTTTAACCACACAAGTTATGTAGGAGGGTTTGGAAATAAGATACTGAAACATTTTCGTCAACGTGTATATTTAAAAAAAAAATAAAAAATATTCATAGGTACATTTTTCGAAATATATTATAGTTTAATTCCACTATGTCAGTGAATTTATATCAATGGGCCTCCAGTTTTTTTTTTTTTTGTAATTATTTATTTTGGCAGTCAACATGATATAGACATTGCGTGTGGTACATTCGATAAGGCATATCATTACATTTAACCATTCGCTTGCATTTGGTAAGTTATCGATGTTGCCTGCAGTTTTTATTATCAATAGTGATGTGGCTTGATACCGCCATAATCCTGCCTCGAGCGGTGGGTGTAAGTGTTAAGGTCATGTATGGCTGTGCGTTAGCAGAGAATGAGACGTATTGTGGTGTATGTCAAGAGCGGACAGGATGGGCCTCCAGTTTTATTAAAAACCAAAACATTAAAATGCCTTTGTTACCTTTATACCAGTCATTAAGTTTGATATTTATATAATTTAGCTTAGTTTGCCATAAGTCGAAGAAAATAGCTTCTTATCATTTTGATACCATATTTCCCATGTACCTGTTTTCAGAATAAAAAAATGATATACAAAATGTGAACTAACTGATTATCTTTTGGACTGACTTGTTTAGATGCCGAGGCCTTGTTTAAACATGATCTTGGAGCTCTAAATATGGCTGCGTTGCTGAGGAGGCAGGAGAGAGCCGGTTTACTTAGTAATCTTGGACCATGTTGTAAAGCTCTCTGCTCTCGAAGAGACTTTGCTATTCGCAAACAGCTTGTTCAGAATGATAAAGTAAGTGTTAGTGTATCATGTTGTCAAGTGATGTTGCATTCCTGGATTGTGCAATATTCACTATATAACCAGACCAAATTTGTCAAACCCATTTTGCAGAATGTAGATAAATCTGCAGTGCTGATTTATTAACACGTTGGTTTTGGTTTCTGTTTCTCCTCTCCGTCCAGGGCACTGTGAAACAGACTTACTCAAATCCTCCAGTAATGGACAGCGATCTGCTAAGGTTAAGCCTGCGTTTATTCAAACGGAAAGCGCCAACCCAAGAGAAGACTGATGATAGGAAACTCCCTGCTGTAAATAAGCGGCCTGAAACGTGCATTTCTTAAATGACTGCAAACTCACTCTGAAGTGTTGTGTTGCTGTAAAAACAGTTTTTTTCGCCAGTCTTGTGTTGTTCATGACACCTTAATGTAATGTTATGACTATAAACCTTTGTTTTAAAATGTGTTCTTGATAATTCTCAATGTATAAAGTTCTAGAAATATTTTTTTCTGAAGAAGTTTTCAATATTTTGGTTTTTAAGTTAACTAGCTGTAGAACCAGTTGTACACATTTTAGTCTAAATGTTTAATCATTATTTTGAAATACCCATTTCTTACCACCCAATACACCTAATTTTACCCTACAATTCACACATTAAAAATCTATATTTTTATGCCATTTTATGCTGATGTAAATTGCATTCGTAAAGCAAAAAAAACAGTCGAATTTAACACAATATAGTTTGAGACATCCACACATTGAGATTGGAAGCCTTCATGTGAAACTGCATTCATTTTTAAACATTGAAAGAACAATATAGTCACAGGAATACAAACATGTTTTCCTGTCACTATAGTTCTAAAAACAAACTTGATGATCTCAGCCAATCCAATGCTTTCCCATAGGCGCTGCACCAATCAGCATCTCCTTATAGAGATTCAATGTATCAACACGTGCTGAGCGTGGAGACAGTGAACGTTGGTGCTCTCTGAGTCATGGCCACTAGAGGGGTTACTCTGAAAAGACAGTGTTTGCATTGAACATCCTACAGGGAAAGGCTGTAGACACCAGAACAACTACATGAAGCTGTAGTTGTTTTAGTTATTTTGAAATGCCTTAATTTTTTGTGGCTTTACCAAGTTTGTTCAAACTTGGCCTGATGGCTGAATCTGTACTGCATTGCCCCTTACTCTATGCCAGCCAGAGCCACATTTTCACACCCCTGTAGAGTTTTGCTGGTGTCCATTTGAATTGCATTAGTATTGAGAACTCTATGTATATCGGCTTAACTAACGTTACTTCTGCATTGTATACTGCAAATTTGTGAATTCACTTTTGTGTGACATGCACTTGTACGAGATTCCATTTTCGCTCCAGCCATGACAAAGCAGAGAAAAGGCTTTAGATTTTCAGAAAGGTATGGGTTGGATTTTCAGAAAGGTATGCAATGCTATTAAAGTGCCTATGATAGAAGGTCCATCTATAACCTGCTAAAAGGGAAACACATGTTATGCTAACAGATGAATTCGGTTTCACTTGCGTCCTCTCAAATACTGAGCATGTAAGTGAAGAAAAGGATGGGGAATGGAAACATAGAAGGGTTAAAGGTACAAACATCTAAATAAATGATAGTGGGTTATCACGGCTATGATGGTGTTGGTGGGCGAGTGTGTGGGCTTATGGCTGTTACCTGAATGGGAACCAACTGGCTCCAGAACTTACCTGCCAAACTGCTTCAGTATATGCCAAAAATAAAGTCTGCTGAAAGGTCCAAATGGCTGCTTTCCAACTATGAAATGAATATCTGCTTCAGTGTAGTGGGTTGTAATCATCTGAAGTGGTGCTATCACCCAGAGGATCAGCATGCTGAATCATGGAACTGACCAGTTTTATTGGTAAGGAGTCTGGACCAGAGAAATAAAGTTGAAAATTAATCACAGTAAGGGTTTGAAAGGTAACTTATGTGACCGTTCCCCCAACATCATTACAGCACCACTTCTAACTAGCGTTAGAGATGCATGTAATTTCTTGGTGGCTTGTGAGGACATGTACTGTCCTGGTCTGCAGAGGGTGAACTAGAAAAACCTAACAATGCTCAACATGCATTTGCCTACAACTTAAAAAAAAAAAATATATATATATTTTTAAAACTCCCTAACCAAGACCTACAATCTTTATGAATGCAAGTGATATGTGTTATTGACAAATATTAGTTAATTATTTGTAGAATAACGAAGGGGCTGCTCTCTAACACTTTGATCCAGGAAGTGGACATATTCCATAATCATCACTAGCAGTATATCTTAACAAGTGTGCTTCATTTGTCATAACCTAACCTTTGTTATGTTGGTTACTGTGTGTTTATACACATCTATTAAACAATGCAAACAAAGTACCAGTTATAGTGTTATCTGAGTTAGTGCAGTTTTAAACAGTACTGCAGTGTGTTATTTGTAACATAAAACGATGTAGTGAGACATTATAGCATATAGTGCTTATAAAGCAAGATACGGTGTTTCTGTATTTAAAAAAAAAAAAAAAAAAGTACTAAAAAGTAAAAAGGTCCTTAGGTACTGTTTGTCAAGTGTGTAAAACAAATTGCTTAACAGAAAAGTGTGTTAGTAGTTGCGCTACTTGCTAAAAATGACTTGATAATAGCATAATCTACAATCCAAAAATAAGGTGCGCTATACCTTTAAAACACTTAATATGTGTACAATATAAGATATTATTTTATATAATATATCAATATTATAAAGTGCATGTGCAACATGCGAGAATATAAATCCAAAAGAGGAGATACACACTCTCACCATTGTGAGTGTTACTCTTCCTTATTTTACTTTATATGTTTAAATTACATACTACCCTATGTTTTTCTCTTGTGTTTGCTTTATATATCACCCCGAGGGGTAAACAGCGCCATTTATTGCGAGTTCCAGCCACTATCTGTAAGTGTGTATCTCCTCTTTTGGATTTATATTCTCACGTGTTGCACATTGCACATGCATTTTATAATATTGATATATTATATAAAATAATATCTTATATTTTACACATATTAAGTGTTTTAAAGGTATAGCGCACCTTATTTTTGGATTGTATATTTAGTGGTGTTTTGAGCTATTTCTCACTTTAAGGTGCAGCTTTATAGCTATAAATACTGCTTCACTTGTCAAAAGAAAAATATTTTTACGTTTATTATCACTATAATCACATCGCGTCTTTTTTTGCTTGTATATAATTTTTTATAATAGCATAATCTGGCTATAAAAAAAATTAAAATAAACAAAAAAGGTTTGTGAATATTTATGAGGGCTGTAATAAATATTTAAAGCCCAATATTCTGACTACCTAACATAAGTATATATTTTTTAATATTCAATTTTGTTGTTGAAATTCACTGAGGGAATTCATACTCTTTCTTAAGCTCATGCATATGTATTAACACAGAGCTCTGGTATTTGCACATACTAAATATATTTCTTTGTAATCATTGTAATGAGAAGTGGTGCCTAAGACTCCAGGTGATCTAGATTCTTCGTATCAATGTGAACTACGAGCCGTGGAGAATTAGTCCCCATGAGACTAAAATGACAGCCATCATTAGATTTTGTGAAATTCTTGAAGTTGGAAATGTCATTTTCTCATTCCTCCCACCGGGAAAATCCTTACTAAAACCCTACCATGTAACAGTCAGAAAGGAAATCATATACAAATAAAGTTATATAATTGTAATTGAATTCCAGTACACTTCATCTCAAAAAAGTGGCCTGGGTGCAGTGGTCCTGTCAGTTTAACCCAGTCATTCACTTATCAGTCCTCCCCATTCAGCAACAGTACAGGTTTTCACAGTAGCTCCATTTAAAAAAAAAAAAAAGAAGCAAAATACATACATTCTGGATTGATGAGGACTGGTTTGGGGACCACTGGTTTAACTCTTCAAGGTAAACATTGCTGTTTTTCAGATATTTACCTTGAAGGGTTAAGCACACCGTCAGTTGGTCTTGTTGCGGCTTGATCCCACCCGCTCTGACGATCAGCCAATCCAACCCTTTCCCATATGAATATATTTGGGAGGCTATTGCTCATTTGCCGCAAAATGCCACTCATATAGATGCATTGCATCCATGGAGACGCTACAGGAAGCACCTCTAGTGGACGTTACGTCTAGTGGAGTGTTACTGGGCAGCATTATAGACACTGCCTTTCCTCTGAAACATTAACCCCTTAAGGACCAAACTTCTGGAATAAAGGGGAATCATGACATGTCCCACATGTCATGTGTCCTTAAGGGGTTAAGCTGTATTTCTGTTTACTATAGTGTCCCTTTAATGTGTTTTATGGATAGTGCATTAAAAAAATAAAATATATTGGGGTGCAGAGCTTGACCTTCGAGCTGTTCGGATGGGTGCAGCAAGTGCTTCCATCCAAATAGTTAAGAATGGGGTGATACTAGTGGGTCTTAGGCTTCTTCTTTATATTTATAAATCAGAGGATTTATCCCGGTCCCCATTGGCATGCTACCAATTGCCTGTTAAGTGAAGGTTTCAGCCGTTACCAGATGATGTTCACTGACTTAAAATGAGGACACACTCCTTCCAAGCATGCCGGAACTGAGCTTCTCCCTACAAGCTTATTGCAGATCCACACAATTCTGTCTGCAGCGACTGGAGGTCATATTTCAACACTTCTGGGCATAGCTACAAAAGCGTGCAGGGACTACCTGAAACAAGCTTCAATGAGGAGCCGAGGGCAGCAAACTTGCCTTCAAATAGTAAGCCTGTGCAGACATCTACCCGGCTACCTCACATCAGTCTCAGACAAGAATCGGAGGAAACCTAGTCACTGGTGCGGAGGGACAACTGCCAAATGCAGGAGTCTATCCCCAGAGCTCAAGCTAGCCCAGAAGGGAATGGGCTTAGAAGCCGAGAAACTGTGAAGTATAAGGTATAAGCGGGCCTTGGATTGGTGTAGTCAGGGGTCAAGTCCTGGGGAATAAAGTGTGGGAACTCACTCGAGTTCCACCCTCACCCCACCACCAGAAAAAAACAAAACTTGCATGCATATATAAACACGTACACACACTCACAGACACACACACAGACTCACAGACACACAGGTACACACACACACATACACTCAGACACACAGGTACACACACACACATACACTCAGACACACACACGCACTCCCAGACACACACGCACACACTCCCAGACACATACACACACACTCCCAGACACATACACTCCCAGACACATACACACACACACACCCAGACACATACACACTCCCAGACACATACACACACACACTCCCAGACACATACACACACACACACACTCCCAGACACATACACACACACACACACACACTCCCAGACACACAAACTCCCAGACACATACACACTCCCAGACATACACACACACACACCCAGACACACACACACACACACACACCCAGACACACACACACACACTCACAGACACACACACACACAAACATACACACATACACTCACAGACACATACACACACAGACACATACACACTCCCAGACATACACAAACACACACACCAAGACACACACTCACACACACACACACTCTCATACACTCCCAGACACATACACACACACACACTCACAGACACATACACACTCACAGACACACACACTCCCAGACACACTCCCAGGCACACACACATACACTCACAGACACACACACATACACACACACTCCCAGACACACATACACACTCCCAGACACACACACACACTCACAGACACAAACACACACTCACAGACACAAACACACACTCACAGACACACACACATACACTCACACATACACTCACAGACAAACACAAAAATTATTTGTATTTTTTTTTTTTTTAATTTTAAAATGTCCACCCAGCCTCCCTACCTGGAGAGCTGGCGTGGACCTGTCCCTGGGGTCCAGTGGGGCTTCAGTGCGGCCGGCTCTTGTCTCTCTCTCTCAGACGCAGCGAGGGAGTTGTGTCCGCTCTGCTCCCTCTCGCCGCGCGGGCTGTCTGCTGATGCCGGGAGCCGGAAATGACGTCATATTCCGGCTCCCTGCATCAGCAAACGGCGCGGCGAGAGGGAGCAGAGAGGACACAGCTCCCTCGCCGCGTCTGACAGAGAGAGACAAGAGCCGGCCGGGGAGGTCCATCAGGTGGCCATTAGGCCACCTCTTGGGCCCCCCATGACAGGGGGGACATTTGGGGGCGGCAAATGCGAGGACCTGCAGGACCATAAACGGGAACGGCGTTCCTGCACTAAAAAAAGTGCAGGAACGCCGTTCCCACGCGTTCCTGCAGGACTCGAGCCCTGGGTGTAGTACTCACTTTTGGAACCAACTGAAGAACATTTATAAGAATTCTCAGAGGTTTACTCAATCTTGCTGCCTGTGGGGGGTATGAGGTTATATGTTGAGAGCGGATACCATTTTGAGCTATATCTTTTTCCAGTCTCGCAAACTGTTAATCTACGTGTTGCATATATATGATTATATTTTCTGCAGTGCAGCAATCTTCAGATAGGCCCAGTTCCAGTGGTTTAATCTTATGTTTATTTCTCTAGCATGCTATACATTTTTCTTTTAGTGATACTTTTTACCTACTACCAACCAATACCATGCTTTATGTGCTCCTAAAAATGTTGTGCAGTTTATTCAATTATATTCTAATGCACAACAAAAATAAAGAATTATATATATATATATATAACTATACAGATATATATATATATATATATATATATAAATATATATTGAAATTCTAAAATATAGAAATTATACAGGATTTGAAGTTCCTGTATTTGCCTTAATTGTACATGCTTTGCAGCACCTGAAGCGAGCTTGCAGCAAACCATACAGTAACTGCTGCTCAAGGGACACTGTAGGCACTAAAAGCATTTCATCTTATTAATGCCTCGATTTAATGTTTTGGGATAAACTTTGAAAAAAAATTTTTCAGAATAATAAAATCTATATATTAAAAAAAAAAACTTGCTCATATTTTTCATTCTCAGGTCCTTTACCATAGGCATTAAAAAATAAATCTGAGTCTGAGGGTTCTGCGCAGTAACTTACTGCGGGATGTTCTTGAGGGGAGACTGGCAGAGGTATTTTTCTTTTTTTTCATCTCTCCTTCAGGGACATTATAGAACACCCCTGAAGGTGTTTGTCTTAGGAGCTACAGGGATTGTACTTTGGATCCACATTTCTCCGTTTATATGCTGTCCTCTCAAGCATTCTTTAATGAGGCATGATTTCTTGCTACATATTACTAGGGACAGCATAGAACACATTTGAAGGTGTTTCATTTAGGAGCAATAGGGCAGATTCATTGAATATACACATCCCTTTTGTAATCCTCTGGCTGCTTGTCTTATGGCTATTAGCTCTACCTCATTGTTTGAGGCTAGTAACTTTATCAATAACCTCATTGCTCTCTCTCCCCCTATTGATACTTGGTATATTTATCCATATTCATTTTTTCCTTTGTATTTCCATTTATAGTGCCTTTCTTTATCTGTATTATAATAAAGTATTTTTAATTTAATTTTACTTTTTTGGCACTTTTTGGAACTAGTATGCTATATATTATTTGGATAGCATCCTCTACCAGTACTCAGTGCTGATTCTCTGAGTCATAATATGTATTAAGCACTTCCTATACTTTGATTAAAAACCAGTTCTGAGTCTCATCTTTTTCGTCTTTTTTTCTACTTTCTAATAGTGTAACCACTCTTCTTTCAACTTTGAACTTGCAAATTATGCTTTCAACTGTGTCTCTAGGAACATTCAGTGCCTTCATTATCTTTGTATATCCTGTTCCTTGTTTGTGAAGAACAATAATTTCTCATGATTTTCCTTTAACTTTGCTGACCATTCTTTTGACTTTGCCATATTTCAAACATGCAGTCAAATGTGACACACAACAACCCCCTAGCCAGTGAAGGTATTTCAAGTGTTCCACTAATGAAGCCCTTGATTAGTTGCATCTGGTGTGCCTGAGACAACACCGGTTTTGCAAATTTGTGCTGTTGTGAGGAATTCTATTCAGGGGGTTGAATAATTTTGAGACTAGAGAAGTCATTATAAGTTGCATTTTCAGTTAGTCAGGGAAACCACTTGAAGCATTCGTTGTGTTGAGCTTCTTTTGGATCAACAGCAAAAATCAAATGTGAGGAAGGCTGAACTTGATGGACACAAGTCTCTTTTCAGCTATGTAACTATTTCAATTGGTGTGTTTGAGTTGTTCATTGCAAACAGCTGAAAGGCTGTACATTTTGACAATAAACCAGATTTTCAATGGGGGTTGAATACTTTTAATTACAACTATATATGTACATGCCTTCCTGATCACCTGCTATGGGAATGATGCCCAGTATTCCAAGGGAGCAACAGATCACAAAAAAAAAATCATACAGAATCTGGTCCAGGCAACTCTATTTCAGCCACTACCATATTGTGCGAGAACTTCTCCCCAAATAATTGTTTTTATTTTAAAGGATATTTCCTGATGGAAAATAAATAGTTTTACCTAAGCCATGCTTAGTGAATATTCTCCTAGACATACAGAGCTATATATATATATATATACATATATATTAACCTATGGATGTATTGCAAAATGAAACGTGGATTTAATAACAGATATTATCCCATAACCCACAGATATCTGGACAAGATGGCTCTGTTGGTGTGAGATTGCAAGGGATAACAAGGTGAATATCTAATAAAGGTCCCACCGGTATAACTAGTATACCTGGATATACCTTGTCTAGAACTCTCACCTGTGGTGCCAGAAGAGGGAGATTGTCATAGATAGAAGTAAATAAAGGGTTAAAACATTTGCCCTAGTTAGGTCCTTCTACATCTGCAGGGGTTAAAAGCTAAATTCTTTCCGTCAGCAGTTTCTGCAGCTGTTTCTTCTTTTTCTCATGAAATGTTACTTTCGTTAAACTTGGCATTCTAGATAAGACTTTCTCAAATAATTGATCCATGGCTGCATAAGGCTTTATGAGACCCTGTGGTGAATTTTCAGCAGCCTAAAAATTCCATACACACCAAAAGCACTTCAGCTTGCGGAAGTGTTCTATGCGTATGGAGTCTGTCATTTTCTTCACAGTTTATAAAAGAACAAATTTCAATAGAAATCATTACTTTTATAATTGGGGACAAAAACACCTCCCTTTGGGTCCTGAAAATATATAAATCATAAATCAGGACCACAAATTCACTCCTAGCTTTCTGCCCCACATGGATTCTTTTGCCTACGGGCATGAAGGAGGAGGTTTTCATGGTGGACATATCTATACTGGTTGCTTGACTGTTTGCTATACATGGGTAAAAAACTAAATATCACATGATACAAACTGACTATCTTTCTGTAAATTGAAGAATACACAATTATACAACATATTTAGAAATATAAATTCAAACATGTGATATGAAAAGAGGAATAAAAAAAACATAAATACACGCACACACACCTTCTCTCTCTCTCTCTCTCTCTCTCTCTCTCTCTTTATTTTATTATTAAAAGAAGCAGTCTCTTTGCCAGTTGATTTAGAAGCAAATAGCTTGTAAATGAGTGATTTGTAAATAATTACTACAGGGCAGTAGAGTCCTATATTTGGGATTGAAGACAGAGATCATTTATGAGTATTCATATGCTGTTCTTCCAGTCTAATGCTCCTCGATAAAAGACCTGTGAATAGTGGGAATACATAATTCGATTTAAGCACTGCCGATCTGGTAAATCTAATATGTAGCAAAAGCTATACGCCTTGTCTGACACGCGATGATTGAAATTGGATTTCTACATTAGCCTTCAACAGACTGTTCATAACATTTTAATAGCAAGAAATATATTTCTTAAACCATAGAGGAAAAAAAAGCCTTGACATATGCGTTACTTTTTCCACTGCCATGTAGATAACCTTTTTCTGACTTTTCTGTCAATCAGAGGGTTTAAATCACACCTCCTAGTATACAGTAGGGCAGTATTACTAGTTATTTTACAAACTGTCAGACGTTCCTATTAAACATTCCATATACATTGTTTATTACTTAAATTGTTAAACTTTTGTTTTTTCATGTGATCTTCTGCTTTTCTTTTAATTATATAAAAGATTTAGTAAAATGACATCACTATCCAGTTCTGACAAGGAAAATCCAGGACAAACATTGCAAATGAAGATAAATTGAAATATTGTTATTTTTTTTCTTTTCTCTGTATGTTTTCTCTCTGCTGACTGACAGGTGCAAAGGACAGAGCTTATAACAATGACTGACAGGGAACTAAGACAGAGGCGCCCAGTTGCAGGATAAGGAGGTGTTGATTGCTACCTTTTTTAACTTTTCAGACCTCACAAATATATATTTGTTAAAAATAGGGGATAAATAATCATAATATTACAGGACCACTATAGTGCCAGGAAATCATACTCGTTTTCCTGGCACTATAGTGCCCTGAGGGTGCCCCCACCCTCAGGGTCCCCCTCCCGCCGGGCTCTAGGTGGTGGAAGGGGTTAAACTTACCTCTTTCTCCAGCGCCGGGTGGGGGACTCTCCTCCTCCTCCTCGGCTGAATGCGCATGCGCGGCAGTGGACGCTGGCGTTTTCTCACTGTAAAAATCACAGTGAGAAGCGTGGAAGCCCTCTAGCGGCTGTCAATGAGACAGCCACTAGAGGCTGGATTAACCCTATTATAAACATAGCAGTTTATAGAAAAAAGGGTTAATCCTAGCTGGACCTGGCACCCAGACCACTTCATTAAGCTGAAGTGGTCTGGGTGCCTATAGTGGTCCTTTAAAAATCACAGGAAGTGACAGATCAGCTTTCAACATGTAGTTACTGATAATATTTTATTGTTAATGCAGTAAGAAAGTATTGCCATTAAACATGATATTTTTTCTATATTTATCTGAAAGTTTTCCAGACGTCCACGATACAAAAGCACTTATAATGTTCGTTTTCAGCACTTATAATGTTCGTTTTGGAGCTTACGTTGGCTGGTGGGGAGAGAGAAATACCAGAGCCTTGACCAATGTCCTCAACAGTGTAGTTAGTTTGCTTGATAGCAGAGCTGCAGGAACTTTTACCAGGAGCATACAATACTGTCCCAGTTCATCAATGTCTGAGTGAGAGGCTAGACAGAAAGTAGAAGGGATCACTTCCAATCTGTCCATTATCAGCATCTCATACAGTTAATGCTTTGCACGAGGAGTAGAGACAGCATTGAGTGATGCACCCTGTATTACAGCTCCTGCAGCTCAATAGTCGATCATAGGAGGGTGAGTATGATTAAGAGAGTAAAATGGCTGAGTAAAATCCACATGCCATCCCCTTTCCCCTAACCCTAAATCGAACCCCTCCTAAAACCTAAACCTAGCCTTTCCTTACTCTCAAACTTGATCTCTCAAAGCCTAAACCTCCGTAGGCTAAAAACCATTTACCTTAAGCCTAAGTTTAACTCCTATTTAACAACTCATGTACTCTATTATTAAATTGAATCCAACTCTAACCTTAAACCCAATAATCCTAAATACCCCTTAAACCACAATTTCAACCACTCTAAAACTTTAAATCCTAATAACACTAAATGCCTTTTGTTTGACAATCTTTATTTTCAAGATTCAATCAATAATGACAGAGAGAAAATACAGTACACATGTAAAATCACGACTCGTACAAATGACAGGTCCGATGCTTTGATATTTAGTGAAACAGGGAACTCATGAATAAAAAAGGTTAAATGTCAAATAAGCCGCAAAAATCATACGGTTACAGCTCTGATTTTCCGCTTGACATTAGTCCATAAAATAGGCAGCATATCAACTCTATAGTATGAGACTAGTAAAAAGATGTGATGAAAAGTAAGCAAAAATATAGAAAATTCAATAAGAGAAGCAAAAAGGCACGGACAGCCGAACAAAGGGAATAAAATTCTCTATCCCGCTACATTTTTAAATATTGTTCACTTGCATTTTTACTGTACTACTTCACCAGAAGCTGCTTGCTTTTGTTTTGTGTTTCTTTTTGAGTATATGTGGAGTAAGATAGAAAAACACTAGAACACATCCAGAGTCTGTCGTTACCTTGCTCTAATCCATCTGAGTGTATAATATATATTAATACACACACCTGAACACCTAATATTCTACAACATACGTTTTTTTAATTTTTTTATTTAGCAAATTGCTGTACAATTATCCTATAAGTCAGGGGTCCTCAAACTCCGGCCCCCCAGATGTTGCTGAACTACAACTCCCATGATTCTTTGAATTACATAGATAGCCAGAGAATCATGGGAGTCGTAGTTCAGCAACATGTGGGGGGCCGGAGTTTGAGGACCCCTGCTAGAAGTTATAAGTTGTTTTGAAAGTGCTCCACTATTTGCACTGGTGGTAGTTTTAACCACTCAGTTCACTTGTTTACAGTGGTGTATCCCGGTTTTGTGCTGCCCTAGGCAGGACAAAACTCAGGCGCCCCCCTCCCGCCCACGCCACCCCCACCCAACCCTCCCCCCCCCGCCCGCGCCACCCCCACCCAACCCTTCCCCCATCCCGCCTTCTAAATACACACACACACATTCACTGACAAATACGCATACACTAGGTAACAGAAACACACACACACACTAACACACACACTCACTAGCAGATACACACACACTCACACTAACAGACACACACACAGTCTAACAGACAAACACACTAACATACACACACACACACTTACAGACACACACACACACTAACACACACACTGACACACACACACACACACACACTGACACACACACACACTAACAGACACACACACACACACACACAGACCCACACACTAACAGACACACACAGACACACTAACAGACACACACAGACATACACACACACTAACAGACATACACACACACACACTAACAGACACACACACACTTACAGACATACACACACACTAACAAACACACACACAGACACACTAACAGACATACACAGACATACAAACACACTCACTCACATATTTAATACATTTTTTATTTTTTTTAAATTTAACCCCCCCAGCCTCCTTACCTTTGGGAATGCTGGGGGGGTATCTGTCTCCCTGGTGGTCCAGTGGCTGCTGGGCAGTGCGGGTGGGTGGGCGGGCGGCGAGGGAGCACTTCCTCTGAGCTGTCTGCTCAGCTCCCTCGCGCGCCGCAGAGTGATGCTGGGAGGCGGAGCCGGAATATGACGTCATATTCCGGCTCCCAGCCTCACTCTGCGGCGCGCGAGGGAGCTGAGCAGACAGCTCAGAGGAAGTGCTCCCTCGCCGCCCGCCCACCCACCCGCACTGCCCAGCAGCCCGCCGGCCGCCCAGCATGCCTTGTTAGCCGCAAGGCTAACAAGACATTTGCCTTGGGCATTTGGGGGCGGCTTTTTTTGCCGCCCCCTGAAAAATGCCGCCCAAGGCAAATGCCTTGTTTGCCTCGCGGCTAATACGCCCCTGCTTGTTTATGACTCATTGTGATCAATTTCTCTGGTTTTTAAACTCATCACTTGCACAGAGCCCAGCATGGAACAATTCCATAACAAATAAAAATGTTTTTGGATAGCATTTTGTGCACTGCAAGTTTGTAGTGCATGATTTATCATCGCTAGTGTATCTAAAGATGCACTCCCGCTGTGCTGGCTTGAAATAGTTTCCTGTTGTCCCCACGTGCAGGACAGAAATAAGTCAAGATGACAGGATAGAACCCTGAAATTGAGACAGTCTCACACAAATCAGTAGAGTTGGGAGAATCATGTCATGTATAAAAACACAGCTGTCAGCACAACAGCAATAGTGTTCTCAAACTGATCAGCATTATATTGTTACATAGTTACATAGACTGAAAAGAGACTTGCGTCCATCAAGTTCAGCCTTCCTCACATTAGTTTTTTGCTGTTGATCCAAAAGAAGGAAAAAAAAAACAGTTTGAAGCACTTCCAATTTTGCAACAAGCTAGGAAAAAAAATCCTTCTTGACCCCAGAATGGCAGTCAGATTTATCCTTGGATCATCAGTTATTACCCTACATTGAAAAATTATATAATTGAATATTCTGTTTTTGCAAGTATGTATCTAGTTGCTGTTTTAACATCTTTATGGACTCTGATAAAACCACTTCTACAGGCAGAGAATTCCACATCCCCATTGTTCTTATAGTAAAAAAACATTTCCTTTGCCTTAGATGAAATCTTCTTTCTTTCAGTCTAAACGCATGGCCTCGTGTCCTATGTAAAGTCCGGTTTGTGAATAGATTTCCACACAATGGTTTGTATTGGCCCCGAATATATTTGTATAATGTTATCATCTCCCCTCTCAGGCGACGTTTTTCTAAACTAAAGAGGTTTAAAATTAACCTTTCTTCATAGCTGATATGTTCCATTCCTTTTATTAATTTTGTTGCCCGCCTCTGCACTTTTTCTAGTGCCATAATATCATTCTTTAGAACAGGTTATGGGAAGAGTACAACAACGCTCGGTTTCACAGACAGAAATAAGTATTGGTTTGTATGCACCTGTTTGGCTACTCTGGCCTTAAATCTGAAATTCACTTTGAATTCCAGGCAGTACTTGCTTTAGTAATTTGTGGAGTTTCTTATGCAAAACCAAGAACTGAATGATATTGCTATAGACACTCCAGAGCAACGAGAAACGATGTTATGTTAGAGAAAGGGATGGGAAAGTGAGAGAATCTGCAGAGGACATAGTACATAAGCAGACATTGAGCCAGGTATCTGTTTTTTGCATAAAGAGTTAGTTGGCACAGGAGAAAATGTTTGACTAATTGGGGATATTTTAATATGATTAATAGAAACACAATCTCTTATGAAGAAGACCTTTTTGTAGTAGTGGGGGAAGAGTAATCAAAGGGTTAAAAAAAAACCAAAAAACGATACCGCACCGAGTTATCTCCAATGTCATCGCATGGGGAAACCTAATGCACATGCGTGGGGAATGCCAAGCGCACATTACACCTTTCCCATATGAAAGCATTGAGTCAATAGGTATTTGCAAGATGCATGATGTCCTCATGCACAGTGTGAGGACGTCCAGCGTAGTTTCACACAGTTTAACTCTGTGAAACAGCAGGAAATACCTCTAGTGGTTTTCAGATAGACAACCACTAGAGGCAGTCTAAACACTGCAATCAAAACATTGCAGGATTTCTAAGACTGCAATGTTTCCAACTGAAGTTTTATGGGGACAGAGACACTCCATCCAGAACACTTCAATGAGATTACGTGGTCTGTGTGTCTATATTGTCTAATCACCTGCAACTGTCAAAAAATTACCTACTAAGCCCTCAATTAATACTTTTCTAATAACCTACTTCGTACCCCTACTTTTACCCTTCGTGTCACTATACCCCACTCCCACTAATGTAAGCTCATTGAGCAGGGCCCTCCACCTCTCTCTTCCTGTACGTCCAGTTGTCTGGTAACAATTACATGTATGTTATTCCACTCATTGTACAGCGCTACGGAATCTGATGGCGCCATATAAATAATAAAATAATAATAATAAAATAATAATCACCTCTGAGCATATTGAGTCAATGCTAATCTGTAAATTACATTTGTTACAGTATTAAGCATAAATGCCCTTTCTTGAAAAAAGGACCAATATCCCGTTGATTTTCAGGTTTTAGTGAAGAGAAGTATGTCTCAAATTAGACATACGCTACCGCAGCATTTGCTGCATGATTTCTCCTAAATTCTCTGTATTTATTTTTAACCTTTCCAAGTCATTTAACTATAAATCACAAGACATCTGGCATGAGACCGCGGGGCACCTACATACAATATAATGATTTTCTAGTAATACATTTTTATTTACTTTTCTGGGAATGTGACAAATGATACACACATATATATAATACAGATATAAATAACTGTGTATAAAGAGAATACTGACATGTCTCCGCTGCTAGCAAGTGTATTGATATCAAGACTCAGTGTGAATTTTAACTGTGACTCTGTGTTGATTATATCCATTATGTCAAATAAATCCTCTCTAACACAAGGCACAATTTGGGCAATGGGAAGAAGTTAAAAGGTACATGTTAGCCGTGATCTGACTGAGGTTTCAGCGCTTTGCTATTTGTAAATAGAGAACCAGATTCTTTTATAAGAGGTAGTTCTTAGTAATTAGATGCCAACATGAGAACTGCTATTCGATTACCAGAATTAAAGGGTCATTCTAAACACCAAATAGATCATGCCCCTGCAGTATCACTAGGCATTATCTTAAAGTTAAGGGGACACTATATTCACCAAAACAATATTAGCTTAATGAAGCAGTTTTGTCGTATAAATCATGCATCTGTAGTCTCACTGCGCAATTCTCTGCCATTTAGAAGTGAAATCACTTTTGTTTCTGCTTATACAGATCTAGCCACACCTTCCCTTGCTGTGACTGACACAGCCTGCATGAAAAGAAAATAGTTTACTTTCAATCAGATGTAACTTACTTTGGATTTTTTTTTAACTCATGCTCTGTAAATTGAGCTTTAATCACACACAGGATTCTCTTGCAAGATCTAGCAAGCTATTGACAGTGCAGGAGCTAACAAATTCTCAATTAAACAGACTGTGCAATAAAGGAAGTATAAACATTAAATCTTTCTTTACAGAAAGTGTTTAGGAAGGCTGTGTAAGTTAAATGCAGGGAGGTGTGACTAGGGCTGCATAAACAAAGTAATTTAACTCCTAACTGGCTGAGAATTAAACAATGAGGCTGACGTGGCATGATCTATACAGCAAAACTGCTTCATTAAAGGGAAACTCCAGTGCCAGGAAAACGATCCGTTTTCCTGGCACTGGAGGGTCCCTCTCCCTCCCACCCCCAATCCCCAGTTGCTGAAGGGGTGAAAACCCCTTCAGTGACTTACCAGGGGCAGCGACAGGTCCCACGTCGCTGCTTCCTCCTCCCCCGCCGCTCCTCCTTCTGCTTACGTCGGCCGGTGGGCGAGACTGATCTCGCCCGCCGGCCGAGGAGACCTAATGCGCATGCGCAGCAATGCCGCGCATGCGCATTAGCGCACCCCATAGGAAAGCATTGAAAATGAATTTCAATGCTTCCCTATGGGGAATAGAGCGACGCTGGAGGTCCTCACACAGCGTGAGGACGTCCAGCGACGCTCTAGCACAGAAAACCTGTGCTATGAAGCAGGAAGTGTCCTCTAGTGGCTGTCTAATAGCCAGCCACTAGGGGAGGACTTAACCCTGCAAGGTAATTATTGCAGTTTAAAAAAACTGCAATAATTACACTTACAGGGTTAAGGGTAGTGGGAGTTGGCACCCAGACCACTCCAATGAGCCGAAGTGGTCTGGGTGCCTGGAGTGTCCCTTTAAGCTAAAGTTGCTTTGTTGACTATAGTGTCCCTTTAAACCACTTTATTCCCACAGTTCTATTCACAACTTGCCTACCTATAACTCTCACAGCCTCCCTTCTGACTTCCTGAAAAATACATGTTTATGTTTGGAACTTATCTTACGTATGCAGAGATATTTCTGTCTCCTGCTTTTTAATTGCCTGTTACGGCAAAGCAGTTTTAAATACGTGGAAGCTGAGTGTTTCTACTATAGAAATCCTTAATCTCTGCTCTGCTAAAGAGTAAGAAGAAATTGACTATTTTGTCACCATTGTTTAACAATAAATAAAAACAATTAAAAATGTACGAGGCTCTTCTAGATCCCATATAACAACAAGGAAGGGTTCTCCAAAGCCTCCTTGTGTGTGTATCTGGTATATTCCATGCAGCATTTCCATCAAAAATATATTGTTTATTCATTTGGATTTAGTATTTAATTTTCTAACTATTATGGTTAGACTGCTCACACCTGAAAATCTATTTTATCATATTTATATATAAATGAATCGAAAATACAATAAATGTGACAAAAATATGTTTAAAAAAAAAAAAAAAAAAAAAAGCGTATTGTCCACTAAGGAAACTGAAATTTAACTCCCTCTTAATCAAGTAATAAACCTGAAAAAATACTCAGTAGCTATAGTGTCAGGGACCCTGGAGTAGGTACCAGACCTTTTTATATGGTGGAGTAACTTTTGCTAATGAGCTGATAGGAATCCTAAAAATTAGTACTTCTATGCATAATTACAAATATTAACATAAATAAATGATGATTTCATTTTAGTACAAACTTTTGCACAGTGTATGTTAGGGGACAGATACACTTTAGCCATTCATTTACTATGGAACTTTCTGTTTTTCAATCTTTCTTTTATTAGAGGCATTCAATTTAACAGTACAGAGTAAAAGATGAGGATTTATAGCGGAGAAACAGATATAATACATGTAGTAGCAGTGTTGTATGCAATAGAATCAAGAGTGAAGTAGCCTCATTTTTAAAAAAAATAATAAACAAGTTAAAAAACATGTGAGTAACAGGCTAGGTTGACATGTCTAATTTGCAAACATTTTAGCTTTAGTATTAAATGAGGATTGTCAGCTAGACAAGAAAAGCATAATTAGGGAACGGTGTGATACCGCGTGGTAAGCCATGGAGGCCCGACACACACCAACAATATGACATCTTATTAAATAAAAATCCTGCCTGTTAATAAGGGCAATAAAGAAAAGTCAAACAAAAATGATTTTCAGGCACTAAAATGGTGTTGAGGCAATTGAGTGTAAGTCATGCAGCGCCTGTGCGTTACAGGATCTTCTACTCATCCGATTCCTGAACAGGGCAGGGAAAATGGCTTGACACTGAGGTTACTGAAGCAGCATCTGTGACCCATGGACCCAGGGGCTCTGTGACTCCAAATCCTTCCCATTTCAGGAGCAACAGAAGGCGCAGGTGTTTCTCTGCCGCCAGTGGCGGGTGGTCTTCCAGCAAGGTGGGCGATGCTTCGGGAGGAATTCCCTTGGTGCCTTCAGCCTAGGTACACATTCTGTAGTGGCAACAAACTTAGGGAGGCAGGCTTCATCAGCTCCCAACCCTTGTCCTTCCTCACTTCCGTCTGAACATGGCACAGTGTCTTAGTCAGACACTTCTCCAGCTCTGCCCAGAAATGGCAGAATACTGCATCCAGCTGACTGAGAAACTGCTCGAGCATGTCACGACATTCCTCACCAGACTGAGTGAGTGCATTCTCCTGTAATGGAAGGCACATCCGCCATCTTGCGTTGTTGCAGTTGTGGGCTGTTGGAGTCAGTAGGAGCCAGCATGGATAAGTGTGTCGGGCCCATGTGGACCAGGAAAACCCTCGCCAGTCCAAATGGGAAGGAACGGGACCCATCAGAAGCAGGGAGCCTGTGAGGAAGATGTGCTCCACATCTCAGGAAAGTGGTTGTCTCTTCTGCCCGCTGGATTCACTAGGCCTCACTTAATCCTCTGGGGTGAGTCAAAGAAGTATTAGGGTTAGACTGTGAATCGTGCAGCGAAGTGCTTCAAAATTTGTCTCAGGGGTATGCAAAGTGTCCTCAATACGACCATGCTTTTTTTTCAGGTGAAACATCTGATAGTTTGCTGAATCTGGAGCTTTTGCCCAGAGCTTACACTATGTGCTACCCATCAGTGTGGCAGTCAGGTCCCGCATCCATGTTTTGCATTTTTTATGTAGAAACATACAAGAAAAATTAGTTTAGCAAGGAACAAAGAGTTTTTAGACTGCTCAAACGATCCGTCTTTCTAAAGGCAAGCTTAAAGTTTTCTTTCTTCTCTCGTCTGTCTCTTCTCTTTTGTGTGCTTAGAAATACACTGCTCAAAAAAATAAAGGGAACACTTAAACAACACAATGTAACTTCAAGTCAATCACACTTCTGTGAAATCAAACTGTCCACTTAGGAAGCAACACTGAGTGACAATCAATTTCACATGCTGTTGTGCAAATGGGATAGACAACAGGTGGAAATTATAGGCAATTAGCAAGACAACCCCAATAAAGGAGTGGTTCTGCAGGTGGTGACCACAGACCACTTCTCAGTTCCTATGCTTCCTGGCTGATGTTTTCGTTACTTTTGAATGCTGGCGGTGCTTTCACTCTAGTGGTAGCATGAGACGGAGTCTACAACCCACACAAGTGGTTCAGGTAGTGCAGCTCATCCAGGATGGCACATCAATGCGAACTGTGGCAAGAATGTTTGCTGTGTCTGTCAGCGTAGTGTCCAGAGCATGGAGACGCTACCAGGAGACAGACCAGTACATCAGGAGACGTGGAGGAGGCTGTAGGAGGGCAACAACCCAGCAGCAGGACCGCTACCTCCGCCTTTGTGCAAGGAGGAACAGGAGGAGCACTGCCAGAGCCCTGCAAAAGGACCTCCAGCAGGTCACAAATGTGCATGTGTCTGCTCAAACGGTCAGAAACAGACTCCATGAGGGTGGTATGAGGGCCCAACGTCCACAGGTTAGGGTTGTGCTTACAGCGCAACATCGTGCAGGAAGTTTGGCATTTGCCAGAGAACACCAAGATTGGCAAATTCGCCACTGGCACCCTGTGCTCTTCACAGATAAAAACAGATTCACATTGAGCAAATGTGACAGACGTGACAGAGTCTGGAGACGCCGTGGGGAACGTTCTGCTGCCTGCAACATCTTCCAGCATGACTGGTTTGGCAGTGGGTCAGTAATGGTGTGGGGTGGCATTTCTTTGGGGGGCCGCATAGTCCTCCATGTGCTCGCCAGAGGTAGCCTGACTGCCATTAGGTACTGAGATGAGATCCTCAGACCCCTTGTGAGACCATATGCTGGTGTGGTTTGCCCTGGGTTCCTCCTAATGCAAGACAATGCTAGACCTCATGTGGCTGGTGTGTGTCAGCAATTCCTGCAAGACGAAGGCATTGATGCTATCGACTGGCCCGCCCGTTCCCCAAACCTGAATCAAATTAAGCACATCTGGGACATCATGTCTCGCTCCATCCACCAACATCACGTTGCACCACAGACTGTCCAGGAGTTGGCAGATGCTTTAGTCCAGGTCTGGGAGGAGATCCCTCAGGAGACCATCCGCCACCTCATCAGGAGCATGCATAGGCGTTGTAGAGAGGTCATACAGGCACGTGGAGGCCACACACACTACTGTGCCTCATTTTGACTTGTTTTAAGGACATTACATCAAAGTTGGATCAGCCTGTAGTGTGTTTTTCCAATTTAATTTGGAGTGTGACTCCAAATCCAGACCTCCATGGGTTGAAAAATTTGATTTCCATTTTTTAATTTTTGTGTGATTTTGTTGTCAGCACATTCAACTATGTAAAGAACAAAGTATTTCAGAAGGATATTTAATTCATTCAGATCTATGATGTGTTATTTTTGTGTTCCCTCTATTTTTTTGAGCAATGTATATTAGATGGGTGTAATCACAGGAGATATGACTGGCAGATATTTAAGGGAATTTATTTAGAGACACCCTTGCAGTTGCAGTTTACATCCTTTCTACATTTCTTTACATCTACTTTCTACATTTCTATTATGCAGTTTACATTCTTTTTTTTATATACCCTATCCCAGTTTATACATTTCTGGGAGATTCTTGCTGAGCACTTATTACCTAGGAATCCTGCATTAAGCTGTGGTGCCTGTATTAAATCACAACTCCTATCATCCTCAGTCAGAACAATCAATGATGGCTCAGGTGAGACTAGTAGACAAAAGATTATTAAGGACATGTTTTCATTATCCCTCTGACAGTAATAAAAACCTAAAATATTCAGTATGTCAACAGACTGTTGTGAATCAGGAAGACGGTTTAACAGACAGAATAGATTATAATTTGATAATATTTTACTGTAGTTAAAGTGTCACAAGCTAAATGTGAGTCATTGAGCTGTCCCTACGATGCCCTCCACATTAAAGAATAATAGGTCTTTCTCACTGACATCAATAATCACATATAAAAGTATAATTTAACAGAACAGTAGAGAGAAGTTTTAAAGATATTTTCATAGCATTCATCAAAAATGTCTGAAACAGTACTATGTTCCCTTATTTCCACATTGAGCATTTCATCTTCTTTTAAAAGACAACGGTCATTAAAGTAACATTTTTCATTTTTGAAATGATTATTACATTTAATTAAAGCGGCACTGTCATGCTGAACTTACCTTTCCCCAATCACTTCCTCTTCTCTCCCTCGCTCAGGATCTGTTCTTTTTTCCCTATCTTCTCTAGTTTTCTTTAAAACATAAGACAAAGTAGGGACTACGCTTGACCAGCTCAAGTGGGTCAGAGAAATTTCCCAAAATACTCACCCTTTTCTCCGTGATCTCGCGATGCCTGCTTTCATTATTCTCGAACGCCATGTCATTTAGACAGAATGTCATCAAAACTACCGAATTTCGTCCTAACAGAATGAGAACAGTTTGTTAGGACGACATTTGGTACTTTTATGTCAGTTTGAAATTTCATTTGAATTAGTGAAATTCCGATCCGATCCGTGCTGCAGCTGCATCTTGCAGCCGCTTAGTAGATGGCTCACTAATTCCCACACTATTAGGGAGCTATCTACCAAAAGGCTGAAAGACCTAAATTGGTCTTTCAGCCAACTTTACCAAATCTACTAATATGTCTAACAATTTCATAGTTGCATAGCTGAAAAGATACTTGTGTCCATCAAGTTCAGCCTTCCTAACATATGTTTTTGCTGTTGATCCAAAAGAAGGCAAAACGAAATGCATAGGACCGACAAGAGATAATTTGAGGCCCCTGGGGGGGTGGGGGGGCGGAGGGGAGGGGGGACTCCGGGAATGTTGGTATCAGTTCTGTTTACTCGATTTCACAATGTTATGATCGTTTCTTTTTTCTTTTAATGACTTCTTCTGTGTATATATTAATTGAAAATGTAACGGTGCGATACTTGTCATATTACGAAAGGGGCACGGTGGGGCGGACGGACTCACCTCTCATCTGTTGACTTATCTTTGGGCAGAGTTAGAGTTGCGTATCCCACAACACGCTCGTGCTGAATCTCTTGCGACTAGACCGTGAGGGACCAACACAGTTGGACGGAGGAGGGGGACCCTGACGACTCTAGTTGCTGCACGAGTATCCTCCTGATAAGAGGGGGTAGCCACCGGATTTTTACAATCCCAGGGGTGGTCTTCACCTGACTGGTGTACCACCCACTAACACATACACACACCACACACACCTCACCGCCTTCACTAACACCGCCCATTCCACTCTTCCTTACTTCCCCCTACTTCCAACCTCTCACCCAACCCCCTTCTATCTTGGTCTGTGACGGGGGTGAGGAGTCCGGGGCAGCCACCGTAAAACCGGGGATCTCCAAACACCAGAACCGGTGGGAAAAGACCGACTGCCCATAGGGGGGAATGGCATACCGCGGCACGCCGCTGTCTGTCCTCACACTTAACTGTAGGGGCCTGAATATCCCAGAACGCCGAACACACCTATTACTGGAACTGAAGAGAAAACACATCGCGGTGGCGATGCTTCAGGAAACACACTTTAAAGAAGGCGCAGCCCCCCAGTTACGCGACAGATCCTACCCAAACAACTATTTCTGCAATCACCCCACAGCCCGCAAATCCGGAGTGGCCATCGTTATAGCAGCAGATCTAGAACTCCAGGAACTGGACCGAGTCCAAGACACACAAGGGCGCTTCCTATTCCTGAAGGGGATTATAGCAGACAAAATATACACGCTCGCAACTATCTACGTCACCAACAGGCGCCAAGCTTCATTTCTCAAAGGTGCATTAGCTAAACTAAGGGACTTTGCAGAGGGCATACTAATAGTAGGGGGTGACTTTAACGCACCCCTAGACCCAACGCTGGACTCCTCCTCGGGACATAGCTGTATCCCCCAGAGATGCATCAGATCCATTCGACTGAACGGGCGTGCTGAACGGGCTGGGGCTGGTTGACTGCTGGAGGACCCTCAACCTGTCTAGTAAGATTACACACATTATTCCGCTCTCCACAACCGTTATGCACGGATCGACTACCTCTTCGTCAAACAGGAGGGCCTTTCTTGCCTATTAAAGGCTACCATTGAACCAGCTACGTGGTCGGACCACGGCCCAGTCAGAATAGAATTGGAAATAACCTCGGTTCCGACCCTCCACCTGGACCTGGAGGCTGAACGAAGCACTGCTCTTGGACCCGTTGACACGGGAACAGATTGAACAAGATCTTGATCTCTATTTCAGAGAAAATGACTTAGCAGAAACCTCACCTATCACATTGTGGGAGGCCCACAAGAGCGTGATTCGCGGAACGCTCATACGTATTGCATCTCAGAAGAAGAAGGCAGCAACCCAGGAGATTGCGAAGCTCCATAAAACCATCTCGACGCTGGAGCAACAACACAAAAGATCCCACCTCAACACGATATACGGCGAACTCACGGAGGCAAGGAGAACATTGAGGGACCACATACTGAAAAAACACCTTCGCTCGTTACAACACTCCAAAGGCTTTTATTATGCTCATGCTAACAAAGGAGGTAAACATCTGGCATGCCTCCTGAAGGCTCGATGCACCGCACCCTGATACGTCAATTACGTCTTACATCGGGTGCCATCTCCCCCTTCCCACAGGAGATAGCGGAGGAGTTCAAGAACTTTTACCAAACCCTCTATAATCTCCCCACACCCGTAGGGAACGACCGCAACCTGAACAGAGCCACAGTAATGGCTGACTATCTACACGCTAATGTCGCAGAGAAGGTCGACCCGGACTCCGCATCAGCCCTAGACGCACCTATCAGCTCAGACGAACTCGCAGCAGCCCTCAAGAATACTAAAACTGTAGGCCAGGACCGGATGGCTTTTCTACAGGATACTATAAGAAGTTCGTGGGAACGCTTCTACCTTGGCTCACAAAAGCCCTAAACGCGGTGGCCGACGGTGGAAGATTCGGACCGGAGTCCTTGTCTGCGACCATAACCGTACTACTCAAGCCGGGAAAAGACCCAATGAATTGCGGTAGCTATCGCCCAATCTCCCTCTTAAACGTCGACACGAAATTATTCATGAAAGTACTTGCGACCAGACTGCAGCCTCTCCTCCCGTCCCCGATCCTCGCGGACCAGACGGGCTTCATACCTGGACGCGAGGCGAGGGATAGCACTCTGCATCTCTTTTCCATCCAACATCAGGTGAGGAAAACGGGAGAGCGCCTTCTACTGCTATCAACCGACGCGGAGAAGGCGTTCGACCGAGTCGATTGGCAATACATGACATCCACGCTGAGGGAGATGGGACTGGGACACAAGCTCTTAACTTGGATATCCGCCATATAAAGCAACCCGAGGGCAGCGGTAAAGGTCAACGGGGCACGGACAGACGACTTCGAGATTAGAAACGGAACGCGACAGGGGTGCCCACTCTCCCCACTGCTGTTCGCACTGTCACTTGAACCACTCCTGCAGGCGATCCGCCTGAACCCAGATATTCGGGGTTATGAGGCACAGGGAATGACCCATAAAGTGGCGGCTTACGCAGACGATTCGCTTTTTTTCATCAAACAACCACGTTTAACTCTGCCAAACCTCCTCGCAGAGTTCAAACGCTTCGGTAACCTGTCCAGGTTCAAGCTAAATCTGACGAAATGTCCTAAACCTAACGATGCCCACTGCCGAATATATGGCCCTGGAATCACAATTCGAGTTTCGTTGGTGCCATGGTAAAATGAAATATCTGGGCATATGGGTGCCTACGGATCCCAGACAACTATATGAGCATAATTTTCAACCTCTACTACAATCAATCACTGCAGACCTGACTAGATGGGCTCTCCCTCACATAACCTGGCATGGGCGCATAGCGGTGCTCAAAATGAATGTGCTCCCTAGAGTCCTATATCTTATGCAAACCATACCACTCACGCCACCAGCAACATTCTTTTCCTCCATGAAAACAGCAGTCATACGCTACACGTGGCGAGGTGAATGATCCAGATTGCGGCACGACATACTCTGCCTCCCCAGACCCAACAGGGGACTGGCATTGCCGGATTTTAAAAAGTATCATCAAGCCACAGTGATGCAACACATTCTTGACTGGCATACGCAACCCACGCAGAAACAATGGGTATCCTTAGACAAAACAATTAACAAAAAGACACTGGAAAACATGGTCTGGGGGGGGAACAGGGCCCGAGAGACCGAACAGTGGGTGACGGACCGGTGACACAAACGCTACGCAACTGGAAATCACTAAGGGAGCGGCCATATATCTCACCAACACCCAGCCCCCTTCTACCGGTGACGCACAATAACAGAATAGGCGGAGGCTTGCCAGCTAGGGCGTGGAGCTTCCTGGGCGACGGAGAATATCTTCCCATACGAAGGGCCCTAGGAGACGGAGGGCTCCGAGATCTGGATGCGTTGCTGGAGGGTAGACCACGGACCGCACTCACCACACTCCGATACATGCAACTAAAACAATACTATACTACCCTCACACATAAAGAACGACTGAACAGGGAGCTAACGTGGTTCGGGAAGCTCTGTGAGCAAGGCTCTGGACTGGACCACGCAGTGTCCATTCTCTACCAACATCTAGTCATGAATGACCGCATGGGCAATAACACATTCCGAAGGCAGTAGGAGGAATCGCTCGGTAGACCATTCACACCACCACAATGGGACAAGGCACTCCTGTGGCAACAAAAGAGCTCCATGAGCTCTCTCTACCAGGAGGTTAACTATAAATTGATTTCCTTCTGGTATAGAACGCCAACCGTGATACACCGAATCTTCCCATCGACCCACCGACGTGCTGGAGATGTCAAACAGAAAGAGGCACACTACTACACATCTGGTGGGATTGTAGCGCCATAGCCCCGTACTGGGAAATTATAAAAAATGAGGTATCCCTGGTATTGGGAGAAGTCCCAGACTGGTCTGCGGAACTCGAACTCCTGCATATCTCTCAACAACCGATATCAAGCTACAAAAAAATCGATCATGCGCCATCTGCTAAACGCAGCTAACGCCTCCATACCGGCATAATGGAAACAGACGGAGATCCCGACGAAGGAGGAGTGGGTCAGACGAGTGGAGGACATTCAGGGTGCAGAGGTGCTCCATGCCTCCCTGATGGGCAGGGAGACCAAACACGTGGAAGCGTGGCAACCCTGGTTTATGTATATCTCTCAATTCCCGCGGAATGGTGGGGACCCCAGAAGCGGCGCACGGGATCCGACTCCCCCTTAGCATGGACCATACATTGCTCCCTCTAGTCCTATCCCCTCTTCTTTTCCCCTTTTCTCCCTCCCGCACCTACCCCTGCTTCCCACACACTCATACCCTGAACATAGGCGTGCGCAGCCTATTGCATTAGGGTGTGCACCCTAAAGCACAAACACACGCCGCATGTGTAATATATATATATATATATATATATATATATATATATATATATATACACATACACTGCTGTGTGTGTGTGCGCTGCTAGTGTGCTGTGTGAGGGTGGCGTGAGGATGCTGTTAGTGTGTGTGTGAGGGTACTGTTAGTGTGATGTGTGTGTGAGGGTGCTGGTAGTGTGCTATGTGGGTGAGGGTGTTTGTGTGGGTGCTGTTTGTGTGTGAGGGTGCTGGTAGTGTGCTGTGTGTGAGGGTGTTTGTGTGTTTGTTAGGGTCCTGTTACTGTGCTGTGTGAGGGTGCTGTGTGTGTGAGGGTGCTGTTTGTGTGATGTGTGTGTGTGTCGTGTATTTGTGAGGGTGCTGTTTGTGTGTGTGTGTGGGTGTTTGTGAGGGTGCTGTTAGTGTGCTGTGTGTGAGGGTGTTGTGTGTTTGTAAAGGTGCTGTGTGTGTTTGTGAGGGTGCGGTTAGTGTGCTGTGTGTGTGAGCGTGCTGTATGTGTCTAGGTGCTGTGTGTGTGGGGGGGCTGTATGTTTGGAGGGATTGTGGAGGTGGGGGCAGATTAGTAAATATCCCCCCTCCCTACCTTATGTAGGGAGGGGGGATCCTTGCTGCCATGCGCCATCCCTTGTGGTCCAGTGGAGAGTGAACTCTAGCCTGCGGAGCTAGAGTTAACTCTCGCGAGATCTGAGTGTTGCCGTGGCAATGCTCAGATATTGTGAGAGGAACCTGGCAGAGATCTTTGATCTCCCCGCCAGCCCATGGAGGCTAAGAGCAGAGCCGGCACTCAGATAGTGCCGTCTCTGCGTGAGCCGACATGGGAGATCCGGAGATCTCCGGAGAAGTCCTGGGGAATAAAGTGTGGGAACTCTTTTCCCACCCCCAAAAAAATAATATACACGTGTGTGTGTGTGTGTATATATATATATATATATATATACTGACACACATACACAGACACACACATATATATACACACGCGTGCACACACATACTCCCACACACTCACAGACACACACATACAGACACACACACATACACTCACACACACACACACACACACACATTCACAGACACACACACATTCACAGACACACACACACTCAGACAGACAGACACACTTACAGACACACACACATACACTCACAGACACACACACATTCACAGACACACACACACTCAGACAGACAGACACACTTACAGACACACACACATACATTCACAGACACATACACACTCAGACAGACAGACACACTTACAGACACACACACACACTCAGACAGACAGACACACACACATACACACACACATTCACAGACACACACACACTCAGACAGACAGACACACATACATTCACAGACACACACACACTCAGACAGACAGACACACTTACAGACACACACACATACATTCACAGGCACACTTACAGACACACACATACAAATTATTTTTCTTTTAATAAAAAAATGTCCACCCAGCCTCCCTACCTGGAGTGCTGGCGTGGACTTGTCCCTGGGGTCCAGTGGGTCGGGTGCCTGTTTTCATCTCAACCGCGGCGAGGGAGCTGTGTGCTGTCTGCTCCCTCTCACCGCGCGGGCTGTCTGCTGTAGCTGGGAGCCGGAATATGACGTAATATTCCGGCTCCGGCATCAGCAAACGGCGCGCGGCGAGAGGAAGCAGAGAGCACACAGCTCCCTCGCCGCGGCTGAGATGAAAACAGGCACCCGACCGGGGGGGGGGGGGGGGGGACGGACAGGGGGAACATGGGGCCGGAAGGGGGCATTTGGGGGGCACTGAGTGGGGGGCACTCAAATAAAAGTGCAGGAATGCTGTTCCTGCAGGACTCAATACATAGTGCGTGCCATGGGGATTAGGGTGTGCCCAGGCACACCCGGCACACCCCGTGCGCACGCCTATGACCCTGAACAGGTAAGACTGAGGAAAATCTGATGTACAGAAGGGAGTATTACCTCCCATCGAAAACGCACCACATCACATAACTGACGCAACACATATATAACTCACCCAGCAATATCCACCCACCACCGGTGGGCACATATCATACACACACATAATGCACAGATCGCAAAAGAACAAACAGTAGGGCAGATGCCTTAAAACCTTGGAAATTCACCTTCACCCATTCTAGACATCACTTACATAACTTCCCAAATGAAAGCAACAACCGCTTCCCCATTAGACTGCATAACCGGGAACACATATCTAATTGGTACATAATACATACAGGGAGTGCAGAATTATTAGGCAAGTTGTATTTTTGAGGATTAATTTTATTATTGAACAACAACCATGTTCTCAATGAACCCAAAAAACTAATTAATATCAAAGCTGAATATTTTTGGAAGTAGTTTTTAGTTTGTTTTTAGTTTTAGCTATTTTAGGGGGTTATCTGTGTGTGCAGGTGATATAGATTATTTTAAAATAAACAAATATGTTTAAATGTCTATCTGTTCCTGTCCAAATCTGAGATGATTAAATTGCGTATACGCAGAAGTAAATTCACACTGACACACGGAGTTCAGGTTAAAAGCACTTTGAGAAAATTTAATGGCATCTGGTTAAAAGCGGGCTCGCAGACCCTTATAAGAGCAATATTACATCATCATTGAATATCAAGATAACAACAAATAAACATCATTAATTGGATTAGGTGTTAAGTGGCTATGTCAATGTCCACCCATCAATATTATTAATTGGCTCAAGTACTAAGTGGCTGGCTAAGTGTCCTCCCACCGAGAGGTGGCGTTATCTTGGACACGGGTGTGGACAGTTGGCTCAGGCGCCATCTTACTCAGCACGAGGCTTTACTCGATGGGAGGGGGGCTTGGGGCGTCATTTTGGGTAGTTAGTGATGTCAGATTTGAGGTCAGGTTCAGGGCCTTTTTTATGAAAGAACATTTCATTAGAGCAGTTTCCCATGGGCTAGCTATGGGATACTTTGTTTCATGTTACAGGAACTTGACAATTCCGATGTTAGTCATGTCCTTCTAGAAAATACATACAATACATTCTCTTTCTAATATTCTAAATGCTGTTAGGAAAATCTATCATATAATGTAGTTAAATGGAGTTAGTGCAAAAATTTAATAAAGGTTTAATTAAGGTTTTTAATAATTCTACATCAGTCCCCCCTATGAAATGTTAGATTCTAAAAAAGATAAACTTTATTTGTTAATACCAGAAGACGTGTTAGCCCAAAGACACAGAAACCCCGTGACCGCTAGCTAGGTGTTATTGCAAAGTGCAATTCTGTCCCTTCCTTTCCCTAATAGGCTGCAGCACATCCGTCAATACGGTCAGGAAATCTCTTCACTCCGCTGGTATCCCGCGGTGGCTTATCCACCACATCTCCGCACGGCAGTCAGTTCCATAGAGACGGA
This sequence comes from Pelobates fuscus, assembly GCF_036172605.1. Lineage (NCBI taxonomy): Eukaryota > Metazoa > Chordata > Amphibia > Anura > Pelobatidae > Pelobates > Pelobates fuscus. The sequence goes on along the minus strand of NC_086317.1, from coordinate 378,373,811 downwards.
CGCTGTCCCTAAGCTGGTTCCCTACCATAAACTCTTGCACTTTATCAGTAAAAAGGATAGTTTGCAGCGGTATACAGGGTGAGTTGAAGTCTTGGAAATCTTGGTCATCAACTGTCAGGTGTGCAAAAGTTGGTGTCGTTTGGTCTACAGTCTTCTGCAGAAATTTTCTTAAACAGGGGAGGACACAACAAACGAGAAGAGCGAGAATAAAAAGAAAAATTAGTAATGCCATACCAATATGCATTAAAGCTTTTTGCCATCCTGTCATCCAACCAAACCATCTTTCCCAGGGATCTTTAATCCCAGAATTCCTTTTTAACTCTTCAGAGAGCCTATTTAGTTTCTCTATGGCCATGGTGACTTTACCATTAGGACCTGTGTTTTCTGGGATGTATGTACAACAGGTCATGGTGTCGGGCAGTATTTTACATACACCCCCCTTTTCAGCTAGAATCATATCTAGGGCCATTCTGTTTTGGAAGGACATTTGGGATGTGGCCTGTAATTGTTCGGCTAAACCCTGGAGGGCATCTCTGGTGTAGTTGACAAAGCGTTGTTGGTTGTAATAAATGTAATTGATCCAATTTAAATTCTTGTTTGCAGTAACTATGGTAAAAAGTGATTCAAACCCTGCAGCAACTTCATCTCTTGCTTTAAATTCATTAGGCACCCCCCTAGGCACCCCAATGGCATCAATGTAAATGTGGGGGTCAAAACTGCCTCTTACTGGGGCTTCACGCTTAACCTTGGCTGGTGTGTGTATGGACTCATGTATGTCAGGGTGTGTGTCAGAGATAATATGTATAGGCATGATGGCTTTAGCCAGAGTACACTCCCCCCACCATTCCTTGTCCATCCTGGATCTTAGCTGTAAATCCCCACACAACCAGTAAATATCCCCTAATGACCTAGTATGGAATTGTAACAGGTGCATAGGAACAGTTCTGTAAGTGGCACAATACCCTTTGGAGAAGTTACCCAAGAACTTACCAATTCCATCATAATTGGCATAACAGGTGTAGTTTCCCTTGTAAACTGTAACACCATCTGGGGGTTTGACATCCTTGGTTAGGAGAGGGTATTCTACTGTCCATGCTTTGCAGAGGGACCTATTAAAGTTGTAGTGGTAGGCAAAAAGACTCAGAACACATTCTTCTATATCTACCGGCAAAGTCAAAGGTACGGTGCCAAGGTGAGGCCGGGCACCACCGCACACATAGCATGCGGTTCTGTTATGTTTGTTGGCATTGTATTTCATCCATTGTAACCATAAATTGACATCATTAAAACCTGTTTCAGCGGCCATAGTATCTTCAAAGGTGGGGTTAGCAATGGCCATCATGTCTTTAAAGGACTGGATGTGTGGTTTTAATGGATTTGAGACCATGTGGGTGGCCCCTTGCCACTCTGGAGAGTGGCACATATATTTTAGGTAGAAGTGGCCCAATTTGTTATAGGAACCTTTCTTCCAATACATTCCCATTACATACTGGTCTGCATCCGTTGGACTGGGATGCTCTATGTTTAAGATTAATTTCATGGGTGTACCTCCTCCAGGCTTCCTTAGGGTCATTCTTTGGAGGAGGGATCTACCATGGTCATCTACCTTAGATAAGGCACTTTTGGGTTTGTAACCCCAGGCAGGCCCAGCATTCTACCCTGCAGCCCCCCAATGGTTATGTCCCCATTGTTTGTCAACTACACAAACATACCGTGTTTCTCCGAAAATAAGACCGGGTCTTATATTAATTTTAATCACAAAAAACACACTAGGGCTTATTTTCAGGGTAGGGCTTAGAGCCAGTCTGTTAACCGGTGTCCGCGCTGTGTAACCCCCCCAGAGACCCTCACCTCCCCCTCCCTGTAATATTCTCCCCTCCCTCCCTCCCTGTAATACGCCCCCTCCTTGTAATACTCCCCCCTCCCTCCCTGTAATACTCCCCCCTCCCTCCCTGTAATACTCCCCTCTCCCTCCCTGTAATACTCCCCACCCCCCTCCCTGTAATACTCCCCACCCCCTCCCTGTAATACTCCCCCCTCCCTCCCTGTAATACTCCCCCCTCCCTCCCTGTAATATTCTCCCCCCTCCCTCCCTGTAATATTATCCCCCCTCCCTCCCTGTAATGCTCTCCCCCCTCCCTCCCTCCCTGTAATGCTCTCCCCCCTCCCTCCCTGTAATACTCCCCACCCCCCTCCCTGTAATACTCCCCCCTCCCTCCCTGTAATATTATCCCCCCTCCCTCCCTGTAATGCTCTCCCCCCTCCCTCCCTCCCTGTAATGCTCTCCCCCCCTCCCTCCCTCCCTGTAATGCTCTCCCCCCCTCCCTCCCTGTAATACTCCCCACTCCCCTCCCTGTAATACTCCCCCCTCCCTCCCTGTAAAACTCCCCACCCCCCTCCCTGTAATACTCCCCCCTCCCTGTAATATTCTCCCCCCTCCCTCCCTGTAATATTCTCCCCCCTCCCTCCCTGTAATATTCTCCCCCCTCCCTCCCTGTAATGCTCTCCCCCCTCCCTCCCTGTAATGCTCTCCCCCCCTCCCTCCCTGTAATACTCCCCCCTCCCTGTAATACTCCCCCATCCTTGTAATACACACCCCCTCCCTCCCTGTAATATTCTCCCCCCTCCCTGTAATATTATCCCCCCTCCCTCCCTGTAATACTCTCCCCCCTTGTAATACTCCCCCCCTGTAATACTCCCCCCCTCCTTGTAATACACACCCCCTCCCTGTAATATTATCCCCCCTCCCTCCCTGTAATGCTCTCCCCCCTCCCTCCCTGTAATACTCCCCCCCCCCCTTCCATCTTCTCCTCACCTCCCCGTAGCGTCGCCGAGCTCCTCTCCGGTCTGCGACCCGGCCGGACTGACCTGGAAGTGCACACTCAGTGTGCACTTCCTGTCAGTCCGGGCAGGTCGCGGACCGGAGAGGAGCTCGGCGACGCTACAGGGAAGGGGAGGTGAGGCAGTGCGGCAGCCGTCTGAGCGCTCTCTATAGAGCGCTCAGGCGGCTGAGGCATTTAAAGGGCCGGCCCTGCCTAGGTCTTATTTTCGGGGTAGGGCTTATATTGCAGCCCACCCCGAAAATTCGGCTAGGGCTTATTTTCGGGGTAGGTCCTATTTTCGGGGAAACACGGTAGGGGTCCTTCACATGTGGGATATCTCTATAGATAGTTTGAATTTGTGACGTAGGAAATGGGCAGTCTACAATGTCACAGTAATCAAAAGTGTATGTAGCCACACGGGTACATGAGGAATTGTACCAGAAGGTATACCCACTGGCATCTTTAGTAATGGCTACTTGTTGGGCCTTGATTAGGCTAATGAAGGAGATGATGTACCAGAGGTACATGGTTGTGCGGTATCTGCTTCCTCTGGGGCAGGAGTCTTCTTGCAATGGGAAGCGTGGATCCAATGTGGCCTACCGGCCAACTTGACGGATGTTGAAGTGATCAGGAGAACTTGGAATGGTCCGTCAAATCTTGGTTCCAGGGTGTGTTTTCGCACAAATTTCTTGACCAAAACCCAATCTCCGGGAAGCAGGTTGTGGGTACCCGTATCAAATTCGGGATCTGGAATTGAAGAGAAAACTTGGGCATGTATTTTGTTCAAGGCACTTGCAAGTTCAGTTACATAATCTACTAAAACATCAGTTTGAAGCTGTAACTGTTGAGGGTAATAACAACCTAGTCTGGGTGCAGTCCCAAATAGAATCTCATATGGGGATAGTGAGTGCTTCCCTCTAGGTGTGTGCCTAACGCTGAATAAAGCTATTGACAAGCTTTCTGGCCAGGGCATCTTTGTTTCTTGTGACATTTTTAACATTCTGGCTTTTAAAGTGCCATTCATGCGTTCCACTTTGCCACTACTTTGCGGGTGGTAAGGGGTGTGAAAAGCTAGGGTCACTCCCAGAGCAGTCCAAATTTCTTTAGTCACTGTTGCTGTAAAGGCAGGGCCAGGGTCACTTTCAATAACTTCTGGAAGTCCAAATCTACATACAATATCTGCAAGAAGACGTTTTGCTGTTGTCTTGGCAGTGATATTGGCCACTGGATAGGCCTCTGGCCAGCCTGAAAACATGTCCACTATTACTAGTGCATATTCATGAGGCCCACTCTTGGGCATTTGTATGTGGTCAATCTGAATTCTCTGGAATGGGTACATAGGCTTAGCCAGGTGTTTCAAGGGCACTTTGGTTGGTTTTCCTGGGTTGCATTTTGCACAAATGACACAAGCCCTACAGAAGCTGTTGATCAGTGTTGTGATTCCAGGTCCTTCATAATACCTCTGTATGAGGGCAGCCATTAAGTCTTTTGACAGATGTGCAGGTCCATGTGCCCATTGGACAACTGCTGGATATAGATTCTTAGGAAGGCAGAATCTAAAGTTGTTGTAATATACTCCATCTTTTAGGACTGCTCCTTTCTTCTTCCATTTCTGTATTTCTTCAGGGGCAGTTGTAGCTTGCTGTTCCCGTAGGATTCTTAGGTCAGTAGGAAGAGTCTGCAAGGTAAAAATAGGAATTTCCTCGTGTTCGGACACTTCTTCATCCACTTCCTGCAATTTTCTTGCTGCTTGCTTAGCAGCCTGATCAGCTAAGTGGTTGCCCTTTGCTTCATCTGTATCCAATTTCCCATGTGCCTTTACCTTCAAAATGGCCACTTCTTCTGGGAGTAGGAGGGCATCCATTAGTTCCTTGATTGCAGAACTGTGTTTGACTGGCGTACCGGCAGTGGTAAGAAATCCTCTTGTTTTCCAAATTAGTCCAAAGTCACGCCCAGTGCGTATCTTGAATCTGTGTAGATGTTGGCACGTTTTCCTTCTGAGATCTTGCATGCTGAAGTCAGGGCTTGCAATTCAGCTTCTTGTGCAGACATTGTTGGTGGTAAAGATGATGACTTGATAACTTCATCTGTTGTGGTTACGGCATATCCTGTGTGGTATTTTCCTTCTTCATCGGCATACCTTGAACCGTCCACAAACAGAGTGAGATCCGGATCTACTAATGGATTCTCATTCACGGTTGGTAAATGTATTGTCTCCATTTTCATCTGTTCGAAACAGTCATGAGGTGTCTCTGGGTCATAGTCATTCACTATGACCAGAACCTGAAATTCATTTTACAGGAAGTGGCGTGGCCATGCTTCCAGATGGTCAATTGTTGGGTATTTGACAATGCCATTTTCCTGTAACTGTGATTCATTCATGGTGGCCCATAATTTTGCCATGGGCCCAAGGTCATTCCATTATCTTGTTTTCAACTTGGTGACAGGGACATGTGGGATGGCAATGTCCCAATGACGGTACAAGTATTTGAGTTCTGAAGGTAGATGAATCAGGACCATGCTGTTGCCTTCAGAGTCACAGTAGAAGTGCAGTAAGTTTCACCTCCACCTGATGATAGAGCTCATCTTCATAGCAAGGTTCAGGAGTGATGTTTGGCTTGTACCACATGGTACAGAAGGCATATCCTGCTCCTTCACAGAGAGGTGTGTGTCCGTCATGAAAGGATAAATCAGGATGCATTCTCTTGATGGTGCCAGTGAGAAGGAAAATATAGGTTTCATCCATGATAAACCCATAGTAGATACCCCCCTCAGGTAGTGGGAGAAGAGTGGACGGATTGAGAACCTGACATCTTTGTATGGTAATGTTGTCAGGTAAAAGGAGATGGCATTGAAGACGGAGGTGTCTTGCAGGAGATACATGCTTGAGTTGTACTTGGTTGATGATGGCAGAAATGTCATGAGGGGCCAAGACAACTAGAGGGTGGCCAAGGACCAGGTCTGCAGTTCTTTCAATTAGTTCCCTGGCTGCAAAAACGGCCCGAAGGCAAGAAGGGGTCCCTCTGGCCACAATATCCAGCTGGCAGGAGAAAAATCCAATAGGCCTTTGACGGCCTTTTTATTCATGTGTTTGGGTAAGGACTCCTGTAGCATGACCTTGTCTTTCAGAGACAAATAATTTAAAGGGTTTGGAATAGTCTGGTAGGCCAAGAGCAGGAGCAGATGCAATGGCACGTTTTAGTGTACAGAAGTTGTCATGTGCTTCAATGGTCAGGCAGAATGGGTCTGACTTGAGTGCATCATAGAGTGGTTGCATGAGTAGAGAGGCTTCTGGTATCCATGCTCTGCAGTAGGAAATGAGGCCTAAGAAGGCATTTCGAGATTTCGAAGTCCTTGGGGGTGGAATATCCAGTACTGCTCTGACTCTGTCACGGGTGAGATGTCTTGTTCCTTGAGATAGGCAGTGGCCAAGGAAGATAACTGTGGGTTGACAGAATTGAAGTTTGAGAAGTGAAGCTTTACATCTTTGTTCTGCTAGATAGCAAAGTAGGTTAATTGAGCATTCTTCAATTGTAGGTATGTCATCACCACAGAGCAGCAAATCATCCACATACTGGAGCAGGACCACCTCTGGATGGTCAGACTGCCATGGATCAAGAATAGAACACATGGCCTTTGCAAATTGACTTGGAGAATTTTGTGCCCCTTGGGGCATGACAGTCCATGTATACTGTTGTTTGTCATGTGTGAAAGCAAATAGGTACTGACAGGTTGGATCCAGGGGTACACTGAAGAAGGCATTGGCCAGGTCAATGACTGTGAAGTATTTTGCGGAAGGTGGGACCCCAGAGAGCAGAGTGTGTGGGTTTGGCACAATAGGGGTGTCCAGGACTGTTGCTTCATTCACTGCTCGGAGATCCTGGACCATCCTGTACTTCTCTGGTTCACCTTTTGGAGTCTTCTTCGTCACAGGAAACAATGGGGTGTTGCATTTTGATTCACATTTCACGAGAGCACCCTTCTCCAAGAGTGCTTTGATTTGAATTGAGATAGCTGCAGCTTGAGCTGGTTTCAAAGGGTATTGTGGTTTCCTTGGTAACTTTGCTCCTGGAATGAGCTTTACCACTACAGGTGGGACTTTTAGGTGACCTATGTCCTCTGGGCCTGAGGACCATAGTTTTGCAGGAACAGCTGTCTTTAGTGAATCAGGGAAGTTGGATCTCAGTTCCTTTGCATCCCCATGGGGTTCCTCTAAATGGAGCATCAGAGGCAGGGAGCATAAGGCTGAGGTGTCAGAAACAGATAGAGGGGTAGATAGTTCTACTTGTCCATCTGGAGTGAATGTGATAGATGCCTGCAGGCGTGAAAGAACATCAGCGCCTAACAGGTTAATGGGACATGTGGAGGACACCACAAAACGAGCAAGCAAGCTGGGGTAGTTGCCAACTCGTAATGGAGTTGTTAATGGACTTTGTCTTGGTAGGCCATCCACTCCTACACAAGAGACATCAATTTTTGACAGGAATGATGGGTCTGGCAGATCTTGTTCTCGCAGAACACTTCGGGCTGCACCTGTGTCAACAAGAAATGTAGTAGATTGTCCTTCAATGGGTAGAGTCACAGTGGCAAGTGGCCCCCCCTTGTCCCCTGAAGACACTGCCATGACAGGGGTTAATGACACAGGCTTGCCAATTTCCTAATCATCTGGTTCCTCAACAATTGGAACTGTTTTTGTGGCCTTGGGGGTAGGAGCAGACTTGAACACCTTCTTGGGTTCTGGGCAATCATTTTTGAAGTGCCCTTTTGCTTTGCAATTGAAGCAAAATCCATCCTCGGGTTTGGTGCCTTTTGGAACAGGTCCGGGGCGGGACACCATGAGAGGAGCTGAATTGGGCTTTCTAGGAGTCTGAGCAGATTCCAGACCCCTAGCAACTTGGAGTAGGATATCCAGAGGAACAACTCTAAATTCAGGACGTGCAGCAACGATTCCCTTGCGTATGGAGTCTTTTATGCCTAGGACAAATGAACCAGACAGCATTTGAGAATGAATCTTATTAGTAAGATCAAATCCCAAATCTGTAAACACTTGAAACAGTCTTGCATGGAACCTTTCCACTGATTCTCCTTTTTCTTGTACTAAATCAGTAAGGCCAGCAGCCTGATCTGCAAGTTTGTCCTTAGCCCATTCCTTTAGCTGGTTGCAGAATGCCACTCCGGAAGCATAGTCAATATCAGTAGTAAGCAAATCCGTGCTGAGGTGGTGGGCTATGCTGGGCCAGTATGCATCTCCAGCTTTAATGGCACAAATGCTTAGTAAATCTCGCCATGCTGCAGAATAAGTCTTTTGGATTTGAACTATCCCTCGGTAAAAAGGCACAGGTTGCTTTTCTGGGTCAGGGAGTGATTTCATCAGAGCACTGGCCTGAGTAGGGTTAAAAGAAACATATTTAGGTGGAGCCTGATCTCCTCGGCCCATATGTCCGAAAGGATCACCAAGGGAACAGCGAGGCTGTGATCCCGAGGCATCCGGTGAGCCCCGGTAACCATGAGAGTCGGCCTCCTCATCCTCATCTTCGTATATGACCTGGACCCCTCTGGGAAGTGGGGCCGCTTGAGGTGTCAGGACCGGGGGGTATGCGGGGATCCCGGATGTTGGGGTGGCCAGTGGATTATGAGCTTGGGGTGAGTAGTCACCGGGAAGTACCGGCATTAGGGGTGCCGGATTACTGGGGGCCGCCATATTGGAGGCGTGAAAGGAAATTGCGTTAGGATTAAGGGAGGAAGTGGCGGCCATGTTGGATGTGGGCACATCCGGGGTAGACTGTACCGGAATGGGCGTGGACGGGGTCTGGGGAGTGGCTTGGGAAAGGAAGTAGGGATGGTTTGAATAGGGCAGGGCCATGGGATAGGGGAAGGGGTATGGCCAGGCCATCTGGGCAGGGGCTAAGGCGGAACCTTGGGAGGGCGGGGTAGCTGGGCAGGGATTAGGAAAGGAGGTGGGATATCCGGAGTAGGGAAATGAAGCTGGGGGGTGGGAACTTGGGCTGTGGGAGGAGTAGGCAGGAAAGGATGGAGAGAGATTAGCAGGGCCGGTGTAGTAGGAGGGACCGGAGTGGGTGTAGTGGGATTGACAGTAGCAAGAAGGGGTTAGTGGACTGAGTGGATGCAAGAGGGAGGGTAGGATTGTTAACGGAGAGAGAGCGTAGGGAAGGAATGACGGATGAAATGGTTGGATTAGGCAGAGAAGGTAGTGTAGGGATGGATGAGGATGATGGGAATGATAGAGATGATGGGGGGGGAAATAAAGATCCATCAGAATTCAGGACCGGACAAACAGGGGCAATGACGGGATGGGTGATGGGAGGATTGGGAGTGGGGAACATGGTCAGCTGGCTGTCACTCATTGCTGACTGAACCTTGGGGATAAACATCCCCTGGGCGCCATTTTGGGGCGCTGGCTGAGGGAGTACCCCAGCAACATAATTATTATGATACACATACAGTTTTACACCTTTGTGATCTATTTCTTCCTCAACCCAACCTTCCTGCTGAATAGCTTTTGCTACTTTGTACCAGGCTTCTGCAGTACGTAGTAAATCATTATCTACAAGCTTGCCTTTCTTCTCTGTCAGTAATCTACGCCAGCTTTCTGGCTGTAATCTACCACATGAAGGCACAGCAATCTTACACACCTTAGCAATCTTTTCAACTCCCTTAACCATCTCTTCACCCTCTCTGTCTTCAACTAGATCACACGCTAACCAGCCCTTACTGGGCTTTTCTAATCCCTGTCCCATTCCCCCTATAAAAGGCGTCCCAGATATAGAGGAAAGAAGATTTAAACAAAGTGTCTACAATGCTCGACTGCCACTTGAAGGGTGGGTCCCCAAGTGCGTCTTCCCAAAACGTAGACTAGTCACTAATTCCGCCTACCCGAGGTAGCCACGGATTGGAGCGAGGTGAGAAGTGTGTGACCAATCACTTCTCTCACTAGAGAAATAGGAGGGGAAAGTGTAAATAACACAAAAAGTAGAGTAAAAGTAAAAGTAAAGTGAAAGTAAGGACAGACACAGGAGTTTGAATGACTCCCAATTTAAGACAACATTTCAATTGAAATACAGTGCATGCATCACAGTTCAAATAAATTCAAGAGTAATCCCTTTCCTTTACTCATGTGACCAAAGCCACCTCCCTCAACCTCGTAGTGTCCCCGCTCGGAGTTTCGTAAGTCTCACTTTCGTAAGTCTCACTACCAGCGGCCACGGATAACAGCTAACACCGGCCCGAGATCCGTATGCCTCCCCCGTTACAGCGGTCCATTAAGCGTGACCACCACTATCCTCACCCTTGTAGCGCCCCTACGGACCCACCCGTAAGTCTCACTACCCCGTGGTGATGGAGACAGCAATGCCTGCCCGAATCCACGCACCACAAATAAAATTGGAATGCCACCAGCCTCAGCGCTCGAAGCTGGAGGGTACCACCTCTCTGCAAGCAGAGCTATGTGCACAATGAGGCTAGCTAGGCTATCAAAGTGACACCATGGGGAATCCCCAGGAAGCAATGAGTCTACACCCCTCCACAGATTCCCCCCCTCCTCTTTTTCCTTACTGCTGCAGCTACCCAGCACCTAAAAGAGGTAAACAGGCAAAGAAGACCCCCAGGAAAACTTCCACATGTCCACCCCCCTTTTTCCCTGCAGCCACAGCCACGTGGCTCCTAAAAGGGGTAAACAGGCAACAGAGGACCCCCAGGCAAACATCCACCCCCCTTTATCCCAAAAGAGGCAAACAGACAAACACTCCACCCGGGCACTTAAGCTAGACAAACCAATACAAACACACCCAGGCAACAGATAGGCAAAATGCAGGTAAACAGGTGGGTAACAATAAGGCACCGTGCAAGATATTACCTGTCTTTGATGTCCTCCCGGTAGCAGTCACAGACACTGGGACGGGTCAATCAAAGGGGCCGGAACATACCGGGATGCTGCAGGCTCAACCGTGTATTCAGAGGTGATCAGTCTCCTTTCCTTCCCCCAGGATTCCTCCGTCCAGCAGCGTCTTCATAGGACGGCTTACCGGCCAAAGGCCATAGCCCGGTGCCCCACGTTGGGCGCCAAATTGATATAGATTATTTTAAAATAAACAAATATGTTTAAATGTCTATCTGTTCCTGTCCAAATCTGAGATGATTAAATTGCGTATACGCAGAAGTAAATTCACACTGACACACGGAGTTCAGGTTAAAAGCACTTTGAGAAAATTTAATGGCATCTGGTTAAAAGCGGGCTCGCAGACCCTTATAAGAGCAATATTACATCATCATTGAATATCAAGATAACAACAAATAAACATCATTAATTGGATTAGGTGTTAAGTGGCTATGTCAATGTCCACCCATCAATATTATTAATTGGCTCAAGTACTAAGTGGCTGGCTAAGTGTCCTCCCACCGAGAGGTGGCGTTATCTTGGACACGGGCGTGGACAGTTGGCTCAGGCGCCATCTTACTCAGCACGAGGCTTTACTCGATGGGAGGGGGGCTTGGGGCGTCATTTTGGGTAGTTAGTGATGTCAGACTTGAGGTTAGGTTCAGGGCCTTTTTTATGAAAGAACATTTCATTAGAGCAGTTTCTCATGGGCTAGCTATGGGATACTTTGTTTCATGTTACAGGAACTTGACAATTCCGATGTTAGTCATGTTCTTCTAGAAAATACATACAATACATTCTCTTTCTAATATTCTAAATGCTGTTAGGAAAATCTATCATATAATGTAGTTAAATGGAGTTAGTGCAAAAATTTAATAAAGGTTTAATTAAGGTTTTTAATAATTCTACATCACAGGTGACTATTACTGTGCATAATTATTAGGCAACTTAACAAAAAACAAATATATACCCATTTCAATTATTTATTTTTACCAGTGAAACCAATATAACATCTCAACATTCACAAATATACATTTCTGACATTCAAAAACAAAACAAAAACAAATCAGTGACCAATATAGCCACCTTGCAAGGACACTCAAAAGCCTGCCATCCATGGATTCTGTCAGTGTTTTGATCTGTTCACCATCAACATTGCGTGCAGAAGCAACCACAGCCTCCCAGACACTGTTCAGAGAGGTGTACTGTTTTCCCTCCTTGTAAATCTCACATTTGATGATGGATCACAGGTTCTCAATGGGGTTCAGATCAGGTGAACAAGGAGGCCATGTCATTAGATTTTCTTCTTTTATACCCTTTCTCGCCAGCCATGCTGTGGAGTACTTGGACGCGTGTGATGGAGCATTGTCCTGCATGAAAATCATGTTTTTCTTGAAGGATGCAGACTTCTTCCTGTACCACTGCTTGAAGAAGGTGTCTTCCAGAAACTGGCAGTAGGACTGGGAGTTGAGCTTGACTCCATCCTCAACCCGAAAAGGCCCCACAAGCTCATCTTTGATGATACCAGCCCAAACCAGTACTCCACCTCCACCTTGCTGGCGTCTGAGTCGGACTGGAGCTCTCTGCCCTTTACCAATCCAGCCACGGGCCCATCCATCTGGCCCATCAAGACTCACTCTCATTTCATCAGTCCATAAAACCTTAGAAAAATCAGTCTTGAGATATTTCTTGGCCCAGTCTTGACGTTTCAGCTTGTGTGTCTTGTTCAGTGGTGGTCGTCTTTCAGCCTTTCTTACCTTGGCCATGTCTCTGAGTATTGCACACCTTGTGCTTTTGGGCACTCCAGTGATCTTGCAGCTCTGAAATATGGCCAAACTGGTGGCAAGTGGCATCTTGGCAGCTGCACGCTTGACTTTTCTCAGTTCATGGGCAGTTATTTTGCGACCCTGTTGATTATTTTGAATGAAACGCTTGATTGTTCGATGATCACGCTTCAGAAGCTTTGCAATTTTAAGAGTGCTGCATCCCTCTGCAAGATATCTCACTATTTTTGACTTTTCTGAGCCTGTCAAGTCCTTCTTTTGACCCATTTTGCCAAAGGAAAGGAAGTTGCCTAATAATTATGCACACCTGATATAGGGTGTTGATGTCATTAGACCACACCCCTTCTCATTACAGAGATTCACATCACCTAATATGCTTAATTGGTAGTAGGCTTTCGAGCCTATACAGCTTGGAGTAAGACAACATGCATAAAGAGGATGATGTGGTCAAAATACTAATTTGCCTAATAATTCTGCACTCCCTGTAGACGGGGACGACAAAACGCTAAATAATGGCAGCGCAAGCTCCGATCCCAAAGCATAACTGGTGGATAAAACAGGACCGCAAAGTGGGAACACACACTAGTTACAGAGATAGATACCCTATGCCCCGCGGCAAGGTGCCGTCTGAGGGACATGGAAAGGACTCGGCTAACAAGCAAAAAAAAAAAAACACGGGATCATTTACAGCTTTAATCCCCGACCTAGCCAGTAACCTTAACATGAAGTGAATAGTATCCTCAAACTGACGATATGTTGGAGACCTGCGTGTCCCAAATTGCAAATATTCTTAACATATGTACTACCTGCTTGCTTTACTTTTCAATAAAAACAGATTTACAAAAAAAAAAAGAAACGCGTAGGACCGGTGATATACCACCAATTTTAAAATATCTATTTTATTCAATTTATTTATGTGGCGAAACCAACTTCGCCACTGTGAACTGTTTTTTCGGCATGAAATTGACCGACCGCACAGCCCAAATCTATGGAACTGTTTTGGGCAGGAAATTGTGCTTGCGGTCGGTCATAATGGACTTCCAGCTAACTTTTGATCCACTGGGGGGATTTGGCTGATTTTTGGAAGGGTTTATGTTTGATGTATGCTGAGTCTGAATATGCAACTTTTATTGAAATTGAATGTATGGTTTTAAAGTTACAGTGTGTGTGTAAAAACTGTATTTTTATTGTATGTAATAATTGGTTTAACTGTTAATCTAAGGGGAGGAAATGTGTGGGAGGTACATCCCTGTGATTGGTTAATTTCATCCTCCCCCTGGGAGTGTCCTGTATGTACTTGTTTGTAATAAAAGCCAGACTGGGTGTCCCAGTCCTGAGTTCCTGTTTTACCCTCAACTTGAGTCCTGTGTCTTATTGGGGGAATCTGCTACAAGGGATTGCTATGCTAGGCATATTCCCTTGCTATAATCACTGAGCTCTTGTAAGAGCTTGTTCCTGCTTCGTTCTGAAGGGAGATAGCTGCAGCCTGCGGTGCTTATGGTGTCTGGTGGAGTGCTTGGAGTCCTCTGGAAGCGCTAGGAGCATCTTTCAACGGAGGTACCCAGTCGGGGTGCCAGTGGATCCGTTACAATTTATAATAAATCATTTTTTACCTACCTACCTGATTCTTGATTTGGATCCAAAAGCACCATCCTGACCTCCCCTGGGGGGAAGGCAACCTCAATGCGTTCTTTTCATCTGGAGTTTGTGAGTTCCATAGAAAGTGGGGGCACTGCAAACCTCCTCCAACAGTGTTGCACTATTATTTGTTATTTTTTTGTTTTAGATATCCAGCTGTATCCCATTTTCTGTATACTTTTATATCTGTGTGAGGTCACCATTAGGGAAGGGACCTTGGGAAGCTGGACTACTAAATTAAGTCGTTTTTTCCATATACCGTCACTTTGGGGTGTATTGGACACGTTTTGTCTTTTCAGAGAAAAGGCATGTTTACATTACCCCCTAGGGACACCTCCAGTGCTTCCTGGGGAAGTGCTGCACAGTGTGTAGCACTGTCGTTCAGCGTCTCCACGCTCTGCATGGAGACATGGCTACATTTTTACTTGCCAATGGCTAGTGGAGAGTGGAGATTTTGAGCCCTGCACTAGACTATGATCAATTTAGAAAATTAAGGTTCAAAGATCACTGGTGGATCTACTGAACTAATGCACAAGGTTTGCATATGCCATATTTATTTTTATTTATTTTTCTATTAAATTCAGCAAATAAAAAATAATAACTGTGCATTAAAATGTACAGAAAAAAATCAGGTTCCCAATTGTTTATTGAATTGAGTAAATATGTTATTTGAAGATTGATGGCTAACCATATATCTGTAAATAGAACTTAGATTGGTGTATATTATGTACTGATAATCTATTTGAAGCAAAATTAATGGGCACATGTAAAATATCACTGATGTTGAAAACCGATTGACATTGTGTTACTTTAGAAAAGCAGATCTGGTTTTTAATTTAACCTCTGGTTTTGACATCACATGAATGCACGGTTAAGAAACTACCATTGGATGTGTGGCATTGATTTGCCAGATTCTGTTATAAATTAACAGTGATAACTTCTGTGACTGATCAAGCATTCATTCTTCTCTTTTTACCAAATTAAAATGTTCTTCCAATCTATGTGAAATGGATTGTGTTCCTTCCACACACTATGCTATTCTGTGGCAGATTAAATGAAACTTGTCGTAGTTATCGTCTGTGGGCAGATTGCTGTGAGGGGGAGGCAGTCACTAAAGCCAATATTAATGTCATTCAATCAAAAATTCATTATCATAAAAAAATCATGTCGATGATAAAATCTGTTCTCTGAAGCTGGAGTAAGAGATTTAGTTAGATAAACAAAATATCTACTAGCAGGCTGCTCATCTGCAAACACTAAGGGGCGGCCAATCCAATTTCTTTTTTTTTTCTGCCCTTTTTTCTTATTTAAGAGAAAATCAAGCAAATAGATATTTTCCTTCATGTTCTTCTCTACCAAATATATTTGTGCTGTACATGATACACGACTTTTTGTGACATTTCCATGGAATTGCACTAGAAGAGTTTGCCACAAGCAATATAATGTGCAAACATGTACAAGTCAAACATATATGTGAAAATATCTAATAATATTTGTTTAATGTTTTACTTTGTTAAACACTTGAAGCAGGTTCGAACATTTTTTCAGTGAAATGATTTTTAAAAATACACTGATATCTACTTCACTGTCCTTTTTAATGTGTATTTTGCATTAATTCTTGCGTTTTGCCTTAGTCTGGTTATATCCTCCAAACTAGGAGATTTCATGTGTTGTGCTGAGGATTCTTTTCCTTAACAGAAACTGTATTCTACATGTTGTAGCCTTGGGCTATGGTGGCCACTGAAACTTTGCTATTGCCCACTGATGCTATATATGGTAGAGATAACCTAGGAACAGGTGACTAGAAGGACGCAGGATGATGCTGAAACTTCTGACAGGAGGAATGTAATAGACATGTGTATGCTTTTTTGTACGAATACGATTTCGTACAAAAATGCATTTTTTTTGTATTCGTTTACTAAAACATAAATGAAAGCTTCACATACAAAATATAAACTAAACGAAAGGGCAACTGCCGAATGCATTACATTTTCATTTTATTTTGTTCGTTTAACAGACTTCATGCTGTACAGAGGTACAAGTGGGTCAGCTGACGTTAGAAATCGTGAACTGGCTGAGAACAGATTGGGAGCTTAGTCAGAAACTGGACGAGTCAGCAAATGTTTGAAACCGGAACAGGATAGAATAATAGACAGGAATTTGCTGGGTCACCAATGCTATCACAGTGGGACAAGCCTGAAACCTGTTGTAGTTGTTCTTAGTAAACATGTGCAATTCGTTTCATTCCGAATGTACATTCGGACGAATTTCGTGCAATTCGGACATTCATATGCTTACAAATGTCCGAAGTGCCCAAGTTCCGAAGTTTGGTAGTTCAGATGTGCCGAACCGAACCGAATTGCCCAAGCTCCGAATTGCCGAATTGCCGAAGTTCCGAAGTGCTTCAGATTTCTGAAAAGTGGCAAAATGAGAGAGGGATGGAAAATTACGTGGATGATGACAGGAATCAATTTCTGGCGCTGATAGCCCTTTAGATGTGCATGTGTTTGTGGTGGCAGTCCGGGCACTGGGAGCCCTATAGATGTGTAAGTTGTTGTGGTGGCAGTCTGGGCACTGGGGGCCTTATAGATGTGTAAGTGGTTGTGGTGGCAGTCCGGGCACTGGGAGCCCTATAGATGTGTAAGTGGTTCTGGTGGCAATCCGGGCATTGTGAGCCCTGTAGATGTGTAAGTGGTTGTGGTGGCAGTCCGGACACTGGGAGCCTTATAGATGTGTAAGTGGTTGTGTTGGCAGTCCTGGCACTGGAGCCCTATAGATGTGTAAGTGGTTGTGGTGGCAGTCCCGGCACTGGGAGCCCTACAGATGTGTAAGTGGTTGTGGTGGCAGTCCCCTAGTGTCTATGTCTCAATGTCTCCCAGGGTCCCCATGTCACTGGGACACTAGGAACAGAGACATGGGGACACCGTGAGGCATGGGGACACTGAGACAGGGGACATTGGGAGACATGGGGACACTGAGACACTTGGGGACACTGATACATCAGGAACATTGGGAGACTAGGGGACACTGGCTGAGACACATGGGGATACTGGGAGACTAGGGGACACTGGGAAAACAGGGGACACTGAGACACCAGGGACACAAACACTAGGGACACTGGCTGGGAGAAATGGGGACATTGAGACACTTGGGGCACTGGGAGACATGGGGACACTGGGAGACATGGGGACACTAAAACACTTGGGGACACTGGGAGACATGGGGACACTGAGACACATGGGGACACTGAGACACCAGGGACACTGGGAGACATGGGGACACTGGGACACTCACTGGGACACATGGGGACACTGGAAGACTAGAGGACACTGGGAAACTAGGGGACACTTGAAGACGTGGGGACACTGAGACACCAGGGCCACTGAGACACTGGGAGACATGGGGACACTGTGTCCCTAGTGTCTCAGTGTCCCCATGTCTCCCAGTGTCCCCAAGTGTCTGTGTCATAATGTCTCCCAATGTCCCTTAGTGTCTCAGTATCCCCCCATATCTCTCAGTGCCCCCATGTCTCCTTGCAACCTTTCCCACCATCGCTCACTACCCTGAGCTGTAGGCAGGGCCGGACTGGGGATACGAAGCATCCCTGGAAAAAAATCTATGCCAGCCCCATAAATCATTGTATATATATATACACACACACACACATATATACATAAATACACACATAAATATATATATATATACTGGGAAAATTCTTGCACACAGGCTCCAGTTGGATATACTTGCCGGGTGCTTAAGCTTGGGACTTTGGTATCCAGATTGTGAAAGAAACGGCAGCACTCACAGTCTTCACTTAAAATCTTCTTTTATTTGCAAGATTAAAACATGGATCAACGTTTCCGTCCCTAAGTGGGACTTTCTTCAGGATCAATATGATATGATATTGTTGATCCATGTTTTAATCTTGCAAATAAAAGAAGATTTTAAGTGAAGACCGTGAGTGCTGCCGTTTCTTTCACAATATATATATATATTCTTCTAATTCTTCTAATTCAAAATATTAGTCCTTTCAGGGTAATTAAATTATACAGTAAAGCATACTCACATACAGACACAGACAATCTTACTGATGCACACAAATAGGCTCATTGACAGACACTCTCAATGAGGCAAACAAGAAAAACCCACAGGCACTCCAAATGTAAAGCCACAGGCAGATTTAATGCAACGAAATGCACAGCAATGTTTCGACCTGACTAGAGGTCTTTGTCAAAGACCTCTAGTCAGGTTGAAAGGTTGCTGTGCATTTCGTTGCAATAAATCTGCCTGCGGCTTTACATTTGCAGTGCCTGTGAGTTTTTCTTGTTTGCCTTATCGTGCTGGGATTGCTGGTCCTGCTCCAGAGCACCCATAGCCTTTGGGAGTGAGTGCAGTTCCTGCCATCTACCTTGCTAAACAATCTCAATGACACACACAGACAAGGTTACTGGCACACACACACATTTAGTACAGACAAACTCTGATACACACGCAAGCTTAGTACATACAAGCTCACTGGCACACACACATGCTCACTACAGACAAGCTCACTGATGCACACACACTCTCCCTACAGCCCATTGACACACACATGCTCCCTACAGAACAGCTCACTAACACACAGATTCACTACAGACAAGCTCACTAACACACACATGCTCACTACAGACAAGCTCACTGACACACATATGGTCACTACAGACAAGCTCACTGTACACACATGCTCACCACAGACAGGCTCACTGACACACATACAAGCTCACTCACTAGCAGGCACACACACACAAACTCACTAGCAGGCGCAAACACACAGAAGCTCCCTCACTAGCAGATGCACACACAGAAGCTCACTCACTAGCAGATGCGCGTACACACACACACACACACACAGAAGCTCGCTGACTCACTAGCAGATGCACACACACAAAGACATCCACACACACAGAGGCAGACATCCATACACTAGATAGAAAGGTTCCACTTGTGAAAAATGGGTCCAGAGAATTGGAACCACTACACCGGTGGAACCGCACCTTAGTGGACACTCCAGGGGTGTCCTGGGGCTTAACCCCTAATAGTAGAAATAGAGAAAAATACTCAAAAAGCTGGAGTAATCCAGACTAGCTGAGTATAGTACTGGATGGGTAGATGGATAATTTACTATAAAATATAGGTACTGAGTAATCTGAATTGAGTAATAGGTATTAACTCAACCTAGTGTAATCCAGCCTTAAATGGCTCACCTCCAGATAGATCCAGTGATACCTTGGTACCTATTCGCTCCAGAGATACCCACTGGGTACTGACTTTATTAGGCAATTGGGTACAGGTCAAGTCCAGTGGTTAGAGCGTATAGAATAGGTGTCTGTCAGACAGCTGACCTAGGTATCTGGAATGGGTCACTAAGAAAGTCTGGATAATAGTTAACGCTGAATTGTTACTGATTAACTCCACTCTATACCACACCTATGATCGTATGGTTGTAAGTGACTGGTTAAATCAGAGTCTTGTATCGGCGTTAGGGGTGGCGTGCATCTTCACCACTGTAGATAAGCCCTTAGCATCTAGGTACAAATATGACACTAGAAATAGCTGCTAAGTCCCTGTAGCGACACTCTTAAAGTAGTCACTTGATCTACTGGGATGTGTACTGCATGCTTATTCAGATAACCCCATAGTGCTTGAGGAAAATTCCTCCACAGACTATAATATGTAGAGAACTGTGACCCAACGAAAGGAGGTGAAAAAAAAAAAAAAAAAAAATTGTTAAAGTGACTATATGTGCATAACCATACTTAGGATGTTGGTTGCCTGCACATAGTGATAGATAGCCCTAGTGAGAAAAAATAGTGAGTGAAAATGAGCCCATAGAGCCCGACGCGCGTTTCGGTGCTTGCTTAGATGCACCTTCGTCAGGGGCTGACTGGAGACTGGTCCCATGTCTCCTTTTATACGTAGTCAGATAACTGTGTCTCTGATATTGTCCAATCGTGAGCAATCGTGAGACATCCATACACACAGAGGCAGACATCCACACACACAGAAACAGGCAGACAGCCACACACAGACATCCACACACACTCGGACAGCCACACACACACACACAGGCAGACAGTCACACACACACACATGGGCAGACAGACAATCACACACACACAGGCAGACAGTCATACACACACACACACACACACACACAGTCAGGCAGACAGTCACACACTCACAGGCAGACAGTCACACACACACATACACACACACACAGGCAGACAGTCACACATTCACAGGCAGTCACACACACACACAGGCAGACAGTCACACACACACACACACACACACACACACAGTCACAGTCACACACACAGACAGACAGTCACGCACACACCCAGTCACACACACAGGCAGACAGTCACACACAGTCACACACACAGGCAGACAGTCACACACACGTGCACACACACACATACACACACACACATACACACACACACAGGCAGACATTCACACACTCACAGGCAGACAGTCACACACACACACAGGCAGACAGTCACACACTCACAGGCAGACACACACACACAGACAGACAGTGACACACACACACACACACAGGCAGACAGTCACACACACAGGCAGTCACACACACACACACAGTCACACACACACACACACACACAGTCACACACACACACACAGGCAGTCACACACACACACATACTGACCTGCTTCTAACCTCCACATCCCTTGGAGCTCCTGGGGTCTGGTTGTTGGGGAAGCAGGGACTCCTTCCAGCTTCCCATACTGCAGTTAGCCGGTCCCCACCAAATACTAAGCTCCGCCCCCGCCGCACGCTAAGCTCCACCCCGTCGCAATATTCCTTTCTTTTCGCTTTTTTTTTATAATCCTGGCCGGCCATGTGTGAGCTGTGACGGCCTGCCTGGCTCCTCCTGCTCCCTTGGGTTCCTTTGCGGCCTCACAGCTCCCACATGGGCGGCCGGAATTACAGGAGCCTGATCACTGATTAGGGCTGTCAACTCAGCCCCAGGTGCCGCGGCCCTGGCTGTAGGCTGTCTCTGCAGACTGGAAGTTGCTGTCTTGAATCTCTGTAGCTGCTCCCCTGTGGACCAGTGAGTAGAGATTGGCAGGGAGGGATATGCTGGAACTTATATGCAATAAAAAAAATGAAACAATTAAAGTGATGTATATACTCACAATGCATATAATATGCCTGCTCTATGAAAATTATAATTAAAGAGACTTGTCCACCAAGCATCCCTACCTTTGGGAGAGCTGGAGTGGCTCCTTCCCAGGGGTCAAGTGGGGTTCCTGTCCCTGGGGACTAGTGGGGCTGATGTCATCTTCTTGTAGTGCTTCATCACCACAAGAAGTTTAGTGATGCCGGGGCCAGAGTGATATAATATCCAGGATCACATCAGGGAGATGTGCAGGAAGAGCATGAAGATTACAGCTCCTTCACTGCCCGGCTACAGCTTCTCCCTCAGACACTATATTTATGCGCTCTACATAAGCAGGAGCCTACTTTGTTTTAGTACATAGCCGGCCGACTCCTGGGGAGCCCTATGGTGGCAAGCTGGCCAGCTTTTGAGCCCCCTGACAGATAGAACACAAAGGGCACTTGCAACCTTATCAACACCTGTAGTTCCACCACTTGTACTAACAATAAAGTGGTGACAAAATTAGACCCAGGGATTTGCAGGAACCCACTTGGGTCTCTCAGCCCTCCCCCCACCTGGTAACCCCCATGGTGACTGCTGTACAATATCACTCACAGACAGCTAAGATAGTGCCCATACAAGTCACTCAGTAGTTGTATGGTGTTTGCAAGCCGTGTGTACAAATTTGTCAAGCTTGTACAAATTGGTGAAGCTATGCTTCTCATATAATGACACAGGGTGACGGAGAGAGCATAGAACTGCAGCAACTTTAGCAAATCACAGTAGCAAATTACGACTGGTGAGTCCCCTCCCTTGTTCCTCTTGTTTATTCCCTTCCAACATTGCAACATTGTTATAACTTTTAGCCACCCCTTTAATTCTGGGCAGCAGTCATGTCTTCCCTTCCTTTCAGTCCAGGGAAGTACTGTAGCTTTAATGAACAGTATGAAGGAAGGGAGATCAGGACAGTGAGTCTAGCAAGGAGATACAATGGTTATCATTCTTGGAGTTTCCTTTTAGGCTTTTAAATTATTAAACCTGTGACACATGCAATTTATTTTCTCTCTGGGCGAATTTTCAGCTCTTACTTTTCTTTCATTATTCCACTTTCTTTAATTTGGTTCAATCCAACATTTAATATTTTTTTTAATTAAAATCTGTTATATGTTTTTTTTTCTAAGTGTTTAATTACTATTTTATTTTGTGTATTGCTTACAAACACTCCTGTGACCGCTCTAATATATAAGTATCTGTCCATGTGCACACGAAAGGTTTACGCTTGTATTACGATTATGATAATTATGCACATTTTCCTGCATGTCTATGTTTATTACATTTCTGAAAACCGTTTTTGGAAAACTAAAATTAAAATTGAAACAACATTTTATTTTAAAACAAGTGTGAGATTCACAGAAAAGTCTGAGACAATGACTTATTAGACTTTATGCTATGTTATTAACTATCACAGTGCCAGGATTCTGAAAACCTGCAGCTTAAAGAGTCTAGTGGGGAAACCCTCAGAATCAGCCAGATTGCAAATTGTTACAGGTTGGGACAAGAGTGATCCCTTTAATTTCTGGGCATGATGTGTTTAGTTATGGACACTAAGGCAAAGTGCTAACATGTACCCTTAATTTCAGGTTCCTCATGATTTGGAATGTGTGTCCAACTACTGGTTCTGATTCTCCCCTTAAGGACACATGACGGAAATATTCCGTCGTGATTCCCTTTTATTCCAGAAGTTGTGTCCTTAAGGGGATAATTATTACCTGTTTATTTCAAGAAAGCAATGCTGTTTGGTTAGAAATAGTAATCTTTTGGATACCGAGAAAAAGTTATATCTTTTAGAAAGGGTACTGCTCTGAAAAAGTTAAGTACCGTTTTAAGTAGTTTTTGCTCATTAACTGTTAATTACTATTTAAATTGCAATAGCATTTCCAGGTATCTTTTTCTTCTTTTTATTGGCACAATCTGCCTATTGTAATTAGCTGTGTGCATGCAGTAGGTAATTTCTCATGGTGCGTGTTGTGGTTTAAATTCAGCAGACAGCAATGTTTTCTCTCAGGTATGAAGACAAGGAATGGACACAGCAGAAATACGAGCTCGGAGGGTGGTACCCATCCACGCAAATGTATGGCAGAATACTACTCCTAATTTAATGGGAGAAGACACAGATCTTATATCCAATTCTGTACATATCCAAAAAGGGGATGTCTTCACACAATACAATAGATTTGACATACATATAATCATGCCCAGTGAAATGCATCTTCAAAGAACTTGAAACACTTTACAACAGTCATAAAGAAGATATGTTAATAGGATATAGGGGGCTGGAGGAACAAAACAAAGAAACAAATCAGGATCAAAGGTCAGCTGTTATAATAGAGCATCCTGACAATAATCAAACATTTGTGTACTGCGACACAGGCTATAAAGAGGAAAGGTGGTCATTAATCCATATCAGTGCGCCAACCCCCCAAGTTTAGGCATGAGATGTGCAGCATGACTTTATAAGGTCACTGTAGGCACCATTGGTGCATTGTGTAGATTATATTACTGTTAAGTGTGATAAGTGAATTCTTTTCATTAGTCCATTATTTATATAATGATTAATTGTGACCCTTTCTGCCATTTCCTCCCTGAGAGGGCTATGCTACCCCCAGTGCTCTTAATCTGTCATTGCCAAGGTCAAATGGATTTGTATGGGCAATACGAAAGTGTAACTTTATTATTTATCTGTGCAGCTGCAGAGGGGTAGGATTACTGGTGCCGGAGAGAGTCCAGGCTTCTGTAGAGCTTCTCCAAAATGGCTGAAAACATCGTGGGAGAGGAGGTTCTAGGTCAAGATGTTGTGGACTACACATAACCTGATGGAATGCCAGCATTATGACTGTAAGCGCATTATGGGAGCTGTAGTCCACAATATCTTGTGTGCCAAAGGTTTCCTATCCCTGTTCTAAGCTAGAGGTCTATCTGGTGGCTACCCCTGCCATTAACAAAAGAATACTTTTACACACAAACTTCTCTCCTTCTGGAGTAGATATATTGAAAAACTCCTTGCTAACAAACAAGCTCAGACTGAAAAAATTCCACACTAGCTCATGGTACATGTTACAAGAACTATGTGGCAAGGACCCTGTACCCTTACCCTTCAGAACCTGTTGAAATTCTTTACTGACATTACCAACGCTCATCCCAGTTTAACAGAGACAATATTGTTTAACGCAAACTTGAGTAACAGAGACATCATAGTGGGAGCTCAATCCTTATCTCTCACAAACTGCTGTAACTGTTACTAACGTTGGTAAATTCCACCCTTGACTTATGGACCTGAGCACAAATTCGATATAGACTGGATTAAGAAATTTACTGTTGATTCTTATTTGAAATGTTTCATGTTTTCTTTTCTTTTTGTGATTATTTTTTTTCTTTCTTTGTATTATCCACCATGCACCTGTCAAGTTAATATTGGCTGATTGCCAATAGTGCCGACACAATCCGTGTGTATGTGATTTAATGTTTCTTTAAAAAATTCAAATAAAAATAAAAAACAAAACATGATTCTATGCATGTAAACTTGCATTGTCAACCAATGCCCTTGAACTGTTCCTCTGTCCTTGGAAATGAGCAACCTTGAAAGTAAAAAAACAAAACAAAACAGAAACCCCCTGTACGCCGCAAAAACAAACAAACCATGACTGCAAACAAAGAAATAGACCCACATCCGCACATTGGGCTTTCAAAAGCCCAAGTGAGTTTTATTTTTTTTTCTGTGAATTGTAATTTTTTTTTTTTTTGCAATTATGGGGAAATCAAGGACATTGCATCACATAGCAGATATAATACACAATATTGTTCACTAAAACATGTGGACAGACTATTGTAGAATATTGACAGACATGAGGTTTATGATAATTTGGGTTTATTCTCTAAACTACCAATTGTGCAGAAGCGAAAATTGAATTGCAAAACCTATGTGTGAATAGCCAAGGTTTCTAATTCAAGTATTTTTTTAAAGGAATGTCTAACATTAAAAAAAAGAGACATTTTAATTTTGTGTCCCTTGCTTGGTTCCCCCTCCCCTTGAAGCAAATAAGCAAAACTCTCCTTTTATCCAGCACCATACATATTCTGAGTTTAGCCGATTCTCTCTCGATCAAATCGTCCAATGGGCATCCAATCACCCTCATCAGCAAATAAGATGCTTCTCAATCAGATTCATTAAATCTAGTGCTTCTCTATGAGAAATATTGTGACCGAATTCTCACCGCAATGACATGACAGGTGTATAGTCGCCATATGGGCAGTCGGAATCCAGGACCACCACCCCACATACCTATCCCAATAATGCACTGACACTAGGGTATATGGGGAAAATTGTCCACAGCTTTATTAAACAATCTCAGATAATAACAATTAGAATAATTATAATAATATAACCATAATAACATAACATATAAACATGGGCCATTGCCCCCCATACTCCGGCCTTGCACCCGTATCCTTCTGTTAATATAAAAGGCAATGACCCCAATATAAAGAACACATATATACATATATATAACATATACCAACATTATTCCAACATGAACCAACTTAAAGTGCCCAAACATAAATTAACCACGGCAGGGGTATACCCGGATGCCCCTACCCCACCAGGTTCTGAGCCACCAACAGGACTCGAATCCTACAAACCACCAATGACCACGATTTTCCATTTCCATCATGTTCCTCATGGGGAGCCTATTTCTTCTCCTTCAGCTCCCTATCCCACCGCTGTGACAAAACGGGATAACACTTAGACAAACAAACCCCAGGGAGGGTGGGCAGGACAAACTCAGCCAGGTAGGAAATTAAAAGTGATTGCTCTAAAACGGCTGCCTATTTAAATAGCCAGCCCACTTACCCATAACTCCAATCCCAGCTTCCTTCCTCCTATGCCCGACTCCTAACCCCTGTCAAGGCCCTTTTCCGCTAAGCTGCGCTTTTGCTACATGGGGCTACATGACCGGTGTATAGTCGCCATATGGGCAGTCGGAATCCAGGACCACCACCCCACATACCTATCCCAATAATGCACTGACACTAGGGTATATGGGAAAAAATTGTCCACAGCTTTATTAAACAATCTCAGATAATAACAATTAGAATAATTATAATAATATAACCATAATAACTTAACATATAAACATGGGTCATTGCCCCCATACTCCACCCTTGCACCCGTATCCTTCTGTTAATATAAAAGGCAATGACCCCAATATAAAGAACACATATATACATATACATAACATATACCAACATTATTTCAACATGAACCAACTTAAAGTGCCCAAACATAAATTAACCACGGCAGGGGTATACCCGGATACCCCTACCCCACCAGGTTCTGAGCCACCGACAGGACTCGAAACCTACCAACCACCAATGACCACGATTTTCCATTTCCATCATGTTCCTCATGGGGAGCCTATTTCTTCTCCTTCAGCTCCCTATCCCGCCACAAGCTCAGACCTTGACCCCTTAAGCCGTCTGAGCTCTGCCACCCCAAAGAAAAAGTACTTTCTGTATCCCTTCCTGCCAACCCAAGTTCAGTAGGTCCCATCCCACTGCAGAGAGATGAACACCATCCGGGTGGTAGTACCCCTGCAGCCCACCTTCCAACTCACCGTGCCACTCTACCACGCCCCACAATTTCATAACAAAACTTGCCATCAAGCAGTTCACTTTCTTCATGCACTTGACGATGGCCTCCGGGTCCCGTGCGTGGCGCCATCGCCACTTCAGGACCATCTCTGACCATACCAGCATCACTCCAGGAAGCAGGTCCCTCAGTTTGTTGAGGTCCTGCTTCATCCACTTCACCAACCGACGCTGCGGTGTCAAGCCTAGGTCGTTGCCCCCGGTATGGAGGACAAGCAGATTCGGCCTCTGCCCGCCGGCCACTATCCGGAACATCGCCCCGCAAACATCCCCCCCAGCAACCTCCCCTGTACCCAAACCATCGCACCGCCAGGTGGTCCCTCGGAAAGCCCAGCTGCTGGCCTTGAGCTTGAGCTGCAGCCCTCCTTTCGGTCCCGACGACAAAGGAATGGCCCACGATCCATGCGACACAGCCTGGGGAAGAAATAAACAAACTGTAAGACACTCCCATCCCCATTGGGATCTCCAATGGCCCACCTTATTAATCCAATAAGCCCAAACGAACATAGGAACGGAACCTCACAGACTCCCATCTCCCAATCCATCTCCCAATCCGTTTCACTAAATCATCCCCCAAACCCAGGCGTGTGGCCTCTGTGGCCGCCCCGATGCGGAAGGAATGCGTCCCAAGCCTATCCATGTGTAAACCCAGTTTCCCCAGGCCCGACCGAAAGACTTTGGTGAATTGGAACCGGGACAGGGAGGACCCGTCCGTGTGTACCAAGAACGAGATCGACCACCCGCCGGCCTCTTGGCCACGTACTCTGCCACCGCGGCCATTGGGCACAGCGCTGAGCCCGGCAGGGCCCCCAGCGTCACATCCCGGCCCACCCCTTTGATGTACGTCTTGGACTTGGCCAGGTGTACCACCAACCTTCCTTCCAGAACCCGAACTCCCGAAACCTGCAGACCCCCCGAAGCCGCCCGAGTGGCACTCACCAATTCCCCAATCCGGAAGGCCCGAAAAAGGCCGGGAGGAAAGCAGCCCGGAACAGCAACACCTCAAACCCGTTGAAACAAATCTCCAGCAAGATCCGTATTAGGTCCCCCAGCACCCGTACCGACACCGGGCGCCTAGTATCGGGAGATCTGCGGCCCCTCCAGTACCCTTTGAGCGCTTGCCTAATGACGAAGGTCTTAGTCAGATCCTCCTTCCCGTGTAGCTTAAATCAGAACCCCATTGCCGCCATGGACCTGTCAACCATCGCGGGGGGCGCCTCCCCCTGCCAGTAGTCGAAAGGCGAACCACAGAAAGAAGCGATCCCCCACTATCACTCGATCCAGCCCTTTTAACGAATGTTCCCACGAACCCCAGACCTTATTGTAGGCAGCCCAAGTGGCCGGCGCTAGCGAAGCCTTCACCAATCCCCCAAGCAAGACGTTCCTAGTTGCCATATCTCGTCCGGGCACTTCTGGCCCGTTTCCAGTACCTCCAGGGCCACCGTCCGGAATCGGGACCACTGAAATCGAGATAAAGCGTCAGCCATCTCATTCAAGTACCCGGGCACATACCGCGCGAAAGACTACGTTAAGTGACATACACATTAAAACAAAGCGCTGCAGCAGCTTAACCACTGGTTTCGACGCCACGGACTGGTTATTGACTGCGTGCACTACGGACATGTTGTCCAAGAAAAAGACCACCTTCCGATCCCTCAGCCCTTCTCCCCACAGCTCCATCGCAATGACCAGCGGGAACAGTTCCAAGAAAGCCAGGTCACGCATGAGGGGGCTCAGCCCCCATGCCTCCGGCTATCTTTCTGCACACCATTTCCCCCCGAAGTAGGCCCCAAAGCCCACGCTACCCGATGCGTCAGTGAACAGTTCCAATTCCGCTGCCGATACACCCTCCTGCCAGAAAAACACCGTCCCATTGAAGTCCCGCAGGAAGGTATCCCATACCGCCAAGACGGCCCGCATGGACGCCGACACCCGAATGAAATGGCGCGGGGAGCGCACCCCCGCCGTCGCAGTCAACAGGCTGCGGCTAAATACCCTACCCATTGGGATCACACAGCATGCAAAGTTGAGCATTCCAACCAGCGATTGCAATTGATGCAGGGTGACCTTGTGCGCTTGCGCCACCGCCGCCACCGTACACCGCAGCCCCTCCAGTTTCGCTAGCGGCAGCCGACACTCCCCGAGCATCGAATCTATCTCCAGCCCCAAGAAACTAAGGCAGGCCATCGGGCCCTCCATTTTAGCCGCTGCCAGCAGCACCCCGAAGTGGCCCGCCACCCATTCGACGGTTCTCAGCACGTGCAAGAACGCAGGGGATTCCGCTGGCCCCACGCAGAGAAAGTCATCTAGGTAGTGTACCACTGCTCCGCTCCCTGACTCAACCTGCCCCACCCATTCGAGAAAGGAACTGAATTTCTCAAAGTAAGCGCAAGAGATGGAACATCCCATCGGGAGGCATAAGTCCACAAAATATCCCCCTTCGAAGAAGCACCCCAACAGGTGATGTCAAGCCGGGTGGACCGGAAGCAGCCGAAACGTGGCCTCAATATCCACCTTAGCCATCAGCGCCCCACCCTTCTTACCAGCTCGACCACCAGGTCGAATGATACATAAGAGACCGAGCACAGATCCCTGTCGATATCGCCATTCACCGACGCTCCTTTTGGATAGGAGAGGTGGTGAATGAGCCTAAACTTCCCAAGCTCCTTGTTGGGGACCACCCCGAGGGGGGAAACCCTGAGGCCCTCCAATGGCGGTACCGGGAATGGGTCCGCCATCCTACCCAGCAGTACCTCTTTACTCAGTTTATCCCGCACTACTTCCGGGAACTGCGCCACCGATCTCAGGTTGTGCAGTCCCCCCGCCCCAACCCTTTCCCAGAAGGGAATAAAGAACCCTTGCCCGAAGCCCATCTTGAGCACCACGGCATCCACCCTGTTACCATAGCGGCTTAGCCACGGCTCCATCGCGTCTAGCCTCACCGGGGATAAGCCCCGGGGCAGGGGAAGCTCCCCCTCCGCCTGCTGCAGTAGAGACTCCAGCATTCCCCGGCTTTCCTCTTTTAAAACATCGGTTGAGCCCATTGGTGCCGCTACAGCCTGAGCACTCATGTTTAAAGCGACAGGTGGCTCCCGATTTGCACTGGCCCTCGTTGAAGAGGCAGCATAAGCCCTTTTGAAAGGTGGCCGACGAGGCGGACTGCCCCTTTGCGCCGGCCGTGTGCTGAAAGGGCTGTGCTTTCTGCACCATCATTAGTTTCATCCAGAGAGGTAGGTCCATTTGGTCCCACCTCATACCCGGGTTGGCTGCCAGCCGCTGCCGAAACTGCTCATCGTACTGTCACCATGCCAATCTGCCATAGGTGCGGTATGCTTCCCAAATTCCATCCAAGTAGCAGAACATGGAGGAGCATAAACCGGGAGATTTCTCGCCCAATACACTGGCCAGCACGCAAAACGCCCGCAACCAATTCCCGAAAGATTTCGGTATCTTCCGATACCGCTTCCGTTTCTCTTCCTCCTCCTTCTTCTCATCTTTTTATCTTCCTCTTTGAGGTCGATAAATTCTTGCAAAGTAAGAAGGGAAAAGATCTCACTGAATTCACCTTTCCAGATCTGTTCCTTCACTTCCTGTTTGAGGTGTACCCCCAGCGGACCCGCAAACGACACATATGCCTGTTGCCTGGCAGCCTCGGGGACCCCCCCACCGGTCAACTCAGCCCGCTCACTCACCGTGTCCGCCGTCCCAGCCGCCACCCCGACGACCGTGCTTGAACCGGGCCCCGCGGCCACTCCCTCGCTGGAACCCGCGACCCCAGCCCCCTGTGCCCACACCTGTCCTACACTGCCCCTTGCGCCACCCCCCGCTCCCAGTGAGTGGAGTAGTGTCTGTAGCGTGTTAACTAGTGTGCTGGATTGCAATGATTCACAGGACTCACCAGGAGTGCCCGGGGCTGCAGTGCCAAACGCCATTTGTCCAGGATGAGCGACATCCGTCAATGCTCCGCCGACCAGGGAGCCAACCCGGTGCCTTGCCAACACAGAGGAGGAGCGGCTCCGAGATCTGCAATGAGGAGAAGAAGTCCTGGGTAGGGTGAACCGTTCCTTTGCCACCCTCCCGTCCCGAACCAGGGAGCGCCTGCTAGCCACCAAAGCCTCCCACCGCGTGGCCCCTTTGCTGCGTGCTTAAGAGGCCTGAGCAGCCCCCTCCCGGGGACTACGACTCCTACCATCCCTACCCGAGGATCACCCCCGTCTACCATGCCTGGGGGCCCTAACCCTCTCCCCCGCAGAGCTATCTGAAATGGACTGGTCGCGCCGTGACCCACCCCTTGTCCCCCAGCCCTCTTGGCCCTAACGGGTGAAATGCTAACACTGCTGGAGCCGGATCCCACCCTTGGACTACGCCCCCCCAGCTGCCCACCTTCCTGGGATGAACCCCACCCCTGCCCGAGGGTGCCCCCCGGCTATCATAACCACGCTGTGCCAGCACCTCCTGCCCAGCCACAGCCCACTCAGCCGTCCTCCTCTTCCTATGTGAACCTAATTGCCCCTGGCGTGCAGGCCCAGTCCTAGCCCCCAAGGAGGACCCCCCCTCCCTGGAATCCCAACCCCTGGCTCCACAGGCGCTGGCCCAGCTCCACCGGCCCCTGAGTAACCTGTGCCCCCCCAGTGCTCCCCACCCCTCCCCCTGAGACCCAGTAGGTGCCAGACTGCTCCCCCTCACTTCCCCCCGCCTATGGCCCCCCATCTGGGCTCCCCCTTTTCCCTGCTCGCCAAGGGGGCCCCCGGCCGGAGCCCCCTGAATTTGCCTGCCATTACGGGCCTGCTGCTTGTCCTCCCCGCTCTGGTCCCGTCATCCGAGGCCTCCGATGGAGGGGGCGCCCCCTCCTGAGCCACGACCCTGCGCCTCCGGTCACTCCAGGGGGCCGCCCGACATCCACTGCGGTTCCCACTCCCGGCGCGGCCCCTCTCAACCTGGGAGCCGCACTGTCTCCAGTCTGGGCAGCCGCCCATCGGATGGTGGGTATCCAAGGTCCCGGCAGCGCGCTGGGAGGCCGGGCCTTCAATCACGACATCCACTTACTAGTTGTAAAGGTTTAGTAGATATGCCGCAGGCGAGGACATAGGGAGCTTTGGTTTTCTTATAGTAATATGGAGGTCTTATTGACTCCTAACTCATTTTTATTTATTTCTTTGTAAAACTATTTAATGCGGCTTGCTATCAAGCGTACATCGTCCGCCACATAATAAACCCTTACACCTCCGAGGGTTTCTAATTATTTGCCCATGGTTGCTAGTGTTTGCTAGTGCCAGCGGACAAGTAAATTCTGGAATAAAGTCTGGATTTGAAGCATTGGTCTTATTTCTAATGTCTGGCGTTGTTCGGGCAGGCTGAAATTGTGACCAAATTCAGGTTAGTTCGGTGCCTAGATTGTAAAATCCAGACATTGTTAATTAGTATAAACAATGTACAGATTTCGCAGTCTGAATGGTCCCTGCATGCAGCCGAATGGTTTTGCCCCATTCACTATTCGGACTTGTGTGAAAAACCCTGAGAAATGACTCTAGTGATTGTCAAGTGTAAACATTGCTGTATCTAACAAACAACATTTAGAATGATCACGCCAGTGATACAGTGTCTATACCAAAACTTGTTAAAATGTGATGGTTTTGAAGTTTAGAGTGCTCTTTTAAGATATGCAATTTCATTATCATTTCAGTACAATTAACTGTTTAGTGAATAACCCCCAAGTGTATTAACAAGAAACATTCTGTGAAATATCTCCCGTTTTCAACTATGTCCAATTGCATCTCTGTTAGGAGTCCTCACAGTACCTATTTGCCCTGCAGATCTGCTCCCTCTGTTTGTTGCTTTCATTTGTTTTCTAAGAGTACAAGATAATAAAAGCAATTGCTTGTCACCGCGCTGCAAAAATCATTTGAGAGTGAGTTAAAAGGACAACTTAATTGAGTGCCAAGAGAGCATTCTAGTCCCTAAAGAGAGGCATAATTACCTAGGCTGTTCACTATGTACCTCGAATTTACTAGATACAATCTGATCTTCTCACATGTCAAAGCATTTATTTACCCCACTAAAACTGCTCTGTACATTAAAAGAAGTGCTTGTTTGCTATGTAAATATACAAAGCACTGTATCTGTTTAGTGTGACAGGTTGTTATGAGACTTTGCATTGTCAGTTAGGTTCATTATAGTTTCCCGGTAACACCGTGACATGGCGTCTGAGTAACAGATTCATTTGACACATTTCTCTGATCTGTTTGGGTAATCACAGCCGTACGCATTTGCCCATAAGGGATTTTCAGGGCCGTGGTGATAGCATGTTTCTAATAGCTAAGGGGGGACATTTTGACATGGTACACAATGGAGTAATGAGCTCATTTCACAAGTCCAGGCTTTTTTTTCCGCAAAGGATAAGTACTTCACATATCTTATGACGGGTACAAAAGAAGGATGCTTTGATGAAGGAATGTAGACCAGTCTGCCCATACATCTACTTTAATAGGTTCTATTAAAATCTGGTGCCATCCATGCATTTTTTTTATAATGTAAAATTATACATTTTTTTTGTTTGTTTGTTGTTTTGTAGGAGTGTAAGTGTGATGAGACTGCAGCAACTGGGAACATTTTATGTCTAGCATGCAAGTTTATAGTTTCCTATTTTTTTCTATGGGAGACATTAAAAGTCTCATCAGCTGGGAAGTAAGATCTGCATATGGTAAGATTCTCTGTTATGTAAACACATTTTATTCACCAATGTTACAGGCAGCCATTTTAGCAGCTTGAGGGTAAAACATACCAACAACATTGGAAACAAGCCCAATGTTGGTTATAACTGATGGGTATTGAGAGTTCTTTTCACATGAAGATTTCACAAGTGGCAATATTTAATTTTGACGTATAATGTCACTGCTAAATGTATAGTACACTTACATTATTTAAGGCTCAATTTAATTGCTTGTTTATTTGATGCACTTTTCATTGTTTGATCCACTTTGAGATGGATTAAAACACTAAATTAACAGATTTTGGAATGGTATAGTTTTTTTCATTCTACCTATAAGTAAAACTAAGGACCAACAATAGGGTCTCTAAAGCCCATTTTGCATTCTAGGTAGTATACCTGACTGCCATCTTTCCCATATTGCACATAATATACATTTTACTGCCTATTAGAAGCAGACGTGCAAGTGTCGGAAAAGGATTCTGTATCATGTGTCAACTTTTATAATGTATTAGCAGGATCTATTCCTAAAAATTCAAGCTGATGTTCTTGACCAATTTATTATTTTTTGCATGACTTGTCCCTGACACAAAAGGTAATATATCTCTCAATAAGCAGCATTTCAAACAAATACTGATATCTTTGAAGATATGACTATAGCTGTGATGCAGAATTTTTCCAAGTGCACTATTTTGGCCTACAATTTTCAAATCGAGATGCATTTCACTACAGTTCATTAGTTAGGGATTAAACCGTAGATCAGGGACCAGTAAGGTTGCAAAGATGCCAGATCTAAATAGGATGGGATGAGATCGAAGAATCCTCCCTTGGAACTGGCTGTGGAGGACCGCCTGGCACCCCGACTGGGTACCTCCGCCAATCACGCTTCCTCGTGCTCACCGAGTACCTTAAGCACCGCACTGGACACCATAACAACTGTAGCCCCCTTAGCCACCGCAGCCTGGCTAGGGTCTCGCCGTCCCTTCCCATCCTGGACCAAACCCCTTGTATCCAGCTCCCAGTGGGAAGACCTCTCCTCCAAGAGAGTATTGCTGTATAGCCAGTAAAAGAGCAAGTGATATAGCAGTATAGCTGTTCCCCCCACACATGAGCCACAGCTTAATGCTGGGAGTCATCTGTTTTTTTAGAGGCCACACACGGCCTTTTATGCAAAAGCCGATGCAAGGGGTTTCCAATACAAGAATACAGGGAAAGCCCTCCGATAATCCTTTGTGCCTGAGAGATAATTATCTGAGAAGCAAACATATAATTAAATTGTCTCTCAGATACAAAAAACATTCAATTTATAAACATCCCAAAAGTACCCCCAAAATCCATAAAGAACCCCAGTTACATTCCCGGATAGCCCCGATCTGGGTGACCAACATATCGAAAAATCACCCAGATCGGTTCAGTGGTTTGGTTTTATTTGTCAATTATTTGACCGACCGCAGACATGGTCTTATGCCCAAAACAGTTCTATGAAATTAGTGCTAACGGTCGGTCTATATATGTGTTTGGACGTATTGTATGTGTGAAGGGCACAGTGTGTTGCGTGTGCTGTGTGTATGTGTGAAGGGTGCAGCATGCATAATATTATTATTATTTCCATTTATATAGCACCAACAGATTCCGTAGCGCTTTACAATATTATATACTACAGCACCACTACACACATTACGCTCCACATGCATGCTAGATCCCTTACCCAATATACACTCTGAATCCTCTATACACACACATACACACATACACACAATCTCCTATACACACTCTGGGTCCTTTACACAAAAGATCCCCTACACACACTGCACCACCTACACACACTACATTCCTGACATATAAACTCTGGATCCCCTATGCACACACACATACTACATTCTCTAAACACACACTCTCTACAACTCCTACACACACTACAGCCCATATGCACACACTCACTACATCCCCTATACACACTATGCCCCCTATAAACACTCGCTACAGCCCCTAGCCCCACATATTACACCACAAACACAAATTAAATTGACCTATTTACACAATACCACACCACAATCAACTTACTCAACACACACGCAATCCCACAAGCAGGCTCCAAACACATGCACCATACGCTTTTCTGGCCCTTTATTCCTCTGGTATCCCACTTATGGAGACACCAGAGACAAGTTAAAAGCAAACACAGCGCAAGCATGTTATTAAATTTGCTTGCGCTGCGCAGAACAAATACAGGGCCTTTTTCTAATGCTAGAGCTCTTCAGCGGGGCTCTGCGCATTGAACTAATATGCTCACTTTGAGAGGGGGCGTGCTTGTCATTAGTGATGACAAAACACACCCTCTCTGGCCCCGTCCCTTTCTCAGAGGGCCGCTGTGATTGAAAAATGCCCGAGCCGAATTTTTTTCCCAGTCCGGCCCTGAATACAGGTATGAGTCTGTATAATATCACAGAATAATCAGTGCTTCCTGTAAAGTGTTGCTTCTGTATAGTACAGATCTGTGTGTATAATAGAAACATAGAATGTGACGGCAGATAAGAACCATTCGGCCCATCTAGTCTGCCTAATTTTCTAAAATACTTTCATTAGTCTCTTATATCTAAGATAGCCTTATGTCTATCCCACGCATGCTTAATTAAACTCCTTCACTGTATTAACCTCTACCACTTCAGCTTCAGCTGGAAGGCTATTCCATGCATCCACTACCCTCTCAGTAAAGTAATACTTCCTGATATTATTTTTAAACCTTTGTCCCTCTAATTTAAGACTATGTCCTCTTGTTGTGGTAGTTTTTCTTCTTTTAAATAGGGTCTCCTCCTTTACTGTGTCGATTCCCTTTATGTATTTAAATGTTTCTATCATATCCCCCCTGTCTCGTCTTTCCTCCAAGCTATACATGTTAAGATCCTTTAACCTTTCCTGGTAAGTTTTATCCTGCAATCCATGAACCAGTTTAGTAGCCCTTCTCTGAACGCTCTCTAAGGTATCAATATCCTTCTGGAGATACGGTCTCCAGTACTGCGTACAATACTCCAAGTGAGGTCTCACCAGTGTTCTGTACAATGGCATGAGCACTTCCCTCTTTCTACTGCTAATACCTCTCCCTATACAACCAAGCATTCTGCTAGCATTTCCTGCTGCTCTATTACATTGTCTGTATACCTTTAAGTCATCAGAAATAATCACCCCTAACTCCCTTTCCTCAGATGTTGAGGTTAGGACTCTATCAAATATTCTGTACTCTGCCCTTGGGTTTTTATTTCCAAGATGCATTATCTTGCACTTATCCACATTAAATGTCAGTTGCCACAACTCTGACCATTTTTCTAGTTTATCTAAATCATTAGCCATTTGGTCCCTCCTGGGAAATCAACCCTGTTACATATCTTAGTATCATCAGCAAAAATACATACCTTACCATCAAGACCTTCTGCAATATCACACAAAAAAAATATTAAAGAGAATGGGTCCAAGTACAGATCCATGAGGTACCCCAATGGTGACAAGCCCAAGCTTCGAATATACTCCATTGACTACAACCCTCTGTTGCCTGTCACTCAGCCACTGCCTTACCCATTCAACAATATTGGAATCCAAACTTAAAGATTGCAGTTTATTGATAAGCCTTCTATGTGCAACAGTGTCAAAAGCCTTACTGAAATCTAGGTAAGCAATGTCTACTGCACCACCCTGATCTATTATTTTAGTTACTTAATCAAAAAAATCAATAAGATTAGTTTGGCATGATCTCCCTGAAGTAAACCCATGTTGTCTCTGATCTTGAAATCCATGTATTTTTAGATGTTCAACAATCCTATCCTTTAACATGGTTTCCATTACTTTCCCCACTACTGAAGTAAGGCTTACTGGCCTATAGTTGCCCGACTTCTCCCTACTACCTTTCTTGTGAATGGGCACAACATTCGCTAACTTCCAATCTTCTGGGACTACTCCTGTTAACAATGATTGGTTAAATAAATCTGTTAATGGTAGTTAACAGTATTTGGTTATCCCTTTGTTTTTTTTAGTGTACATCGCTATTTATTTCTGCATCATCTAGTACTATCTACACAAGAACCAACTATACTCCGCCTACTTTGTATGCATTTATCACTTTATTTATTTGTTTTGGCAATCACTTGTGGTACATTTACAGAATGTTGAACATTTGAGAAGTGTATGTCGACAGGGACACCTGTTTGTAGCACAGGTTTTTCAGGTACATGTACGTGTAAGTTCTGTGAGTAGAGGCTTTAGAAATTTGGTAGGTTTTAGCACCCCACCAATATCTTCCCAACTAAAATTCACATGGATCTATCTCTACATATGCATGATTCAAACCATTTATATATCTTCTGATTAAGCAGAACACTCTTGTAATGTGACTATGCGCAGAATATGACATTGGTGGAAAGTCATTTAACGTGTTACAGTCAGAACTTGTTTTCCACTGACGCACAAGATATTTTTCTATGTCTTTCAAGTCACATTCTTCTTCTGTCTCAGCAAAGTGGGTTTGCGGTAAAGTGTAGCATGGATCTCCAGTTTGTCTGTTATTGTGAGTGTGCAGTCAAGGAAATTCAATTCTCCATAGTGAGTCTAAGATTAAGTGTGTCTTCACCCATAAGAATATGTGCCTTGATAAGAACACTGGGTACCTCTGGGTCAAGTTTCTTGTACAGAATAGGACACAGGATTACATTTATTTTCTCACCTGTTCCATAACATATCCATAACTCTGACAATCCTTGACTTATGAACATTGCAACAAATATAAGTAGCACAATGATAACATATGTGTCATCGGACAGAACAATGACGCAATTGGAACCTTTTCAAACTCTCAACATGTGGTACAAAACGAAGGTCAGCTTCCTTCAATTTGCTGTTAAGTTCTTGAACAATATAGCCCATACCGCTTGAATATATCTCTGTAGGCACCAACTCTTCATTGACATTAATTCCACTTGCAATAAAAAGAAATACAATGCTCACAGAAGCATTAGTAATGGTATTGTGAGTTAAGTCTCCAAGTTCATCTTGTTCAACATTGATAACCAGAATAATCAATTTACACAGGTATAGTTGTACAATTTATAATGCAGGTCAGATGTCCCACTTGTAGAAACACGTCTGATTCTCTAACATTCTTTGACAGATAGTTCAAGGTAGCTGTCACAGACAATGTACAGTTTTTGCAATGTGTACACAAACTTTGATATCTGTAGAGCAATCTGAACAACCTCTCAGATGTTTGTAATGGACGAAATCTTGACCATTTGCAATTTTACATATAGTCCACAACAGCAACAGTTTTCAATGAGGACACCTTTTTAAATTGAAATTCCTCTGGTGAAAGGTTTTCGAGCTCCTGTACGAGTTTGTGCTTCACTGGTTTGGTTGCAACTTCTCCATAAAATAAAGCGTTTGTTGGGCCAAATTTAACTCCCATTCCTCCATTTGTATCTGTATCTCTGGATCGTCTGTTCCAGTTTCATATCTGGAGCCACTGCATTGAACCTTCACTCTCTGTCTTTCACCACAAAATGTCTGTGGATGAATTTTCTGTAGACATATGTTTTTTTTCACCACTAGGTTCTTCACTCTTTCAAAATACTAGGACCCATATCTCAGGTAGTTTATGCAGTTGATTTCACGAAACACAGTAATCAGTGACTCCACATTTTTCACATAGCTCCCAATCACCTTCCCGATCAGCATGTATCAAGTATTTCACTAGAGCTATCATGTGAAAATCATTTCCCCAGTACTTGCAAAGTTCTGATTTTTCTTCACATTCTTTGACAAACACTATAAACTTGGTTTTCAGGTTCTCTGACTTTGAACTGAATATATTGAATATTGCCTGACTTTGCATTATGTCTTTTGAATGAAGTGCCCTCTGTGTCCTGTTCACTTCTGAGATAAGATATGCAAAACCTAAATTGTCATTCTTGTTCCAGAAAGCATTCCAACACAATGTGTCTATAGCATCAGATAAAATGGCCATACCTTGTAATGAACAAACATAATGAGTTCGGCTCAATACTGACTGGTCAGTATTGCTTCTAAAGATTTCAGCCTCAATTGTCATTGTCTATGCCACATCCACTGAGATAACTTCCTGCACACTGCAACACAACTTTTGTCAGGTGGAAAACGCCCATCATTGGATGAAGATCATCAAATTCTACTGGATTGCTCATAAAAATGTTAGCTACAATACAGAAAACTGGCAGGATAGGCTTGTCTTCAAGCTGAGCACACACATTTTGGAAATATTATCTAGTGCTGTGGCGTAGTTTGTGAGTGGAAACTTAATTAAAGGCTTGTGGTTATGTTGCTGCTGAGAGATAATTGTACGTTCATATTTTTGCATGTATGCAAACAAGCAGTTAGGGTAAGCATACAAATCTGCTGCAAAGGCAAACACATTCACATTTCTATTTAGATCAGCTACGTGGCTGAAAACGTAATCTTGGAAGAAACTAGCTGCAAATACAAACATGTTTACCCTTTGAGACTCACATACTTTGTACTTTGGTCTTTCATCAATCACTTTGGTCTTTGTTCTGGCTACACCACAGATAACACATTGAAGATCCTCTGCATTTCTGACCATTTTTTTTCTTACCTGGATAAGGGGCAGCCATCGATCTTCTAAGTGGATAAGCATTGGGTTTAATTGTCATTGCTTTCAGAGAAGACTTGGATTCTTGTTGTGATTTCCAACTTTTTTCCTTTGTATACAACTTGTAGCACTCATTATTACAATGACAACATGTTTGATCCTCTTCACTGATCAGTTTCAACCTTCTATGAACTTCATCTTGCCGTATTTCTGCAGCATCTCAAACTCTATTCTGTCCGACAGCAGTCGATGTTAGCTTTTCTTTCATATTATTATTTTCCTTTGTTGAAGTTAGTAACACTCTGTCAGGAGATAAAGGTCCTCTGCTACCACCTGCTTCACTCATGTTTACTCTTTTTAAATCAACGAAAAACCTGAAACAAAAACAATATTAAAATAAATTATCAATATGACGGCTAAACCATCATTATGGAAGAAGAAAACTGACAGAAGGGTTGCTCTGAGGAGTTATTTTCCATCTCTGTAAGACACCTTGACCCAAAAAACCTATGCTTTGACACCAAAACGAAGTATATAGGTCTCATTGTTTCTGAAATATTACATCATCACAGCAGCACATCCACCATTTTTAAAAATTGTATCCATAAAAATTTGGCACCGATCATCAATGTCTACCCAAGCTAAATTACTTCTCTAATGGCCCAAAAATACAAATCAAAAATCTAATCTCTGGACAGTATATTAAGGGGCCAGGACTACTAGACATTAATGCAGGTTGGCTTGCAATTCTGACCATACAGTCCTAGTCCTGTCAGTTAGGGAGCTGTGGTACATTTGATCAGGAAATCTTTTTGACAATCAAAGTGTGCTTTAAATTTAGCTTTGGAAACAGTGTAATTTGATATTATCTAATAATTTGATTATTTTATTATAATCCATATATTGGACAAATATGTATTTGGGAGCTGTAAATACTTGTTTTGTAATTTGCTAAATCTTTAATTAAAAGAAAATGGAGAATCTCATGAAAAAAAGGTTAACACACATTATAGGTGAATTCTCAATATTTTATTCAATAATATAAGAAGTGGCAGCTCCCCTTAAAAGTATATTATGTATTTTGAAATTAAAGTCACAGGTAACTACTAAACAGAACTAAAATCTTAACAGAACAGCGTGTCCTCCAGCATTCA
The DNA here is from genome assembly GCF_036172605.1 of Pelobates fuscus. Taxonomy (NCBI): domain Eukaryota; kingdom Metazoa; phylum Chordata; class Amphibia; order Anura; family Pelobatidae; genus Pelobates; species Pelobates fuscus. The sequence goes on along the minus strand of NC_086317.1, from coordinate 378,332,313 downwards.
AAGAGGGTAATGTTTCACCTAGGCAAAGTGACATCACAAACAATAGACACCATCCATGACTGTACTATCACCAAATCCCCAGAAAATCAGACATAAATCTACCTTGGATGGCAGCACACAGAGACAAATTTAAAAATAGCACCAGCTTTTTAAAAGTGCAAATTGTGTCATTTCAACTGAAGCAGAATAAAAGGGTCTTTTGACTTCTATTATATATTTGTCATGACTAATGTGACACATTTTATTCCTGGCTGATAAAATAGCAGAGCACTTTCTGACAGACTATCTTTTAAATTTAAAAACCTGCAAAAAATAAAATAAATAACTAAATCAGAATACATACACTTTTTAAAAAGGCTACAAAGAGGAAGAAAATTGAAGTGGAACTTTTGAGGTAACTTCAAGTGAATATTCTTCCTGCAACCCAGCCATCTAGTCTACGAAAACTTCACAGTATTTTCTATTTATTATTTAAAGGGCCACTTAAGTCACCCAGGCCACTTCAATGTAATGAACTGGCCTGAGTGCAATGGTGCTTTTCTTCTAACCCTGCATAGTAAAAACAAAAAGTTTTTAGAAGCCAGGTTAAATTTCCCTCTAGTGGCAGTCTTACTGGCTGAAAAAATCTCAGTCATGTGATGCAGAGACCCCTTGGAAAAAGCATTTAGTTCAATGCTTTCCTAAGAGGAAGCATTAACATGGCGCTCACTGCACATATGCATCATATCGTCAATACTCATCTGTGAGGAACATTGAATTGGACATTGGCAGAGTGGGCCATGTCTCCTCCATGACGTCTCAGGAAGTGGAGAGGTAACAGGGCCGAGTAGACATGTACATTTTGTTTTGGTCCGAATTTAAATTCGGACCAATTTTGGCAATTCGCACATTCTGATGCTTCCGAATGTCCAAATTGCTGAATTGCCGAATTGTCGAAGTCCTGAATTTTGGAAGTTCCGAACCGAACAAATTGCCAAAGTGCCAAATTTCGGAAGTGCTGAAGTGCTTAGGATTTCTGAAAAGTGGCAAAATTGGAGAGGGAGGGAAAATTAAGGGAATGATGACAGGAATCTAACCTTAACGCTAACCCTAGCCCTAAACCTACCTCTTCCCTAACCCTACCGCTAACCCTACCCAATATCTAACCCCAACTTTAACCCTTACTCTCCCCTAACCCTACCCCTAACTCTAGTGGGGATAGGTTTAGGGGTAGAGTCAGGGGTAGGGTTAGGGTTGGGGTTAGGGTTTGGGGTAGGGTTAGGGGTCAGGTTAGGGGTAGAGTTAGGGAATTGCCGAAGTGCCAAACTAAATTTTGTGCCCATGCACATCCCTAGTGCCGAGGGATATATATATATAGTATCTCTCTTTGGTACAGGAAGTTGGAAAAGATGAATGGTCTGTCAAAGGTGATCGATAAGTGAATTCCTAACAAATGAAACACCTTACAACAGAACATGTGCTGCAAAGATGGCAGCATGGAATAACTTGACCGTGCAATAGGATTTGCCTTCAAAAACAATACGATAGTGCCAAGACATTCCACGATTTCTGGAAGCTGTCAAGGCCACCAGTGGAAGCTTCCTATGGAAGATGAGATGATGGGCATTGGGGCTGATTCTGAGTGTCCACTAAAAGGAATAGAAATGTTGAAGCAAAAGCAGAACCAGAAAGGACAGATCAAATAGATTGACAGCTTGCTCGGGCACAATGCATCAGGAGAACAATTGACTTCTGAAGCAGTAACACTTGATGGAGCAACCTAGCTAGTGTGAAAAAGGAGGAAAAGATTATGCACTTTTCACAGGCCTCGTCACCGCATTACACTCCAGATCTGGCAGCCAGCTGATGAACCTCTATGATGGTTAACACTAGATTCGAACTGGCCCAGTTTCAACGGGCTACTGCAGGTTGCAAGGAGGGCAACATTCAGTGGATATGTGAATTTATTGTTTTGAAAAATATTTTGGATACATGAATGTAATTGTTTTGAAAATGTTGGCATGAGTAGAAAATATGGTTTGGGTTAATATGTGTTTTTGTGTTTTCTGACTAATTTCTGCATTATCATTTCTTTAGATCTAATTTTATCCTGAGATATCACCAGGGAGACTGAAGTTTATGGCTTTTTCTGGGAATCATTGCGGTGTAGTATTTCACATTTTCTTCTCTTTTTATATTCTGTAGTTATTATTTATGTATTCATATTTCTACATTACTATTGTATAAAGAATTGTAAGACTTTTCTTAATGTAGCACTTTGATACTGAATAGTCCGATATATAGCATATGACATCTTTTATTCATATTTTTTTATCTTGCACTTTATTATTTTGTGTTTTGCAATTTAACTATTACTTCATTATATTGCACTTGATATGTTGCACCTTACCTTGTGACTGCGTTTACGTGTTTTATCAAATGATAATTTTTGCACTTTATATTGTATTGAGAGTTTGTTTTTTTTGCACAATTTGTATTTGTATATTAGGTTTGTTAAATGCCTTGCAGGGCCGAAACGTCACCCATTTATTATGTCTTACTAAAGGATAACCTTTCTGATGTAAGGGTTATGCTGAACAGTCTGTTTTTCCAACACGCAGTGGCTAGCTAGAATACCAACCCGCTGTGATATTGATTTTCCTGGGTAGTTACTCCACAGTTAGTGTGATAATCCTCTGAAATAAGAACTGGTATAACTCCTGTGACAAACGCCGCTTTCCACAGACGTTTGCCACGGACTCCTGGAGGAGTGTGGAAGCTTGCCTCCTGCCCACCGACTATGGGCCAGGTTAGCGACTGTAAAGACCCATATTTTATTCCCCCTGGTTCAGCACTTTCCATTCGTGCGCATAGAACCGATTGCTAACTCCCTGGCAGCCGTTCGCATGGACCAAAACCGCGAATAGACTTCAGAGGGACTTAGCCGCGAATTCCCTGGAACTATTTTCGGCATGAAGAATTTGCGGTTCCAGGTCGGTCCCCAACAGCCCTTAGTCACAATTCTAAGGAACTATTTTCGGCATGAAGATTTCAGGGTTCCTGGTCAGTCCCCAAGGGCCCTTAGTCGCGATTCTATGGAACTATTGTCAGCATGAAGACTTTGTGGTTCCCGGTCGGTCCCCAGCGGCACTTAGCCGCGATTCTATGCAACTATTTTGGGCATAGGACCATGTGTGCGGTCCGTAAAATTATGGCTTCCAGGAAAATTTTTAACCCCTGAACCGATCTGAGTTTTGTACAGTTCATGAGTCAATTACCTCCCAGGCACAGGGGAGGGATTATCTTGTTTTGTATGGGAATGTCCTGGACCTGAGAGCCAATGTAATCGTGTGTAAGTTTTTACTGTAGTCTACTATCAGGTCCCTGGGGGAGTGCCCCTTGCATGGGGACCTGCATATAAGGCCAGTTGTGGCTGCCAATAAACGTATTCCAGCTTGTACTCCCAGAACTATGTGTCGTGTGGTTACTGGGAGGGGAAAGGGCTATTCTTTAATCACTGTTCCAGTGTGGAGGATTCAACAGGGAAAGTAATTGTAAAGACTAGAGCGCCCAGGACTGAGTGGTGTCAGTGCCTGGGGGTGTCTAGAGTGAATTCCCCATTTGGCTCCAGGGGGGGAAGGGGGAGGGGGGCGGTTCCAGGACCCCACTCAAGCCACGGCGACTGTGGGCAGAAGTGCTGCGGTTTGTCCCCTGTTCCAGCTTGGAAGCTATCGTTGGCGGAGGTACCCAGCCAGGGGTACAGGGAGCTCTGTTAAACTCCCGTATCAGATTTGACAGAAACTGTGAAGAACCATCACCATGCTTGTTGCGTAGATGTAGTCCATCCACATGAGAATAGAACATTGTAAGTTTCAGAATTGTGAAGCAACCAGCAATAAACTCCAGGCAGTTGAGGTGGAGAGCCACTTCTTCTGCCAACCGCACCCTGCCCATGAATCTGTTGGTACAAGAGGACATCCAATCAAATTAAAAAAGGTGTGCTATATCTTTAAATCTTAAGTAGTAATTTATGCAATTATTCACTTTGCAGAATTGTGCGATGATAAATATAAACGGCTACTTGTGCTGTGCAAATGTGTTAATTAATATACAATAAAATGTATTAAAAAATGCAACCTTATTAAAGTGCAATATTAGTGTAATGGATTACACTTTACTCCCATATAAGCAGGAAAAACTGTGAGCAAAACGCCAACAAAGACACCAACAAAATGGCCACCATGAGTTTCACAATGTGAGACCCCATGGCACACCAAGCTCCAATAATTGTCTGTGATCTCCTCACGCAAGGGCATAGCCGGCACGTAACCTGGAGGTGAGAAGCAATAGAGGATGTAGTTTGATTAGTACTGCCTTATAGATATTCTGTTTGTGTTCTGATTGGTTGTATATATCTTTATTTCTATATTATTTTGCTGCTTTTTGGAGGTGCAGTATATATACACACACAATTAAAAAAACACATGTAAATGCAATAAATTAGAAGTAATAAAAAAAATGATAATAATAGATAATAGAGTTTCTGTCTTTGTTACAAATGCATCAGATCGTAGTGTTTTAAGGGAACCTTAAGAGTTTCTGGGACTGCTAGATGAATGGTCAGCTTTTTGTTGTAGACAGCTAAACTGCAAATCCCAGAAACCTATATCATAACATCCTTCCGAGGTAGATAAAATGAGTACCATTAAATTGGGTGATAGTAACAACCCCTGGATGTTGGGCTAAGGTAACATCCCCAGGACGTACTTGGAAACCAGAGTAATCTGAATGTACCTTTCCTGGTTAAATACTTTGTTATTATTATTATATAGCAAAAATGCCAAACAATGCAAATTGGGAGGGAGGTTCATAAAGGTTGGGCTCATAGAACAAAGCTCATTATGATAAAAACATTTTTTGAAGATGATTTATTAAAAAAAAAAGACATTTGTGTGATTGCATGGAGTTCCTATTATTCACACATCAGAGATAAATTGTGCTTCATTCTATGACTATATAAACTTGTAACAGCTCCACCTACTGTTACAAAATATTACTGCTTCAAAAGTATTAACTGAAAATAAACTGGAAAAATCACCAACCAAAGGTTATTTTAGCCTCTTAGCCTAATTTTTGCACCTTCCATTTTAGAAACCACTATTCTCTTTTCAGTGAGTTATGTTTCTGTTTTGCCCCTCGAGGTATACTCTCCATGATAGTGACATTGTGCATACGTTTATTCTAGTTTTCTTTCGTAATCGGAATCTATATCAAAACTTACATGAAACACTCACATACGTCTTCAAAATATTAGCTGAACTAACCAAAGAATTGCGGTGTAGTCTCTCGGTTTGACACATATCACAGTAAAACAGTAACAAAAGAGGTCAAATGTATCACAGTTTCACATTTAGTTTATAGGTTTCAATGCATTCACGTGAGACACACAGAGCTACCTGTTCTCTGGGGAGATTAAGGTCGCACTTCTTCCAGAATAGGTGTTTTTTTTAGTCTATCTAATTAATCAATATGACAGATGACTGCAACCAGAACTCAGCAGAGAGTGTGTGCATTCGACATTTACACAGCTACTCTAAAAGTGTATAATAGAACATTTTTTACAGGTCTACCAATACTTGTATAAAGGCAAACATTCTATTTGAGAACAATCACCAATAACAAAGGATCTAGCAATTTTTCTTTTGCCTACATTCGTATAATGCTTTTTTTGATGACCATAATCTTTTTCATTAGCCCTTTGCAATAAATATGCCCAACACCTTGCCCTGTTTGTTACTGTAGACAATATTGGGCTACGACATGACTAATGGGTTTGATTGTGTTGAGAGGTAATGAAGTCACTAGGGCACTAAAAGTTCAATTGAAAGAGCTTTGCTTTAAAGCAGTTCCCTAATATCATGCCTTTAAAAAGAACTAGCAGTGCATGTCCATTATACAGGCTAACGTATTGCTTAATAACTGGATTTGGAGCTTAAAATAAGCAAAGGTGACACTTGCACCATCAGTATCAGAGAGGAAATGAGCACTTTTTGTCATTTCTCTTCTTTATGATATGTAAATTATTCAAATATTCAGAAAATTGTATACTGAAATAAACAACATTTATAGACAATCCTCTTGCAAAGCAGCAGTCAAAATAAAAACAAAACAAAAACAAATGACATATAAATGTGTATTCCAGAAAACATAACCTAGAAAAACTAAATATACTCATTTAAATGTAGGATTTCACGATTCACCATACTTTCCTTGACAGCAACCATTTCTGGATGCTGATGATCACCACATTAGCTAAAACAAAACAAAACAAAACAAAAAAACATCTGAACATACTTCACATTCAAGTCCATTCGTTGTTCACATTTTTTTTTTTTTGAAACTTAAAGTTTATTTGTTTTTGTTTTTGTTTTGTTCACTTTTTCGCAAACATTGTGGGAGGGGGTAGGGTACAGAAAGGAAAAAGGGAAGGGTTCAGGTATAGGGATACATCAGTTGGTTTTATTTCAACTGTACAGGTAGTAATATTTCAACTTATTACAGCATTGTTCAGATCGACAGTGATGAGCATTGGTTTTGGTAGCATGGTTGTGTACTGCGGCGTACTTACGAGGTAATGTTTGTTTCTGGTTTGGTGTTATGTTGCTTTGCTCTGCGTCTTGGGGGGTTTTGTGCGTCTGAGGGCGGCTATGCCTTTACCAGTGTATGTACCTCTCCGGTGATTGCGGTCTAATGCTCGATACTCCTCCACGTATCTCTTTTTCTTTATTTATCAAGTAACTATTCAGTAATTATGTGATTTTGGGGACAGTCTCTCACCACACGGGCGTGTGGGGGTAGTTTGAGTCGGTGTCTCATTGGGTGTTGCTGAGCGTCCTAATTTTTCCCCACGTCTCGTGGGCCGTTCGGACGCTCGGGCGTGTGCCAAGCTGTGCCGTTGCCATTAGTTCATATGACCAGTTTTGATCAACCTGTTTCACCAGCTCGGTTATCGTTGGCGTGGTGGTTTTTTTCCAGAGCCTAGATATTAGTAGGTGGGCAGAAATCAGAGTGTGATATATAGTGATTTTAATATGTTTTGGGATGCCCCCTGGTATCATGAATAATAGGCATTCCTGTGGCTGGTCCAACCTTGTGTCAGGCAGTAATTTTTGGAGTAAATGAGTCACCGCTTCCCACAGTGGGCTTATTTTGTCACAGGACCACCAGACGTGGAGCATCGTGCCCACCGCCCTTCCGCATCTCCAGCATACATTGCTGGTGTGGGGCCATATTTTATGTAGCTTCGCTGGTACTAGGTACCATCGATACATGATTTTGCGTTGCAATTCTAGGTGGGTGGCGCAGGCAGTGAGCCCACGATGTGCCGAGTACGCCCTGTCCCACTCATCATTAGAAAATGTTTGGCCTATTTCCCCGTGCCATTCTCTTTTTATGTGCTCTAGTGTGTGTGTTTGTGCGGAGACTAGTTTTTGATACCCCCAAGACATTGTCTTTTTGAGAGGCGCCGCTCCCACGCATTGCCTTTCAAATATCGTCATTTCTTTACTGTCGCTGATACCTGTTTGGTGTTTCAGTTTGTCTGCTACATATGATTTGAGTTGTAGGTAGGAGAATGTGGTCTTGGTGGGCAGTGTGTATTCCTTCTGGATGTCTAGCAGTGTTTTTAGTTTTCCCCTGTCTATAACTTGGTATATGTGGTGTATACCCCCTTTCTTCCATGTTTCCCATGCGAATGTGGGGATTTCGATGCCTATTGTTTGTATTGGCGTGGCCATAGATAGTTTAGGGCTCGACATCATTTTATGTTTCATTGTGTCCCACATTCTTAACAGGTTCTGTGTGCTGGGTAGTAGGGCCTCACGTGTGTGCTTAGGGCATCTATGTAACCATAATATAGCTTTGAGGTCTTGTTGAGGTGCCCAGTGGGATTCTATTGTTACCCATTGTGGGGTTTGGGTCGGGAGGTTTATTTGTGCTATGTTATGGAGGTATGCTGCTCTACAGTACGCCGTTAGATTTGGCAGGCCCAACCCCCCTTTGCTCACTGGTTGTTGCAACGTTCCCGCTGCTACCCGTACCTTTTTTCCTTCCCATATGAATGTGTTAAGGGAATGTTGCATATTTTTTAGGAACTTTTTCGGGATGGGTATTTGCAATGTACGAAAGAGATATTGAATTTTGGGTATAAGTGTCATTTTTACCGCAGCTATGCGGCCTGTCCAGGATAGAAACTTTCCCTTCCATTTTTGTATGGTGTCCATGATCACTGTTCGGAGACTTTCGTAGTTTAGTTTAAATAGTCGTGCTGGGTTTCTGGGAATCTTAAGTCCCAGAAACGACACGTAGTCGTCCCTCCAGTCCAGTTGAAATGCCATTTTCAGCCTGTCCACTAGGTCACTATCCAAATTTATCCCCAAAGCTTGCGTCTTAGTGACATTTAACTTGTAGTACGAGACTGCCCCATACTCATGTATTTGTGCCATCAGGTTTGGTAAGGATATTAACGGTTGTGTAATTGTTACCAGGATATCATCCGCGAAGAGGTTTAATTTGTACTCTCTCTCTCCCAGGGTTATTCCCCGTATGGATCGGTCTGCTCTTATGGCTGCTGCCAGTGGTTCCAGCGCTAGAATGTATAGTAACGGGGATAAGGGACATCCCTGTCTCGACCCATTAGTTATCGTAATTTGTTTAGACATGAATCCAGCATTCAGTACCCTTGCCGTGGGACGGGAATACAGTGCTTTTACTGCACTCAAAAACCCCTGGGGGAATTTGTATTTGCGGAGCACAGCTTCCAGAAACGGCCAGGCAAGCCGATCAAAAGCTTTTTCGGCATCCAGGGAGAGTAGAACACCCCCTCCCCGGATCCGAAGCAGGCTGTGCACAAGGTCCACTACCTTCCTTGTGTTGTCGGATCCCTGTCTACCCGTGGTGAAGCCCACTTGGTCGTCATGTATCAGTGTGGGGATGATGTGGGTGAGCCTGGTGGCTTGGACTTTAGCATATAACTTGGTGTCAGTATTGAGCAGCGATATCGGTCTAAAGTTTTGGCTACACGTGGGGGATTTCCCTGGCTTGGGCAATGTAACAATATGCGCTTCTAGCATATCTGCGGGGGTTTTCTCTTTCTGCGTGGATACATTAAACAGGTTGGCTAGGTGTGGGGTCAAGGTGCTGGCAAATTTCTTATAGTAGGCGTTCGTGAGGCCATCCGGCCCTGGTGCTTTCCCAGGAGGGAGATGTGTGATGGCCTGCAGAATTTCGGCCTCGGTTATAGGGGCCTGTAGTGTGTTTATTTGTTCCTCTGTTAGTGAGGGTAGGGTTATTTTTTCCAGGTAGCGTTCTATGTTCCCAAGGGTTGGCTGTATGGTGTTTGGATCTTGCCCTAAATTGTACAGGGTCGTATAGTAGTCTGCAAATATGTCGCTGATGTCTTTGGGCGTTACTCTTTTCTCCCCATTGGAGTTTAGTAGGTACGGGATCTTTGTGTTCATGCTTTTTTGTGTTAGTCTTCTGGCTAGAAGTTTGCTCGCCCTATTGCCTTGTGTATATTGCGTCGCCTTGAGTTTTCTAAGGCTAAATCCCATTACTGCCAGGTCGTGTTCCCTAATGTCATTTAGTTGTTCCTTTATTTTCGTCTGTAGCATTGGTGACGGGGTCAGTTGGTTTTGTTTGTTGAGGCTATACAGTGTTTTCAGCCAGCTTTTCATTTTTGCCTGAGATTTCTGTTTCAGTGCGCTAGCTTTCCCTATGATTAATCCTCTGATTACTGGTTTGTGTGCTTGCCAGAGGGTTTCTGGGGAAATGTCTGGGTGTGTGTTCGTCTCAAAATACTGTTTAATGTCTTCCCCTAAACGCTCGCAGAAACGCTCATCATGTAGTATGGACTCATTCAGGCGCCAAGGGCTGCGATGTTTGTAGTCATAGGCATCCTGTAGTTCTAGGGTTATGGGGGCATGATCGGACCACGTGATGGTACCTATGGAGCAGGCCTTAAGCTGATTTAGGAATGAGCCTTTTATGTAAAACCCGTCTATGCGAGAATACGTGTTGTGTGCTTGAGAAAAGAAAGTATAATCTCTCTCTTCCGGGTGTAGCACCCTCCATGCGTCGTATAAGTCATGGTCTCTAAATAGTCGCGTTAGAGGTTTACATTCTCGTGTCAGTGTTGTGGACCTGGGTGTGTGTGGGGGGACCGTGGTGTCCCATCGCGGATCCAGAATGTGGTTCAGATCTCCACATATGGTGGTAACGCCTCTTTGAACCGGTGTGATTTGTGCAATCAGTTTATGCAAAAAATTTCTCTGATTTGTGTTGGGTGCATACATGTTGATTATCGTGTGTTCCAGATTATTAATTTCACACACTAGTATTATATATCTCCCTTGCGGGTCTATAGATTCGTATAACAGCTTAAAGGACACATCTCTACTGATTAAGATAGATACTCCCCTAGTTTTTGATGTGTAGGTGCTATGGTACTGCGTGGGGAATTGTGCCCGTGCTATGGTTATGGTCTGTTTAAGGTGGGTTTCTTGTAGGCATACAACATCGGGGTGTATTTTGTGCAGATCTCTGGTCAGGCAGTGGCGTTTCACCGGGGTATTCAACCCCTTTACATTATGACAGTATATTCTCATGTTCTATTGGGTATACTGGCGGTTGTTTCGTGGGTCATTGGGTGGCAAGATTTGTCTGTAGGTGCTACCTTCTTTAGTGAGTATCCTGATCCTAAGGGCTCGTGTAGCAGTCCCGCTGCTCATTCCCCATGTGACCAACTTTATTCTCTGGAGGTTCCCTGACATAGGTGTATGCTCTCCCTGATTTGCGCTTGTCTTGTGCTTAAGGGTTGACCTGCGGACTGGTCCCTGTTTGGAGGGTGAGGGTTGGAGAGGTGGGTATAGGTAGGGTGCAACAGTAATGCAGTCTTTTTCCATAACATAGGAAGAAAACATTACAACATTTAACATATATACAGTAAAATCAAGATCAGTGTACATTTCCCAATGAAGGGTGAGGCACTAACTAGATAGTGCCGGGTAGGAGCGTGGTAGTCGTGTGCGTGTATAAGAAGTAGAGATCAGTGGGTGAGCTCGCTAGGCCCGATATGTGCTGTCATTCATCACATGACAGCCATGTCCGTGTCGTGTGTTGATTACTTATCGGTAGATGCGGGTGAAGCCTGGGTTCTTTCTTCCCTTACAATGGCAGCCTGCTTCTACCAGTGTGTGCAACTACTTTTTTTTTTTTTTTTTTGTTTTTTTTTTTTGTTTTGTTTGTAGCGTGTCTCTGCCCTATCAATAGGCACTTTTTTTACCCACGGGAACTATCTCTCGTTCCCGGTATCGTCTATACGTTGTTTCATCTGTTTGCATGTGTGTGGTGCAGCCTCATGGTATAGCCTTGTGTTATGCGGATGTGTGGTGTAATTATACTTGCGACTCGTTGGATGACCAGTCTTGGTCGGGACCTCGTTTGGTACCGCAACAGAGTCCATATATTTGTCAGTCAGTTCATTTTTTTTGCTTTTTCCACTCCGGTGGCATTCTGGCTCGTGGTGCAGCGTTCTTTCCCTCTGGGTTCGTTGCAATGTTCCAGCTGCGCAGGATTTTCCGACCCTCCTCTGGTGTGCTGGCCGTCGTCACCGTACCGTTTCTCCTTATTAGAAGGCGGATTGGGTATCCCCATCTGTATTGCACATCGTTCTGTCGCAGTGCTTCCGTGATGTCTTTGAATTCTTTTCTCTTTTGAAGTGTGGCCGCTGATAGATCAGTGAATACTTTGATGTGTCTGTATTTCTGTGGCAATTCACGTTCTCCCCTTGTGGCTTGTAGTAGTGCCTCTTTTACATGGAAGTAGTGCAGATGTGTGAGCACATCCCTGGGGGTATCTTGTGGTAGGAACGTTGGCTTTTGGACCCTGTGGTACCTGTCTAAAAGTAGTACCTCTGCGGGCAGGTCTGGTGCTAGTTCTTTAAAGTACCCTATCAGGAACGCATGGAGCTCCTGCTGCTTCACTTCTTCAGAGATGCCTCTTATTCGTAAGTTCTGGCGCCTAGAGCGATCCTCTAGGTCCATTACCTTGCGCTGTGTGAATTCCAATTGTTGCTGTACATGCTGCATCTGGTCAGCCATGTCATTATGTGCTGCAGCTTGGTCTTCCACTCTCTGTTCCACATGTGTTGTCCTGTCTCCCAGTTCTTGCACTTCTTTGCGAAGTTCCCGCAGGGTGCTCTGGATTGAGGTGAGAATTTTGCTGGACATGTCGTCCAGACAGCTCTGCAGGAAATCCTGCGTGACAGGCAGGTTTTGCGGCCCAGGAGACGATTGCAGCGGCACTGTGTCATTCCCGCCGTCGCCATCTTGGTCCCGTTCCGTGAGGCCTGAAGTTTTAGGCGTCGATGTACGGGTCTGAAAAAAGTCGGATCGGTCCGTTTTTTCCGTTTGTTTTTTCTGCTTCGTGTTAGCCATGATGTTTCCCAGTAGTCAGGTCTTTTGGAGTCAGCGATAAGCTTTTTTCTTAGCTTTGTTGGGCCGGCGGCTTGCGGAGCTCAGATCAGTGCGACCATCCGCGTTGCTCGCTAGGCCACGCCCCCCTGGTCCGTTGTTCACATTTTTGAGGACCTGTCCCTGTTGTGTGATCTTTTTTATTTGCTAAACATCATGATCATGTTGTAGTGAATTGAAAAGTGACAGAATTTTTCACTAAAGTGATAATTCAACGTGAATTCAAAGTGACTTTCAAATTTAAGGTCAAAATAGCCGAACTGAAAAAATCCTATGCATGCTTTCAATTTTGGCCTTTAATTTGAAATTCTCTTTGAATTCTCACGTTAGTGCATAACCCTGTGAATTGGACATTTCAAGCTAACGTAGCTAACTTGGAAACTCTCCAACTCATGTATAGTCGCATCTGGACTATTTTTAGCTCAGTATTGCAATTTGATTTACATTTCGCTACAATTCAATGGGTTAACACCATACGGCCACATAATTGTTGTTGCTGCCATTTTGGCAAAATGTAAACTAGAGGAAATACCTTTGAGTTGAGCCTATGGACAATTCATTTTGTTATACTTTATCGATTCATATATATGTTTCCATGCCCTTTTAATATTGTATGTATGAATAGGCATACTTTCTTTATGTTGAAAAAGTATTTTTTATTGTTTTTTAATTAACTGCTGAAATGCAATATAAATGAAATGTGATCTGTCGCTTTTCTTCATCCTGTGAAAAAAATGAACAATAATTCTTTATGGCAGCTGCAAGCAATGACTTCAGAAACTGTTCATTTCAAAGCTGCATTTAGCATAAATGATGGAGGAGTTACAGCAAATATAACATGCCTTACACAAACTCAATGTAATGATCTGCAGGGCATTAGTCTGGGCAGCATCTATATTTCAGGATAGCTCTTTGTTTCTCTCTAGTTGGTTTAATACTGCTAATGGATATAACTGGACAGATATAGTTTGCCTAATGAATCAAATACCTATCCAAAACTATATGGATATAGTTTGCCTAACTAATCAAATGCCTATCTGAAAGTATACGGATATAGTTTGCCTATAGTCAAACTATATCTGAACAAACCGATTTGTTAGGTAAATGAGAAATCAATCGATCTATATGTCCATAGATTGACAGGCATTTGATTCAGTCTACAGAGCTCAAGAGGATTTGTGCACAAGTCTAGATATAACTTTGTTCTATATCTCATAACTTCACCTGCAGCTCACCTGCAGTGAATCAAGTATTTAAAAGGATTCTCCAGTGCCAGGAAAACATATTTGTTTTCCCGCACTGCAGGACCCTGCAGTGCCTCTTTCCCTCCCACCCCCCATCCCAAGTTGCTGAATGGGTTAAAACCCCTTCAGTGACTTACCGGAGTCCAGTGCAGATGTCCCTCGGCGCTGGCCAGGCTCCGCCTACTCGCCTCCCCCGACAGCTGACGCGGTCTTATGGCCGCGCTTGCCCATTAGACCTCCCTATGGGGATTTCGGCAACGCTGGAGGTCCTCACATAGCGTAAGGACGTCCAGCGTCTCTTAAAACACGGAAGTCCCTCTAGTGGCTGTCTGATATATATTGTAGGGTTAAGGGTAGTGGGAGTTGGCACGCAGACCACTTTAATGTGCAGAAGTGGTCTAAGTGCCTGGAGTGTCCCTTTAAACATCACACAGTCTGACTCTGTTCATTGCTGCAGGAGTGTTGTTTGTTTAGCAGTTTATTCCTGCATTAGTTTTAATGCTGCATGCCATTCCTCCACCATCGTTTTTTTTATGATACTTGTTTTGTAACAGATGTATATATTTTTGGTTGTTTATTTCCCCTCTTCCATTGCATGTTCACTTAACTCTCAAGAGTTTATTCACTAAAACAGAAATTTTGGAGAAATGACAAGGGAAAGCGTGCCGTTTATGTCACAGTTTATGGAGTTTGAGAATCTTTACAATCTTGCTATTTTAGGGTACCTTTTACAATTACCTTGCAATATCTATGCAATTTCAGGTTTCAAGAATACCCACCTTCATTTTAATATCATGCATTTTGTACTTAAAGGAATATCTGAATCTATATTTTCAAAACACTATTTTGCCTTCCTTAAATAAGCATAAAATGTACCTTTTTTTCAGTGCTGGACGGGTATGCTGACAGGGCCGGCGCCGGCCGAGGGCGCACATTTGGAAGGGGCGCTGTGACCGCTGCGTTTGTACATGTGCCGTGGTACTGGCAAGCCGCATACGGCACTAAGAAGAGGGGAGCGCAGATGCTGCTCTGAAAAGAATCATTTAAGCGAGCACCAGGAATCTAATTGCAACGCTCAGTTTGCTTGCAGGGCGGCTGCATATTAAATCTTGGTGGCCCCACTCACTCCAGCTGCTCCATCTTGCAAGGATGAGCTGGAATTTAATTTAGCCGGGTGCCCTGTCTGTCAATGCACACCCTGCATCCACTATACACGTACACCTCATCCACTATACACACACTCTTTCATCCTACTACACACACACACACACACACACTACTGGAGGGGGCGGAGTCAAGGGCGGAGCCAACGGGGCAGCAAAATTAGGCTTTGTCTAGGGTGGCAAAAATCCTTGCACCAGCCCTGTATGCCCGTGCTGCCTCCACACACGCTCCACCTCCTTGGCTAAGATCATCAGAAATGACGATCTCAGACAGTCCAATGCTTTTCCAGAGATCATAAATTCAGATGATTTCAGTCAAGCAGGCGGGATGGGGGAAGAGCCAAACACTGCGCTGACCAATCAGCATCTCCTCAAAGAGATGGAATCAAGAGATGCATTGAAGAGCGTGGAGACGCTCAACGTCAGTGCTGTACATTGTGCAGCACTGACCCAGGAAGCACCTCCAGTGGCCATCTGATTGACTGGTACTAGGTAGCAATGTAAACACTGCTTTTTCTCTGAAAAGGCAGTGTTTACATGAAAACACTGCAGGGTCAGGCTATACTCACCCGAACAATTACATTAAGCTGTAGTTGTTCTGGTGATTATAGTGTCCCTTTAATAATGGCTTAATAATATAAACCTGCTTTCCTAATGCTATAGTGTTCACCTATTTTAGTTTAAGACTCCCTAAAATAGATCTAGGGTTTTTTCTAGAGGTTCTACTCAAGTCTTTTTTCAGCACCGAGATCGAGTCCCTGCAACCCAGGCATAGAGGGCATTAGGACTGAAAAATCACGTGCGCAGGCCAGGGCCGTCTTTAATATGGATTGGACCCTGGGCAAACATTTGCTTGGGCCCCCTAAACCCTGTCGTCCCCTCCCTGGCATGCAATCATGCCCCCCACCCCAACGCAGAGGCAGACGTAAAGTAGAGAGGGCTCTGGTGCATGAATTATTTTGGGCAAGAGGGGGCAAAAGGTAGATCCCCATCTGTCATGCAACTCCAACAATGCTTTGACAGCTGGGGCGCTACCATTTTCCCATGCATGCAGGGTTGTATTTAGCACTGAGCAGTATTTGTGTGTTTGAGTGTAAGCATGTTTTTGTATGGAGTATGTTTGTGTGAATGTTTGTATGTGGAGATGGCATTTAAATGCAAGTATGCATTTATGTGTAGTGTTGGTTTATGAATACACTGGTGTGTTTATATATAATTTTGTTGTTTAAAAAAAGAGGTGTGTTTATATGTAGTGTTGAAGTTTGAATGCAGGTGTGTATTTGCGTGTAGTGTTGAATGCTGAGATGTATGCACAAGTACACATGCACTGTCACAAACACACACACTGTGATACACATACACACACAGAAAAACTTGCAGATAAACAGATATACACAATCATACAGACGGAGCTATACAGACACATTTACACACACTGACACACACACATACAGACACACAACCTGGCACACATGCAGACACACAGATGCACACACTGACACACACGCAGATACACTGACAACATACAGATACACAGACACACACAATGACAACATACAAACACACATAACCTGACAAGTGCAGATACAAACACTGACACACATGCAGATACACACATTGGCTACATACAGATACATGCACAGGTATACACACTGGCACACACACAGATACATACATACTGACAACATACAGATACACACTGGCACACACACACACAGACACTGTGACAGACATACTGACACTGTGACAGACATACTGACACTGTGACAGACATACATACTGACACATACACAGACATACTGACTGGCACACCGACATACATACAGACACACAAACAGACATACTGACATACACACAGACATACATACATACTGACACACACACAGACATACTGACACACACAGACATACATACTGACACACACAGACATACTGACACACACAAAGACATACATACTGACACACACACAGACATACAAACTGACACACAGACATACATACTGACACACACACAGACATACATACTGACACACAGACAGACATACTGACACACAGACAGACATACTGACACACACACATACATACTGACACACAGACATACATACTGACACACACAGACATACTGACACACACACACAGACATACCGACACACACACACAGACATACTGACACACACAGACATACATACTGACACACAGACAAACATACTGACACACACACACACACAGACATACTGACACACACAGACGGACATACTGACACACACACAGACATACTGACACACACAGACAGACATACTGACACACACAGACAGACATACTGACACACACAGACAGACATACTGACACACAGACAAACATACTGACACACACACACACACAGACACTCTTCAGTTTCCTACCTTTGATAGTGGCTTCCTTCCCTGGGGTCCAGTGTGCTGGCTGGGGTAGTTGGGAGTCTGGCTCTGCTTGCTCCCCCTCCTCACTGGATCCTGGCTCAGCAGCCTCCTGCGCGGTCCGATGTCTGTGTGGTGGGAGGAAGTGATTTGCGGACGTCACTTCCTCCCATGCAGCCGTTAAGCAAGGGCCTGATCGCGCTGTTAAAGGGCCACAGTGCCGACCGGACCCCTGCTGGAACATGCTCACTGGGTAGCCCTAAGGGTATGGGCCACCCGGTGTGCCCCCTTAGTGTGCGGGCCCCGGTGCAGCCGCAATACTAGCACCGCGGGCCCATTAGGTAGAGAAATATTTTTAAAAAAAATTTTTATTGCAGACAGCGGGGCCCACGGGGCTCACAGGGCAGCTTCTTTGGGCCCCCCATGAGTAACTGGGCCCAGGGCAGCTGCCCCGTTTGCCCCTCCTTAAAGACGGCCCTGGCGCAGGCAATGCTGCTCTTGAAACTATTCTAAAGAATACAGCTACTAGACATGTATTTAACCTTGCAATGCAAGAATTAACATATCTATTAAATAGCAATGTTTTACACTGCAGGGGTAAAGCTAAAGGATCACTGCTCCCAGACCACTGCATTAACATCAAGTCCAGGTGGCTTAAATGGTCATTTAATTTAACTGTGTAAAGCAGTGAATTGCCAAGAATTTTAACATTTTAGACTAAAATAGCTCAAATGTAAACATTTTCTGAAGCTATATTTCTGATATCCTATCACTAACTAATCACTAACCTCTATAATGTTAAATGATCACTATAGGGTCAGGAACACAAACATGTATTCCTGACCCTATTGTGTTAAAACCACCGTCTTGCCCCCCTGGGTCATGCCTTCATAAATATAGCAAAATCTTACTGTATTCAAGCCTGTAGCTATAACTCTGCATACTATTTGACTCAGAAAAACAAGCAGTCTGCTGACATCATCAGAAGTGGTAGCCTGATCCAATCACAATGCTTCCCCATAGGATTGGCTGAGACTGACAAAGAGGCAGATCAGGGGCAGAGCCAGCATGATTCAAACACAGCCCTGGCCAATCAGCATCTCCTCATAGAGATGAATTGAATCAATGAATTTCTATGAGGAAAGTTCGGTGTCTGCATGCAGAGGGACGAGACACTGAATGTTTGGATGCATTTTAGGCAGCCGTGACCCAGGAAGGATCTCAAACAGCTATCTGAGGAGTGGCCAGTGACATTATCACTAGGCTGTAATGTAAACACTGCATTTTCTCTGAAAGGACAGAGTTTACAGCAAAAAGCCTGAAGGTAATGATTCTACTCACCAGAACAAATTCAATAAGCTGTAGTTGTTCTGGTGACTATAGTGTCCCTTTAACTCTTTAACCCCTTACGGACACATGACATGTGTGACATGTCATGATTCCCTTTTATTCCAGAAGTTTGGTCCTTAAGGGGTTAAGGTGCAAATAAACATTATTACCTATAGCACTATCCAGGCAGGTTTTCCATCAGCTTTGTGAAATGGAGTTTTCTAGTTATTTCCCAGGTTAGAGAAGCATATTAGTTTTCATTTTAATTAGAATGCTGAAGTTTTTGTGTTCTGAATATTTTGCTTTCATAGTTGACTCTGAGAATCCAATGCCTCACACTTCAGAGGCCACTGGTGTCTCCTTAGCAGGAAGTTATGATTGAAGAAAAAGGCAATTCGGTATAGATTGATAACACAGTTTTGTGTTTAGGAACAGAAATGAGAAATCAGATTGAGTGCACCCCTTTCGTCTACTGTTGGAAAGGTCAGCAAAACAATATCAGCTCAATTTTGACTCTCATGGCTCAAAATGATATGTTTTGATTTTCAATTCATTTATTTGTCTCATCTTTTGTGGCAAACGTCTCAATAACAGCATACAATCTGGGCTGCTTATTGAAGAACTAGCTAACAAACACTTCTTTTTCAAGATTCCGTAAGTGCATTGGATGAATTATTTAATACAATTTCAAGCCATGATAATTCATGATTTTAAGGCCATAGTTTCATTTGTGGTCAAATGTAGGAAGAATGATGCCAAGGGGACATATTTACATATTTTATGGCAAGCATTAATCCCTCATGTTTAGAAAGGGGACCAGCTATTTTTGTTTTCATAAGTGAAAGGCAAACATGGCCCCAAGTGGCCTTTATACCACTGATTACTTATAAAATACGCATATGGTAGAGGAACTGAGTATTTATTCACATGAGCTTTTAAGGTCAGCAGGAAAACTGTATTAATGTTTCTAAACAGGCATCAGTCTCTCCTTTACACTTTACTGTTTAAAGCCTATTCTAAGCATCTGAGCAATTAGAGATCTGTTATGTAGGCTGGTCTTATCATGGATCAACAGGGCACTACTGAGAGGTGCGCAGATAAAAAAAAATACACGTTCATGTAGAACCTGAAATCTAATCGCATATTTGTGTCACAATCTGATTCATAGACCATGTTAGAATTTACAGTTGGACATAGGACATGGTACAGGGCTAGTCCTAGGAGGGGCTTAAGTCAATGAGTGGCCATAACATTTACCCTTGTGCTGTGCTTTTGTCAACTAACAATGCACAATCAATAGACAATAGATCATTTAGGAGGTAAAGCATTGGGTAGGAACTGGGTGGAATCAGCGTTAATAATTCCAGCACCACTTAGGGAGCGAACATTAATCCTTGCATTTTTCTATAGGCAAAATTGTATGTTATCACTAGGGAGTCTACTAGTGGTATGGGATAACCAACTCTTTTACATTGGTTTTGTTGTCTTATCTTTCTTAGATAGCAAAACATATGATCTTACACCAGATTCCCCCAACCCCATACCACTAGGTTCCTACAACCAAGAGGTAAGGTATCACTCCTTGAAGGAAGTTTAAAGATGGTGAGGTGCTAGACTTGGCCCTCTGACTTGTTGGACTTGAGTAACCCATGTACTCAACCCTTAAGCTATTGAAAAGTCATGCCATGTTTAACACCATTAATCAATAGACACACGTATTTGGGAAACAACAACCATTTATAAAAACATTCCCTGATGCTGTTACAGTCCTAGAAGAAATGACAATATGCAGGCCTGAGTTTTAAGGCATCCACACTCTAATGTATTATTTTAAAATCTTATTAGATAGGGCTAAACGTGCATTAGAAGTCCGTGAGATATATGTCCGCACCAAGAATGCTTGGTCCATCTAGTGTGAACCATGGCCCTAGTATACTGAGTGTAGTGCAAGTGTATCTAGTTATACGTATACACTCTGCTTTTTGTGGACTGTCCCCTAATATCCTCACAAGCGGGACACGAAAGGCGCAAAGTCGAGAACAGGACCCTGAAATTAGGAATGTTGGGAGGCCTATAAATACAAACCAGCATTTAACAAGTGCCATAACCCCTCTTTTTTAACATATGTAACCCATTTACATCTGTTTAAATATTTAGTAATTCACACATTTATAGTATATTTCTGCAGTTTAAATGTTTTTTATATACATTTACATATTTAGAAAATGTATGGGTTATTTTAGATAATATTAGTGTTGGTTGCCAAAGTCATTTTGTTTGGATGAAATGGCCGAAATGAAAACCAGGTGTTAAAGTAACATTGAACTGAATAATCGTATACATGCCCTTTATAAAACCTAAATAAGTCAGTAAAACTAGCTAAGCATATTACTATTATGCATACTACAAGAAATTGGTTTACGGGTTGCAAGATTGGTGAATTAAAAAATGAAGTGTATAAGCTTTATTTGTATAACACTTAGCTGTGATTCAAGCTAAAAATGTCAGCTTCATAATGTCGAGTGTCCTTATTGCAAAGACATAATGATGTTACATTCTTAGAATCACCACACTAATGTAGGAAGACGGCACCCTGTGTTGTAATTCAGTGTCCTAATATTGATGGGTGTTACACTCCACAGATTCATGTGATTAACCATTAACTCTTAATCTGACCTCATCTCAAACCATAACCCTAAATACCCCTAACCCAGGGCCAAATTAACATTAGGGGAAGGCAATAGGCACTAGGCCCTAGGCCCAATCTCCCCAATTCATTATTTTCTAAAGGTAGCTTTGGTACTGTATATACTAATCTTTATCTCATCTGTGTACTGTTTAAAAGCTGGATGGGGCAGCCTCTACCCTAGGCTCAATGCACATAGAAATAGCTCTCCTCCTAGCACATTGCACATAGAGTTTCTGTGCCCTATGGATAGTTTCCCTGTGACCCAAAGGACAAGGCTGTAACACGTACCCACAGCTTTCACAGTGAGTTTCTCTGTGATGTAGCCTGCTTGTGCACAGTGGCGTACCTACCGCGGTCGCAGCTGCAACCGGGCCCTACCGATCACTGCAAAAGGGGTGTTGCCCCGGCCTTGTGCTGAGGTGCCCATCGGGTGACCCATCCTTTTAGGGCCACCCGATGGCAATGCATATTTAGGGGAGCGGTCAGCCCTGTGGCCCTATAAGAGCACGACCGTGCCCCAGTGATGTCACAGCGCTGGGAGAGAGTGACAACCCTGGTCACTTCCTACCAGAAATCACCAAGAGCGGCGCGGAAAGAAGAGGAGAGAGTCAGAGTAGGAGCTCTGACTACCATCAGCCTGAGCCAACCAGGGAAGTCACTTAAAAGGTAGGAAACAGGAGGGTGACTAAATATTTTTACATTTTGCATCTGTATGTGTGTCTTTATGTGTTTCTGTATGTGTATGTGCCTGTGTCTGTATATGTATCTGTTTGCCTGCATGTGTATCTGCATGTGTCTGTATGTCAGTGTGTGCCATTATCTATCTGTATGTGTGTCACTGTTTGCATCTGTAGGAGTGTAATTCTCTGTATCTGAATGTGTGTCATTCTGTATGTCTGTGTATCTGCATATGTGTCAGTGTGTATATATGTGTCTGTGTATCTATATGTATGTTAGTTTGTGTGTCCGTGTATTTGCATATGTGTCAGTGTGTATATCTGTGCACCTGTATCAATATGTGTGTTTGTGTATCAGCGTGTGTGTGTCTGTGTGAGTATGTATCTGTATGTGTTATATGGTGTGTATGTGCATGTATGTCAGTGTGTGTTTATCTGCATTTCTGCATGTGTGTCTGTGTATGCACCAGTGTGTCTGTGTATCTATCACCCCCACACATACTGTCACCCCTTTCAACCTGCCACACTCACAATAACACCGACAATCCTGTTACTCACACATGCTATACTACCCTCCCATCGCTCTGCCATACTCACCCTGTCACACTCACCTTCTCTTGCATTGTCACACTCACCCCCAACCCTGTTACACTCATTCTCAATCACTCTGTCACACTCGCCCCCTTTCACCCTGCCACACTCACCCAATCACATTAAACCCTCCAATTGTATTATACGCACCCCAAACCATGACACACATGAGGGGGAAAGGGAGGGGGTGAGAAGTGTGGGGAGGCCCCAGGGCAATTTTCACACAGAGGCCTGTGGTTTCTAGTTATGCCTCTGTTTGTGCAGATGGATTTTATATGTTTGAAGTTGCTAAGTCATGCAGAGATGTGCTTATATATCAATGTAAAGTATATGTCTGATGGGGGTCATGTGCACGAGACCAGAAACACAAATGTAAATGTTGTATTTAGGCCCAGTGTCAGTTTCAGCTCCAGGGCCCATGAAGTACACAACCCTGAACCATTGTGGTGACATTTAAAATGGTGCTGTTATGTTATAAATGGCTTTGCAATGACTCTGTGTTCTTATAAATCCAGCTCAATCACAGTGTCATGGATATTGTCAGCTCTTATCAAAGGGAGACTATATATTTATTTTCGATTTTACATGCATTTCACTCAGGGTGTACTTAATGAAAAACAGGTAGACCCAACTGTATTAAAATAATTTCACTACACAGATGGTAAATGATGTTAAATACGCAACAATACACATTTGATGCTCTTTGTGCATTTTAAACGTATTAAACGTACTAAATTTGCTTTGATTTCTGTAAATCCCTTCTGCACGCTAACAGCCTTCTGCGATGGTAATCTTTAGCTCATATCTGACCTAAATTGCATCCTGATAGTAACTAATAATGTCACAAGACCCAATTTTTCTCACATGGCGTTTAGATTCTTATTAAACACATTCCTTCAAAGTCCTTAACCGTCTGGGCAATGGTAGAGAGTTAAACACAATCCGTTATCGCTGGCTTCCTGAAAAACCTTCAGCGTAGGTCTGATGTCACGGTACATTTCACAAAATAGAAATTCAATAGACCTTTTTGACTGAGAGGATTATCAGAAAACCACAAAGGGATTTATGATTAAAACACAATTAAAACTTGACCAGAACTTACAAATCAAACCAGAAAAGTCAAAGTGCTGTTCATTTCACCTGGAGACTTGCTTTTACTCCTCTGTGCTTCTACCACTGACATTTGATGCACAAATAATACTACAATACATATTATGTTCATTCAATGAGGAGTTTTAGGTATCCAACATTTATTGGTAGTTTTATTAATCTCTGCTACTCCTGCTAAGGAACTTCTGACTCTCCATTGTCAGTAGTGGGGGCAGGGAGTGGGAGTCTAAGAAGACTCCTTAAAATGAGAGTGGGGGAGTCACCAGGGCACTCCTGGTACCATAACCACTACAGCGCGCTGTGGGGGTTATAATGCATGGAGTTTTCCTTTATTTTTCAAGCTATTTCTGGCTCAATGCCTGTGAAAGGGATGTTAAGCATCCCAGAGTCGCATTAAATGCATTTTTCTCTGAGCTCTTTAGGGCCTGTGGTATTAGCTATTCTGTCAGCTTTGACCCTTATGTTACACCAAAGGATGTATTTATGAATGTCTGAGGTGATAATTATACTGGACACACTTTGATCAAAATTAATTTACTAACTGAACATTGTACAGTCCTCAAATGTCAATATGTATCTAATCTGTTTGTGTGGTCAGTATCTCCACCATTATATTAGTTTATATTCCATGCAGTGGAATTTTGCAGATTATTGCCATTGAATATGGAAACATCTGAAAAAATATTAGCAGAAAAAATAATAAAATACAACAGGACATGTTAAAAAGCAAAATCTCATTGCCGAACAACCCATTTATTGCTGAGTGAAAACCATAAAAAATGTCTTTGAAATGTTTATTCACCTCAGGACTTTTATCGGTATGCATTTTATTTTATATTTTCTATAAATGTCCAATAATATTTTCTATACCAGTGATGTATGGAGCTTGCATGCACTTTGCAGACTTGTGGCATTTGACCTTCATGTTTGATAGATTGCCAAGTCTGAGCATATTTTTTTGCTTTGCCATTAAAAATTGCCTCAATCTAAAGTAAAGCAATAAAGGGAAGACTTAAATGGCACTTAAAATTCAAAATTAATGAGAAGAGGTCTCTTTCCACTGAACATATGCTTGCAATGATTTCAAGGTGAACAATTCTCCAGCTTTGAGTTTTGCTACATCTGATCATTATAAATCACAACAAAAGCTTAACACTTTCATTATCAGAGGGCCTAAGGAATACTGGTAATAAATACTTTAATACCTAAGAGGCATCATCTGCAGTAATGGATTGTAATGGTTCTACTCCTCTCAGACTATACAGATTTACATAGAGTAAATTTCCCATGAACTTTTTAAAATGCAACATCTGTTTGACTAGGCTACCCTGCCCCAGCCATACCACTGGATGCTGATATGATACTTTGCTGTATGCTCTGTAGTTTGAAATAGCTACATGTCTTGCTGCTATGGCAACAAACCATATCTAAAATAGGCCAAAATAGGCAATCCACAGAATCAATGGAGAAATATTCATATATGGTAACATGTAATAACTGTTCTATACAATGTTTTCTGGAATATAGGGATTTTTACTACAAACGTTGATGTAAAAAATCTGTCTTGGCCTATATTCCGAGTGTATATATACAGTATATAACTAGTACATATAAAAACAGGCAGGCTGGTATGGGAAATCAAAGATCTCCCTTGCCGACCCAGTGCAGCATTCTGTTGAGGAGAGTTGCCTGGGAGACTCTAGTCTGCATCTCCACTGAGTTCAGACTGAGAGTGATCTAACCATGAGCCCTAGCATGTTAAAGCACTGTTGAGGGCTTCCAGAGCAACAGTATGATACCACTCAGTACCAGGGCTTGCGAGAAGGACATACTCTTGCACAAGCATGAAGTTCCAGCCCGTTACCCCCCTCTATGGACCAGGTGATCCCGGTCCCCATCATGAGGGCCACTTACCTTCACAGAAGATATGTGGCACCGCCACAATTCCAATGACATCTCAAGCCGACGCATCCACAATGGTGGAGACCGCATGTTCCAGGCTCCTTCTGAGGGAAAGGTCCAGAGCATAGCTACAGCTCAATCTTTACTGTAGAGTATAAGTTCAAATCGTAATCAACGTTTCAGTTCAACGTTCGGGACTTTCATCAGCATTGAAGCATTCAGCCTTATACATATGATGGACTAAAACGTTGATTATGATTTTAACTTATACTCTACAATAATTTTTACATATATCGCGGGCGCCCGCGAAACAAATGTTTATATATATATATATATAAAAAAAACATCGATCCCTTGCACGCTCCCAATTCCTTTTTTTAATGCCGGATGCCAAAGCCAGGGCTTAATGTATCCAAAAAAATCCACAGAAATAGTTGAAGTCACAGTCTTTAAGTAAAATAATTCTAACTTTATTGTAGAGTATAAGTTAAAATCATAATAATAATATGGAAAGTGAGTAAGTAGTGTAATGTATAATGTATAATGTAAGTTGGTAAGTTGGTTGTGGTGCACCAAAACCAATGAATGGTTAGACCTGTTTCGAAAAAGGACAAAAAAAAAATAAAAAAGCAAAACTTTACTATAGCAAAACATATTTAAACATATTTAAAAAGCAATGGTATTGAATGTTTGTCTAATTTTGAGCTCTGGTTGTGGTCAGTGGTGTATTTTGAAATGGTGCTGCCCTAGGCATGACAGATCTCAGGCACCCCCTAATTTAAATTTACCCAACCCTTCCTACCAAGACCCTTCCTGTTAACTAACACATACTGACACTTACTGACAGACACGCACAATCACTCGCGCGCCGCAGAGTGATGCCGGGAGCCAGACTGACGTAATTTTCCGGCTCCTGGCATCACTGCGGGTCGCGCAAGGGAGCTGAGCAGAGAGAGCTCAGGGGAAAGTGCTCGCTTGCCACCCGCCCGCGAAACAAATGGCTGCCTGCCCCGGGGGGCCCAAAGGTGGTCAGCCGCCAGCTCTTGGACATCCCTAAAATGAGGCTAACAATGCATTAACCTGGGCATTTGAGGGCAGTGATTTTTGGAAAGTGCCGGCCAAGGCAAATACCTTGTTAGCCTTGTGGTAGATACAGCACTGGTTGTGTAATATACCTACAGTAGGCAGACTACCTTCAATGGTGCATTCTCTTAATAATGTGTGTGGGAATGTTGTGACTTGATGCAGCAGAAGCTGCTTCTACATGAAAAGAGTGTCCCGAGAAAGGTGAATGGTACATTTTGTTTTTGTTTTTTTAAATTTTTTATTTTTCACTCGATAGGCATGGCAAGTATACATTAACGTTTGGGCTTGCGCAGAAGCCAACATGAATATCATACTTGGTAATATAATGCTATTTAAGTAAACAATACAAGCCGATCCTTTATCCCGCTGAGACTTGCCTCCCATCAAGGGGTTTTTATTTTTAATTCAGGAATTTAGGCAGTATAAGGAGCCCTATATTCTCTCATGACTAACCCTACCCATGGGCTTCCCAGTTCCTCCGACAGCTTGATCATGCCTGGTATAAAATACCGTTCCCATAAAACCAAGGGAGGAAAAATAAAATATAAAACAAAAAAGAACTGAAAAGATGAAACTCTAGGAAAAAGAAAAGAAATAGGTATAGAGTCAGGAAAAGATGAGAATAGAGATGGTGGAGGGGGGGGAAAGGGGAGGAGGGCCTCCCTACTTACAGTACTATGGCCATGTCCTCCCTGAGGGGGGGCCTTCCATGGCTAGTCCGAGTCCGCTCTCCTATCTGGTCCCCGTCAGTCTCCACTCGAGCCCACCAAGCGAAGGGTACATTTTGGAGTTGTGAGTTCCCATGCAACAGTAGCAAAGGAGAATTGGGGGATTTATCTGTAATTGACTTGGTGAGTTCATCTAGTATTTTTACAAGACACTTTTAGTATTGGATGGATAAAATGGAATTTCTACTGGGGGCTTGTTTGACAAGTCTTAGTTTGTTTTAGAAATACAATATGATGATCATTAGTCTTAATAAAAAATCTTGCACTCACAAATTCCAGAGCCATCTCAGACTCTGTATAATAAGCCCAATGGTGCCTATGCAGGCTAACGGAGAATGTTCATGGACCACTGCAGTAGATGGATCCCGGAAATGAGGATGTCGCCAGCACCAGGTAAAAAATACAAAGATTTATTGTAGTGATAAAAACACTAAACATCAAATATAAATAAATGTGAATAAAAGCAAGTAAAATTATTAAGGATGTTGTAGAAGAGATCAGATGCGTTTCGACAGTTCAGTCTTTGTCAATGTCTCTAAAGATTCATTGGTCTGCTGGTTTAATTAATGTATTCTCACTTAATTCTTGCAGTGCCTTTTTCTCTTGTAGTGTGAGGTTAAATTTACTGCCTGGGATTCTGTTTGGAATTAGAGATGTCGCGAACATAAAATTTTCCATTCGCGAATGGCGAATGCGAATTTCCGCAAATGTTCGCGAACCGGGCGAACCCCCATAGACTTCAATAGGCAGGCGAATTTTAAAACCCACAGGGACTCTTTCTGGCCACAATAGTGATGGAAAAGTTGTTTCAAGGGGACTAACACCTGGACTGTGGCATGCCGGAAGGGGATCCATGGCAAAACTCCCATGGAAAATTCCATAGTTGATGCAGAGTCTGGTTTTAATCCATAAAGGGCATAAATCACCTAACATTCCTAAATTGTTTGGAATAACATGCTTTAAAACATCAGGTATGATGTTGTATCGATCAGGTAGTGTAAGGGTTACGTCCGCTTCACAGTGACAGACCAAACTCCCCATTTAACGCACCGCAAACAACTGCAAACAGTCCATTTGCACAACCGCAAACTCCCCATTTGCACAAGGTTGGATACCAAGCTAGCCATGTCCCGTTCCTTGTCCTCACTGATGTCATTGAAGGTCTCTTCCTCCACCCAGCCACGTACAACACCAAGGGTCCCCGAAAGGTGACAACAAGCCCCCTGGGACGCCTGCTGTGTTTGGTCTTCCACCTCCTCAAAGCCACCTTCCTCCTCTGACTCCTCTTCTTCAGACTCCTCTCTCTGCGCTGCATCTCTCTGCGTTATTATAAGGTGTGTTAAGTAGTACTATTCCTATCAGTTTATTCCCTGTTACGTCCCCTATCAGGGGACGTGTATATGGCATCGATTTTAGGAACCGGGAGATGGAAAAAGATGCTTGGTCGGTCCTCCTAATTCAAATTTGGGGCACTGCGCATGCAAACTAATCAGATAGGAGTGGTGTGTTAAGTAGTACTATTCTTATCAGTTTAATCCCTGTTACGTCCCCCTCATCAGGCCTTTTTTAGTCGAATGTATAGCCCACTGTCAGTCCCTTCGGGATCCATCCCTCATTCATCTTAATAAAGGTGAGGTAATCTAGACTTTTTTGACCTAGGCGACTTCTCTTCTCAGTGACAATACCTCCTGCTGCACTGAAGGTCCTTTCTGACAGGACACTTGAAGCAGGGCAGGCCAGAAGTTCTATCGCAAATTGGGATAGCTCAGGCCACAGGTCAAGCCTGCACACCCAGTAGTCAAGGGGTTCATCGTTCCTCAGAGTGTCGATATCTGCAGTTAAGGTGAGGTAGTCTGCTACCTGTCGGTCGAGTCGTTCTCTGAGGGTGGACCCCGAAGGGCAGTGGCGATGCGTAGGACTTAAAAAGCTCTGCATGTCCTCCATCAACAACACGTCTGTAAAGCGTCCTGTCCTTGCCGGCGTGATCGTGGGAGGAAGAGGATTACTCTTCCCCTGTTAGATTCCCGTTGTGCTGTGAAATCACCCTTATACGCTGTGTAAAGCATACTTTTTAATTTATTTTGGAACTGCTGCATCCTTTCCGACTTGCGGTAATTTGGTAGCATTTCAGGCACTTTCTGCTTATACCGGGGGTCTAGTACTCATGTCTCGTTCCTCGTCCTCAGTGATCTCACTGAAGGTATGTTCTTCCCCCCAGCCACGTACAATACCACGGGTACCAGATAGGTGACAACGAGCACCCTGGGATGCCTGTTGTGGTTGGTCTTCCTCCTCCTCCTCAAAGCCACATTCCTCCTCTGACTCCTCTTCCTCACAATCCTCTTCCAGCGTTGCCGCAGGTCCAGCAAGCGATGCTGATAAGGCTATTTCTGGTGGTGATGGTGACCACAACTCTTCCTCTTCCTCTTCACGCTCATCTACGGCCTGATTCAGCACTCTTCGCAGGGCACGTTCCAGGAAGAAAACAAATGGTATGATGTCGCTGATGGTGCCTTCAGTGCGACTGACTAGGTTTGTCACCTCCTCAAAAGGACGCATGAGCCTACAGACATTGCGCATGAGCGTCCATTAACGTGGCAAAAAAATTCCCAGCTCCGCAGAGGCTGTCCAAGCACCCCGGTCATACAAATAGTCGTTAATGGCTTTTTCTTGTTGGAGTAGGCGGTCGAACATTAGGAGTGTTGAATTCCAACGTGTCGGGCTGTCGCAAATCAAGCGCCTCACAGGCATGTTGTTTCGCCGCTGGATATCTGAAAAGTGCGCCATGGCCGTGTAGGAACGCCTGAAATGGCCACACACCTTCCTGGCCTGCTTCAGGACGTCTTCTAAGCCTGGGTACTTATGCACAAAGCGTTGTACGATCAGATTACACACATGTGCCATGCACGGCACATGTGTCAACTTGCCCAAATTCAATGCCGCCAACAAATTTCTTCCGTTGTCACAAACCACTTTGCCGATCTCCAGCTGGTGCGGAGTCAGCCACTGATCCACCTGTGCGTTCAGGGGGGACAGGAGTGCTGGTCCGGTGTGACTCTCTGCTTTCAGGCAAGTCAACCCCAAGACGGCGTAACACTGCCGTATCCGGGATGAGGAATAGTACCTGGGGAGCTGGGGGGGGGGGGGGGGTGCCGTTGATGTGGAGCAAGACGCAGCAGCAGAAGAGGACTCAGCCGAGGAGGTTATGGAAGAGGATGGAGGAGGAGGAGTAGAGGAGGTGGAAGCAGGCCTGCATGCAAGTCGTGGCGGTGTCACCAACTCCTCTGCAGAGCCACGCATTCCATGCTTGGCAGCCGTTAGCAGGTTTACCCAATGCGCAGTGTAGGTGATATACCTGCCCTGACCATGCTTTGCAGACCAGGTATCAATGGTCAGATGGACCCTTGCCCCAACACTGTGTGCCAGACATGCCATTACTTCCTTTTGCACAATCGAGTACAGGTTGGGGATTGCCTTTTGTGCAAATAAATTTCGGCCGGGTACCTTCCACTGCGGTGTCCCAATAGCTACAAATTTTTGGAACGCCTCAGACTCCACCGGCTTGTATGGTAAAAGCTGGCGGGCTAAGAGTTCAGACAAGCCAGCTGTCAGATGCCGGGCAAGGGGGTGACTTTGTGACATTGGCTTCTTATGCTCAAACATGTCCTTGACAGACACCTGACTGTGGGCAGATGAGCAGGAACTGCTCAAGGCGAGAGACGGAGGGGCGGATGGTTGAGAGGGGGCAAGGAGGACAGCAGTGGTTGACGTGGCTGAAGATGCTGAACCAGGAGGAGGATGGTGGCTTTGAGTTTGAGTGCTGCTTGTACTCATGTGTTGATCCCATAGGCGTTTGTGATGTGCGATCATGTGCCTTCGCAAAGCAGTTGTACCTAGGTGGGTGTTGGACTTCCCACGACTCAGTTTCTTTTGGCACAGGTTGCAAATGGCATCGCTGTTGTCAGAGGCAGACACACAAAAAAAAATGCCACACTGCTGAGCTCTGCAATGACGGCATTCTGGTGGTGGCAACAGCATGCGTTGATTGGCGTGCTGTCTGGCTGACCCCGGGTGCCGATACATGCTGTCTGACTGTGCCACTAGCTCCTTGCGACGACCTCCCCCTGCTTCCAACTCGTCTCCTCCTCCTCTCTGTCTCCCCATCTGAACTTTCCCCCTGTTCTTCTTCTCTTCTAGCGGGCACCCACGTGACATCCACGGACGCATCGTCATCATCAACAGCTTCACTTGTATCTGACAACTCAGCAAAGGAAGCAGCAGCAGGTACAACATCATCATCATCACACCGTACGTCCATGTGTGTAATGCTGCCTGACTGAGAAATATCCCTGTTATCTACATCCTCTGACAATAATGGTTGCGCATCACTCATTTCTTCCAACTGATGTGTAAATAACTCCTCTGACAGATCAAGTGAAGCAGCTGTGGTGCTAGTGTTGTTGGTGGCGGCAGGCGGGCGAGTGGTAACTTGAGAGGTGCCCGAAGCTAAGCTGGAGGAGGATGGTGCGTCAAGGTTCCGAGCGGAAGCTGTAGAAGATTGGGTGTCCTGTGTTAGCCAGTCAACTATGTCCTCAGAACTTTTCGAGTTCAGGGTACGTGGCCTCTGAACACTGGGCATTATTCTAGGGCCAAAGGGAATCACAGCACCACAACCACGATGGCCCCTGTGGGCTGGCCTTCCTCTGCCTGTCATTTTTTTTTGATTAGTGGTACTATGCGTGCAAGCTACTGTGACAACAGATATGAGTGGCACTGTGCACTGGCAGAAGTTGGCAGAGTAGACGCTGTAGGCCTGACACACACGCTTGCAGACAACTAACTGCTATTCAATCTATTACAGTCAAAATTGTATTTTTTTTTTTAAATGTACACTACTGTTACACCAGATATGAGTCGCACTGGTGTGACACTGTGCCCTGGCCGGCCCTGAAACGCACACGCATGAAGGAAACTGACTGCTATTATTTCACAGTCAAAATTTTTTTTATTTTTTTTTTAAATGTACACTACTGTTACACCAGATATGAGTTGCACTGGTGTGACACTGTGCCCTGGCAGGCCCTGAAACGCACACGTGTGAAGGAAACTGACTGCTAATATTTCACAGTCAAATTTCTAGTTTTTTTTTAAATGTACACTACTGTTACACCAGATATGAGTTGCACTGGTGTGACAATTTGCCCTGGCAGGCCCTGAAATGCACACGCGTGAAGGAAACTGACTGCTATTATTTCACAGTCAAAAAAGTTTTTTTTTTTTTTAAATGTACACTACTGTTACACCAGATATGAGTTGCACTGGTGTGACACTGTGCCCTGGCAGGCCCTGAAACGCACACGTGTGAAGGAAACTGACTGCTAATATTTCACAGTCAAATTTCTAGTTTTTTTTTAAATGTACACTACTGTTACACCAGATATGAGTTGCACTGGTGTGACACTGTGCCCTGGCAGGCCCTGAAACGCACACATGTGAAGGAAACTGACTGCTATTATTTCACAGTCAAAAAAGTGTTGTTTTTTTAAATGTACACTACTGTTACACCAGATATGAGTTGCACTGGTGTGACACTGTGCCCTGGCAGGCCCTGAAACGCACACGTGTGAAGGAAACTGACTGCTAATATTTCACAGTCAAATTTCTAGTTTTTTTTTAAATGTACACTACTGTTACACCAGATATGAGTTGCACTGGTGTGACACTGTGCCCTGGCAGGCCCTGAAACGCACACATGTGAAGGAAACTGACTGCTATTATTTCACAGTCAAAAAAGTGTTGTTTTTTTAAATGTACACTACTGTTACACCAGATATGAGTTGCACTGGTGTGACACTGTGCCCTGGCAGGCCCTGAAACGCACACGTGTGAAGGAAACTGACTGCTAATATTTCACAGTCAAATTTCTAGTTTTTTTTAAATGTACACTACTGTTACACCAGATATGAGTTGCACTGGTGTGACACTGTGCCCTGGCAGGCCCTGAAATGCACACGTGTGAAGGAAACTGACTGCTATTATATTACAGTCAAAAAAGTATTTTTTTTTTGTTTGTTTTTTAATGCAAGCTATTGTGACACCAGAAATGAGTGGTGGCACTGGGCAAGTGGGCACAGTATACTCTGTGAGCCTGACACACACGCTTGCAGGCAGGCAACTGCAACTAGATTACACAGGGAAAAAAAAGCAGACTGATGTTCTAGCCCTAAAAAGGGCTTTTTGGGGTGCTGTCCTTACAGCAGACATCAGATGAGTCCTTCAGGACTGTAGTGTACACTGAATACACTAGCCTAGCTATCCATTTCCCTATTAAATCAGCAGCAGCTACACTGTCCCTCCTCTCACTAAGAATGCAGCTTCCGAATGAATCTAAAATGGATGCTGTCCAGGAGGTGGGAGGGTCCGGGAGGGAGGGTCTGCTGCTGATTGGCTGGAATGTGTCTGCTGACTGTGAGGTACAGGGTCAAAGTTTACTTAATGATGACGAATAGGGGGCGGACCGAACATCGCATATATTCGCCCGCCGTGGCGAACGCGAACAAGCTATATTCGCAAGGAACTATTCGCCAGCGAACTGTTCAGGACATCTCTATTTGGAATCTTTTCCAGATCAGCCATAACTGCTAAATTGAATGCGTTCATAGACGCACTCATTTGATTGTTAGGGCAAAATGTAGATTTATTTTTAAGGGTGGTATGTGTAAAAGTGCTAATATTTGATGTGCTAGTGGGTAGAATAGGATTATTCATTAAAAAAGTTTTAATGTTAATGCTTTCATAAATCTTTGTAGATCTAAAAGATTTAGAAACGGATCTGATTTGATAGTGGGAGCATATTTAAGACCCTTATTTAGGACTTTAATTTGATCCCTAGTTAGTGTAACCTTAGTCTGGTAAAATATGCCCACTTTTTCTACCACTTGGTTCTTTTTCTGGGTTCTCTTCCCTCTTCTACATCCCCTAAAAAATATATTTTTCTCTGTCCTGAGTGATGGGATCCGGTAATATCGCGATTTAGGTACGTGTTCCTGGGACCTAAAAAAACTATCCTTCATTCTATTTCTATTAATGTTACCTTTCTGGGTACTTTTCAGTAAGCTCTTAATAGGATAACAGGATAAAAAGGGTATAGTGTTAGGGAAAGGAGGTGAGCATGTTATGTTGGATCCCTGATAGATACAGTTTAATAGAATTATGGGCCAAGTGGAATGAGAGGTGGCAAAAAAAGTGGTGAAAGCAACCACGTTTCAATAGAGAACATATTTATTATCTGAAAATGTTAAAAACATTTGTTAAATATTTGTAATGGTATACAGTTACACTCTGTGGGATGAACTTTGAAAAAATCTTCAAATTTGAAATGTGATAAAACATCAGCAGCAGAAATATGACCTACTGGCATGTAAGTACACTCGATGACAAACTAGTGGGTCGCTGCTAGCCAAGTCAAATTCTTGACAAATTTTTATGATTGTGAGTTATTGTGACCGACCTTTATTGCCTGATTATCAGGAAAACACCTGACTGCCTGACCTTTTCACATATGACCACTAACATGTGCTGCCACCACAAGGGGAAAAACATCAAACAGAGCGGAGGAACTTTTAAAATGTAGCAACTTTGTAGTTTCTGGTGGCCAACAAGCCTGGACCTATTTGCCACCATATATGTCTGCATAGCCTATGAACCCTGTGGTGTCTTTCCAAACAACAGGAGAATTGTCAGTTATAGGGGAAATAAACATAGATCTACCATTCCAAGTGGTAAGAAAAAACTGACACATAGTAATGTCTGCCTTGGCTTGTGAGTCAGGTGTAACCCTGCTGTCATCGTAAGGTAGCCTGTGAAGTAGGCACACTATTTTAATATAACTATTTTTTATGAACTCCCTATAATGAGTGTTAAGTATCCTTTTTTACAATATTCATGGGTAATTTCACATGGTTACATTTTTTTTCTTTTTTTTAAATATATATGTAATATTTTTTCTTTCCATATTTTACATGTTATTCGGACTTGATTTTCGGGCACATTATGCCCCTTTTTGGACTAAGTTGAAAGAAAACAGCAAGATGATCGAGTGTGGAGTGCATTTGTGTTCCAATCAACTAGGAATAATTCATCGTGATGTTTACAGTTGCGCCCGTGCGCCACGTGCGCTTCACAGCATGGAATGATGACACCAATGAAGGGCAGAAGAACAGTGTCTGATGAAGACGTGGGTGGAACGCAGTTATTAAGAAGGAACAAGCACAGAGTTTTAGCAAACACGTCACAGAGCTTTGGATTGATTTTTGCTCCGAACATAAGTCTGGTTGTGAATAAATACTAGTTCTTCCACTTAACCCCATGCAGATGCCACAGGAAAGGGTGTATTGGTAGACGCTTAAAAGCAATGGATACATCTGTTTTGCTTAACCATACCCCCAGACCTGAGTCAATAATGGCTTTTTATTGCATCATCTACCTTTATGTACTATAAGCCTTTTGAAGTTAAGAGGGCATTAAAACTAGGTGTGGTGGAAGAAGCTGAAGAAATTATTATTCATCTCTTTTTATTGTTAAACTTTCCTGTGGCAACCTCAAGAGGACTAGTACTCCAATTGGAAAAAATGGTTCTTTGGCTAGAAGGTTAACTGGAGGTTGTTGGTGGCAGACTGTAGATTGGCACATTCAATGGTGCCTGTAGGAAGGGATATTAAACCTGTGTGGAACCCAAATGAAAATCCTGAAATCAAAAATTACACCAAATAAGGTGAAGGGTAGTTTGGCCAAACAAATACTGAGGTTGTCAATGTTCCCTGAGGTTAGTCACTGTTGTGGGAATAAATGATTATTATACATGGTTTTTGCATGGGCCCTGTAACACAGGGAACCAATGTGTAGCAGCCTGCAGGCACTGGACCCACATTCCCCTGCGCTAAAGTTGTTGCACACCTTCTCAGGAAGGCAGTGGGTCTACCCAATTTGTTCTTTAATACTCCTTTGGACAGATCTGTGCATTTGAGCTCTAGAAATGTGACTAGTGAAAGGAATGCTGGCTTTGTTACGGCAAAGATTAGTAGAGTGGGTAGTGGAAGTACAGATTGCACAACCTGGTACTTTGAGCCTGGCAAAATGCCTGCAAAGAAGTTCGATATTCAGTTGACCCCAATCAATTAAATGCTAATCCTGGCCATTGCAGCCACTGCGTTGGCTGAAAAAGTGTGTAGTTGTAAAAAGCGAAGCCACCATATTTGTGCCTAAGGTCTATCAGCTTGTGCAGATATCAATCCAATTCTTCCTTATGATGGGGAAAATTATAGCAAATCACATCCCTAAAAACATCAAAGGTCTGAACAAATTTTGGGATAGATAATTTTCTGTTGAGCCTAGGGTCTCTTGCTTTCAGGATGACTGATAGATCATCAAACGTGTATGATTTAATGTCTTATAAGGAGGAGATACATTAATTTAACATTAAATAGACATGTGCAATTTGTTTCGGTCCGAATTTAAACTCGGACAAATTTCGGCTATTCGGACATTCGGATAGGTTCCGAATGTCCATATTGCCGACGTGCCGAAGTGCAATTCATTTCGGTCCGAATTTAAACTTGGAAGAATTTTGGCAATTCGGACATTCGGTATGAAGTGCCGAATTTCGGAAATGCCAAACCGAACCAAATTGCTGAAGTCCCAAATTGCCGAAGTGCCGGACCGAATTGCCAAGGTGCCAAATTTTGGAAGTGCGGAAGCGCCTGGGATTTCAGAAAAGTGGAAAAACAGGAGATGGAGGGAAAATGAAGGGAATGATGACAGGAATCTAACCGTACCCCTAACCCTACTCCTAACCCTAGCCCTAACCGGAAGTGCCAAAGTTCCTTGGATTTCTAAAAAGGGGCAAAACAGGAGAGGGAGGGAAACTTAAGGGAATGATGACAGGAATCTAACCCTAATCCTAGCCCTAACCCTACCCCTAACTCTAACCATTACCCCAACCTTCCTCTACCCCTACACCCAACTCTACCCCTAACCCTACCCC
The DNA here is from genome assembly GCF_036172605.1 of Pelobates fuscus. Taxonomy (NCBI): domain Eukaryota; kingdom Metazoa; phylum Chordata; class Amphibia; order Anura; family Pelobatidae; genus Pelobates; species Pelobates fuscus. Next base: position 378,294,848 of record NC_086317.1, on the reverse strand, counting down.
TAACTCTAACCCGAACCCTACCCCTAACCCCAACTTTCCTCTAACCCTACCCCTAACACTACCCATAACCCTAACCCTACCCCTAGTAGGGTTAAGGTTAGGGGTAGGGTAAGAGTTAGGGGTAGAGGTAGGGTTAGGGGTAGGGTTAGGGGTAGAGGTAGTGTTGGGGGCAGGGTTAGGGGTAGGGTTAGGGGTAGGGTTGGGGATAGGATTTGGGGTAGGGTTAGGGAATTGCCGAAGTCTCAAATTTTTAGAAGTGCAGAAGTCCCGAATTGCCGAATTCCCAGATTGCTGAAGTCCCGCATTTCCGAAGTGCCGAACCAAAGTGCTGTATTGCCGAAGTCCTGAATTTCGGAAGTGCCGAACCGAACCAAATTTTTGCCCATCACATCCCTAACATTTAAGATGTCTTTCCTGATGGGGTTGGGGGCGTGGCTGGAAGAGGCTGATAGTTGACTGGGTGCAGATTAAGTATCACCCTGGGTATTTCATTGGGTACATCTTTCATTGCTGTGCCCTGTCTTTTACGTGTTTGGTTGGGATCTCACAAGCCGGAATAATTCAATTTTCCATGCAGTAGCTGGATACACAATGTTCCTGCATTTTAACGCTGTCCTTATTCCTGGGATTGTCCAGGACCTGCTGAATCTCTTTGTCTGGCCAGTGGACTGACTCTTCTCTGAGTACTGGGCAGAGAAAGGTCATCGTCATTTATTAGACATGCTAAGGAATGTAAATTAAGACACACATGTAGTGAGTAGTGATTACTTTGTCATTCTCACTTAAAAAGTAAAGACAAAAAAAAATTAGGGTTACACCCAGAACATGCATTTTGTAGGAATGTTGATGACGTAATGACCAAAATTTATACATAATACATGTTAAAGAACAGCACGCACCTACATTTTTTTTTTTTTAAATTCTTTATTTTTGTGCACTTGGTTTGGCAAGTTAACAGTTTCCTACATAAAATGGTAGGACAATTTCAAGCGATACAGTATAACAGTGTTAACATTGAGGTTGCAAAGTTGTGAAGCAAATTTTCATATAACAGACAGGCTTGGTGACATACCCGGGGTTGGTAAGGTTGCTACATGTTTGGTGTTATGTGTGTTATTCCCCTGGTGTACTACAAGTGTGGAGGTGTGAGGGTGCTCCCTGGGTCGGGCTGCAGTGTGTCGTCTGGTATGGGAGCATGTGTATAAGTGTTGCAAGCTGGTTCAGGTTTGTGGTTCTGGATGCCTGTGTGTACTCGCCTGTGGAGCTCTTAATAGGACCAGGTTGGCTGGGATGACATGTGTGTGGGGTGCTCCGGTGTGCGTTGTACCTGTATGGCATCTCATCTATCCCCCTATCCCTGGGGGAGGTGGGGGGTGGGCGGAGTGGCGGTGTTCATGGTGGGCGCCACAATGCTATTGTGCGTGGGGGACCATCTGTCGGTCTTGTGAGAGTGGGGGCCCCATGCCTGCAGGGCAAGGTAAAAATATTTACATTTATATATATATATAGTGAATAAGCTGCAGGAGTCCCAAAAAAAAACACAAAAAAAAGAACAAACAAAAAAACAATAATATATATATACAAAAATAAAATTAAGTTTAGGAGTCTCAAGGTTGGTTCCTCACTGTCCCTTAGTGGGTTCAGGTGCTCTGGGGTTGTCGTCTCCTCTCAGCTTGTTCGGTTGAGGCGCTGGCTGACGTTCCTCAGGTAGTGGTTTGGGCGTCATCTGCAGTGTGTGGTTGTTCCAGGTGAAGTCCCAGTGCGGACAAGAATGCCGGGGCCCCCATTGGGGATGTGAGGTTGTGGGTGGTCTCTGCATGATGGACGAGTAAGGAGCCTGTGTTGCCCCATCTATATGGGATGTTGGCTTTACGCAGGGCAGTCGTCACTGGACCAAAAGATTTGCGTCTGAGTAGTGTGGCCCTGGTTAGGTCTTGGAAAAACAAAAGGTTTGTGTTTTCAAATTCTAGTGGCGCTTTGCCCTTTATGGCAGTCATTATTCGGATTTTGTCATGCGTGGTAGCACATCTTAAAATAACGTCTCTGGAGGTGTTAGGTGAGATGCGGGCTGAGCTGGTTACCCGGTATATTCCATCCAGTGTGATTTTTCCCGCCACTGGGAGCGTCAGGATTGTGGACAGGAGGCGCCGCGTGTAGCGCGGCAATTCTTCAGTGGTGATGGTGTTAGGTATGCCGCGGATCTTAATGTGTGTTCGGCGTTGTTTGTCTTCTAGGGACATTAATTGTGCTGCTAGGACATGTTGTTCTGTTTGTAGTTGCTGGACCGAGTCTTGCAAGGTGGTTATGGTGTTGTGGACTTGTGTTATGTCCAATTCTGTGGTAGTGACTTTGTCTGTAATCTGTTGCATGTCCCTTTTAATCAGGGCAACGTCGGCGGCCAGCAGTTTTTGGATGTCTGCCAAAAGCACCTTTAGGTCTCCTTTGGTGGTGGGGGCTGAGTCCTCTGGGGAGACAGGGGGTTTGGCTGGGCCCTCCTGAGGGTACTGTGCGTTTGGGGTCCCCCTTCCCTCCGTTCCTGGGGTGGGGGCCATGTTTGGTGGGGTGTCTGTTTGTTTTGGTGTGGCCAGCCCTGGTCTGATCAGCATTTCCCCTATGTCCCTACCTTGGGTGCTGGCTCCGGTTGTAGGCTTGGGAGTGCGGCGGCCCATGTTTAATGTGTCCAGCGGGGTGTATGCCTGGTGGTCACGGCAATCCCCTTGTCTGCCGAAAAGTGCCTCTAGATTGAGGATTGGTGTCGCGTGGTAGGCCGCGGTTTTGCGCCGCTGCCTAGGTTGTTTGGCGGCTTGAAAGAAGGGCATCGATCTGTTCGCCCCCTCACTGTGGGTCCGGGTGTGTGTTTTGTTTGGGCAGATGGCCCCTCTGGCAGGAGATATTGGCAAGATTGCGGGCGACAGGCCGGGAGCTGTGGAAGATGGCGTCCGTGCAGGTTCGTCGTCAGGCTCCGCCTCCACGCACCTACATTTTAAACTTTTTTAAGACTGCTTAAAAACACCTATCTCAACAAACAAGTATGGGGGTACAGTTCCACCATATGGCCATATTGTGTTAAGCCCACCACTACTTCACAGTACCCCAATATCGGTGGATCCTACACCTGACTGAAAACGGGTGTTTTGGTGCCTGCATAGTTTAGAGCCACTTTATGGGGGCACCCTCAGGGCACTGTAGTGCCAGGAAAACGAGTATGTTTTCCTGGCACTATAGTGGTCCTTTAAGTTTAAAATATATGTGTATCTTCTTAGGTAACTATAACCACTGTGGGCACTGCCAACTCTTTTGTTGGTTAAGTTTGTTTTAAAGTGTAAAAGGGTGACATTACACTTGGGTGAATTTAGCTGCTCTGGGTTGTATATTAATTAGCGCCCTAAAATCCCTTAATTGTTTGTGTCTGTCTATGCATATTACATCCCCTACACATACACTTTACATACACACTGAAATCCTCACACACAAGTGATTCCTTACACACACATATACACAACTTTCCGTAATGACATACATAATAGGCCCTACAAACACACAGTTTATTCCCTACACACTCAAAACACACACCACATCCCCTATACACATACACTACAGCCCATATTCACACACACACACACACACACACACACACACATACTTGCTACATCTCCTTTATCCACACGCACTACATCCCCGATATTCACAAGGTATTCCCTATGCACATAAACTGGAGTTTATTGTAATTACAGTACTGGTTGTTTTCTTTTTTTCCTTCTAAATTTGTAGCCAAAATACATGGACATGTCTTATAGTCTGGTGCATCTGATATTCTGAAAAATACTTCTAACCATCTTAAACTTTGGATAGCAATGATAGAGTATAAATACTGGGGATTGGTTAACTTGCAGTTTATAATGCTCTCCAAGGTTGGACAGTTTTGGACTTATGGCACAGAGAGTCTGCATTCTCTGAGCAGCTTCAGTGGGATGGGCATTAGGCCGGCGTCAGGAGAGACGATTTTAGGTTCCAACAGAGCACAGTTTTTTGGTCAGCCACTCAAAAACGGTTTCACATAAAACTAGAGGAATGGTAGCCAAACACTTATATGCATAATATAAAAATAAAGAAACAAGAGAAATAAAATGTTATGTCATCTATATATAAATCATATAATGACTGTCCTTAAGAATATTTGTTTTTGAATATTCTACAAGGATGTTGGTATTAGTGAGGAAATGTGTGGGGTGTAATACAGATAACTAATTACTGTGGACTCTGAGCACCAATTTGATGAATGTTACAGTTCACAAGGCTGTTGTCAGGTTAACTTCAAACCAATTATCACTTGTTTTCAGCAAGATGCTGCCTGCTGAGTGAGACTTTTAAATTAAGTTAGCTAAATTGTTCTAATCCTGATGACATTGATATCTCTAAAAAGTTATTGTGAAATACTCATTCTGTTTAAAGAAAATGACTTTCTATAATTATTCCAATTTATATCAGAGGTTAGACATTCGGATAAGGCAAAAAGTAAAAAAAAAAAAAATTTTTTTAGAAAGGTATACTTTATAAAATTATATGAATTAGAAATCTGTTTCTCTCCAGTGATATCATGAGGAATATTATATTAATATACTTTATTCATTTTAGAGTTGTTGTTCCTATAGTTAATTAAGGGTTATTCCCTAACTGGAATTGTGTAAAAAAGGATAATGAAACTCCATATTTTAGGCTAATAAAATAAATACTAATATTTTTAATAAAACTGGGAAAACTCTCAAATTCAGGTAGTTTAGTGAATTGGTTATTTTGACTTTTAATATGCAATCTTGTCTTGTTTCCCCGGTTCACATTTTGGTGAATAAACAAAAAATGTACATGCATGTCTCTAAATAACGATTAGGTTTTATTAAAAGGACATGATTAGCCAGAGAAACCCTTAAAGAGATGAAGCTTTGGAAACATTTTAATTTGGAGGTATACTAAAAACTTTCATAAAAGTCTATTTTGGATTGTTAATCAAAGCCTCTAAATAAAATTGACACTAAGCAGTGAGTTGTAGTGAAATAAAAACTTTGAAAATGTGGGTTAAAAAAAGCTGGACTTCAAAAATTGACAAAAATAATAAAAAAAAACATCTTCCACAACTTCCAAAGGTGTGCAACCCGTTAGTATCACTCCACCAATCAGCGTAATGTTTTAGTTAACTAACCTTCATCTGAATAACTCCTGCATACTATCTACAATAAATACAATCAAGTATGATTGAATGATAGAGAGAGTCATTATTATAGAGACTCTGGGCAAACCATTAACTTAACCCAATCAGTCTTACCATTTTCATCAATAGTTAAAGCGATGTATATATTTCAATGCTTAAGGTACATTACCAAATACTTCACATTGGTTAGTTGGCTGCCTCATTAATCCTCATAGTAGTGTCACGACACTCCTTAGTCGACATGCCCTCGTGCAGTACTCGCACTCACCACCGTTTCTGTTTGGCACTGTTTCTCATTTCCTTTCGTTAGGCACTACACCTGGCCCTTGTTTAGCACCTATATATTCTGGTTTCTCCCCTCACTCCCGGTCAGATCATTATCCTCTGTCCTTGACCCTGTACCTGCTGTTTCCTGGCTCCCGTGATTCTGGCTCCTGTCTCCTGTGTCTTGTTTCCTGAGTATCCTGAGTATCTTGTGTTTCCTGGTCTGGTGTTCCGATGTCCTTATGGTCCTGTGTCCTGTGCCTCATGTTCCAGTGTTCGCCTGCAGTGTTCCTGTCTAGACTCCTTCTCCAGTGATTCTGACCTTGCTGCATTATTGCTGTGTGACCTGCTTAGGACTTTGCCCCTTGATGTTCATTTTGTACTTGGTGGCTGCACTAACCTGACTAAGCCTTTACCTTTGCCTAGGACTATCGTGGACTCTGCCTGCTCTATTGTATATATTGGGTTATTGTATATATTTGTGGCATTGTCATATTTTGTTTTGTATATATTATATATATCTATATCCTTTTGGTTTTCCTTAATACATTTTCTTTATTATTCCATTTATCGTGTCCTAGAATTATTTCTCTGCTAAGTTGGTTCCCACACTTAAAGGGACAGTGCTGTTGCAGGGCAGCACCCCTTCATGTCATGACAGAATGATCTGACCACTTGGAACCGGCAGAGTATAATGTCTAGGATCACAATGAAGAACCTTGTTGGTATTCACGCTGATTCACAGCAAGAGTGTGCTCTCATTGAGACTTGTTGTAATCAGTTAGGAAAAATTCAGCGGCAGATTGGAAAGGCCTCTAATTTATGCTTATCTATTATAGATGTCTCCTGTCAAATCCAGAAATCTGTATTATGTGGATTTATCTATGAACTTCAAACTTTTCACAAAAACATATGTGATTCATTGCTTTTTCAGTTACCTAATTGCGATATATGGTTGAGAGAGCCTCCTGTGATAAGTAGGGTGTATACACTTATCCGTGTCTCTTAAAGAGATATCACATAAAAAATCTTTATCATATTTGCAGAGACAAGTAAGAGTAATGCACAATAATTTTGTTGCCTTGTTACCTGAAGTGCAATTTATTATTGATCTTGTACAAGAAAGAATGACTGTCTTTATGCCTGATAATAATGATGATATTCCCTTTTCTGATGTACATAGCATAACAAATCCTCCTGACTCTGACTTGGGAAAATGGCTTGTTGGTCCTCCCGACTGCAAAACCGAAGTCCCTCTGGAAATTAAAGCTGAATGCCTTCCTGCCCAAACAAAAGACGAAGATGTTGAGGGGTTATACAGCACTGGCGATCCCCTCATGGACCAAGTCTTTGATGAACTGGGTGCTCGTTGCATAGCAGCTTTAGAGGACGAGCAGTCTGAATGGGAAGGTAGTACCAGTACGCAGTTTCCTTATGTTGTCTCAGTACCAGAGACCCATAGTACCCATATATTACCGTCTCTTTTCTGCAAGATCCACTCGCCTATTCCCAAGGTGAAGCTACCGGCTACCAAGATGAACGATCTCAACACCGTTCAAGAGGGTACAAGTCTGGTCAGAGAAAGTCTCAAGCAAACTCTGCCCAACCACGAAGCAGAAACAGACTCCCCTGAGTCTGCAACTAGAGATACGAATTCCTACCTCACCGTGCCAATTGAGGAGACCACCAGTGACCTTAACCAGGTAACGGGATCTGATCTGAAGGCCTGTCCCACAAAGGACAATGCATCCGAACTAGAAGAGTCACCTATAAAATGTGCTCCGGGTGATGCAAGTGACGACAAGGATGGACCATTGAAATTGGGGACCAATCTCGTTGAAGGTGAATCTCCTGTCAAAAAGTCACCACGTAGGAGACGTGGTAAACGACCTACTTCTTTCAAGACACTGGCTGAGAAGGCTGAAGAACCAAAGGTGAAAACTTCAGAACAACCAGTGGAAGAAGAGGCTATTGTGCCAAAGGCAGCTCATGACTTTGATGTGGGGAGGCTTGATGATTCCAATTTTAACCCTTCTACCTCTGGGGGTTTGAAGATTGGCACCCCTCTCACAACCGCAACTGTGGAAAATGAGTTGTCGCCAAGTAAAAAAGACAGTTATCTTCAAATAGAAGACAAAGACTCAGACTGGGTGCAACGTGACAAACCCGTGATGGATCAAGCCCAAGAGAAGAATCTAAATGAGACCAGGCTTGTTCTAAACCCACAGCCTGAAGAAGACTCTACAGTTCTTCAAGTTACATGCTCTGGTAGAACAATTTCTCTGCTGCAAGAGGAAACCCCAACTACCAAGCTTGTACCTGAACCAAGCGCCGAAGATTATTCTAATCAGCCGCTTAACCAAACGCCAAAGGAAGGGAGTGAAACCGAACAAGGAGGTACCTGTTCCCATGATGAAGGAAGCTCCTTCTATGACATTTCAGTTACCATGATGTCTATCACTCCACCTAAACTCCAGCAAGTATTAAATGAAGACTTGCCTTCAGTTGAAAGTCTATCTACGACAAATAAAGAACTACCTCAAGCTGAGTTCACAAGGGAAGAAGAGAATGATTTCATTAACCAGGTATCTCTAGCCGCTACAGAAAAATATCAATTTGAGAGAGAGTCGTCTCTGCTTCGGTTAGCCCCGTGCTCGGAGAAATTTGGGGAACCGTTCCTTGATGCATATCTGCGGTCTGTGGAGGAAGGCTCGCAGAATGTTCTTGATCCTGTACCTATTAATTTAGGGGATTCTCCTTGTTTGGTTCCAGTGGTACCTACCCAAGATTACGCAGAGACTGTTCTCCCTTCGACTGAAGTTGCATCGCAGTCTTTGTTCCGAGGATCCCACAAGCCAGAAACCAAGTCAGACCCAGGACTTCTGAGTGATGAACCTGTTACTAGCAATAGTCCCAGATCTAGTGGGTTAACACATTTGTCGGTCACTGGTTTGGAGTGTTTCTTATCTTATGTGCCTTTACCTTCTGTTTCTGGGTCTGCCCTTCTATTGCTAAATGTTACTCTACAGTCCTTGCTTTTGTATGTTTCTATTCTGCCTCGTTGGTTTCTCCCATGGGATTATCCACCTCTCATTCCTCCTAAGCCTCCTCCTTGTTTTCCTCTACTGGTTGGGTGGCCCTGATTTTCTTCTGTCACCCGTGGGGGATCTTTGGGTTTTGGAGCGCCGGGAGTCGCTCCTTAAGGGGGGGGGTACTGTCACGACACTCCTTAGTCGACATGCCCTCGTGCAGTACTCGCACTCACCACCGTTTCTGTTTGGCACTGTTTCTCATTTCCTTTCGTTAGGCACTACACCTGGCCCTTGTTTAGCACCTATATATTCTGGTTTCTCCCCTCACTCCCGGTCAGATCATTATCCTCTATCCTTGACCCTGTACCTGCTGTTTCCTGGCTCCCGTGATTCTGGCTCCTGTCTCCTGTCTCCTGTGTCTTGTTTCCTGAGTATCCTGAGTATCTTGTGTTTCCTGGTCTGGTGTTCCGATGTCCTTATGGTCCTGTGTCCTGTGCCTCATGTTCCAGTGTTCGCCTGCAGTGTTCCTGTCTAGACTCCTTCTCCAGTGATTCTGACCTTGCTGCATTATTGCTGTGTGACCTGCTTAGGACTTTGCCCCTTGATGTTCATTTTGTACTTGGTGGCTGCACTAACCTGACTAAGCCTTTACCTTTGCCTAGGACTATCGTGGACTCTGCCTGCTCTATTGTATATATTGGGTTATTGTATATATTTATATATTTGTGGCATTGTCATATTTTGTTTTGTATATATTATATATATCTATATCCTTTTGGTTTTCCTTAATACATTTTCTTTATTATTCCATTTATCGTGTCCTAGAATTATTTCTCTGCTAAGTTGGTTCCCACACTTAAAGGGACAGTGCTGTTGCAGGGCAGCACCCCTTCATGTCATGACAAGTAGCAAGGGCCGGTTCAAGCATTTTTGCCTACACAGGCGAAATAGTATTTTGCCTCCCCCCCCCCCCCCCCCACCCCCACCGTACACTTTTCTTGAGGTTTTCTAAAATGTTTTAGATGTAAAAGATATTTATAAAATATTCTGACTGTAATGGAATTCCACTGAAATTCCAACTCAGTCAAAAGATATACAGTGATGGTATACTTTGTCTATGTATTTCTTGTGGGGATATTTATGGGATAATAATAGTAAACAGTTGAGAATTGCCCACTATTTCAATTCTCAGATCCCAAAGATCGTTATCGTGTAAGTGAAATGTATTCCATATAAATAAAATCACAATTTGTTATAAAAATAGATGCAATTTATTGTGACAAATTAAATAATAATAATATGTAACATGCGTGATAATAATCAATGAATATTCAGTATAACATGGTATGCAATACAATATGGTAATGTAAAAACATCTCCCAATGGCTAACACAGTCTTAATTGTCAAGACAATGATTTATGATAGTACTTCACAGAGAAACGAAAGTGGAACTTACACACAGACACAGAGCTTGCAGCTTAAGGCCATAACACTTTAGCTGACAGAATAACCCTTTCAATGCTGGCTAGACCTCCTCTCATGTAATTTTAAATAAAATAACCTTTAAACCAGCTCATTTCCTGGAACCATCCAATAAGAGTAATCTAACATGTTCTATAAGCAGAATTTTAACTTGCCTAAACAGATATTTTATCTTATTTTAGAGCAAATCAATACACCTGAATAAATATCACGATATGCTAACATGTGATATGTCACATTAATATATATAATTATTCCTTTCTATCTACAGAATAGAATATTATAACTATATACTTCTTAGTTAATTAAGATTTCTAAATATCGAAATCTGATCGTGATTTATCCAGTCATATATCATGCTATTAGAAAATTTTCATTAATTTAGATTAATTAAATTAAGCCAGTATAATTACCAGTTAAAGAGATGTTCTCATCAGATATTCTCAGGTATTCTCAGGAATTTGAATGTCATGGGTCTCTTTCTCTGTCTCCTGACTTAGCCTGCTTCCTCTGCATTCCTCTCTCTTGCATCTCTCTCTCTTCCCTTTGTCTTAACTTTTTAAGGGAAAATTAACTAGGTGATGGACCAATAGAAAAATTGGAGGTGTGGTTACCTTCCAGATAGCAATTTAAGTATTTGGTCTATAGAGGGCAGTCTCGTCCCACTAAACATTCCTATCCAGGAAAGAGTTCACTTTTCCTGGTGGCTATTTTGACGTCATTTACCTTATCTTTATGGTTGTCTATAACATAAGTTTTCTGTCAGTTCAAAGAGTTTATTTAAGTTTTGTCCAGACTATGTGTCTGGCAAATTCTGCTATAATTTCTAATATGACAGTTATAACTAAATATGACCCCTAAACTTACAATGGGACGTTATACAATATCGAAAGTAAAATTAAATTATTAAATCTTCTCTGTCACAAATGTCTGGGTTTAGAATTTATTATATTCCATTAGCATTTAGACAGTCTGTCCATCCCCCGTTCTCATCTCTTATCAACAGGTTTGTATATACTAAGCATTCCTTTAGCTCTGGCAAAGTGGTTCGTTTTACAGAAAGGATAGAAATCGTGTGTCTTTTGTTAGCTTGAGGATGATAGAAATGGAGTCTGCTCTGTTCAGAATGATTTAGGCAATATACATTTGAATTTCTATCATAGCACAATATGTCCGCCGATATAAATACCCTGACATTCTCCTCCACCTGACTTTCTTAGACTCAGGGTGAAGTCTAAGCATTTATCCTAAAAGCAGTAACCAGTAACCGCTGCTGGAAACTGGCATAAACCTCAATGCAATTAGGGACATCGGAGCAGACCGAAAAGATTGCTGCACACGTGAGGGTAAAAGTAAAGTGTGGGGATCAACTGGATCGGGGGACAAACTGACATAGCGTATATGGTCAAAGCTTTGTATTTTTTGTTGTATGTGCTTTGTTTTATATGTACTTGTGTGTATTGTATGTATACATTTTTGGAAAATATAAAGATTAAATATATTAATAAAATAAGGAAAGGGGTGAGGAAAGGGAGGAAAAAAAGAGAGTGCCACACTATGTATATCAGCAAGTATATATAATTTAATACATATTGTAAACATATGTATTACATTATATATACATTTTTTTGCACTACTACTACAGAGTCATATATATTGTCTTTTTTAAATTTTGTATATGTTTACAATATGTATTACATGATATATACTTGCTGATATACATAGTGTGACATTGTCGTTTTTCCTCCCTTCCCTCACCCCTTTCCTTATTTTTTTAAATATATTTAATCTTTATTTATATTTTCCAAAAAATTATAAATACAATACACACAAGTACATATAAAACAAAGCACATACAACAAAAAATACAAAGCTTTGACCATATTGAATATTATTATTTTCGATTAAAGATTACCATCATGCCTAAGAATATAATACCTATCAAGTACCGTATATAATGAAAACTTTCCAGATTTTCTATTTTTATATTTAGAAATATAATTTAAGGGGGAAAAGTGCACAAATTTCCTGAACATTTAAATTTTTTGTTTACTATCTCCTTCCTTCATTTTTTTCTTTCCCTTTTCCCTTTCCTTTCCTTTCCCCTTTTCATTTTCTTTATCCTTTCCCTTTTTTTTTAAAAGCAATTAAATGAAAAGTTTAAGCCATCTAAGGTTTTCGGTTTAATATAATCCTTGAACCTAGAGTATAACCGTCTTTCTTGCCTTAAAATACTATCACATGTGCATTATTTTGGGTCAAGTTTCAATGCTGGATATTCTTGCATGGGTTCCTTATAAATAACTTTAATATTAATAGGTTTCATTCTATCTTGAAATGCTAGAAATCAGCTTTAATATTTTTTTTTTAAATGCTTACAATACTACACCTATATAATCATTTATCCTATTATCTAATGTTAATACGGCCATCTATCTAGTATTACCTTTAATACATTCATTTTCCTTTCTTCCATAAATCCTACAGTAGGTATTGCAAAACATAGCAACCACATAATTCCTCATAGATTTTATTCTTATATCATACTTCTATCAACTCATTTACCTCTAAGATTTTATTAACTGTGTTTTTCAGTCTTTTTAACCTGTTCCTTCTCCTTTTCTTTTCAAAATAATTTTTATATAGTTTTTTATTTTTCTTCTTTCACCTTTTTCCCCCCTTCTTTTCTTTAAAAATTATTACTCTTTTTAATTATTTTCTTTCCATTCCTTCTATTTTGTATCATTGCTTAAATTGAAATATTTATTCCATTTGACATTGGTTTATAATTTGGAGTTTTATATCCGCTATTTTTGGTGGATGGTATGATTTTCAATTTTTAGCTATGTGTTATTTTGTTGCTAATAAAGTATGTATTATTAGATCTCCTTTACCTTTTTCTATTACTTGCCAATGTGTAGAAGTGTGGATGAAAGAGAGTACTCTAATTTATTTGATGTCAACTTCTCTATCTATTTAAACATTATCTGCCAGACATTACATATTTCAGGACAAGTATGTTTCATATCTGCACTCATTTTACCACACCTCCAACACTCAGAGGATCTACATGGGTATATTTTGGATAGTTCTAAGGGATTATAATAGCCTTGATTTCATTGTACTTAGAATATAGAGAAATTAAATGCATTGCTTTGGTTACCATTTTATAGCTCTTTTCTTCATTTATCATTTTGATAAATAAGATTTTTTTTGTTAAATTATTTTTCCTATATTTTGATAGGAACCTTTTTAATCTTAGGTAGGAGAAGTTTTCTGTTAGAGGTAACTTCCCATCTTTTATAGGTTGTTCAAATGGTAGCATTTTATTATTTTTTATAAGGTCTCCTATTTGTTTTATCCCCTTTTCTTTCCACTTTGTTATATCTTTATTCTCAATGTTAATCTCTATCACTTCGATTGGAAGAAGATCTATGAGTTTTCCCTGAATGTCTAACTTTTCCTTTATATTTTTCCATGCAGTGTGCATCTCTTTCATTATTAGTGAGAATTCTGACATTAATTTTAATAGAATTTTCTAATCTCATTAATTCTCAAACTTGCTGTTTCTATTTGGTACCAAGATTCTTCTATAGCCTCCTGTTTAAAACTATTTATTATATGAGCGATTCCACATGCCTCATTTAATTGGAATATATTGGGGAAGCCCAGTCCACCATTTTTAAATCTTAGGGATAGTGTTTTTAAACTTATTCTATTTTTTTTCTCCAGATAAATTTATTAAAATAAGACTGAATCATTATTAGCCAGGGTTTTGGCGCTTTTAGGGGTATCATTCGAAAGATATAAAGCCATTTTGGCATAACATAAGCTTTGATGACATTTACTCTTCGTAGCCAAGATATTTCTAAATTCTTAATAATATTGAGTTGTTTATTCATTTGTTTCATTAGGGATAATACATTATTCTCCATTATTTTACTAGGATTGCTTGTTATTTTTATTCCGAAGTATTGGATCTTGTTTTTTGTCCATTTGAACTTGAAAGTATTTTCTATTTCTCTTTTCATATCTACACATCGATTTTTGTCTAAAATCAGTGTCTTATCAATGTTTAATTTATAGTTAGATTGTTTGCTATATTCGGATATACTATTCATTAATTCTTTTAATGATGCTAACGGATCTTCCAGTGTTATGAGAACATCATCCGTGAAGAGTGATATATTGAATTATTTCTTATTGATTACAAACCCTTACATTTTTATGTTATTTCTAATAACATCTGCTAGAGACTCAATGGACAATACACATAGTAAAGGGGACAGAGGACACCCCTGCCTAGTACGATTTGTCACCCTGAACCAGTCTGAGGATATCCCTCCCCCCATTGTTCTTGCTTTAGGACCTGTGTATAATGTCCATATAGCATCATACAGTCAGACCCCGTTGTTTACATATTGACTTCAGGTTGTCCCACCAAACCCTATCAAATGCTTTTTCAGCATCTAATGATAGGGCAATGAATGGGACTCCTGATCTGTGTACATTATCCAAAATATCAATCATTCTTCTTATGTTATTTACAGAGGAACTTCCTTTAATAAAGCCTATCTGGTCTAAGTGGATCAAATTTGTAAATATCTTTTGTAGTCTGTTGGCTAATATTGATATATATTTTTGTATCCGAGTTTAACAGAGATTGGTCTATAATTTGTTATTAATTCCGTTTTTTTTTCAGGTTTTTAAATGGGAATGATGCTTGCATATAGCATCTCTTCCGGCATAGTTTTTTGTTTTACCATCTCATTAAATGTGTAAGTCAGTTCTTTCATTATTTCGTTCTTAAATTTCTTATAAAATATATTTGGAAACCCGTCTGGGCCAGGTCCTTTGTCTATAATAGATCTACAGCTAATAATATTTCACTTAATGTAAACAGTGCATTCAATTCTTCTAGCTGTTCTTTTGTAATGGATTTCATCTAATTGGATTTGCTTGGTTCCATTATATCCTTGTTTAAATCTGGAATATTATATAATTTTTGATAATAGGTATTGACTGCCTCTCCTGTTTTTTGGGGAGGTATTTGGGGACCCTCTTCTTTTATTATTTTATTTATACATACCGGTATTGCTTTATTTATCCCTTTCACTTTATTAGTTAACATTTTATCCGCTCTAATTCCCCTATAGTACCAATTAGTTCTCATATATTACATATATTTCTCTTTTCTCTGAATATTATTTATCAGTTTTTTTTTATATCCTCTATCGTCTGGGTCAGAATAATTGTGGGAGATTCCTCATTCATGCTACTAGTTTCGTATAGCAATATATATAAATCCAGGAGTTGTGTTTGATTTTTCCTTTTAATTTGCACTCCTATTTTTATTAAATATCCTCTTCGAACCGATTTGAAGGTGCAGCATACCATGGGCGCAGATACCTCCTTATTTTTATTATGTTGGAAGTATTCCTTGATATTAATTTTTGTTATTTCTTTATTATCATTTAAAATACGGTTGCTCATTCGCCAATTTGTTCTTTTTCCCTCAAATAGGTTTTGTTTTAGCTCTAACATCTCTGCATTGTGGTCTGACCATGATATTTGTTGAATTTCTACTTTGCTTGGTAATTTTAAATTTCCTAAGAGATAATCTATTCTCGAGTAAGAGCAGTGAGTTTTCAAGAAGCAAGTATGATATTTCTCTCCCGAATGAAAAATTCTCCAGAGATCCAATACATTTTTAGTTTTGACTAACTTTGAGAATTGTTTTGCATCATTCAAATATCTTTTATTTATCAAGGTACCAGGTCTTGATACCCTATCTAAATATCGGTTGATTATGCTGTTGAAATCCCCCCCCCAATTAGAATCATCCCTTGTTTAATCTTATCAATTTTTGAGAATAGATGGTTTATAGTTTTAATTGTATGGCTGATCGATGCATACATATTAACAATAGTGTATATCTGTTCTTGTATTTTACAAACTATTATTATATAGCTTGCTTCCATGTCAATGTCTTATATATTATCTTAAAATTTAGATCTTCTGTAACTAAAAGGGCTACTCCCCTCTTTTTATTCTTTTCCAATGATGCAGTCATTTTAACAGTCATTTTTGAAAATCTCTCTGGAATAAAATTTAGCGAATCTGATTTTAACCAATGGGTTTCTTGTAGGAGAATTACATTAGCTTTTTTTTTTTTTTTAAGTATTTAAAAACATTTGATCTTTTAAAGGGAGAATTTAACCCTTGAACGTTTAAGGATAGACATTTAACTAAACTTATTTTCTAATTTAGTTTCTGACAATATGAAAATTTGTAGAGAATTTAATTTTGGATGAGAACCTTTTCTCAGAATTGAAAGTTTTTTCTTTTTCTGTACGTTAATTAAATTTAATTTAGACATTACAAAACAATACAATACAATTCTATTTACCAAAACAAACAAAAAAACAAACAAACAAGTAGTAAATACTACTGACAGTAGGTCCCATTTTGTATGGGTATACATGACTCAGTATGTAGTAACTGGGTCTCTTAAGTCTTCATTCATCTATAAATGAAGATGAGCTACCGGGTGTTACACGGATTCATCCTATATTTTATTCTATTGCCTTTTCCCTTTGTTTCAGGAGGAAGGGGAGCGGATAGGGAAGAGAAGAAGAATAATCAGGTTTAAATTATATATGGATTGCTATCTCCCTTTACTTCTCCCCTTCCTCTTCCTACCCTCCCATACAACATCACCATCTCTTCGTCTCCATATTTTTGACAAAATATCTGTCATGCTGGGAGTGGTAAGGGAGAAAGGATGGGGAGAGACAAAAGAAAATAAAAAATAAAAATAAACATATATATATATATATATTTATATGTGTATGCCTTTTTCCCCTTTTGATCCCAATCTTATGCGTGATTTAAATGTATAAATGTGTATAGCTCTAAAAAAAAAACTTACTGTGTAATATATTACAAGTGTACTATTTATCTTGTGCACACTTAAACAGCGTTTGTAAATATTTCCTTTTCTACTGGATTCAAATACTCATTTGGAAATACCGTGAAATGTATATCCTATCACTCATAACTCTCAATTTGTGACACATAAAACCATCATTTAATGTGTGTTAAGTAAACTTTCATCTATATACTTTTTTCTTTTTGTAAAAAAAACTGCGGATTTAACTAATTCATCTCATCAGATGTCTTCCTCTATAAAAAAAGTGGTTCCCTTAACATTCCTCTTATCTAATGAATATAACTATTATGCGTTACTTCAAACTAATCTTGCTTCCAATATTATTTTTATAGCGGTTAGTCCATCACCTGGACAAAATATATATATATATATATAAAAAAAATAAAATCCAATCCTTGTAATCCAATTCATGGCCATTTTTCATTTTTAAAGAGTCAAACGATTCTCTTCTTTCTTTATACGTTATTTGCAACAAGCAATTATATCCCCATTTGTAGTTGGGGCAATATAGCCGAACAGAGAAATCTTAGCATAATATAAACATAGAATCCATAAGTTAGCACCAGTCGGTTGTGGTGTGCCGGAACCGACAAAGCAGTAGGCCTGTAATAAAAGTGGGCCCACCTTAGAGTGTGTTATGAATAGAGGGACTGGTGGGAGGGTTGACTCGCCAGACCAGCAACGGTAAGGTGGGAGTGGATTGGCAGCCCTTTTAAAGGGGAACCAAGCACCTCCCACAACTACAGGCCAAGCCTTCAAATTTGTAGTCGGGGTAATATAGCCGAACAAAGAAATCTTAGCATAATATAAACATAGAATCCATAAGTTAGCACCAGTCGGTTGTGGTGTGCCGGAACCGACAAAGCAGTAAGCCTGTAATAAAAGTGGGCAAAAGAAATTACCAGGAAACATAAATCGTGAAACAACTTCATTTATTGAGATAAATCACAAAAAGCTTGTCTTAATTCTTTAACGGGATTGGGTATGTAAAGTGTGTAGGCGGATGATTTCCATTGTCCCATAGCCTTAATAATATGAGCGGGTATGTGGTTAGCGGATGCCGAAGATGCGGCCCCTATACGGAAAGAGTGACCTGAGAATTGATTGGGGTTTAGGCCGAGCCTGGTCAACAGTAATCGTATGTATAACATGAATTTAGCTGTGGTCAGAGTGTGTCCATGTAGTTCAAACAAAGGCTGTTGGGGTTGTTTTTGGACTGAAAGGGAATACATATCCAAAACTTTAACTGGACACCATTTATTGTGAGTATGGAAACCCGTAGTGTTAGGTTGTTGGATAAGCATATGGTGCTGATTGCCGGTAAGGTACAGTTTAATGGTATTAAAGGATAGTTTGAGGTTGATGTGGCAAAAAGAGGTAAAACCTAATATCGTTTCTAGTGCAAACATGTCGTGGATGTGGAACTCGGTGATATATTTCGTGAAAATGTGAAAAGCTCTATCATACGTGCTCCAAGTGTTTACTGAGAGTGCCGGATGAGAAATGTGACGTGCGTGATCTAATCCATGATCATGTCTTGGAATAGAGGTGCAGGTGTCACTCGTCTGGAAGCGTTGGGTAGTGTTGAGAAGAAAGCCTGGAAACGGACCCGAGACAAGTGATCAGCCGAGGTGTTTGTGTACCCCGGGATGTGTATACATGTTATGAAGAATTGACTAGTGGCCGCTACCCATGTGAGTCGCCTTAGTAGTTTCATAATGACCAGTGATGCCGATCGGCCTTTATTGACAATGTGGCATGTGGCCATATTATCTGAGAAGCACCTGACCGTGTGGCCAGACCAATATAGTCCCCAAGCAATGGCTGCCGCCATGATGGGATACAACTCGAATAAAGCCGAGGTATCAGAGAATTTGGGTAGTGATTTTACTTCATTCGGCCAAGGGCCCAAAAGCCATTGATCAGCCTGTGTTAGCTGCGGCATCTGTCCAAAGTGTAGGTGAAGTGTCGGAGGGGGGTGGTATAAACATGGTTCGCCCGTTCCAAGAGGTGAGAAAATGCCCCCACATGCGTAAGTCAGAGGTTGCGTGTACATCTAATGTGATACGTGAGGTGTCTGAGGTAAATAGTGGGAACAAAGATAGCAGGTGGGATATGAAGGATCTACCTTGGGGTATGATCCTCATGGCAAAATTGAGCGACCCTAGCAGTGATTGAAGTGCTTTGCGATTGCAATGACCTTGTAATAGGTAATGTTCAATACTTGTCAGGGTACGCTCAATCTTGTCCTGAGGGAGACTAGCTTGCATGTGTATCGTGTCTAGTTGGATTCCCAAAACTTGCATGTTGGTTTTGTGAGGTGAGACAGGAATAGTGAGGTATTTAAACAAAGCTAACATGTGTTTCAAACTACTGCGTGGGAGTGTGTTATTCTCAATCGTGAGGAAATCGTCCAGATAGTGAATAACTGAAGGACATTTACACACATTAAGTAACAACCAACATAAAGCTTCTGCAAACGTGTCGAAAATACGTGGGCTGCTTTTGGAGCCAAAAGTAAGGCGGGTAAAGAAATAATACATCCCCTGCCATTTAATGCTGTGTAGATGCCATAGGGAAGGATGCATGGGTAGTAATTTAAAAGCGTTTACCATGTAGGTTTTACTTAGCCATGCCCCTTTGCCAGCTTGAAGAATGGCCCCTATGGCATGGTCGATAGTGGCGTAGTGAAGTGAAAATTCTTCGGAGGGTATTAGAGAGTTAAGGCTGGGGACAGTGGAGGAATGTGGTGCAGATAAATCAATTATCAGTCTGGGTTTAAGTGAGGTCTTCCCTGTGACCACCCCTATGGGATTGGTTCTCCAAGATGTGAAGGGTGGGGAAAAGAATGGTCCCAACAGAAACCCTTGTTTCACCTCGGTGGAGATAAGAGTGTTTCCCAACTGTGGATCGTCTAATGGGGATTGTAGATTGCTGCATTCCAGTGTACCGGAGGGTAGATGGACCAACGCTGTGTGAAACCCTTTAGTCATTCCAGTAATAATATAGTCAATGAAATGACGTGATGGATGTAGTTGTAATAGCGAGGTTAATAATGTGATGTTCACACACGTGTGATACGGTTTGGGGAATGCTTTATTCGGGCACATAGTCTTGGCATGGGCCCTGAAACAGTGGGAGCATACATGCATCAATCTACAAGAACTGTGCCCCAGGTCCACCATCTTGTGCATGTATGCATCCAGCTCTGCTCTTTTCCCCGGGTATACTGAACAGTAAACATCCCTATAGATCCCAAAACCTAGAACAAATTCAGGGATGTTCAATTTTTTGTTCAGCCTCGGCTCTCTTGCTCTTAGCACAACTGATATATCCCCAAATGCAAATGTCCTATTCTCTAGGACATCCTGGGAGGCTATGAGCAATGAAAGCAGGTTTACATCTTTGCCTTCCAGAATGTCCTTTTTAAGATGAGATGGGACCATGTGCGAAGGATTAATAGCTTCAATAATTGAAATGGATTCCAATGAATTACCAGGCATGATATCAGCAAGAGGTTGACTGGCGACAATTGGATTTGTAGTGGTCTGTTTAGCACCACTTGCTTCCAATTTATCCAGTCTATCCCTAATTGTGCTGATGGATGACATAAGAGAGGTCATCATGGTGTGAAATGCTGGCAATTGTGTGCCACTAGGGCCTTCCCCTGCATCAGAGTTGTCAGTGGTAGTGTTAAAAAGTCTGAACAACTCCGCTTTCCTAGCAGTAGCAGGGAAAGGGATGCAGCGTCTTCTAAGTTCTGCAGTGAGACGTGGGATGGTCCATGATCTGAGTGAAGAAGGACTACTGACGTCTGTTCCAAGAACAGGGGTATCAGGCCTAGCGGGTGTGCAGGGTAGCGAGAGTTCCTCAGGGATATCAGGAGTATTTGACATGACTGAAAAATATAAGGTAGCTTTAAACAATCACTCTGTAATGAATGGGTGGGTACTGGTAAGGCTAGCTAAATACCAAGCGGCGAAACAATTATGCTTTGTGATAGTGACAGATGAGTCCCTACTAATTGCCAAGCGGCTTGAGAGGCACTACCTATGCGTGGGCCCGAGGGGAGAGTATGAGGCCACCAAACGTTGTGGCGGGGTGTTGGCCTCTCTGTGACAGTTTAAAGCATAAGATAGAATGGGAGTGATAGGTGAGGCCCTCTCTATGCAACTGTGCGAGACGGCTAGCTATGATTTGCCCGAGGGACGTATTCCTCCAAGTATGAGGATGGGGTTGTTGGCCTCGCGGGACCACTAGCCTATGGATTAAGACCAGAAAATGTAATAACTAATTGGGTCACGTAACATAGGACCAGTACCACTCAGAACATGGAAAGTAATGGGTTCTGGCGTAGTACCTGATATGTGAGTCAGGCCGAGTTGTCAAAGTAGAGGTAACCAGCGACTGAAAAAGTATCGTGATGTTTACCTGTGGACATGAGATTTTATATATAAATGACCGATTGTAATGTAATAGTTTTGGCCAGATCGTGGGCCCTAAAACAAGAACCTACCCGACACTCTGCAGAGGGTAGATTTAAACAAAAGGAAGATGACGGCTTCCGTCCTTGTAAAAGCTGCCATCCCACATATAATAACCTAAAAGAGTAAATGTACACATTTACCTATTTTAATGTGTGCAGTTGACCTTCAAAATTGAAACATAATTAAATTCCAACCAACCTTTAAAGTAAATACAATTATCACAGGTGTCAAAATTCACAATTCCTAGTACGAACCCCTGGTATGAACCTGTGAAAAAAGGTCAGGAAATCAGGATACATCCTCCATGTCTAAACATTTATATTAGTAGAATTTTATAAGTGGCTGTAATAACGTTTGTAACCAGTAGGGGCAAAATCCCTTGGAGTACCGTATGAAATTTGTGCTTTTTTTGTGAGCTGTTGTAATCCCTGAAAGAACTAGATACATGTGAATGGATACATCCTAATTGTAAATCGTAAACCGAACGGCAATTCCATATTTATATAACCAAATGAAATCATTCGTTAGTTTTAAGAAATGTGACCTATGCGAGTAGATAAAGGATTTTTTAGCCGAACGGTATATTTGTGTGAATAAGAAAAAGAACCGAGCGTAGGTTCAAATGAACGGGGCTCCGCCGTGTAAAGCTAGGAAGATTGCGGCGGTTGCTTTACGGCGGGCCTGACTTACGTTTTTTCCCCGTGGTTGTGAGTAACGGAACGGGCTGTGCGGACGCCGGTGACGGTAAGGAGACCCAGGGGAGCGCTGGACCAGGAGACCTCGAGGAAACAGGTAAGGAAAATCCAAGATGGCCATTTGAACTGGAAGTAAAACGTTTCAGACTCGCCAGACCAGCAACGGTAAGGTGGGAGTGGATTGGCAGCCCTTTTAAAGGGGAACCAAGCCCCTCCCACAACTACAGGCCAAGCCTTCAAATTTGTATCTTATACTGTGCTTCCTTAGTATACTTGTTGCTTGGTAGAAGGAGCTTCTTATTTTCCTTGTATAATATGAGATATCTTAGAATACTTTATATTGAAAATGTTCCTTCTTTTCTTATATTTCTTGCTGCTTTAAGTATGCATTCTTTCATCAGGTAAGAATGACAGCAAATGATAATATCTCTTGGTATATAATTCTCCAAGCCTTTTGGTTTTTCTAGCCTATGGTATCTTTCCAAGAAGTTTTTTTCTCTGTCCATCCCAAGACCGAGTTCTTTAAAGAACTCTTCTAGAAATTCTAATAGTTTTTCTTGTGTTATTTCTTCCAGAACATTTCTTATACGCAAATTACTGCGTCTTGATTTATCTTCCACATCTGCTATTCTATTTTCCAGAATGTTAATTTGTTTTGCTTGCTGTTTTTCCTTATCTTCTTGAATTATTAGCTGTAGCTCTAAATTTTCTAGTTTTTCTTTCAAATTATTCATATCTTTAGATTACTGCTATTTTCTTCTTAATTTCTGATACATTTGTTATTATTTCTGATTTTATCTGTTGGACTAGCATCTCCAGTCTTGTATTTAGATAATCTGGAGTTACTGTTATTTGATCCATATGCCATGATTTTTCTAGGGCTGGTATTGTATCTTTAGGTTTTTTTATTTTCTGTTTAATTTTGTCTTTCTTTCATTTTTTGCTTTTCGTTGCAGACTTTGTTGATTGAGTTGATAAAAAAAATTGCTAGACAGTCTTTTCTACTGTTTACTGTGTGTCCTTTTCTCTCTCTCCTTCTTCTTTCCATTTTTTGTACTGTTTTCTTTTTTAAGCCATTCTGGATTAGAAGATCTTATTTTTTATGTGTCGGAGATTCCTGTACCCCGGATGGGTACCTCTGCCGACGGATGCTCCTAGTGCTTACCGAGGGCTCAAAGCACTTCTCCAGACACCATAAGTGTCAGGGGTCCGCGGGCGGCTAGGAGGGGAGGCTGCTCGCAACTTGCAGCACTCACCCTCAGTCCATCGCCGCCCGCGGTCTCCCCTCCTCCTACCTGTCGGCGAGCGGTGTCTCCTCTCCGCCGCTCGCCGCTCGTGTCCTTCACGCCTCCCAGCAGCAGCATGTATAACGCTGCACGCTGGAAGGTCGTTAATTTATGCAAACGCCGGGGTCACGTGAGTGACCCGGCGTTAAAGCAACAGTACCACAATCACAGTGGGAGGCTTAGATATCTCCCACGTGTGATTGTTAATTCTGATTGGAAGTTATCCAATCAGAATTAAACCTAGGGTATTTATACTTACCTTTCCTGTTCCTCCCTGCCCTGTTGTGGTCTTTGCTGTATAGTATTGATTCTGAACTTGTGATTTCTGGTTACGTACTCTCTGGCTTGTTATACTGACTTTGTGACTTTCTCCTACCCCTTTGACCTCAGCTTGTTTATCGTTATCCTGTCTTCTGGTTCCCCTGACTCGGCTTGCAAAAGGTTGGCAAGTAGTCCTCTCCAAAAACCAGTGGCGAGGTCACTTTCGCCACAGTATATTACTCTCCCTCAACCCTCCGTCCTCTCCTCCCCCACCTGTTCTACCTTGTGTTAAATGTCATCATAAAACATTTTTTTTTCTTTTTTTTGCCGATAATTAAATTACGGAAAATTTGTACAAAAAAATTTGTGGAGTCAATCCATGTGTTGTAATTTTTATCTGCAGTCCCCTGGGTGCTGAGCTCTGCATCTACTACTGCTAGAAGCTTACTGATTCTTTACAACATGCTGTAGGGGTTATGGTGCTTGGAGTGTTTCTTTAATAACCATTACATGTAAGAGAGATTAATTGTTTGCCATTTTAGTGCTTGTTAATCCCCACTTCCATATCTTAAACTTCTTCTATGTTTGCCTGATTTAGCTGTATACAATCTCCCCGAAGTTTTGAGTGATAGCAGAGGTCCATCATCACAATAATCCTCACTATCTGAATTACATTATAATAATTAGTATTGCTCATTAATTTTGCCTTTCAAATGACAGATTACCAAGGACAGTAAAAAAAAAAAAAAATTCAACACCTCAATGATAATTCCTTTAGCATTTTCACAGCTGGAATTAGAACGAACAGCTTAATTTTCATCAGGTATTAATACATGTCAATGAAAATTGTGTCTTTTTTGGGGATTCGGTCTCACAGTAGACTTAACACTAGGAGCTGAAATGTTAAGAAAAAACTTTTTCCATTCAGCAAAGTGCCAATTAAAAGTTTAGTTAGAGAAGTAGATAATAAAATCTTGTCATCCAGACAGTGAAGACATGCAGGTAAGCCTCCAGCAATATCTCTCCTTTCAGGATTTTCCAGAGGCCATATGATAAAATCACAGTGAGGGTATACCAGATTTGATCAAATTAAAATTGGACTGACTATATAAGAGAGAAGCTGTAACATCTGCAAGGTGTTTTCTTAAGCAAACTAAAATGGAAGTGAATCTAAGAAAATGACCAATGGCACATTTATAGATTTAACAGGTGCATTTACTTTAAGATCAACTCCTTCTACTCTTTAAAAATGTCAGCAATGATTGGCTGAACACAGCTTGCAAATGAAGACTATATCAACCTACTGTAACACTGTAACAACTATTTGAAGGATATCTCAAAGAAAAAGAAAAAAGATAAACAGGGGGACCTTGAAGTGGGAGAAACAGTAGTAGAAGTAAAGGGAACCCTAACCTTTATTAGTTACTAAGGGCAATATAATAAAATGACTTCTGTTCCCTTAACCCAACTGAAACAATGAATATTACACCAAGAGACCCCACATGGGACCTATAATCCACTGCCAAGAAGATGAGGTGTGATGAAACAGTACATGCTTTCCCCACTCATCCAAATTGGATTATTGTTTATTTCATACCAAGTGGTGATTGGCCATTCTCACACAGCTTTGGAAGTCAGTCTTATTAGGAGCAGCTTATGCCGAGTTTTTCCGTGATGCCTATGATGACAGCGTGCTAACAGGCTTTTTGTCCCTGACGACGGTGTGCTTATAGGCTTTTGTAGCTTACTTTTCTCACTACGAGTAGCAATGTTTTAAGTGCACTTTCCGATACCCAAGGGCTAGTTAGTTTAGGTAGGCACTAGTAGACTTTCTACGGTGGCAAGGTATCTAGTGACAGCATGCTGGTCTAGGGATCCAACCTTCTGCTTTACTTCCCTCCCCTTCTTGCGTCCTGCAGCCCACTAGCTCTTGACTCAATGTGATATGATTTAATTGTTAAATATTCATATCTCTTCATATTATCACTACTTCTGGGAGCTTATCTACTCCAAGGTGATTTGTGAGCTTGTGTTATGCAGCTCGCTTAGGAGACTTGGTGGCCTGCTTTGACTTATGTAGGGTAGTTAGGTGTACATACCTCATTCTCTCCCCCTGTATGCACAGCTGTCACTGACGTAGGTTTTCCTAGGACCAGCCTTCACCTTCCTGGACCCTGTTTACTGCATACACTTTTTAAAAAATGGTAACTTATTTTTGCTACCCTGCGTATAATTTGACAGTTTACTACGGCCTCTTCTTTATTGTAAATGTTTTTCTTCCCCTTTTTTTGCAAGTAATTTTATTATATTACCCTTAGTTACTAATAAAGGTTAGGGTTCCCTTTAATTCTACTACTGTTTCTCTCACTTCAAGGTTCCCCTGTTTATCAAGGGTCGATGTTCTTTTCCTTTGAGAGATTATCTTATTAGGGTTATCCCCTGTTCTAGGAAGAACAGTTACAGGTGACCTTGGCATTATTGCCCCTCTGCCCCTGATCCAGGGCCGGTGCAAGGATTTTTGGGTACATAGGCGAAGATGTATTTTTCCGCCCCCCCCAAATAACATCTTCACCTATGTGCCTCTTAACCAGCCCCTCTCCCCATCCATTATTGGTCCCCTCCCTTCCCTGTCCCTTAGTGTTCTTCTGACAGTCACACACACTCAATGACAAACTCACAGACTCGCTGATCTGACACACACTCATTCATTGACACACACACACTGATTGACACTCATTGACAGACACACTGATAGTTACACACAGACTCAATGACAAAGATACTCTCACTGATTTGACAGACACTCACAAACACACACTGCCAGACACACACATACACTGACACACTCATACACTCACATGCAAAACTCATACAATCACTCACAGACACACACACACACACACACTCATATAATCACTCACAGACACACACACTCACACATACACTCACTCACACACACTCACTCAAGACAGTCACTCACAGACACACAGACAGTCACTCAGACACACATATAGTCACTCACAGACACACATACACTCACACACAGACACACATACACTCACACACAGTCACTCACAGACACAGACACTTACTCACACAGAGACACACATACACACTCACTCACAGACACACATACACACTCACTCACATACAGACACACATACACTCTCACACACAGTCACTCACAGATACACAGACACTCACACACACTCACACTCACTCACTCACTCACAGACACACAGACACTCACACACACACGCACTCACTCACAGACACACATACACTCACACAGACACTCACACACATACACATCACATACACTCACTAATTATTTTAATAAATAAACATTTTCCACCCAGCCTCCCTACCTGGAGAGCTGGTGTGGATGATGAATCATTCCCTGGGGTCCAGTGGGGCTGCTGGGCGGCGTGCGGCAGTGCTGTAATCAGAAGCGGCGAGGGAGCTCTAATCTCACCACTCTGCTCCCTTGCGCGCTGTCAGCTGATGCCGCGGAAGCCGGAATATGACGTCATAGCAATGCCGCACGCCGCGCCGGGGGTCCAGAAGGTGGCCTGGCAGGAGGGAGAGCTTCCTTCCTGCCGGTCACTGAAATTGTGCGCCCCCGGAGCCGGTGCGCCCTAAGGCGGCCGCCTGTGCTGCCTTATGGACGCGCCGGCCCTGCCCTGATCCTTTCTCAGCAGGGGGTCGATGGCCCCAATCTTTTTCCTCTTCTCTTGTTAATATGAAAGTAATGTAGAACAGTAGAAACAGTAGAATAAAATTAGTAGTCTATGCATTTGCTTGCAATTTGATATGTGAATGGTTTTGCGAAAAGAGCAATTTTAGAGCATTTTGTTGAAAAAAAAAAGGTGAAAGTAATGGGAACACATATATTTTAAACTGAATCATGCTGCTTTGTTTTCCATTTTTACAATGGGATTTAATTGCAGTACTTACCATAAGCTTACAATACGAGAGGTGTCAGAATACAAAGTAAAACTGTCACATGATAATACTTTCTCTGCTGATGTCACCCATTAGCTAAGGCACACATCAATTAAGCTAATGAGACTCAATGAAACTTCAAAATATAACATTGTACACATGGTGATTCTCATGTAAAACAACTACAGAGTACAGACCAATTCTTATCAAATTGAATGGATATACATACTGCAGCATACATATGTAATACTACATACATGGTTTATCCTGATATATGAAATAATGTTTCATGCTCAAATACACCAGTGTATGTAAACAGAAAAACACAGTGTGGCATGCCCATAGGAACATTAGAGGCAGATAATTGGTATAATAATAAAAAAACAACCAACCAAGTAAACAAACAAACAAAAAACACAAACATTTCTATTGACAGTGGTACACTACTGACTACAAGACTACTGAATTAGTTTTTATGGGAGAAAGTTAAATTGGAAATTTGTGTAATTTTGAAAAAATAGTAACTATTCATATCTACAACGCTGTATTAAAACGTATTAATAATCTGTTTTCTCTCCCCATTTTGCTCAACAGTATACAATGATTGATGGCTGTCTGGAAAAGCAACAAGAAATGTAAAGATCTAGAATTGTTTGTGGAAAATGCCCAGTTTATTTTTTTGGGGGGTGCGGAGAGGATTATCAAAAACTGCTGCTATTCTGGAGCAATATGCTAAATATGGAGTAATCACCTTGGAACCCAATAGAATGTCTCTCAATATGTAGCACTTTACACCCTGAATAGCACTTGTTTTGCCTTGATAAATATTCCTCCAAGTCATGTTCCCATCACCTGCTATTTAAACTAATTTGTGCTACCCATTTATTTTGGCTTGGGGTATCCTAAAAGAGAGGCACTTTGTTTGCTTTTTATTCAATGGTTTATTTCTGCTTTTAATAGAGGACATTAGTAGTAGTATCATCATTCATGTTCTAAGAGACTGGTAGATTTGCTATCTATCTTGGGGAAAAAATAATGGCAATGCTAATTTGCATGTCAAAAAAGTTATAAATTGATTTAGGTGTCAATTAGTGAAATAAGTATTTGATCCCCTATCAATCAACAAGATTTCTGGTTTCCAGGTGTCTTTTATACAAGTAACAAGCTGAGATTAGGAGCACTCTCTCAAAGGGAGTGCTCCTAATCTCAGCTTGTTACCTGTATAAAAGACCCCTGTCCACAGAAGCAATCAATCAGATTCCAAACTCTCCAACATGGCCAAGACCAAAGAGCTGTTCAAGGATGTCAAGGACAAGATTGTAGACCTACACAAGGCGGGAATGGGCTACAAGACTATCGCCAAGCAGCTTGGTGTGAAGGTGACAACAGTTCATGTGATTATTTGCAAATGGAAGAAACACAAAATAACTGTCAGTCTCCCTCGATCTGATGCTCTATGCAAGATCTCACCTGGTGGAGTTTCAATGCTCATGAGATCGGTGAGAAATCGGCACAGAACTACATGGGAGGATCTTGTTAATTCTCTCATGGCAGCTGGGACCATAGTCACCAAGAAAACAATTGGTAACACACTACACCGTGAAGGACTGAAATCCCGCAGCACCCACAAGGTCCCCCTGCTCAAGAAAGCACATGTACAGGCCCGTCTGAAGTTTGCCAATGCACATCTGAATGATTCAGAGGAGAACTGGCTGAAAGTGTTGTGGTCAGAGGAGACCAAAACCAAGCTCTGTGGCATCAACTCAACTCGCCATGTTTGAAGGAGGAGGAATGCTGCCTATGAGTTCACGAGATGAGAGGTATCTCTTGGAGCTCAGGCACTTACACAGACTGACCCTTACAAACTCACAGATTAATTTATACAAACCCACAGACTGACCCATACACACACACACAGGGGCGGACTGAGAACCCCCAGGGCCCCCGGGCAAAATAAATCAAGGGCCCCCTGACAGGCCCCACCCATACTCCGCAGCAAGCGCCACCCATGTCCCGCCTCCATGCACCGCCTCCAGCCACACCCTACACAATCTTTAGACACAAGGAACAAAAGTGCAATAATCCCTTTGAGGCCCCAGTAGAGACTACAATTGAGGGCTAATGGGCCATGGAGGGGAGTCTTTCTAGCAGAGGCTATCTCAGTGTCCTTTAGAGAGTGTGTTAGAAAGAATCCCCTCCAGGCCCTATTAGAGACTACAATGGAGTCTAATAGGCTTGGAAGGGGGTCTTTCTAACAGAGGCCATCTCAGTGTCCCTGCTGGAAACAGTCGCCTCCAGGCCCCAGTAGAGACTACAATTGAGGGCTAATGGGCCATGGAGGGGGGGAGCATTCTAGCAGAGGCTATCTCAGTGTCCTTTAGAGAGTGTGTTAGAAAGAATTTCCTACAGGTCCCATTAGAGACTACAATGGAGTCTAATGGGGCCTGGAGGGGGGTCTCTCCAACACTCTGGTTCCTATTCACAATATAGCAACACAACATAGCTCGCTGATACCTAGGCCAAGTTGCCTCCTCTTACCTTAATTACTGTTGCTGGGTGGCAGTCTGTGGGCTTGCTGGAAGGCTGTGTGCTTACTGGCTGCGGCTGGCAGGCTGTGGGCTTGCTGGCAGGCTGTGGGCTTGCTGGCTACTGCCGGCAGGCTGTGGGCTTGCTGGCTGCGGCTGGCAGGCTGTTGGCTTGCTGGCTGCGGCTGGCAGGCTGTTGGCTTGCTGGCTGCGGCTGGCAGGCTGTGGCTTGCTGGCTGTGGCTTGCTGGCTGCGGTTGGCAGGCTGTGGGCTTGCTGGCTGTAAGCCTAACTGGTGGCCTGTGGGCTGGCTGGCTGGCTACTGGCCAGCCTGTGGGTTGGCTGGCCGGCCTGTGGGCTGGCTGGCTGGCTGGCCAGCCTGTGGGCTGGCTTGCTGGCTACTGGGGCACTTGTAGATTATTTAAAGAAATAATCCATGCACAATAACCACTACTGCTCTGTGTAGTCGTTATGGTGCCAGGAGGGCCGTGCCCCCCTTTCATAGTAAGTAGTAAAACCAATTAAGAACAGTTTGACAACTTACCTGGGGTCTGCTGGGATATGAGGCTGTAGTAGGGTATAGGAGCAGTGGTGCAATGTGTAAGGGGTGCAGTGTGTGTGAAAGGTTCAGTGTGTGTGAGGCGGTGTAGTGTGTGAATGTGTAGGGTGTGTGGGGCAATGTGTGTATGAGGGGGCTGTGTATGTGTGTGGCAATGTTAGTATGGGGGGCTGTGTGTGTATGGGTGGGCAGTGTATGTGTGTGTGTGAGGCAATGTGTGCAAATGTGTATGGTGTGTGTGGGTGTATGGGGGGCAGTGTGTGAATGTGTATGGTGTGTGGGGGCAGTGTGTTTATGGGGCTAGAGTTCACTCTCACCACTGCGACCACCAGGAATCCCTGGTGGTCACAGTGTTGAGAGTGAACTCTAGCCCGGAGCTCCAGGGCTAGAGTTTACTCTCGCAAGAGCCGTAACGTTGCCATGGTAACCGCGACAACGATCTGTGCTTGCGCAAGAAGGACCAAGAGGAGCTGAAGGCTGAGCTCCCGGGTCCTCTCTTCCTCCCTCCCCTGCCGGCTGCCCGCACGGTGCCTGCGGACAGGGGAGGGGGCAATTGCCCTCCTCTTACTCCCCCCTCCCCCTCTTCTTACCCCCCTTCTTACTCCCCCCTCTTCTTACTCCCCCCTCACTCTCTTCTTACCCCCCTTCTTACTCTCCCCCTCTTCTTACTCCCCCCTCCCCCTCTTCTTACTCCCACCTCTTCTTACTCCTCCCTCTTCTTACCCCCTCCCCCCTCTTCTTACTCCCCCCTACCCCCTCTTCTTACCCCCTCCCCCCTCTTCTTACTCCCCCCTCCCCTCTTCTTACTCCCCCTTTTTACTCTCCCCCTCTTCTTACTCCCCCCTCCCCCTCTTCTTACTCCCACCTCTTCTTACTCCTCCCTCTTCTTACCCCCTCCCCCCTCTTCTTACTCCCCCCTACCCCCTCTTCTTACTCCCCCTACCCCCTCTTCTTACCCCCTCCCCCTCTTCTTACTCCCCCCTACCCCCTCTTCTTACCCCCTCCCCCCTCTTCTTACTCCCCCCTACCCCCTCTTCTTACTCCCCCTACCCCCTCTTCTTACTCCCCCCTCTCTTCTTACCCCCCTCCCTCTCTCTTCTTACCCCCTTCCTCTCTCTTCTTACCCCCCTCCCTCTCTGCTTACCCCCCTGCCTCTCTCTTCTTACCACCCTCCCTCTCTCTTCTTACCCCCTCCCTTTCCCTTCTTACCCCCCTCCCTTTCTCTTCTTACCCCCTTTCTCTTCTTACCTCCTCTCTCTTCTTACCCCCTCCCTCTCTCTTCTTACCCCCCCCTCTTTGTTCTTACCCCCCTCTTTGTTCTTACCCCCCTCCCTCTTTGTTCTGACCCCCCTCCCGTCTTTGTTCTTACCCCACCTCCCTCTTTGTTCTTACCCCCCTCCCCTCCCTCTTTGTTCTTACCCCCTCCCTCTTTGTTCTTAACCCCTCCCCCTCCCTCTTTGTTCTTACCCCTCCCCCCTCCCTATTTGTTCTTACCCCCCTCTTTGTTCTTACTCCCCCTCCCTCTTTGTTCTTACCCCCTCCCTCTTTGTTCTTACCCCCTCCCTCTTTGTTCTTACCCCCTCCCTCTTTGTTCTTACCCCCCTCCCTCTTTGTTCTTAACCCCTCCCCCTCCCTCTTTGTTCTTACCCCCTCCCCCTCCCTATTTGTTCTTACCCCCCCTCTTTGTTCTTACCCCCCTTCCTCTTTGTTCTTACCCCCCTCCCCTCTTTGTTCTTACCCCCTCCCTCTTTGTTCTTACCCCCTCCCCTCCCTCTTTGTTCTTACCCCCTCCCCCTCCCTCTTTGTTCTTACCCCCTTCCCCCCTCTTTGTTCTTACCCCCTCCCGCCCTCCCTATTTGTTCTTACCCCCTCCCCCCTCCTCCCTCTTTGTTCTTTTTTTTTTTTTTTAAATTCTTTATTTTTCGTGTGCAGATGATGACAACAAGCAAGTAGAGCCACAACAGCATCCACAAGCATAGTTATTGCAGTTTACATTGTGGCAGTTTAGTCGGCACATTTTTTGAATAAAGTTGACAGGCTAATAGAAACGCTTACATAACATGCTACAATAATTAATCCTTTAACAAAGCTAGTCACGTTTAAGGAGTGTTTAGAGAAAATTAACGTCATTCACTACTGAACGCTTTTGATTGAAAGAGTATTAACATAACGTATTTAAATCAATAAATGCGTAGCTAGCTTATAAACATATAATGATAGAGTTGAACATTTGCTTGGCTTATAAGGAAGAAGCACAATTTTAAGAATAGTGTAGTGCAAGCTGAATGAAGGCTAAGTACGATTAATGTAGTGGGTCACGTTGAGGTCAGCGAGTAAAACATAATGCATATATTGGTACTTAAGTGTGAGAGAGTTCGCTTAGCTATGCAGGAGTAAACTCTGTGATCACCCTGGACAAGGGCTTAGTGTGGGTATGCAGTCTGGTGAAGTTATACAATGGGTTCAGGTGAATGGGTATGTCACATTTTGTGGTAGTTGTGCACTGCGTGCTACTGTCGGCTTGTAGAAGCTCAACGGTGTGAAGCTGTCCGTTAGTTAATCGTTGTGTGCCTAGAGTGGGTTGCATGTGTGTCCAGCAGGGAAAGATATCAGGTTTAAGATCCGCACGTCATGCCTGATCAGGTAGGGCAAACGGGGAGCCATTAAAGGTGACGTGTTGACTGCCTGTGGATTTAAAGGCACAGGCTTATTTAGGGCATTATCTGTTGCATGCGGGTTAATAGCAGAAGTAACGGCTAATTCAAAGGGCAAAACAAATTTTAAACATTTTAGATGGACTGGGCTAATACATTTTGTGGTTAGATACAGTAGGCTTGTTACTCATTGGGCGTCAGGAGGGAGATTGCCTGGTGAAATAAAGTTTTATCTATAGTCCAGCACGTCTTTAAACTGCCATATGGCAATAAAATAAGATGTTGGGTACACATGTCTGCACAATTCGGACATGCGTGGGAGAAACATGCTGAGTATGTGCACTGGTTAGCTCCACACTTTTAAGTAAGGGGCAGGATAATGATAGTGATATACGGGCACAGTGTTTAGATTAACTTGGTAGGGAGCTAAGTAAGATATCATTACAATGTGCAGTGCTGGTCTGTTATTCAGGTGCATGTCTGCTGAACACATGAGGATATTTAACCTTTACATAGCTGCGGAATATATAGGCATGCAATGGCTCGGGAGCAAAGCAAGGAAATAAAAAATAAAAAATAAAAAATAAATAAAAAAACAAACAAAAACCATCACTACTATGAATATGAATAAACAGCGCTCAGAAATTCGATGTTGGTTGCTAATCTCAAATCATAGATAAATATAGAACTATGTTCATCATACAGTGTCCCGGAATTGGGGCCGACATGGATGTAGTCCGCTTCTGGAGCAAACCCGATACCAGTACATTCCGTTGGCTGCAGCATGGGCGGTAAGTTGGGTCGTCACGACCATCCACAGAGATCTATTCCCAGAGAGAGAGTCTGTGTCCGGTTGGCTGGAACGAGTCGTGGTCTCTTGGTGGCCGCGTCGGGGTCCAGCAATGGGTGGGATAACAATCCGGTAGGTGATCTATTAGGTCCCAGAGATTTGGAGTTGCTCGATAGAGGTTGGTGGTGGGGCCCAGTCTAGTCAGGTGGGGGCAACGTCGGAGAGAAGGTGAAGGCGCCTCAGTTCGGTTTATGTGGTAACTGCGGCGTATGTAACTGGTGTAAGGTTTCGGGGTACAAATGGGGCACTGCCCGCTGGATTCCAACTGTGGGTCGGTGTGGTGGAGGTTGCGGGGCCCGCCTGGAGGAGTGAGTCCCATGTGAGGCCCAGGGTCTGTAGTAGTTCCGCTGCGTCTAGCGGGTCATGGATCTTGTGGGTTATCTCTCCGTGCTGCACATGGAGTGAGTTGGGGGTCCGCCAGCGATATGGAATATTTTGCTGCTGAAGCGTAATGGTGAGGGGTCGGAGTGACCTACGCCACGCCAAGGTGCCCCCTGACAGGTCTCCGTAGAAAGTCAGCTTCCTACTCTCGAATTGCAGGGGGGTCTTTCCCCGGAGGGCGGTAAGGACCGACGCTCTGTCCGCTCCGTTTCGAAAGGTAAGGATGGTGTCCCTTGTGGCTGAGGTAGGGGCTTTGGCCGATTTTGGGACCCTGAATATAGTTGAGGGCTCAATAGGTGCAGTAGTACCTGGAGGCAGTATGCTGGTCAGAAGGCGTTTGACCGTGCGCGGAACTTCTGTCTCCGGTAGCTCTTCTGGCAGCCCCCTGACCTTGATATTGAATCGCCTCTTCGCGTCCTCCTGGGCATCTAGGCGCCGTTCCAGCAGCGCATTCTTGCGGTGCAGTTCCCGCAGGTCACTTTGCAGGGTAGCGATGGTGCTCTTGTGTTCCTGAGAGGAGGCCTCTAGCACAGAGATGCGGCCTGTCAGACCTCGCAGTTCGCCCCTTAAGGCCGTGACATCCGTGAGGATATTGCTTTGCAGGTCTGCCAGGAGGGCCTTAAGCACCCCCGTGGTCACCAGGTCGGCATCAGGGTCTTTTCTCACGTTGCTGGAGGGTTGCTTTGGTTTCGGGTCTGAAGGTGGGAGGTAT
Source organism: Pelobates fuscus (assembly GCF_036172605.1). NCBI lineage: Eukaryota > Metazoa > Chordata > Amphibia > Anura > Pelobatidae > Pelobates > Pelobates fuscus. The sequence goes on along the minus strand of NC_086317.1, from coordinate 378,259,557 downwards.
TCCTCCTCTGCTTCCTCAGAATAATCGTCCGAGAGGTCCATGCAGCCACCGTGGAGCGCCGCCATATTGGCTTCACTCGGGCCACATGCTCTCCTCCACATTTCCCCGATCGTGAGCCCTGGGGTTGTTACATCTGCCGTCTTCTTCTTATGCTTGCGTCCCATTTGGCTTGTGGGGTACTTGCTTACAAGGAGCGGTGGTGATCTTGGCGTTAATTAGGCGAGTTTTCTCCGATTTTGTCGCGGAGCTCCTGAGTAGTGCGTCCGATCACCTCGAGTCGCCGACCGGAAGCCCTCCTCCCTCTTTGTTCTTACCCCCTCCCCACCCTCTTTGTTCTTACCCCCTCCCCCCCTCCCTCTTTGTTCTTACCCCCTCCCCTGTAGCGTGGCCGAGCTGCTCTCCGGTCCGCGGTGCCGGCCGGAGTGATAGGAAAGTGCACACTGAGTGTGCACCTTCCTGTCAGTCCGGCCGGGTACAGGAAACAGAAACTCCTGTTCCGAAACAGAAACTCCTGTTTCCTGTGCACTTTCCTATCACTCCGGCCGGCACCGCGGACCGGAGAGCAGCTCGGCCACGCTACAGGGGAGGTGAGGTGAGAAGCTGCAGCCGCCTGAGGCTCTTAAGAGAGCGCTCAGGCGGCTGCAGAATTTAAAGGGGCGTCTGGCCCCCTCAAAGTGTGCCGCCAGGCCCCCTGATGGCGGGCCCCTCTCCCGGCTGGGCCCTCGGACCATGTCCGAAGTGCCCGACCGGTCAGTCCGCCCCTGCACACACACACACACACACAGACTGACCCATACACACACACAGACTGCCCCCCCCACAGAGACTGACCCATACATACACAGACTGATAGCTCACACACACACAGACTGACCAATACATACAAAGACCGACCCCCCCACACACAGACTGACCCATACACACTGACTGCCCCCCACACACAGACTGACCCATACACACTGACTGCCCCCCCACACAGACTGACACACCCCACACAGACTGATCCATATACACACACAAACACACACACACACACACACAGACTGACCCATAAACACACAGACAGACAGACCCCCCACACAGACTGACCTATACACACACACAAACAGACTGACCCCCACACACAGACTGACCCACCACAGACAGACTGACCCACACACACACAGACTGACCCATACACACACACACAGATAGACCCCCCACTAGTGATGTCCCGAACGGTTCGCAGGCGAATAGTTCCTGGCGAACATCGCTTGTTCGCGTTCGCCACGGACGGCGAACATATGCGCTGTTCGGTCCGCCCCCTATTCGTCATCATTGAGTAAACTTTGACCCTGTACCTCACAGTCAGCAGACACATTCCAGCCAATCAGCAGCAGACCCTCCCTCCCAGACCCTTCCACCTCCTGGACAGCATCCATTTTACATTCATTGTGAAGCTGCATTCTTAGTGAGAGGAGGGACAGTGTAGCTGCTGCTGATTTGATAGGGAAATTGAGCTAGGCTAGTGTATTCAGTGTCCACTACAGTCCTGAAGGACTCATCTGATCTCTGCTGTAAGGACAGCACCCCAAAAAGCACTTTTTAGGGCTAGAACATGTCTGCTTTTTTTTTTCTGTGTAATGTAATTGCAGTTGCCTGCCTGCCAGCCTGTGTGTCAGGCTCACAGCATATACTGTGCCCACTTGCCCAGTGCCAGCACTCACTCACTGGTGTCACAATAGCTTGCATTTAAAAAAAAAAAAAAACTTTTTTGACTGTAATATAATAGCAGTCAGTTTCCTTCACTAGTGTGCGTTTCAGGGCCTGCCCAGTGCCACCACTCACTCACTGGTGTCACAATAGCTTGCATTTAAAAAAAAACAAAAAACTTTTTTGACTGTAATATAATAGCAGTCAGTTTCCTTCACGCGTGTGCGTTTCAGGGCCTGCCAGGGCACAGTGTCACACCAGTGCAACTCATATCTGGTGTAACAGTAGTGTACATTTAAAAAAAAAAAATACAATTTTGACTGTAATAGATTGAATAGCAGTTAGTTGTCTGCCAGCGTGTGTGTAAAGCTCACAGCATTTACTGTGCCCACTTGCCCACTGCCACCACTCATATCTGGTGTCACAATAGCTTGCATTTAAAAAAAACAAAACTTTTTTGACTGTAATATAATAGCAGTCAGTATCCTTCACGAGTGTGCGTTTCAGGGCCTGCCCAGTGCCACCACTCACTCACTGGTGTCACAATAGCTTGCATTTAAAAAAAACTAAAACTTTTTTGACTGTAATATAATAGCAGTCAGTTTCCTTCACAAGTGTGCGTTTCAGGGCCTGCCAGGGCACAGTGTCACACCAGTGAAACTCATCTGGTGTAACAGTAGTGTACATTTAAAAAAAATACAATTTTGACTGTAATAGATTGAATAGCAGTTAGTTGTCTGCAAGCGTGTGTGTCAGGCCTACAGCGTCTACTTTGCCAACTTCTGCCACTGCACAGTGCCACTCATATCTGTTGTCACAGTAGCTTGCACGCATAGTACCACTAATCGAAAAAAAATGACAGGCAGAGGCAGGCCACCCCGCAGGGGCCGTCGTGGTCGTGGTGCTGTGATTCCCTTTGGCCCTAGAATAATGCCCAGTGTTCAGAGGCCACGTACCCTAAACTCGAACAGTTCTGAGGACATAGTTGACTGGCTAACACAGGACACCCAATCTTCTACAGCTTCCGCTGTAGACGCACCATCCTCCTCCAGCTTAGCTTCGGACACCTCTCAAGTTACCACTCGCCCGCCTGCCGCCACCACCAACACTAGCACTACAGCCGCTTCACTTGGTATGTCAGAGGAGTTATTTACACATCAGTTGGAAGAAATGAGTGATGCGCAAGCATTATTGCCAGAGGATGTAGATAACAGGGGTATGTCTCAGTCAGGCTGCATTACACACATGGACGTACGGTGTGATGATGATGATGATGTACCCGCTGCTGCTTCCTTTGCTGAGTTGTCAGATACAAGTGAAGTGGTTGAAGATGACGATGCGTCCGTGGATGTCACGTGGGTGCCCGCTAGAAGAGAAGAAGAACAGGGGGAAAGTTCAGATGGGGAGACAGAGAGGAGGAGGAGGAGACGAGTTGGAAGTAGGGGGAGGTCATCGCAAGGAGCTAGTGGCACAGTCAGACAGCATGCATCGTCACCCAGGGTCAGCCAGACAGCACGCCAATCAATGTATGCCACCACCAGAATGCCGTCATTGCAGAGCTCAGCAGTGTAGCATTTTTTTTGTGTGTCTGCCTCTGACAACAGCGATGCCATTTGCAACCTGTGCCAAAAGAAACTGAGTCGTGGGAAGTCCAACACCCACCTAGGTACAACTGCTTTGCGAAGGCACATGATCGCACATCACAAACGCCTATGGGATCAACACATGAGTACAAGCAGCACACAAACTCAAAGCCGCCATCCTCCTCCTGGTCCAGCATCTTCAGCCACGTTAACCACTGCTGTCCTCCTTGCCCCCTCTCAACCATCCGCTCCTCCGTCTCTCGCCTTGAGCAGTTCCTGCTCATCTGCCCACAGTCAGGTGTCTGTCAAGGACATGTTTGAGCGTAAGAAGCCAATGTCACAAAGTCACCCCCTTGCCCGGCGTCTGACAGCTGGCTTGACTGAACTCTTAGCCCGCCAGCTTTTACCATTCAAGCTAGTGGAGTCTGAGGCGTTCAAAAAATTTGTAGCTATTGGGACACCGCAGTGGAAGGTACCCGGACGAAATTTCTTTGCACAAAAGGCAATCCCCAACCTGTTCTCGATTGTGCAAAAGGAAGTAATGGCATGTCTGGCACACAGTGTTGGGGCAAGGGTCCATCTAACCACTGATACCTGGTCTGCAAAGCATGGTCATGGCAGGTATATCACCTACACTGCGCATTGGGTAAACCTGCTGACGGCTCCCAAGCATGGAATGCGTGGCTCTGCAGAGGAGTTGGTGACACCGCCACGACTTGCAGGCAGGCCTGCTGCCACCTCCTCTACTCCTCTTACTCCATCCTCTTCCATAACCTCCTTGGCTGAGTCCTCTTCTGCTGCTGCGTCTTGCTCCACATCAACGGCACCCCCCCAGCTCCCCAGGTACTATTCCACATCCCGGATACGGCAGTGTCACGCCGTGTCACTCCTGTCCACCCTGAATGCACAGGTGGATCAGTAGCTGACTCCGCACCAACTGGAGATCGGCAAAGTGGTTTGTGACAACGGAAGAAATTTGTTGGCGGCATTGCATTTGGGCAAGTTGACACATGTGCCGTGCATGGCACATGTGTGTAATCTGATCGTACAACGCTTTGTGCATAAGTACCCAGGCTTACAGGACGTCCTGAAGCAGGCCAGGAAGGTGTGCGGCCATTTCAGGCGTTCCTACATGGCCATGGCGCACTTTTCCAATATCCAGCGGCGAAAAAACATGCCAGTGAGGCACTTGATTTGTGACAGCCCGACACGTTGGAATTCAACACTCCTAATGTTTGACCACCTGCTCCAACAAAAAAAAGCCGTTAACGAATATTTGTATGACAGGGGTGCTAGGACAGCCTCTGCGGAGCTGGGAATTTTTTTGCCACGTTACTGGACGCTCATGCGCAATGCCTGTAGGCTCATGCGTCCTTTCGAGGAGGTGACAAACCTAGTCAATCGCACCGAAGGAACCATCAGCGACATCATACCATTTGTTTTCTTCCTGGAGCGTGCCCTGCGAAGATTGCTGGATCAGGCCGTAGATGAGCGTGAAGAGGAAGAGTTGTGGTCACCATCACCACCAGAAACAGCTTTATCAGCATCGCTTGCTGGACCTGCGGCAACGCTGGAAGAGGATTGTGAGGAAGAGGAGTCAGAGGAGGAATGTGGCTTTGAGGAGGAGGAGGAAGACCAACCACAACAAGCAACCCAGGGTGCTCATTGTCACCTATCTGGTACCCGTGGTGTTGTACATGGCTGGGGGGAAGAACATACCTTCAGTGAGATCACTGAGGACGAGGAACAGGACATGAGTAGCTCAGCATCCAACCTTGTGCAAATGGGGTCTTTCATGCTGTCGTGCCTGTTGAGGGACCCTCGTATAAAAAGGCGGAAGGAGAACGACCTGTAGTGGGTGTCCACGCTACTAGACCCCCGGTATAAGCAGAAAGTGGCGGAAATGTTACTGAATTACGGCAAGTCGGAAAGGATGCAGCAGTTCCAAAATCAATAAAAAAGTATGCTTTACACAGCGTATAAGGGTGATGTCACAGCACAATGGGAATCTAACAGGGGAAGAGGTGAAAGTAATCCTCCTCCTCCCACGACCACGCCGGCAAGGACAGGACGCTTTACAGACATGTTGTTGATGGAGGACATGCGGAGCTTTTTAACTCCTACGCATCGCCACAACCCTTCGGGGTCCACCCTCAGAGAACGACTCGACCGACAGGTAGCAGACTACCTCGCCTTAACTGCAGATATCGACACTCTGAGGAGCGATGAACCCCTTGACTACTGGGTGTGCAGGCTTGACCTGTGGCCTGAGCTATCCCAATTTGCAATAGAACTTCTGGCCTGCCCCGCTTCAAGTGTCCTGTCAGAAAGGACCTTCAGTGCAGCTGGAGGTATTGTCACTGAGAAGAGAAGTCGCCTAGGTCAAAAAAGTCTAGATTACCTCACCTTTATTAAGATGAATGAGGGATGGATCCTGAAGGGACTGACAGTGGGCGATACATTCGACAAAAAAAGGCCTGATGAGGGGGACGTAACAGGGTGTTGCGGCTGCCGGCCACCGGCCCGCCGCGTGATATTTAAATCCCTAGCTCACCCCAGTACCTTGCCCTGTCGTGGTTTCCTGTTCCTGGTTTCCTGAGAGTGCTTTATCATTGAAAATCTGATTTCCTGGTATCCTAAACTTAGCTTTTCCCTGGTTATTCTGAATTCTGTTTTCCCTGACTTGGCTTCTGTAAATGGTATTGTGTATTTTCTGGCTTCCTTGACCATTCTCTGTCTCTAGCGTATTAGTCCGGCCATTCTAAGGTCCGGTTTACGCTCTGTCCTTTTATTTTCCTTTTCTTGCCTATGTATATGTTTACATAGTTTCTACGTGCTGGACCACACTAGTAGTCGTGACATTGGGATTAAACTGATAAGAATAGTACTACTTAACACACCACTCCTATCTGGTGGCACATTAGATTGCACGCGCAGTGCCCCAAATTTGAAGAAGGAGGATGAACCAAGCATCTTTTTCCATCTCCCGTTTCCTAAAATCGATGCCATATACACGACCCCTGATAGGGGACGTAACAGGGATTAAACAGATAAGAATAGTACTACTTAACAAACCACTCCTATCTGGTGGCACATTAGATTGCACGTGCAGTGCCCCAAATTTGAAGTAGGAGAACCGACCAAGCATCTTTTTCCATCTCCCGTTTCCTAAAATCGATGCCATATACACGACCCCTGATAGGGGACGTAACAGGGATTAAACTGATAAGAATAGTACTACTTAACACACCACTCCTATCTGGTGGTACATTAGATTGCACGCGCAGTGCCCCAAATTTGAAGTAGGAGGACCGACCAAGCATCTTTTTCCAACTGATGGGAATAGTACTACTTAACACACCTTATAATAACGCAGAGAGAGGCAACGCAAAGAGAGAAGAGTCTGAAGAAGAGGAGTCACAGGAGGAAGGTGGCTTTGAGGAGGTGGAAGACCAAACAAAGCAGGTGTCCCAGGGGGCTTGTTGTCACCTTTCTGGGACCCTTGGTGTTGTACGTGGCTGGGTGGAGGAAGAGACCTTCAATGACATCAGTGAGGACAAGGAACCGGACATGGCTAGCTTGGTATCCAACATTGTGCAAATGGGGAGTTTGCGGTTGTGCAAATGGACTGTTTGCGGTTGTTTGCGGTGCGTTAAACGGGGAGTTTGGTCTGACACTGTGAAGCGGGCGTAACCCTTACACTACCTGATCGATACAACATCATACCTGATGTTTTAAACCAGGTTATTCCATTTTAGGAATGTTAGGTGATGTATGCCCTTTATGGATTAAAACCAGACTCTGCATCAACTATGTAATTTTCCATGGGAGTTTTGCCATGGATCCCCCTCTGGCATGCCACAGTCCAGGTGTTGGTCCCCTTGAAACAACTTTTCCATCACTATTGTGGCCAGAAAGAGTCCTTGTGGGTTTTAAAATTCGCCTGCCTATTGAAGTCTATGGCTGTTCGCCCGGTTCGCCCGTTCGTGAACATTTGCGGAAGTTCGCGTTCACCGTTCGCGAACCGAAAATTTTATATTCGCAACATCACTACCCCCCAAAAAACAGACTGATCCAGACACACACACACACAGACTGACCCCTACACACACAGACAGACCCCCCCACAAACAGACTGACCTATACACACACACACACACAAACTGACCCCCACACACACACAGACTGACCCCCACACACAGACCTACCCACCCCACACAGACTGACCCATACACACAAATTGACCCCCCCCCACACACAGACTGAGCCGCCCACACACAGACTGAACCCCCACTCCCACACACAGACTGACCCATACACATACACAGACTGACCCCCCCACACACAGACTGACCTATACACAGACTGAGCCCCACACACACAGACTGACCCATACACACACACACACACACAGAGACTGACTACACATACTGACTCACACTTACCAGCAGCTGCCTGGATGCCTCTGTGCAGAGCTTCCTCTCCCTGACTCTCCCTTGCGCTGCTCTCTGTGACCCTGGAGGAAGTCCTCCCAGTGCAGTGACCCCCCTGGCCGCACGCAGGAAAAGGGTGGAACACAATTCCACAGTGACAGTGCTGCTGCAGGTTGTGAAGGGAGATTTAGTGCTCCTGACTTCAATTTCAAATGGGGGAGCACTGCATGATGTAAAGGGGGGAATAGCCCCCTCTGATCCCCCCTAGTGACTCCCCTGCTGCTAGAAAATAGACCTGGCATCAGTCCCTGGGTTTGCCTGAACCAATATGGAGTTTTTGCGAACAGATCCATACCCCCCTGTTCGGAAACCGAAAATAACTTGTGTGGTTCCCCCTGTTATTGACTTACAACACCGACCATCCCTGGCTGTTAACCGCAATTAAGGAGTACTTGAGTGCTTTCCCTGGATGGCTGCTGTGGCCATTTTTTCTCCCGAACACAGGCAGCGGTACTTAGTAGTCAAGTGTGTGGAACCAATTTCGGCTACACGTTCTCGCAAACCCCGGTCAAGATGGTACTGGTTGCCTGTATACTTTCCCGAACAACTACACAAACCAAGTTCAGTTGATATGACCTACTGACTGGTGGGAGCATTCATTACCTAATAGGCAGGGGGAGCGTTCGTCAGTGTTTGTGCAGGAACTCCTGAACCAAGAACCGGATGGTAAAATCTTCTCCCGAATAGCGATCCCGTTCCACTGAACCAATCTGAGCGCTTTTCGGATATGTTGTGCGCTCAGATTCAGGCTATTCGGGGATATAAGAATTGCGGGGTTCCTGTTCTGGTTTATTATGTTTTTGGGATGTTTTATAATATTTTATATATTTCATGTAACTGAGAGATAATTGAGTTATCTAAATTCCCAGCTCAATTATCTCTCAGACCCAGTGCATCTTGGGAAAATTCCCTGTAAACTTGTCCTGGAGACCACATATTATCGGGCTGTGCATAAAAAGCCATGTGTGGGCTAATAAAAATTAGTTGACTCACAGAACTGTGTGTTGTCCAGTTACTGGGGGAATGGGCTATATTCACTAACCAGAGCTTCACTTCCAGCTCCAGAGGATTTCCAAAGATATTCATTCTCAGCATTGCAGCTCCGCTACAATTTCTACCCAGACTCTACATACATACACAAAGCTGCCATACTTAGCATGTCCTTAGTGTCTTATGTAAAGATTTGTGGGGCTAACTGTCATGGCTACAAGCTTTCACAGCTCTGGAATATAAGGCATATTCAGGCATCTACTGTTCATCACCACAAAATCTGGACCACAAGTTCATGTCCAGCACTTAAGTCAACCAGGCACTTGTCCCAGTGTTTAACTAAGAGGGGACGCTGTCCTTCCCCTGAATTTCATTAAAGACCTAGTCGTCCCACCATTAATGCCAGTCTTGGTCTTTTTTGGCTTTTTGTTTTTAAACTACATCAATAAAAAGTTTTGTTTACTCAAACATGGATTACACCTACTTTATATAAAGTTCTCAGTGTTAGCTGGTGTATCTACTAATTTTGTCTGGTTCCAGTTATTTATACATTATTATTATTATTATTATTATTATTATTATATTATTTATAGAGCGCCGTCAAATTCCGCAGCGCTTTACAATGGGTGGACGAACAGACATGTAGTTGTAACCAGACAAGTTGGACACACAGGAACAGGGTGTTTGAGGGCCCTGCTCAATGAGCTTACATGCTTGAGGGATTGGGGTAAAATGACACAAAAGGTAAGGATAGTATTAGACTAGTGACAGTTGCAGAAGAGGAATCAGTTGGGAGCTATTAAGAGTTTAATTGATACGCTTTTATGAAGAAGTGGGTTTTTAATGATTTTTTTGAAGGAGTGGAGACTGGGTGAGCATCTAACGGAGGAGGGAAGCGAGTTCCACAGGAATGGTGCAGCCCTCGAGAAGTCTTGAAGGCGAGCATCAGAGGTGGGAGTACAGACAGAAGATAGACGTAAGTCTTCAGCAGATCGTAAGGGCCTAGACAGGACATACTTGTGTATAAGGGAGGATAGATAGGTGGGAGCAGCATTATGTAGACATTTGAAAGCAAGAACCAGAATTTTAAATTGAGCTCTATATTTTATAGGAAGCCAATGTAGGGACTGACAGAAGGGTGAGGCATAGGAGGTGCGGGCGGACAGGAAGATGAGCCTCGCCGCCGCATTCATTATGGACTGTAACGGCGCAAGTTGGGAGCACGTAAGACCACTGAGAAGCGGATTACAGTAGTCAGGGCGAGAAAGTACAGTGGAATGGACCAACACCTTAGTCGCATCTGGCGTTAAGTAGGGTCGGATGCGCGCCATGTTTTTGAGATGGAAATGACAGGATTTGGCGATAGAGTGAACATGAGGCTTGAAGGAGAGGTCGGAGTCAAAGAGAACACTTAGGCAGCGAGCCTGCGTGGTGGAGCTGATGGTAGCACCATTGACTTGGAGGGAGACAGACACAGGAGTAACAACACTTGAGGGAGGAAAGACCAGAATTTCAGTTTTGGTCAAGTTTAGTTTAAGGAAGTGGGCAGCCATCCAGTTAGAAACAGCAGAGAGGCAGTCAGAGACACTAGTCAAGAGGGACGGGGAGAGATCAGGAGAGGACAGGTAGATTTGTGTGTCATCTGCATAGAAATGATATTAGAAGCCAAAGGAGCTAATGAGTTTACCAAGGGAGGCAGTATAGATGGAGAACAGTAGGGGACCAAGGACTGAACCTTGAGGGACACCAACAGAGAGGAGTTGGGGAGAAGAAGCAGAGCCAGAGAAAGAAACACTGAAAGAGCGCTGGGAGAGGTAGGAGGAGCACCAGGAGAGAGCAATATCTTGTAGACCGATATTGCTAAGGATGAGAAGAAGCTGTTGATGATCAACAGTGTCAAAAGCTGCAGACAGGTCAAGGAGAATTAGGATAGAGTAGTGACCACGAGATTTTGCAGCGAGTAGATCATTGGATACTTTGGTCAGTGCCGTTTCCACAGAGTGCTTAGCGCGGAAACCAGACTGAAGCGGGTCTAGCAGAGAGTTTGATTCGAGGAAGTCTGTCAATCTCGCATACACAATTCTTTCAAGGATCTTGGATGCAAAAGGCGAGATAGGACGATAATTGGATGGGGAGTTAGGGTCAAGATTGGGCTTCTTTAGAATTGGGGTTACAGTTGCATGTTTAAAGGGCAATGGAAATATACCAGAGGAGAGAGAGAGATTGAGAATTTTAGTGAGAGGTGGAGAAAGAGAAGAAGACAGAGTACGGATGAGATGCGAGGGAATTGGATCAAGGGAGCAGGTGGTGGGGAGGGAGGACTGGAGCAGAGCAGAAACTTCTTCCAATGTAGCGGGTGTGAATGAACATTGAACAGAAGAGGGAGTGAAGTTAGGGGAAGTATTGCAAGGGGGATGAGAAAGATGAGAGATCTCTTCTCTGATTGTAGCGATCTTGTCAGTGAAGTGAGTTGCGTCTGAGGCAGTCAAGTTAGTATTCATTGTTTAATCACTCATTACATAATGTTGACTCTTCTGCCTGTCCATTCATTTTTACATTTTACAGGCCTCCATTTCCTGGGATGCAGGGGCTCTCTAGAATTAATTTTTCAAACAAGCTTACATTCTATAGGGGTGGGGTATTAAACACAATAGGACAGGGGATAGCAATCAAACAAGGTGGAGTGAAGTGCTGCCCTTTAAGAGAGAGCAAGGGACAGTTATGTGAGGTAGAGGTTACTCTGGGTCGCCATAAGCTTTCATGAGATGGGTTTTAAGGCACTTTTTAAATTTGCCAATTTTTATTTTCAAGAGAATGATAACCACAAAGGACAGTTTTGTCCAGTCAATGATACATGACATAGATGTGATAAGAAATCAATACGTTGTGGTGGTGTTATACAGGCAGGTAGTACAATTTGTCTTTCAGTACAAGATGGTTTTATCCAGTGCCAACTGGGATGTAATTTTTGCATTGTATGGTTTGAGTTGCCTCCTATACAAGGCAATCCCTCACAGGAGATAATTCCACCTTTGTGCTAATAATACTGGTGTCTGAACATGCATAACAAACAGGTATAAAACTACATAGAACTATATACAAGTGGGTATTTGGTCAGGTGGAGTAAAGTGAGTCCTTTCATTTGCGATCCAACCAGCAGTTAAGTGATCGCAATAAGTAAATTATTAAATTGCATCAACCCTTAAAGTTTAGTGAAATATGAGAGGGTTTTAGGTTAATGGACCTTTCTGCTGTGGTGATGTCCTACTTGGCAGCACATAACTGAGGGAGTCCCTGACTGGTTTAGTGGAGACTGCAGAGGTAGGCAATACGTGTGTCTAGCATTGAGTGAGACAGCAGCTCGGGTGTGCACAGGTGGGGGGCAGTTTGTGTCCAACAGCCTATGGTCATTTGATACTTGTGGGATTGTGTGTGGATATATATATGTATATATATATATGTATATATATATATATACATATATTTTTTATTTATATATATTTGGTAGTCTAGCCAACTTATTTGTTTTCCCCCTCTCCCTGTCACAGGTGCCTCATTCCAGGGTCCTATTTAGACTTGTACTGCAGAGAGCCCCAGATGGGTTAATCTCATAAGAGCAGACATTAGGCTGTTAGAGTAGGACCTGCCAAAGATGGGGTACATTGACGTTGTGGCAGGCTTATGCAATGTCTGATCATATAATGTAACTAGACCCCCATTATTTTTGCCTAGATTAGGTGTTATAAAAAAAAAGTAATAAAATCTGTCAGCATTGAAGTTGCTGTTTAGTGGATAAGTGGAGATGCTTAGCCATAATGCACAGCACGATGGTGGAGGGGTGATGATTGGGGAACGTTTTGCAGCCATGGGACATGGGAACCTTGAGTCCTTGAGTCAACCATGAACTTCTCTATGTACCAAAGTATTCTAGAGTCAAATGTAAGGCCATCTATCTGACAGCTAACATTTGGCCAAAATTGAGCCACTCAACATGACAATGATCCCAAGCACACCAGAAAATCAACAGCAGAATGGCTGAAAAAGAAAGAAGAAGTGTTGCAATGGCCCAGTCAAAATCCAGACCTCAATTGAATTGATATGCTGTGGCAGGACCTTAAGAGAGCTGTACATAAACAAATCCCAGCAAACTTCAATGAACTGTAGCAACATTGTAAAGAAGAGTGGGCCAAATTTTCTCCACAACAATGTAAAAGACTGTTAAAGTCATACAGAAATGTATTACTTCCAGTTATTGCTGCTAAAGATGGTTCTACGAGCGAATTAATCATAAGATGTACTTCGTTTTCCACACAAGTATTTTCCATTTTGGCTTCATTTTTGTTAAATAAAAAAATCAATCAAGTCACAGTGTAATATGTCATGTGTTGTTGTTGTTCATCTGCGGTTTTATTTAACACATTTTAAGATCTGCTAAGGAACAGATTATTAAAATCATAGAATTCAAAGATCGGGTTTTTATCCCATAAGTGTAAGTTTCTGGAAGCAGTCTGCTTAACCAACTAGCATGAGTAGACATGCAACAAATAAATGGAGAGTTTTAACACAGACAAGGCAGAGTAGCAATACTGGTGAAACAGGTATGTATGAGGTGAGCTGTTTTCAAAAACTACAAACAGAGAAAAAAACAACACATGGCAGTACTATTTATCCCCCTCAGCGACAGGGTAAAGTATTTTTTTATTTATTAAGTTCGGAACATACTACACATGCTGCTACCCATACTGCTACACACACAGTCAGATGCAGACTACTGCAAGTGCTGCTGCACTCACACACTCTACGCAAAGACACATTAACACACACACATACATACATATCTTGTAGAAATTTTAGAGGACCCTGAAATACACTTTTTCAGGGAGTACTCCCACTAGGGTGCTCTGAAACATGGAGGGCCCCAGCCCAGACAAATACAGTGGAACAAAAAAGTAGGTTTGGGCACACCCAGTAGTTTCTTCAGCAGGTAGACTTTATTGTGGAGTACAAAAATTTAGACAACGTTTCAGCTCCCCTGTCTACATTTTTGTACTCCACAATAAAGCCTACCTGCTGAAGAAACTACTGGGTGTGCCCAAACCTACTTTTTTTGTTACACATACATACACACACTGCTACACATGCACGCATAAACTACACATACATACACACACACACACATTGCTACACATACATACACACACTGCTACACATGCATGCATAAACTAGCCAAACAAACACACACACATTGCTACACATACATCCACACACTGCTACACATGCATGCATAAACTACACATACATACACACACACATTGCTACACATTCATCCACACACTGCTACACATGCATGCATAAACTACACATACATACAAACACACACACTATATGTACAACACTTCATATCATTGAAACAACCAGGGATTTTTTGAAAGGGGAGAGAGGGATTTTGGGCGCTTGAGAATTGTGTGCGTACAGGTTCTCATGAAGTACATCCGGCTCTGGTGGCAGTGTGTGAGACTTATAGAGCAGCTTTAGTCACAGGTAAGTAAAACAATCCTTTAACTTGGTCTTTTTTGATAGGAGTAAAGCTAGGAACATAAAGATATTTTCTTAACTCTCTCCCATAGGGTTTATGGGAGAAAATGCAATGGCTGCTGCTGGCAGTTTTCACAGTGCATTAAGACATTCTAAGTCTAATGGGTGTTATTGAACCAGGCAGAGCCATTACTTTCATTACCAGCTGTGTGTTTTGGCTTTCTTTTGTCACTCCACCAATTCTGGATTGTGTCCTTGCATTCTGAAATTGAGGGTCTCTGGCAATTTATTGTCCAATTGTCCTCTCAGCCAGACAACGCTTTAAATGCATTGCTAAAAACACAAGAATAAACATTTCCTTATTTTTAAAATAAATATATAATATAAGTCTGTAGGCCAGTGAAAAGTAATCTCCCACAACTTAGGAATTCTTATTAGAAGATTATTAGCAAAAAAAAATGTTCTGCTTCCCTTTGGGGAGTTAGTCTAATATCGTACATGCAAGAGAAGGTTAACGTTTTCTATTCTGAAAATTGACAGGAAAGTGAAATGCCCAGAGTCTAATCAGAGAGAATAAGCGTTACACAGGGATGTTTTCTGTCATATCTCAGAATGCCCTTGATTTCAAAATCACTAGTAATTTGCTTCCCATTATAAGGAAGCAGCATTTCTATTTTTGAAGGGTTTGACAGTAATTGTTTTCTAAATAATGGTGTTTTCTGGGTAAGCTACTGTGGATAATAGAGAGAGGTAGAGAAGTCCAGCTATTAAGCAATCCATTGCTACATTCAATGCTTGATCACTATTTCTCAGAATGTTGTCCCAGCAATCTGGCACAGTCCGACTCATCACATCTGCCAGAAATCTTTCTCAGAGCTTCATATTTACTGCAAGCCTTTTGTGCTTTTGCAAGTACAGAAATCCGCTCGACTGGATTGAAAAAAAACGCCGCTCTTTCATTAAAAAAGAATGTATCACTTTATAAATATTTCCTGGCACTATATAAATAATAAAATAATGAAAATAATAATAATAATTATAAATGTAAATACTAATAAAATTAAATGAGCTTATTGCAGGAGGATTTGGGGTAGTTTAAAGCGACAGAGTAAACAGTATAACCATTTCATCTCACTGCTCACATTTCTGAGCAGTTTAACACAGTTGGAGGGTCCCTGGCTTCCCATAGCCCAGCCCCCACTGGAGGTATGGCTAAGGCAGAGATTACACACTTTCATGTAGCCATACCGATTCATACCTGCAGTGAAACTGTGAAAGGTTAAAGGCAGTCAGGCAACACTCTCAGCCACTCTCATTAGCCCAAGCAGCACAGGCAGGATGGGTTGCTGAGGACTCTAGTTTAGTATTAAAACTTTCAAAATTATTTAACATTGAATAGAAGGACAGCTACAGATGACTCCCGACACTATCACCACTTCAATGAGATGAAGCATTTATGTCCATTTGTGCAAAAAAGTTAATTGTTTTAATCATGTTTTAAACTGTATGCACCACCAATTCCGTTGACAGCAATTATATAGTGCAACCAAGCAAGTATCATTATAAGGCTAAAATGTTTACATTAACAAGTAATTATGTTAGCTCTATATTGATTTTACTATTGTGTCATCAGTCATAATCACGGTTTAAACTCACTGTGGCTTGAAATTAACCCGATTTTATAATGTGGTATATTAAGTCATGCCATTGTTTTAAATTACTGTAAAGAATGGCATATTACCTATGAAAACTAAGTGTCTAACCAAACAGATGTGAGCAACGCTTCAAGAATTTCTAGGACAGTAATGCAGTTCATTTTTGTGTCCATGTAATAGAAGAGGGTGGTTTGGGGATGTTGTGCATACCTGCAGAACCAGTTAATGCTTTGTGTGAGCAGTATGGGATTGCAGGTGTTATTTTGTGTATGTTGTTGCATTGCAGAGGTTGGGCTGTAGAGCACATTGTGTGGATTGAGCTAAATGAACAGCTATTCTGTCTTACTGAATGGAGGACAATCCCAGCTGTGTGTAAGCTATGTGCTCCCACAAACAGGTACTGCAGAATACAATTCACCTTGGTGGAAAACACAGCTATCGTGAATGAACTCAAGGCTAAAAACAATCAAAAAGCAAAATAGAAGGGAATTTCACTGATCGAACCCAAACAAAAACACAACAATAAGAAAAAATGAACACTTATATGAAGAATATTTGCGAGGAATGCAGGTAGGATATATCCACACACGATATATATTGAATACAGATTAGAACATATTCCTTTAAAGGAACACTGTAGTCACTATAACCATTTAATCTCTTTAAATTTGTTATAGCTCCTGCAGTCCCCTGGCACTTTGCCTTAATTCAGTATAAAACTATTTTAGTGCAGTCTAACACTACATAAGGGTCTCTAACCAACCACTGCCCAGCCCCCACTGGAGGTGTGGCTAAGGCTGAGATTATCCACTTCCTTGTAGTCAGACCCTTCATACTGTCAGTTGGAGCTCTGATAGGATAAAAGCAATAGCTGACACTCTCAGCCAATAAAAGCTGCCCATTGCTGCTCAGGCTAATACTTGCTCATTAGCCAAAGCAGCACAGAGGGGAAGCGCTGCTGGGGGCTCTTGTTTAGCATTAAAATATAAAACAATAGTAAAAAAACAAAAAAGTTTAATTTTCATGACCCCAGGAGATTTTAGACACTATATCCAGTTTAATGACATAAAGCAGATACAGTGCCTACAGTGTACATTTAAGTGTTTATCTTCACAGTGATAGCTCATGGCTCACACTCAAGATGTAGGTCCACTAATTCTATATCTAATTATGATGTTACCAAGGAATAACAGATGCATATTGTTCTCCTACCACCTATGACCTTAGATTATAGCCTGGAGAATTAACGGAATGAACATTTTTAAAACTTATCTTGGATCCACCAGGCAATGATTGGACTTCCCCTGCCACCTAAAAGCTCCTGCATTGAGCTACAGTTGCTCAGCAGATGCTCTCTGCCAACAGTAGAGCTTAGCTAGCAGGAGCTTCCAGTACTAGAAGAGACTGCGCCCAACACCTGGCGGACCTGTCAAACTTTTCACAAATACTTTTATACTTACCCTGGTAGGACCATCACATGATGAGAGAATCTAGAAACGGTCTGTTGTTATGTATAGATCTTTCGAGAATAATAACATTCCAATGTACAAAAATGTAACTTATTGAAACATTATATTTATTACAATGCATATTAAAAATACCAACATTTGGGGTAGTTCTTAAGCTTTTATTTTGTCAAGTGGACAAATTACGTTCAATTGAAAATTAATTCAGTGACCCATTCTTTAAATGTAAGACAATATATAACAAAGTAATACAACTGCATAAGTCTCTTCCCCATACCAGATAGCTCTGTATTAAAATGGGTAGGGCATTGCTGCCACAATAAAAATCTATTGCATTTGCAGCAGTTACTTGCGCCTATTTCATTATCATGGGACCCAATTTCCTAACCAAGAAAATACGAACTAACAACCTGCATTCGTGATAAAGGAGACACAAACATGCTCCTATGTGTTATTTAGACATAGTTTCTCGCTCTTATTTGGAGTAATCATGCGCAGACATTAAATACTGTTTTGAAAGGTCGATTTGATGTTCTTTTGATACCAAATATACACACTCCACATTTAGAATGTATAAAAGAATAAAAAAAGAAAGGGATCTTCACTGCTTATAAGTTGTATACAAATAAAATAGCAAAAGAAAAATATAACTAAATGGATAATGCCAATGATTTTCACCTTTAATTCATATCTATAGATCATGTTTTCAAAGAGTGTGTTATTATTATAACGCTAGAGGATTTAAAAAGTTGTATAATGGGCTTGATGCTTAAAGCAGGGCCGCCATCAGGGGGTGACAACCATAACAGTTGTCACGGGCCCGGCGACCCCCGGCGGCCCTGGGGTCAGCGCTGTGGCTGTTGTATAGTTTGCCAACCACTTAGCCCCTTTAAAAAAAAAAGAGCAGCCGCAGCAAGTGCTGCTGGGAGGAAGTAGTCACTTCCTCCCAGCTCACTCCGCGCGGGAGGAGCGCGCACGTGGCAATGAGGGAGAGCCAGCCGGCTACTCCCATCAGCCCCAGCCACCCTCCTGCAAAGAAAAGGTAAGAGACAGGAGGGTGGCTGGAAAATGAGCTGTGTGTGTGTGCATGTATGTATGTATGTCTGTATGTGTGTGTCTGTATGCATGTATGTATGTGTATGTCTGTATGCATGTATGTCTATGTATGTATGTCTGTCTGTATGTGTATGTCTGTATGCATGTATGTCTATGTATGTATGTCTGTCTGGATGCATGCATGTCTGTCTGTATGTCTATGTCTGTCTGTCTGGATGCATGCATGTCTGTCTGTATGTCTATGTCTGTATGCATGTATGTCTGTGTGTTTGGATGCATGTATGTGTATGTATGTCTGTCTGCATGCATGTATGTCTGTCCGTATGTCTATGTATGTATGATTGTCTGTATGCATGTATGTATGTCTGTATGCATGCATGTCTGTGTGTATGTTTGTATGTATGCCTGTGTGTATGTCTATGTATGTATGTATGTATGTATGTCTGTATACATGTATGTGTGTATGTATGTCTGGATGCATGTCTGTATGTATGTCTGTGTGTATGTCTATGTCTGTCTGACTGCATGCATGTATGTCTGTCTATGTATGTTTGTGTATGTCTGTATGCATGCATGTATGTCTGTCTGTATGTATGTATATGTATGTATATATGTATGTCTGTATGTCAGTATGAATGTATGTCTGCATATCATTATGAACTTAGGTCTGTGTGTATGGATGTCTGTATGCATGTATGTCTGTCAGTATGTCTGTATATATGCATGTATGTCAGTCTGTAAGTATGTATGTATGTATGTATGTCTGTATGCCATTATGAATGTATGTCTGTGTATGTCTGTATGCCATTATGAATGTATGTGTGTATGGATGTCAGTGTCTGTATGTATGAATGTGTGTGTGTATGTATGTCGGTGTCTGTATGTATGTATGTGTCTTTATGTCCTCTTGTATGTGTGTCTGTATGTATGTTAGTATGTGTCTGTCTGTCACTATGTATGCCTGTGTGTATGTCTCAGTATATGTGTGTTAGTATGTATGCCTGTATGCGTGTATGTCTGTTTCAGTATGTGTGTCTGTTAGTATGTATCTGTGTCCTTTTGTATCAGTGTGTGCGTTTGTGTCTGTGTGTGGACTCAGTGTGCGGTATTTGGAGGCGGGCCCCAGGGGGCCCAGACCCTGAGCTGAGTTAGGGGACCCAAAATTTCTGGTGGCGGCCCTGGCTTAAAGGGCTACTCCAAGCAGCATGGCCACTTCAGTGATCTGAAATTGTCATCGTGCTTGGAGTCTTTCTGTATGTGCAGCATTTCACAATCAGAGTTAAAGAACTTTGCTGCCAGAGGGGTAACTCTAAATCCAGCAGTGTGATTAGCCAGACTGGGACAAGAGTTCTGGGCTGAAAATGTTAATTTTGTGAATTTTGAGATCTGTCATCAGCACGCTTAATATGCTTGTGAAAGATAATCAATAGCAACATGGCTTCCGCTGCATGCCACCCAAGTCCTCCCTCCGGAATATCCCTAAAGGAAGATATGACTGCAGGGAGAACTTGTTTTTGCCATGAGATCTAAGGTAAATTTATACTTTATGTCATTTTTCCTTTCTGGGGGAAGGAGAGGGTAACCATGGGAGCATGGGTTACTCCATCCAAAAACAGTGTTTTATTAAAACATTTTTGGTTGGAATAACCCTTTAATAGTTGCCCATAAAAAAACAAATCATACAATAAATGACTACTTTTTTAATACGTAGGGTCCTGGCTATGCACCTGGGGGCATTTTTAAATGTTTCATGAATTCATTTAATCACAAAATTTTACGAAAGTTTATAGTATTATTTATTTATTTTTTTATTTAGAACCATGTGTTGTGCGGATGCATGTAAACTGTACAGAAGAATGTCTTATTCCACTGACAACAAGCCACAAAATTTGGTTTTCGATGAGAAAATTCCAGTCATAATAAATTGAAAACAGCATGTATAATAGACCGTTGCTGCCTTTATGTTAGCAGCTTAGTGGCCTTTTCTGTGTCTCATCAGTTTGCCAACCAGTTAGTCCTTACTATATTAGAATACATTTAATACATTTCTGATTCTCCCACTACAACATTAAGCAAAACTGACACTAAAACAAAACCCTTTCTGTATAGATATGAAATAATTGATTTTTATTTTTTTATTTTTCTGGATCATGAAATTAAACAATATGTGGAATTATGTTAAGACCACACCTTGAATATGCTGTGCAATTTTGGGCGCCTGTTCTAAAGAAAGATATCATGGCACTAGAAAAAGTCCAGAGACAAGCTACAAAATTGATAAAAGGAATGGAGCATTTTAGTTATGAAGAAAGGTTAAAAAAATTAAATCTGTTTAGTTTGGAAAAACGGCGCCTGAGAGGGGATATGATAACATTATGCAAATATATCCGGGGCCAGTACAAACCTTTATCTGGAAATCTATTCATAAACAGGGCTATACATAGGAGATAGGGTCATACATTTAGGCTGGAAGAAAGGAGATTTCATCTAAGGCAAAGAAAAGGTTTTTTACAGTAAGAGCAATAAGGATATGGAATTTTCTGCCTTAAGAGGTGGTTTTATCAGAGCTCATACAGATGTTTAAACTGCAATTGGATAAATACTTACAAAAACATAACATACAGGGATATAATTTCTAATTAGTGGGGTAACAGCTGCTTGATCCAAGGAGACATCTGACTGCTATTTTGGGATCAAGAAGGAATTTTTTCCTAGTTTGTGGCAAAATTGGAAGCGCTTCAGACTAGGTTTTGTGCCTTCTTTTGGATCAACAGCAACAACATATGTGAGGAAGGCTGAACTTGATGGACGCAAGTCTCTTTTCAGCTATGTAACTATGTAACTATGTTGCTTGGGTCCTGGTTATTTAGAATTAATGCTAATTAACCCATTATGATTTGTACACTAAACCAACTAATGCAGGGATTATAATGTTTTCCTATTTTTTATTTATTTATTTTTTTAAAATATAGTTGAGAGTTGAGATTTTATCCAATTTTGTTATTTTGGTTTATGATTTGTAATTCCTTCCCTTGCAATTTCCCTGTCAAATCTTCACAATTTTGAATAATACCCATTGAATCGCTAGATCCTTCGTCACTGACACAGTTAATTCACTTATTGGTAATTGCAGGAAATAAGCCAGCAGGATGTCACTTTCCTGAAAAGAAGTGTGGATTTTCAACATTTGTAGTGGCTCAGCATGCTAAGTTCTATAGTGGTTGTCTAAGAGACATGCCATTCTCACATTATATTCTTTAATCATAGGGGAATCAATGAATGGTTTTTCATTACAGTTCACTATAGAAAATTATACAAGTAGGAGAATTTCCCAAGGTAAAAATAAAAATGTGCATGACTTTTCGGGTAACTGACATTAACACAGTTGGCAGCATGCAGACAGCCTCAGTATTGGGCAATTTTGCACAACAGACTATAGTAAAAGTAGCCTAGTAGCAGCTGGACTGTTACAATCAAAATATAGCGCATTTACAGCTTGTTACTTGCGCCTATTTCATTATCATGGGACCCAATTTCCTAACCAAGAAAATACGAACTAACCACCTACATTCATGATAAAGGAGACACAAACATGCTCCTATGTGTTATTTAGACATAGTTTCTCGCTAGTAATCATGCACAGACATTATATACTGTTTTTAAAGGCCAACTTGATGTTCTTTTGATACCAAATATACACACTCTTTATTTAGAATGTATAAAAGAATTGCATGGAAATACTGTTCATATTACTAATAACTTGGGCCACTTCATAGATCACAAGAAATACACAAGAAAAAAATGATAGGTCTTTTGGATATTATCTATACAGCCTCATTTTTGCAGGTTATATTCCTTACCATTTACCTGTCTGAGGATAATAAAAACCTGTGCAGTGTATCAAAAACCGTTTTTTTTTTTTTTTGATAATTTAAGTCTATTGGCATTTTGGCTCAAGGCATAAAACAAAGGGAATTTCATACATATATAAGAGACCAGAGACTAAACAGTTTGCCAGTCAGAGCACATTATACACACAGCTCTGACAGCGTCGCCAGGTCCTCCCCATCTTCGCCGTACCTCCCACTATGGTAGACGATCTCGGAAATGCCTCAGAGCCATATGCCCGAATATGGGACAAGAGCTGTACATGATCAGGGTCATGTACAGGAATGCTAAGAATGTTAATACGCAGTAAAGTAGGAAACGAATAAAGTAATAGTTCAACGCTTGCTAATTGGTTATTAATTGCCGCAGTATGGGAGTAACCCTTGCATATCTCTAAGCTGCATCATCAGTCATATATAAACACTGTTACCCGGAGAGGGGGCTCTCAGCACTTTTTGCAGACATGAGTCTGTGCTTCCTGAGAACCTGTGCTTCTTGGCCTTGGATTCCTGCAACACCACTACATGCGCTAACATTTTAATTCCAATGCATACATAAACCATAAAACTAGGAATTGGGACACTGTCACTTCTCTGGAATTTACCAATAAGATAAAACATTAAAATCAATTATAACTTGTGTAAACCTTTTTTTGATGATATGCTCCATTTCATTTAAATTTATAATACAGATTTAACAAATGACATCACAATCCACTTCAGAAAAGGAAAAGCCCCCAGAATGAACTCTGGAAATAAGAGGAGAAACAGTAATATTGTTTCATGTTTCCTCTGCTCGCTCTATGTTGACTGGCAGACGCAAGGAACACAGCTTATAACAATGATTGACAGGGCGCTAGGATGGAGGCGCCCAGCTGAAGGATGAAGAGGCATGGATATATACATTTCAATTTATTGTCATACATATTTGTTAAACATATGATTGGGTAAACATAAAATGGAAAAAAACATTAAAAGTGACGATTCCCTTCTAATGTAGCCTACCTTATTCAATAATTACATATTTATGAAATTATAGCACTAATGGAAATTAAGTAGTTGATTACATTACAATAAAAGCCGTCAGACTGCTTCAAATGATGGCAACACACCATCCACAGAGGAAATTGTATTTTTTTTTATGATATATGTGGGTAGTGTATACATGTGTGGGTGGATGTCAAAACAATAATACTATAGACACACAGCCTTATTTTTTTGAAAACTGTACAATGTGCAAATGAGTGCACACTTCCAGTCGGTTCTATACAATTTAATCAATGCTATAGAGGTGCTGCAGCTTTTCTAGTCTGATGTCCTACTGAGCCCCATCAGTGGCACAATAACAAGCTAACAAAGTAATGGAGTGTGTCATACTAGTGTAGTACAGACTGGTAAAGAATAGTCTGTTGACTGTAGAAAACTGCAAATCAGTTCTGAACTAAATTTGTTCTTTTTTGGTTAAGAAAATAAGATTTGTTGGAAGAAATGTATTCTACTAGTAAAGTAATAACTGCTTATAATATTTGTTTTAATATTATAAGAAAGCTATGGTTTTACATGATAAAAAAATACAGAGGCATTTCTGAGCCAGTTTCAAACTGACAAGTGATGGATATCTTATTGTGTGCTTTAAAAAAAAAAAAAAAAAAAATAGCTCCCTGGCAAACAGAGACACCAATTAGAAGTAAAAAATGTTTATTGCTGGATTCTCTTAGCAGAGTAAGGGTATACTCTGCTTACTGCATAGCAGCTGATCATATCTCTCCCAACCCAGGAACCCTCGCTTACCACGCTCATTAAGCCATCTAGAAATCACCTCAACCTCATCCCAGTACCCTGTTATTTTTCTTTCTCTACTACTGCCCAGTTTGCCTGATGTTTGCAGCTCATTCGGCATCTGATTTCCTCCACTATAAATTCATTCTACGCAAACCAGTATGGCTTGTTCCTCTCCAAAACAAAACTACTTCAATAACCTTATAATCACACTCTCCCAAGAGCCCAAACCTCTTTTACACCTTAAACACTGTTCTTCACACCAGTCATAGCACCTTCTCTTAGTAACTTGACCCCCACAAACTTCGCAATTCACTTCACTGAGAAGATTTCTTCAATCAGAGAAGAGATCTGTAACCTCTCTTCTACCACTGCCAATATTTTCCCCTGCTCCATTCCCTCCTATATCCTATGCTCACACACACCCACTATATATCAATATGTTTCTGTTCTGCTCGGTTCTCCCACTAGTTCTCCCACCAACCACAGAAAATTTCACTAACACACACAGACAATCTCACTGACACACAGAGCGGTACAAGGATTTTTGCCGTCGTAGGGAAATTTGGGGCTGTAGTTGTGTTTAGAGGCAGTAGTTGATGTAATGAGCTCTTGAGAGGGAAAAGGGAGTACGGGGAAAGTACAAAAAAAAATATTAAAATTAAAAACAGATAAAGTTTTTCCTCCTTCCCTAAGGCATACCTTGGACCAGAGAGGAGGGAATCCTGATCCCTGGTTGTCCTGTGGAAAATTAAGTGCCGGGGATTGTATCAGAGCATTGCCACGGTAACCTGCAGCAATGCTCTGATATAGTAGAAGGAGCAGAGAACTTGGCCTGGAAGTACAGACCAAGTTCTGCCTACTCCCCTTCAACAATGAGCAGGGTGGCTGGCCCACGTTGAGCTACCCAAGTGCCAGAATGGTCAGTCTGTACCTACTTTTTACCCTGTCACTTTACCCAACTGCCCCAGAATGTAAGCTCATTAGAGCAGGACACTCAGCACGTTCTATTCCTGTACGCCCAACCTGTTTTCTTGCTGCAAAATTTGTTGGCGCTTTATAAATAATAATAATAATAATAGCAAAACTTCAATTGGTGTCTCTGGAAAAATTACTAATCAGATTAAACTCGTACTTTGAAAATACATCAGCATGTAACATGCTCTGTGGTGGAAAATGCTTGCTGTGTGACACCCAGTGCCAGGGTATGTGTCACTGTGTATGTGCATCTGTATGTATATATATGTTTGTGTATGTGTATCTATGTGTATATGTGTCAGTATATGTGTGTCAATGTCTGTGTATGTATGTGTGTATATCTGTGTTTGTATGGCAGTGTTTGTGTCTCAGTATGTGTGTGTGTGTGTGTGCAGCAGTGTATGTCAAAACACTGCATACAAACATAAAACGATATTGAAACTCCAACACTACGCAAGAATACTAACCAGAATTAAAATACCAACACACACTTGTAGTCAAATTCCAACAGCTCACACAAATACACACCCACATTCACACGTACTCCATCCAGAGATTGGGACAACTGACCATCAGTTTCCAATGGAAGTGAGAATCAGAGGTAGAAGCTATACTGATAAAATGTATCTATTGCCCCACCAATTCTTATGTGGAAAAAAATGTATTTGCATACACAATTATACAGGGAGCATTCAACCTTAATATGGGTGAAAGTGTGGTAAAAGGGTGCTCGGTGCTTTATGGGAAAACCCGTTCCCTCACCAGATCCATGCACATAGTAGAAAATAACCCAAGCCCACCAGATTGAACTTGCACATAAAAAATATTTTTATGCATACAGTGATTTGATCAAACATGTACAAAGAAAGTGCAAACATCAGTTTAGGCATGTAAACAACAGATAACATACCCACATCCACATCAGATGCAATAGTAAGTGCTCTAGTGTGAAACCCACACACCCATAACAATATAGGCATACTAACCCAGAGCAGGAGATACAACAACCCCTGTGCTCATCACAATAACGCATTTCCAGTTTTAACTTGTTGATGGAGAATATGGTAAACTAGTAAGCAAAGGGCAACTGTACAAAATGTTCACTAATTCAAACGAAAAAAAAAAAATATTGCAAAGTTAAAAATCAATAATTGGGTGCTATTTTCAATGCAAATTTTTTACGGTTTCCATTTTTGTGTTAAAGAACATGAAAATGCCAACACGTTTTAACAACCAAAAATTTTTTTTTATAAAACATAATACTATCTGCTTAATACAAGCATAACAAATGAATGCAATCATAACAATTACTATATAAAAACAAGCATTCCAAATCATCTAATTACAAATTCAAATAGTTTTCTGAAACATTGCAGAGGAGTTAATAACATTTTTGATCTTTGACACGAATATTTAGAAAATGTAGCTCTCGCTTTATTTACTTCAGCTATTTTCAGAGATAATAGTAGAACTTGACATCTGAAAACAAAGATCATATGCAAATAGTAAGTATTCCTTAGGGCATTTTTATAAATCTTAGCATGTGTCGTGCTCGGTAATGGCTGCTATGTATTATCCCTGAAGGATTTTAATCTCAGCAGAATTGCAAAGTAATTAAGAATCCTGTCTTGAAAGGTCTTACTAAAAGGATGATCTTAAAATGCTTTCTGGTCATTCAGCTGAGAAACTCTTTTCTGAATTTCAAAGCAATGCTATTATTAAAATATAATTTAACTTTTTAAATTTAAGGTAGATGTTGTTAAGGCCATGAGAAATATTCCTTTTTTTTCTCACCAGGAATGTGAAAAAAAAAAAACACATCCAAATATAATTTTACTATTTAAAGCTTAATTCTCCCGGATTTGCTGTTTACTTAAGGGTTTGAGAAGTACTTTGTGCGATATAGAGACACGAGCTAGTTAGTCATTGAAATTCACAAAACTGCACCTTAAAGATTGGATTGATTATAGTTTCATCAGCACCATGCTGCCTGGGTAATTATTTCAGAGATGCTGACATTTGAACAAAAGAATCCACAGAAAACCTATTTTCTCTTGCATGAAGTCTCTAGAGTCGAACATGAAGGGAAGAACATAAATACAATGCTGGGAATGAAGTCTGCATATCGCTTTGAAATTCTACTATGCTACAGAGAGGATCCAGTTTCACCTTACCATACGCAATCACTCTTATTTTTGAAATAGAAGAATCCAATTAGAAGAACCCAATTACATATATGTACACACACTGGTGGCTTATACAATATTATTTTTTTTTACAACTTACTGCCATCAAAAGCATTTCTACCTCAATACATCATGTTTGATATACTGGGCATTATGTATGAGGGCAGTTGTGGGCCAAAGTTCTAAACGTGGAGTAGTTGCCATGGAAACCAATGGAATATTCCAAGTGATTACTCTACTTTTTGAACTTTGCCTCTGAATTCTGTTTTATACATAACAATGTGTTCCGTGGTTATTTCGCCTGTAAGTTTATGTGATGTTTAAAGCTTGTTAGTGGGTGGTGTTCTCATTATATTGTGTAGTTTATTTCAGCTGAAGTCTTTTATATATTTATGGTGTTTGTATGAAGACAGCTATATCACATGCCTTGAACCAGGTACAGTTTCAAGAAATGGCCCTTTATGATTTGTTATGTATTGTTATCTGTAGGTACCACATTATGTTATGCTCCAGTTCTGTGCTCGAAAGTCTTTCATGTATTTTGTTGTCTGAATTAAGACTGCTATATCACATGCCTGTAACCAATTTTTCTATTTATCCTGACAGGAACCATTGAGTTATAGTTTGTCATATTTTTTTTTTCTGTTGATATCACATTATGATCTAGTTCTATGTTCTGCAAACAATAGTTACATTCTAATTCCTTTCTTGTGTATAAATGTAATACCCATTGGTGGATATTTATGCCAATTTGTACATATCCCTTACCTTCTGTGTCACTATACTCCACTCCCTCTAGCACAGTGATGGCGAACCTATGGCATGCGTGCCACAGGTGGCACGCCGGGCCCTCTCTGTGGGCACGCGGCCATAGGTTCACCATCAATGCAGAGTAGGCACCTGCCTGCCTGAAACGGCAGGCGCCTACTCTGCTTCCGGGTCGGGAGGCAGGGGGAGGGATCTGTGATGCAGCTCCCCTGTCCTCCCGCGCGATGCTGTGTGGAGCGTTGCTGGGCGTTACCATGGCAACGCTCCACACAGCATTGCGCGGGACGACAGGGGGGCTGATTCACAGATCCCTCCCCCTGCAGTGCTTATCACCACCGGACCACCAGGGATGGCTGTGCCGCCCCCCCCCACTTCATTAAAGGTAAGAAGGAGGGGGGGGGGGGTACTGACACACAGCACCCCTACCCCCCACAACAGTACCCCTACCCCCCCAAACACCCCTATCCCCCCAGCAGTACCCCTCCCCCCCACAGCAGTACCCCTCCCCCCACAGCAGTACCCCTACCCCCCGCAACAGTACCCCTACCCCCCAGCACCCCTATCCCCCCAGCAGTACCCCTACCCCCCAGAAGTATCCCTACCACCCCCAGCAGTACCCCTATCCCCCCAGCAGTACCCCTACCACCCCCAGCAGTACCCCTTGCCCCCAGCAGTACCCCTACCCCCCCACAGCAGTACCCCTACCCCCCACAACAGTACCCCTACCCCCCAGCACCCCTATCCCCCAGCAGTACCCCTAACCCCCTAGAAGTACCCCTACCACCCCCAGCAGTACTCCTATCCCCCCAGCAGTACCCCTACCACCCCCAGCAGTACCCCTTCCCCCCAGCAGTACCCCTACCCCCCCACACACAGTACTCCTACCCCCCCAGCAGTACCCCTTCCCCTCACAGCAGTACCCCTACTCCCCCAAAGCAGTACCCCTACCCCCCACAACAGTACCCCTACCCCCCAACTGTACCCCTATCCCCCAGCTGTAACCCTACCCCCCCAGAAGTACCCCTACCCCCCAGAAGTACCCCTATCCCCCCAGCATTACCCCTATCTCCCCAGCAGTACCCCTACCTCCCCACAACAGTACCCCTACCCCCCCAGAAGTACCCCTATCCCCCCAGCAGTACCCCTATCCCCCAGCAGTACCCCTACCACCCTCAGCAGTACCTATTCCCCCCAGCAGTAACCCTACCCCCCCACACACAGTACCCCTACCCCTCCAGCAGTACCCCTACCCCCCAGCAGTACCCCTACCCCCCAACATGCGCCCCTACCCCCCACATCTGTAACCCTACCCCCCCACACAGTAACCCTACCCCCCAGCAGTACCACTAACCCCCAGCAGTATCCCTACCCCCCCAGCAGTACCCCTACCCCCCACAGCACCCCTACCCCCTACACAGCACCCCTCTCACACTCATTACCCCTCATACACACACACATACAGCACCCCTCTCTCACACACACACATACACACAGCACTCCCCCACACACACAGCACCCCCCCCCACACACACAGCACCCCCCACACACTTACACAGCACCCCTCATACACACACACACAACACCCCCACACACACGCACCCCCCCACACACACACACGCACCCCCCCACACACACACGCACCCCCCACACATGCACCCCCCCACACACACACGCAATTGCCGTGTTGGCACTTTAAGGAAAAAAAAAGTTGGCATGTATTGCGGTTTGGGCACTCGGGCTCAAAAAGGTTCACCATCACTGCTCTAGCATGTAAGCTCATTTGAGCAGGGCCCTCAACCCCCTCTGCTCCTGTGTTTCCAACTCGTCTGGTTACAAATACTTGTCTGTTAGTCACCCATTGTACAACTCTGCAGAAATTGTCAGTACTTCATAAATAATAATAATAATAATAATAATAATAATAAGCCTGTTATTATCAGCATGCCTCCACATTTTGCCCAAGGTGTTGTGCAGAATGAATAATTTATCCCAAAACAACAACCTTTATACAATCTGTGAAGCAAGCTTCCTTGATACTTATTGTTTATTAAATAACTTATATTTACGGCTGCATATAGAATAGCTGTTTCTGTTGCATCCAGTAGTACAATATCAATGTTACATCTGTGAGGGCAACTCTGTAAATGCAAAAAGAAGTCTAAAATAAATGAAATAAGGGAATACAAAGCTGAAACTAGCCTCTCGGTGGCCAAAGAACATTACATATTTTCTAGTGACCCTACAGAGCTTATGTCCTTGGGTCACTTTAATATTTAATGTATAGAAAAGCATTACCATAGGCTCTACATCACGCTGGGTCAAAGGTCATAACTATTATTAGAAGAATGTCTATGGGGTTGGTGTATGAAGAAAACCATTTTAAACAATGTTACTTGTTTCCAGTAGAATATAGAGAGATAATGCATTGCTCAGATTTCCTTAATGGAAGACTAACAGGAGGCCAGTGGCATGTATGCGCCTTAAATGGGCTCTCTGGAATTGACAGCTCAATGAATCTCTAGCTGTGTAACTACTTCAGGTTGGTATCTTGTGCTGGGACTTTGAAACCCCTATAGTTCCATTGTTATGCAATGAAAAATCCTACAGCTCAGAAAGGCCCCTTTATTTGATAATGATTAGTGGATACTTCACTAAGTATCATTCAATACAGGCTATCATGTAGTTAAAGGGTCACTTCAGCTCATTTAAAAGATGGCCTGGGTGCTGTGTCCTTATTGCCCTTAGTCCGTCAATTGTAAATCATTGCAGTTTTAGAGAAACTAGTGACTGTCTACCAGGTAGCCACTAGAGGTGCTTTTGAGATTTTACCCACTTTAGCTCTCCTAAGTGACACTGGACATCCTTGCACTCTGCTTGAGGACATCCAACATCAGTGAAAATCCCATAGGAAGGCATTGATTTGGATGACATCAGAGGAGGTGGAGCGCTAACCCAGTGTTGAGGGACACTGGTGCTGGAATCAGGTAAGTGAATAAAGGGTTTTTAATATTCACTGGCAAAAGCACAGAGGATAAAACCAAGTCTACAAATTAATTTTTTTTTATTACAGACCATTGGAAAACAAATATAAAAGAAGCAAATTAAAACCAATGTGGCTTAGTACAAGGGTCAGTCAAATGATTAAAGATAACAAAATCAGAGGGGTCAATTGCATCCTATAACAGATATATGCATGCCAATAGGGCTTCTTAAAGAGTGATTAGATGGACTAAACTTGAAAATGAACAGCTCATATCCAAAGAGAGCAAGACCAACCCCAAAAAGCTTTTAAGTACGTTAATGCAAACAAGTTAAGAGTGAGAAAGTGTTGGTCCATTGGAAAGTGAGATAAGCAATGTCATCAAAAAGGATCAGGACAAAGTAGAAATTAAAAATTATTATTTTTCTTCAAAATATCGGGAAGAAGAATATATGGTGGTAGATTTGCAAATGCCTGTTACAAAAGCCTTACACCAACAGGTGATTGGTTAGCACATAATAAAGTAATTCAGAAATGAAATAAAGTTAAAGAAAACATAGCTCCAGGGCCAGGCGGTATTCACCCATGTGTGGTTAATGAGCTTAGTTAGGAAATATCCATACCAGTTTTTTACATTTTCAGGATTATTTTCTTTCAGGAATTGAACCAGAGGATTGAAGAAAAGTAGACGTGGTGCCTATATTAAAAAAGGGTTCAAAAGCTCAACTTGAAAAATACAGACCTGTGAGCTTAACATCTGTGGTTATTTGATTGGATGCTAAGGGATAATATTCAAGAATTCCCTTTGAACAAAATACAATTAGCAGGAATCAACATGGTTTTATGAAAGACAGGTCATGCCAAACTAACTTACACGCATTCTATGAAGCGGTTAGTAGGAATATAGATCATGGTGTTCCAGTAGATGTCTGCTTGGATTTTGCTAAGCTATTTGATACAGTTCTACACAAAAGTTTACTAGTAAAACTGAAATCAGTTGGTTTAGATGAAAAAGTGTGTTCTTGCTTAAAGATAGAGTGCAGAGAGTAGTTGTAAAATTGGACAAAAGTGGTAAGTGGAGTGCCTCAGGGTTCTTCCTGGGTTCACCACTCTATTTATAAATGATCTTGAAGTGGACATTGAAACTCACATGTCGGTGTTTTCGGTTGGCACAAAACTAGGTAAGAAAATACAGTCTGAACACAATACAACTTCTCTACAGAGGAATAAGGATAAGGGCAGGCAAGTGGCAGATGAGATTCAGTACAGATAAATACAAAGTCAAACATTTTGGAATAAGGAACCCACCCTTATTCCAAGCCACTTATATATTAAATGAGGTAGATAATATTAAATTAAGGAAATATTAAATTACTTGGGAACAAAAATAAAGCCCAAACTAGGCAACAATATGAAATGCTGGTCTGCTATTGCAAAAGTTAGTAAAGTGCTTTCGTGTATAAAAAAAGATTTTGATTCACGTAATCCAGATATAATTTTGCTGCTTTACAAATAATTGGTAAGACCCCACCTTGAATATGCAGTGCAATTTTGGGCACCAGTTTTAAAGAAGGATATTGCAGAACTAGAATAAATGCAGATGCTAGCTACAAAACTAGACGGGGAGATGGAAAACATTAGTTGTGAGGAAAGGCTAGAAAAACTGGAATTGTTTTCTTTAGAAAAGGGTGCCTCAGAAGGGATATGATAGCACTATACTTATATGTATATACAGGATCACTACAAACCGCTATGTGCTAACCTGTTCACTAGTGGGAATATACAACAGACAAGAGGTCACCAATTGAGATTGGAAGAAAGGAATTTTTGCTAACAGCAAAAGAAAATATTTCTTTAAAGTAAGAACAATAAAGATGTGGAATTATCTGCCTAAAGAAGTTGTGTTGTCAGATTCTATAGCTAAATAAAAAAAAAAAGTATTAGATGCTTTTTGCATAAACAGAATATTCAAGGATATGATCAAATATATATGTAAACAGTTTGTTGATCCAAGGAAAAATATGATTGCCATTATGCAGTCAAGAAGGAATTGCCTTCTTTTGGATCAACAGCCTAAAAGAATGGGCTTCACAGTTGAACTTGATGGACTTTTTTTTCAACCTAAACAACTATGTAATATAGAGAGCAAAAAACAGGTTGCAAGAGAAAAAAATA
The DNA here is from genome assembly GCF_036172605.1 of Pelobates fuscus. Classification (NCBI taxonomy): domain Eukaryota; kingdom Metazoa; phylum Chordata; class Amphibia; order Anura; family Pelobatidae; genus Pelobates; species Pelobates fuscus. The sequence goes on along the minus strand of NC_086317.1, from coordinate 378,226,334 downwards.
CATGTGTGATTCACTAATGGCATTCCCATTATACTCTCAGATCAAAGCCTGAATTGGCCATCAGTCAAACCAGGCAGATACCTAGTTGGCCACGATGACCATGTACCGAGGCCAACAGAAGAAATCAAAGAACCTTGACTGCCAGCCCATGCAAAGGAGCAACAACCCAAAGAGGACTCTCTGCCGCATAACAGACTAGTGAGCCTTACTGCACCAGGGGACTGGGCACAAATATGATATTGGAGAGCCAGTCAGCCTTTGGCATTTGGCTCTTTGGCTTCTGGTCTGAACCTCCTCTGGGTGCAGACCAACTATATATCTCATAAGATCCAGCAGTTAGTAAGTGCAAGGACTTATAAGAGATACTCATGGCTGCATCTGGAAAAGGTATAGACCAGTTTTTATCATTATTAAATGGAAATAGTAATTAATGTAATACAGCCTCTATCCCACCTCCTCTAAATATGCACAGTATACCCATACACACACACTATACATCCTACACACCTATTTGGAATCACTTCCAAGGCATAGCAGACTAATCCTACCCATAGGTGCAGTCCAGAACCGAAATGCTGGCAAGTTCTCTGTGCACAAGAGATACAGCAGCCCCACACAATCGTTTTGCCCTTCTTTGGGCCTCGTCAGCGAGATGTAGATGATACCTGTCAGGCCTTAAGCCTCCCGATGTCTCCTCATGCTTCCGGGTTTGACGGAGCTTAGCCACACCCCCATTGCCGCGGTCTGCTATTTAATGCGACCGCACCAGCTGATAGACGCTGGATTATTGAAACGCGTACCGCGCCAAACTCACCGGCTCACATAACTCGCTGAGACGACCACTCGCTACTAGACCGGACCGGAGGATTATTCAAGTCCCCAACATCTCTCCTCATCAGAGAAAGATACCAGCACTCTCGGCAACCAGTCACTGAAGCAACCGCCTCGGAGGAGAGCTGGGGACACAATCCCTCTACTACTAGAAGTTAAGTAACTTACAGTCTCTGAGTTAAGAGCTAATAATGCTAAAGCTTTATTTCTTCATACTAAAGTCTGCTATCAAGTTCTCCAGCAAGCCTGTTACAGCTTTCCTCAAATCAAGTATTATTCAAGTTCAGCTGTACCTGTCTTGCTACAGATAATCTTATTTCTTCATACTAAAGTCTATAAAGTTATAATTTGAACTGTTAACAAGAATAACGGACACTAATGAATTCTGAACCTTGTTAATGATAAATGAAACAAACCGTTTATTATTTAAAGAAACAGTAACTGTACTTCTGGAACTGAAGTCTCAGTTCCATCTAAGTGTCTTAATAAAAGATCAAAGTCCTAAGAAATCTGCAGTTGTGTTCCACGTCATTTACTGTGAACGTGACAATACCCCTCTAGAACTTTTGAACTTGGGGAGAGCCGAGTTAATACATTACAACAAAAACAGAGAATATGAGAACTCTGAGAATGGACAAAAGGTTAGAGGAACTCAGTAGCTTGGCCTTCGGTAAATCCCCGCTCAGGTCTCAAAATAGTTTTTGCTCACTTGTGCCATTACAGAGAGAACCATTTAAAAGACTTAGCAGACTAATCCCACCCATCAGGGCAGTCCACGGCCGAATTACCAGCAAGTTCTCTCCACACGAAAGATACAGCAACCCCAGATGATCATTTCGACCTTCTTTGGGCATCATCACCTAGGTGTAGCCCTTTGGAACTTAGGGAGAGCCAAGGTAATGCACTGCAGCAAAAACTGAACATATGAGCTGTTTTTTTTGTTCTCTCCCCAACTTTAAAGGGTAATCCAGATGTGGATGCTCAAGGTGCTTAGAGGGGTATTGGCTATACCTTACTGACGATGCATAACAAGGCTGAAATTGTTGCATTGGATGAACCTAGGGTATAGTTTAGGTGGTATAGTGTGCATGAGGGCAGAGCATGTTTTTTTCCCTCAAAATGTTTTTCAGCAGAAAACTTAAATATAAATATTTTTTAACATATACATGAAGCATAAACATTAATTTTGCTTGTTTTTGTAATTACCTCATGTTTCTGTTCAGTGAAAACATAAGGGTTTTCAAAATGTAACCTTCATAGTAAAATTAATTTTTTTGTTTATCTATAGCCAAATACATAAAAGAAAGGCTGATGCCAGTTTCAGATGTGATATCGTAAGCATCTAATATTTTACAAGGTCACTGTGTACTAATTATCATGACTGTGTATCAGTTTTCATGTAGGAAATTACCTCTTTCTTAATAAAATGAGAACAAATGCCATTCTTTATCAGTACAATGAAATCAGAGTCACCATGAACACAATTAGATGCAATAATTAATTGTCATATTGCATACAAATTCAAGTGTAATGAATCAATATTAATAAAATAATTCAGGCAGAAAAATTATCATTTTTGATTAAATAAATGACTGTAAATGTAATAACCTATTAGTAAAGGAAAAGATTAAAGTAGGGTTTGGATTTCCCTGGAGGTTTGGTACAAGAGGTGGAGAGTTGGAGGAGTATCCTTTTCACAATTATCTTAAAGAGGCATTGTCACCATCTGGGGAATTTGCAAAGACCCCCGACTCTGACATCGCCTCTGAGGGTCTGGTGGCGGGTGATCCTCAATAGACAGACAAAATTCCCTGCTGTTGCCACTGGTGACATCTGTCGGGGTTGACACCATAGTTCCAGCAGAGTCTCAGAAAATCAGACGTAGGAAAAATACATAAGACAAACTAGTCCATACTATGTTTTTAGTAAGACTTAAATGAAAAATGAAAAACAGAAAGTCAGGGTTGGAAAGAGGAAGCAATTGGGCAAGGTAAGTATGGCGTCAGCAAATAGGTGTGCACTGGCCAATAACATTTAATCAGCAAACTGTGGCCACCTCTGAGGGTACACACTAAAACACACTGGAATAGGGGAGGCTGCGTCAGTAATCTGTTAAAGCAGAACGATATGGATACCTGAACTGATCTAAGGTTCTACAACAGGAAGAGGAAGACACACAAGAGTCTAGGTAATCTGGGCTATGAACTATACTGCCATTCTGATAGGTTCTTACTATACTTCAGCAAAGCAAACTGTTATTCCTGGCCATTCATCGCAGCATCACTAATGGGTTAGCTCCGCCCCTAACATGAACAGGACAGGAAACAATCAATCAATTAATCAACCAGACTATAGGTATAAAAGGTCCCTCCTCCTTCCAACCCACAGTCTTTTTTTCTGTCCTTAGCAGGACAAACAGGAATTATACCTTTAAATTTTATTTTTGAGGCCACCTTCCCATGTTACCATGGGTTCCTTCCAGATAAAGTTCAGCCTCTCTTTATCTGAAGAACTCAGTAATCAGCCTGCAAGAGCAGGACTAACTGAGTTAGGGTACATCTTAGTATATGTACCTCTTTAAATGGAAGGGCTGTATAAAAAGATTAAATGATGTGGGGTCGGTGTATCCTTAAAAATTCCCCTTTAAGCATCAATAACCCCCCCCCCCCCCCTCAGAATTGTGACAGAGGAGAAGCTGGGTAAGTGACCGATTTAATCTTACCCTAAATACTGGGATTTTCAGTGTAGTTTTGTCTGTTAACTTAATCTCCTGTCTCAGGCTGGTGTCTGGGATCAATATCTGGTGTGGCTTGTGCTCCCCTGGAGTAGTAAGTTGCTTCTATGGCTGCTTGCTCAGGGGAGCTAGATCTGCAGCCACTTCCGGGTTCGGAAGGCTAGCGTCGGGAAATCACTATTGCGCATGCGCGATCGGCCGGGGCTCTTAAAGCGATATCGCGCCAAAATTCAAAAAAACGGGAAAACATAAATAAGCATTTTTTTGAATGTTCCCAATGCCCTGGCTGATGTTTGGGAGCTGTTTTGGTGTGTTTAAGGCTGCCCTAGACTGAATTCTGCTGAAGCAAGGTAAAATATTATTTTTCTTGATAAAATTAAGTTTTTTCTTTGGTGACTTAGTTGTCAAGTGTATTAGAATAACAAAAAATAATTGTTTTTTTTGTTAAATAGATGGCTTCTCACTCTGCCTCAAGATCTGTGTCTAGAAAACATAGGTGAGCCTCATATATATAAGTTATCCCGTATGGGAGGGGGTTAAAAGAGTGCCACTATGGGCCAAAAATATACGATTATAAATATGGCTCTTGTTTTTACAGCCCGAGCAATCCACAAGAGGATTCACCTAGAAAACATAAAGAGAAAACGAATAGGTGTGTGAACTGCAATCAAATTGCACCTAGTGGACGTAACTTATGTCTAGATTGTCTGACTGAAGCCGCTGAAGGAAGGGAGAGAAGAAAGTCTCCACAGACGGAAAAAATGGATTGCAGAAGCGATCGCAGAAGGGTTCAAAACCACAAGCAAGATGTCCTCATCTAAACGCCTGAGAAGAGAAGAAATCTCCTCGGAGTCCAGTGATAATATGGAGATGGAGGATATATCAGACGAAGAGGGTGAAGCTGAAAATGTTTCAAAAAGTCTGGATTCTAGAGCAGTTGACAAATTGATCGACATAATCAGAGAGACCCTGAGATTCCCAGAGGAAGAAGCTGAAATGAAGGAATCTGATAGATATTTTGAGGATTTGAGAGCCAATAGGCCTACTTTCCCAGTACACGCTACCATAAAAGAGATAATTTCTCAAGAATGGCAAAAACCAGAAAGAAAAGCGACACTGAAAAGTAAGGTGTTCAGATTGTATCCTTACGCTAAGGAAGACTGCAAAACCTGGAATTCTGTTCTCAAGATTGATGCCGCAGTCATTCATATGGCAAAAAAGACAGCCCTTCCTATTGACTCCATGGCTTATTTGAAAGAACCTATGGAAAAAAGGCTAGATGCCAGCCTGATCAAGTCGTACCTGGCTTTAGGATCAGCACTACATCCAGCAGTAGCATTAACAACATTAACAAGAGCTTTTAAGGTATGGCTAGACAACTTAAAAGAAGATATCACTAAAGGAGTTCGCAGAGAGCATCTACTGGAAGGAATGAGAGATCTGAAGCTGGCAACTGAATTTTGCTCAGAAGCATCTCTGGATGTTACCAGAATGGTGGCAAAGAGCATGGGCCTCTCTGTAGCAGCAAGAAGAGCTTTATGGCTACATTCTTGGGGGGCAGACTACGCTTCAAAAGCATCCCTGTGCGCACTTCCTTTTCAAGGGGATCTCCTGTTTGGGAAGGTGTTGGATGAAGCGATACATAAGGCTGCAGATGGGAAGAAAGCGTTTCTTCCTCAAATCAGAAAATACGGCTCTACAACATGGAAAGATAGGCGATATAAAGACCGGGACTTTCGAGAAAGTAGAGCATATAAACCGGGGAAAGAATATTCCAGACCAAACTGGAGAAACACCCAGCAAAAATCTTCCAGAGGAAGGGGTACTAGACAAGGTAAAAATTTCTGAACGTGTGCCGGCCCAGCCAGGTATTACAGGGGGAAGACTACATCTTTTCTATCCTGTCTGGGTCAGAAGTGTGACGGACGCCTGGGTCCTTTCAATATTGAAAGAAGGATACAGGTTAGAGTTCGAGACCATGCCAACAAAAAATGTATTTACCCAGTCTCGGGTAGCAAAAGGAGAAAAGGAGAAAGCCATGAAAGATTGCATCTCAAAACTCCTGAAAGATCAAGTAATAGAATGTGTTCCAAGAAGAGAAAAGAAGAAGGGTCACTATTCTACTGTTTTTCTAGCCCCAAAACCTCAAAAGAAGTGGAGGCTTATCCTGGACTTAAAGAAGTTGAATTTAACACTAAAAAGAAAATCATTCAAGATGGAATCTATTTCAACGATTATTCCAAACATCAGTGCGGGAGATCGGATGACATCAATTGACCTAAAAGATGCGTACCACCAGATCCCAATCAACATGGGGCATCGGAAGTTCCTCAGGTTTTGTGTTTTTGGAAGCCACTACCAGTTCCGGGGTCTCCCATTCGGATTAAGCCTGGCTCCGAGAACATTCTCAAAGGTGCTTATCGCATTAGTCGCAGTAATCAGAAAGAAAGGGATAGAGATATACCATTACTTGGACGATTTTCTGATTATAGGACCATCCAGCCAGACGGTAGCACTCCACACCAAGTGGGTCGTGAATATACTCGTGAAACATGGGTGGAAACTAAACTTGGAGAAGAGTATGATGGTTCCCTCTCAGAAGATTATATTCCTGGGGGCTACCATAGATACAGTAATCGGGCAAGTAAATCTATCAGTGGAAAGAATGGAGAGGATTCAGACAAAGATAAGGAATCTTCACTACAAGAGTTGAATTACAGCACGGGAATTTATGAGCCTTATAGGTTCCCTTACATCAACTATAGGCCTGGTGAAATGGGCACAGTGGAAGATGCGCCCGATCCGGTCGCAGTTCCTGCGAGAATTCAAGACGCAAGAGGAAAACTGGGATCGAAACATTCCTATTTCTCGAAGAACATTAGACGACCTGACTTGGTGGGAGAATACCAAAAACCTTGCTGTGGGGTTTCCCCTGGAGGATCCAACTTGGATCACGGTAACGACAGACGCAAGTATATGTGGTTGGGGTGCACACTTAGAAAGGGATTGGATTCAAGGATCCTGGACTCAGAGAGAGAGCAAGCTACACTCAAACCTAAGGGAACTGAGAGCAATTTTATATGCCCTGCAAGGGTTTCAACACGTAATATCGAATTCTTGGGTGAAGGTCCAGACGGACAACAGAGCAGTGGCCTCATATGTAAACAGACAAGGCGGAACCAAAAACAAGGCTCTGTTACGAGAAATATCTCCATTGATGGAATTTGCTCAAGACAAATTGCTGGGCCTGAAAGCAGTATATCTACCTGGAAAAGAAAATGTTCTGGCAGACTATTTGAGCAGAACAAAAATTATTTCGGGAGAATGGCAATTGAACCCAGAGGTTTTTCAACAGATAGCATCAAGGTGGGGCACACCCCAGGTCGATTTGATGGCTTCGTATCGGATTGCTCAAGTCCCGAAGTTTTTTTCTCTGAAGGCAGAATATCAGTCAGCAGGACAAGATGCCTTTTCCCATCATTGGGACTTCGATCTGGGGTATGCATTCCCTCCCCTGCCTATGATTCACAGGTTGTTGAGGAAGATTTGGAAGGAAAAGAAGACAGTGATTGCTATACTTCCGAGTTGGCCGAGAAGGCCATGGTTCCCCCTCCTGAACAAGATGTGCGTGGGTCCTCCATGGCCTCTTCCTCTAAGAATTGACCTGTTAATACAAGGTCCAGCGGTGCATCCAAATCCGAACCAATGGAACTTGGCGGCATGGCTCTTGAAAAGCAGAGACTTTTAGAGCAAGGAGTACCAGAGCCGGTGGTGAATACTTTGCTGAAATCCAGAAAAAGTTCTACATCTGCATGTTACCACAGGATATGGGATGTGTTTCGTGAATGGGCGAATAATAAGTCCAAGAATTTCCTACAGCCTTCGAATTTGGATGTTCTGGAGTTCCTCAACGAAGGTCTAGAAAAGGGCTTAAGCTTAAGCACTCTGAAGGTGCAGTCATCAGCCCTATCAGCCCTGTGTAACACCTCCTGGGCATTAGACCCCATCATTGCGAGGTTCTTTAAGGCAGCTATACGCATAAGACCTCCATCTAGAAACTATGCTCCTCCTTGGGATCTTCCTTTGGTACTGGATGTGTTGTCAGAAAACCCCTTTGCTCCGTTGGATGAGTTGGGTATTATTAATCTGACGTACAAGACTTTGTTCTTGGTGGCAATCACGACAGCAAAAAGAATGTCGGAGATTCAAGCCTTCTCCAGTGATTCTGACCACGTTCAGGTCTTTCATGATAGAATTATCCTAAGACCTAAAATGGAATTCCTACCAAAGGTGGTTTCTAGTTTCCATTTGGCTCAACAAGTGGTTCTACCTTCCTTTTACCAGAACCCCTCTTCTGCGGAAGAAGCTAAGCTCCATCAGTTGGATGTGAGGGAGTGTGTCATGAAATATATTGAGGTCTCAAACAAGTTTAGAAAATCGGAGCAATTGTTTATTATCCCGTCAGGATACAGACGAGGGGAGGCGGCATCTACAGCTACTTTAAGGCGTTGGGTTTCTAATACCATCATTATGGCATACAAACTAAAGAAAATATCTCCTCCGGAAAAGATAAAGACGCACTCTACGAGAGCATTGGCCACCTCCTGGGCTAATTGGGCAGAGGTTCCTTCTGATGACATATGCAGGGCAGCCACCTGGTCGTCACCTATAACCTTTATCAAACATTACAAACTGGATGTGGTCCCTTCCTCATCATCCTTCGGTAGAGGGGTTTTGTCCTCAGTGAATCTATCGTGAATAAATTCTCCTTTGCAGCATGATATTGGAGTCTTGTTTTTTATTTACCCTCCCTTGATTACGGAGCTTGGGTATTACCCATTAGTGATGCTGCCATGAATGGCCAGGAATATAGAAAATTTTCTCCATACTTACCGTAATTTTCTTTTCCTGGCTATAATTCATGGCAGCATCAGCAACCCTCCCAATAATTTTTTTTTAAGCTTTATACTAGACTGTGGGTTGGAAGGAGGAGGGACCTTTTATACCTATAGTCTGGTTGATTAATTGATTGATTGTTTCCTGTCCTGTTCATGTTAGGGGCGGAGCTAACCCATTAGTGATGCTGCCATGAATTATAGCCAGGAAAAGAAAATTACGGTAAGTATGGAGAAAATTTTCTATATTTTATTTCCCTAAGAATTGGCTTGAAAATAATAGACTGTAAAGAAGAAATTTCTACACTCTCAAATACATTTTTTTCGGGTTGTGAAAATTTGAGGGTACAAAGATTATAATCAGTCAGGATTATTCACTAAGGTGAGAATTCAAAAGTGAATTTCAAGTTTCAGTTCAAGTCAGTTATGCTGTCAGTTCGATTACTCAGGCCTTAAATGTGAAATTCACATTCACAGTAACCCTGAGTGTGCTAAGTAAAGGTTAAGTTTTTTTGTTTGTTTGTTTGTTTTATACAATGCCATTTTTTTCCTTTTGTTATATGATTAAAACTTATGTTAGCTTCCATTTAACAGTTGGCTGCTCAGTTTTTGTGATCAATGGTACATTTTAAAATGGAATACCTTAGTCTGGTAGGAATCCTCACTCTGCTACACCAAGATGCAAATGACTTAACTTTCACAGTGCTGATACCTGTAAAGTGAAAGCATCATTATGATGTCACTTACTGACAATCTGTGACACGTGTATGTTGTCAACACCACAGAAGGTTTACGTGACAACAGTATCTATGGAGTAAAAAAGTACACATTTATCCTCAGAAATCTGTATAAAGTAAATGGAATTCTTATATCCATAAAGATATAATCCTCTTCATGTACAGTGAGGGTAAAAAAAGTATTTGATCCCCTGCTGATTTTGAACGTTTGCCCACTGACAAAGAAATGATCGGTCTATAATTTTAATGGTAGGTGTATTTTTTTTTTTTTTTTAAATTCTTTATTTTTGCAGTGCAATTAAATAGGACAACACGCGTGAGGCACCCCAACGGCATTCCTCACGCTGATATTCATAGATTATAACAATGGGGTATTCGATTGACTTGCACATATGGTAGGTGTATTTTCACAGTGAGAGACAGAATAACCAAATAAATCCAGAAAAATGCCTGTCAAAAAAGTTATAAATTGATTTGCATGTCAATGAGTGAAAAAAGTATTTGACCCCTTCAACTTAATACTTGGTGGCAAAACCCATGTTGGCAATCATAGAGGTCAGACATTTCTTTTAGTTGTATAATTAAATAAATACTTGCACACCAGATTAAATAAAAATACAAATTTTATTAGATTTTATTAGAATACAAATTCATCTATGTATGCCTATTTATATTGACACTTATACCAAACTACATCTGTTCAATATATACAAAAGAAAATGAAAATGCTAAGTACAAGAGAATCTTGATTCCAAGCATGCAAAGATACAAATAATGAGAAAATGATAAATTGCTGTACAATATTACCTGACAAGTGGACAGAGTGTCACGTATTCATCCGCTTATAAAAATGTGATTCATGGAATTTACTGTTTAGACAGGAAAAGTTGTGCCGAGCAACATTACTGTCCTGACAGGAAAAGTTGTGCCAAGCAGCAATCAATCCACAGGAGGGTTTGTGCTGAGCAGCAATCATGCAAAAAGGATCTTGGTAACTGCCTTTGGGGTCAGATCCACAGGCCCAGTTTAGGCCCAGTTCTCCTCTTGCTCAGTGCCCTGTCGTGGTTTCCCTTGTGATTGTCCGAGAGCGCGTTATTGATTCTGGTAATTCTGGTTATGTGACTTTGGCATTGTTTTTGACTTCCCTGTTTTCTGGCATCCCTGACCCCTGTCTTTTCCTTATTGTTGTGCATAGGCTGTGTGTGTGCTGTGTGAGGGTGCTGTTAGTGTGATGTGTGTGTGCGGGTGCTGGTAGTGTACTATGTGGGTGAGGGAGTTTGTGTGTGCGTGCTTGTGAGGGTGCTGTGAATGTACTGTGTGTCAGGGTGCTGTTTGTGTGTGTGTGTGTGCACTTGTGAGGGTGCTTTTTGTGTGTGAGGGTACTGGTAGTGTTGGTGCTGTATGTAGTGTTGGTGCTGTTGGTGTATGTGTGTTGGTGCTGTGTATGTCTGTGGGTGCTGTGTATGTGTATAGGTGCTGTGTATGTGTGTGGGTGCTGTATGTGTGTTGGTGCTGTGTATGTCTGTGGGTGCTGTGTATGTCTGTGGGTGCTGTGTATGTCTGTGGGTGCTGTGTATGTGTATAGGTGCTGTGTATGTGTGTGGGTGCTGTATGTGTGTTGGTGCTGTGTATGTCTGTGGGTGCTGTGTATGTCTGTGGGTGCTGTGTATGTCTGTGGGTGCTGTGTATGTCTGTGGGTGCTGTGTATGTGTGTGGGTGCTGTGTATGTCTGTGGGTGCTGTGTATGTGTGTGTGTGCTGTGTATGTCTGTGGGTGCTGTGTATGTCTGTGGGTGTGCTGTGTATGTGTGTGTGCTGTGTATGTCTGTGGGTGCTGTGTATGTCTGTGGGTGCTGTGTATGTCTGTGCGTGATTGTGGGGGGTGGAGGTGGGGGTACATTACTTAATATCCCCCCTCCCTTCTTACTTTATGTGGGGAGGGGGGATTCTTGTTCCTTGTCCCTGGTGGTCCAGTGGAGGTGGGGGCAGATCAGTTAATATCCCCCCTCCCTTGTTACCTTATGCCTGGGAGGGGGGATCCTTTCTGCTGCTGCCATCCCTGGTGGTCCAGTGGAGAGTGAACTCTAGCCCCGCAGGGCTAGAGTTCACTCACGCGAGATCTGAGCGTTGCCGCGGCAACGCTCAGATCTCGCGAGAGGAACCCGGCGGAGCTGCTGGCAATAGCTCCCCGGGTCCTCTCCTGCCTCCCTCACTGCCTGTGGGCCGGTGAGGGGAGGCTGAGCGCAGAGCCGGCGCTCGGATAGCGCCGGCTCTGCATGGACCGACAGGGGGGATCCTGAGATCTCCCCTGCCGGTCTCAATACATAGCGCGTGCCGCGGGGATTAGGGTGTGCCCAGGCACACCCGGCACACCCCGTGCGCACGCCTATGTTGTTGTGTCTCTTTCTGTTTCCCTTGACCTCGGCTATTCCTGACTATTCTTTGGTACGTTAGTCCGGCCATTCTAAGGTCCGGTATACGTTACCTATCAGTCCTCTGTGTTACACAATTCTACATGCTGGATCATACTGTAATCCTGACACAGAGCCTTTGTCAAGGGTGATCTTTAGTCACAACACCATAGGTTTTTATAAGCATACATTCAATTAAAAAGGCGGTTAGACCTCCCACTTGTAGCCCCAAATTCAGTAGAGGACACCTGTGTTTCCAGTACCATAGTAATAGGTTAAACTCCAAATTGTGGAAAACGTACTGTTGCTATAGCAACAGGACGCTTCAATCGATATGCACATATCGTTATGAAAATACCCTTATCTTACCCACACTGATAGTTCCTCTTTCCCCTTACATACACTCACGCCCAGATCTGCATTTTTCTTTGCAGATGCAATTCATTGTGGACCTATTGCAGGTGGATCTATATGAGAGCTATTCCCAGTATGATTCCACAGATATAGGCAAATATATATATTTAATTATTTTTTTTAAATAAATAAACCATATATTTAAAATGCACATAAATAGCCATGTATTTTTATTTCTTTTTTAGTTATATTCCCCCCTTCCTTCTTACTTTTGCCCAGGGATGGGGGAGATTGCAGCCCTGTTGGTCCGATGGAGATTGCTCTCGCGAGATCTTGAGCGTTTCCATGGTAACCGTGGCAAAGCTCTGACATTGCAAGACGAAGGACCTGGCGGAGCTCCTGGTTCTTCTCTCTCCTCCCTCCTACCTCCCTGTTGCCCAGTAAAGTGCCTGTGGGATGGTGAGGGAGATCTTTGATCTCCCCACTGGCCCTTGAATGCTCGGATAGCACTGGCCCTGCAGGGGCTGACGGGGGAGACCCTGTGATCTTCCCTTCTGGCCTTGGCCCGATGGCCAGTCCGGCCATGACCACAACCTCTTCAGCAGGTCATTTATAGTCTTTATTAAAATTGTTACCGGTTGCCTATACATCCCTTATTAAGTAGATAACATTCGCCCAATCACGTAATACATTCTATTATTGGCTTAACTATTGCAGATATTCTTTGGTAATTTTTATTGCAAAGATGTTCGGGGGAACAAAATATATATGGGTGATCTGGAAATACCTACTATAAAATATACTTTTTTAGATGTAGGACCAAATGGTTAAATGCTAGATTTTTAGAATCACATTTAGTATAGTATAAGTGATAATGCTGCTGAGTATTAATTAGAGCTAATTAGTGGAATTCCAGAAAGCTATCAGGATTAAAGCTTTCAAACAGGCATTTTGACACCCTGGCGTATCACTGTATATTGCTTGACCTTCTCAGTAGTTGAAAGGAAATTATATTCTGTCCTTTATATTAAACCACTGCAAAGTTTTCTGATAATTTATTTAATGATGTCAGCAAAATGAATGCAAATAAATGTGTGTGTGTGAACAACTTTAACCAACAAAATTGATTGTTTTAAGAGCCAGTAGAAATTTAAAGAGTTTATTGAAGACATCTATTATCCTTTATAAATTCAAGCTGGGGAATATAAATAAATCAATCACATAGAAATCTTTCATTTGGCATGTCATAGATTACTCCAAGGACCGTGCAAAATGGTTGATGATAAACTATTTGTAAGAAGAGTCCTTACATAGTGTAAGCTTGTAAATCAAAGTTAGATGTGATGACAACATGAATAGTTGTGTTAATAAACACTAGATTAGGAACGTTTCACACCAAATGGTAATGGCAGGGTGTTAGATAGCTAATACATAAGCTAAATGGCTGTGTAATTTATGACGGTATGGACTGAAATAGGCTAATGCAGAGGTCCTCAAACTCCAGATGTTGCTGAACTACAACTCCCATGATTCTCTGGCTATCTATGTAATTCAAAGAATCATGGTAGTTGTAGTTCAGCAACAACTGGGGGGGGGGCGGAGTTTAAGGACCCCTGGGCTAATGGATAAACAAGGCATGGATAAGTCAATCACCCCATGAACACATATAAGTAAGGAAGGGGTTGTTACATATGTAAGTAAAGGACGTTGACCTGAATTTACCTGAATTCACAACAATCCAACAATTATCAACCTTGGGTTTTCAGAAAACAAAAACTTGCATCCAACCTGACTGCATTTATCATTTTTATTTATGAAATCCATTATTTTCTGTTTATTTAATTGAATGTTGTCTTCCACCTTTAGGTTTTGTACAGCTGAGTTACAATTTAAGGGTTGACAGTTTTGCTATGTAAATCTGCTGTTAAAAGGACATTCCACTGTCCAAATACAACATAAATAAAAATCACTGTTTAGTAGATATAACCCAAATAGAAACGTGCATGCATTTAATTACACATTTCTCAATTGGAGATTTAAAAAAAAAAAAAAAAAACAGCTCGCAAAAGCTGCAGTTTTCTTGTCTGCTGTCTTTGCAAAACCCTCCCTTTCTAACCCAGTCCAGACTTTCTGTGGCTGTCCAATCACAGACTTCTTAAGGCAGCTCAATGAAAAGTCTTTGCAAGGCAGGTGCTCTGGACAATTGGAGCCTCGTGAGTTTAGTTCCACTGAGCTAACCAAGCCCGGAAGTAGTGATGTCCCGAACGGTTCGCTGGCGAATAGTTCCTGGCGAACATAGCATGTTCGCGTTCGCCTCGGATGGCGAACATATGCAATGTTCGGTTCGCCCCCTATTCGTCATCATTGAGTAAACTTTGACCCTGTACCTCACAGTCAGCAGACACATTCCAGCCAATCAGCAGCAGACCCTCCCTTCCAGACCCTCCCACCTCCTAGACAGCATACAATTTTGATTAATTCTGAAGCTGCACTTTTTTTGTATTTTTGTATTTTTTTTTTGTATTTTTTTTTGTATTTTTGTTTAGACAGCATGCTAGGCTGAACGTGCGTATATCATGGCTAGTTGCACTGAGGGTATGAGTATATAGCAGTACATTGTTGTGAAAGATGGCTGTCATGTTTAGGGTATAGCGTGCACGTTATCAACTGTGTATTTATATCAGCAGCTCCACCACTAGTTATAAATCAAGTGTGAGTCGCCCCATGAGATGGGACTAGTGAATAACATAATACATGAACGGTTAAGGTAAAGGCATGTAAGGAACTACGACAATAAACTCTTTTGGAGGTGAAATAATTAACATGTTTAAACGCTTGCTACTTTACGATTAGTTAATGTGCAGAGAGCAGTTCATGTGATCAAACACATGGTGTGGAGGATCGGCTATAGTGGGACATGCTTGGCAGGCTGCTGTTTACTGCTTGTGCTCATCCGATGCCTTCTGGGCGCCAGGTGCAGATCCTGGGAGTCCCTGATACCTGGAACAACAAAGGCAAGTCTCTGGCTGAGTGCCGGGTTCGCGGCTTGAGGTGGTGTAAGCTTGTTTTGTCGGGTGGTCGGATCTATCCCGGTGGTGCTTCACGTCCGGTGCGGTATTGTGGTGGCTTAAGGTGGAGGCGAGTGCTTGACGTGGGGCAGGCTCTGCATTTCTGTTTGTGCCTCCGGTCCCGTCTTTGACACCTTTTGCGTTGGTGGATTTTAAAGGGGACTGATTCGCTTAGCTGTGGTGGAACTTGTTGGGGCTGTGGTGGAGCTTGTTGGGGCTTCCTGCTTGTTATTTGCTTCCAAAATTGATTAAAGAGTCTGTCCAGCTTAGACTTAATATCCTGCCATGCTTTGCTGGTACCAGGAGGACACGCGGCTGCCGCCATATTGGGAGAGTCGCAGATGAGTATGTCAGCCTGGGCGGCTGTGCTCTGTATGTCCATTAGCTCCAGACAGCCTCTCAGGGGTGGACTGGGATAACCCCCACCGGTCCGAGGGGGGGGGGTAACGGAGCTCCTGCCGGGAAGTAGCTGCTCCTGGGCATCACAGGATCGGGAGATCGGCCGCCTCTCCCACCCGGTGAGCACCAGGCCACACTTGCCACGCGGACGTAAGTAAGACTCTGTCGAGTTGTTGACCGCTATTAAGCATGTCGGGTCGGTCAGGTAGGAGCAACATTGCTGGGTCATCCCCTTCTGGGGTGAAATTCGCTTGTTGATAGCTGCTTAAAGTGAGATATTAAAGGAGCTCACACAAAGTGCGTCTTTCCTCCATGACAGCTAGGCCCCGCCCCCCGGAAGCTGCATTCTTAGTGATAGGAGGGACAGTGTAGCTGCTGCTGATTTAATAGGGAAATCGATAGCTAGGCTAGTGTATTCAGTGTCCACTACAGTCCTGAAGGACTCATCTGATCTCTGCTGTAAGGACAGCACCCCAAAAAGCCATTTTTAGGGCTAGAACCAGTGGCGTCGCTAGGGAAGGGGGGGGCAGAGGGGGCCATGGCCCCCCCCACATTATTCTGTGCCCCCCCCAATGCCAGCAACCTGCTGGCTATGTGTTAAAATTATATTCCCTCGGGCTGTAACAGCCTGTCACAGCCCGAGGGAATGCAGGACAGTGTAGCTAGAACTGTGCAGGGGGCTGTCTGTGGCCGTAGGGAGCACTGACAGGCTCCCAGGCACAGGCCCCGCCCCGAAACGAAGCCCCGCCTCCCGCACACAAGCCCCGCCCCCGCCGTTAAGCAGCAGCCCATGCTGCTGCTGGAAAGGATTGAAGATGGCTGACCCCCAGCAACAGGCTCCAGGGACAGGTAGGCTTAATGTGCTTGTGTGTGTGTGTTAGTGAGGAAGTTTGTGTGTCTGTATGTATGGACTCAGCCTCCCTACCACCCTCCCCACCACCCCCACCAGCCTCAGCACCCCACACAAACCTCAGCCTCAGCACACCCACCACCCTCAGCAATAACCTCAGCCTCCCCACCCTCCCCAATACCCTCAGCCCCACCACCCTCCCCACCACCCTCAGCCTCCGCACCCCCCACCACCCTCAGCCTCCCCACCCTCCCCAACACCCTCAGCCCCACCACCCTCCCCACCACCCTCAGCCTCAGCACCCCCCACCCCCCACCACCCTCAGCCTCCCCACCCTCCCCAATAACCTCAGCCTCCCCACCCTCCCCAATACCCTCAGCCCCACCACCCTCAGCCTCAGCACCCCCCACCACCCTCAGCCTCCCCACCCTCCCCAATACCCTCAGCCCCACCACCCTCCCCACCACCCTCAGCCTCAGCACCCCCCACCACCCTCAGCCTCCCCAATAACCTCAGCCTCCCCACCCTCCCCAATACCCTCCCTCAACCCCCCTCAGCCTCCCCACCCTCCCCAATAACTTCAGCCTCCCCACCCTCCCCAATACCCTCCCTCGGCCCCCCACCACCATACCCCTCCCTCAGCCCCCCACCCTCCCCAATACCCTCCCTCAGCCTCCCCACCAGCCTCAGCCTCAGCACCCCACACCACCCTCAGCCTCAGCACCCCCACCACCCTCAGCCTCCCCACCCTCCCCAATACCCTCAGCCCCACCACCCTCAGCCTCACCCCCTCACCACCCTCAGCACCCCCCACCCCACCAGCCTCAGCACCCCCCACCACACCAGCCTCAGCACCCCCCACCACCCTCAGCCTCAGCACCCCCCACCACCCTCAGCCTCAGCACCCCCCACCACCCTAAGCCTCAGCACCCTCAGCCTCACCACCCCCACCACCCTCAACCTCACCACCCCACCACCCTCAGCATCACCACCTCGCCACCCTCAGCATCACCACCTCGCCACCCTCAGCATCACCACCTCACCATCCTCAGCATCACCCACCCCACCCCAACCACCCGCATCACCCCCTCACCATCCTAAGCATCACCCCCCACCCCCCTCAGCCTCACTCCTCACCACCCTCAGCCTCACTCCTCACCACCCTCAGCCTCACCCCTCACCCCCCTCAGCCTCACCCCCCTCAGCCTCACCACCCTCAGGCTCACCACCCTCACCATCAACCCCCCTCCTTCTCACATCACCCCCCCCTCACTCTCACATCATCCCCCTCACTCTCACATCAACCCCCCTCCACTCTCACATCAACCCCCCTCCACTCTCACATCAACCCCCCTCCACTCTCACATCAACCCCCCTCCACTCTCACATCACCCCCCTCCACTCTCACATCACCCCCACTCCACTCTCACATCACCCCCACTCCACTCTCACATCACCCCCCCTCCACTCTCACATCACCCCCCTCCTTCTCACATCACCCCCCTCCACTCTCACATCACCCCCCTCCTTCTCACATCACCCCCCTCCTTTTCGCATCACCCCCCTCCTTCACGCATCACCCCCCCTCCTTCTCGCATCATCCCTCCTTCTCGCATCACCCCCCTCCTTCTCGCATCACCCCCACTCCACTCTCACATCACCCCCCCTCCACTCTCACATCACCCCCCTCCTTCTCACATCACCCCCCTCCACTCTCACATCACCCCCCTCCTTCTCACATCACCCCCCTCCTTTTCGCATCACCCCCCTCCTTCTCGCATCACCCCCCCTCCTTCTCGCATCACCCCCTCCTTCTCGCATCACCCCGCTCTCCCTCTCACCATCACCCCCCTCACACCATCATCCGCCATACACACAACACACTTCAGTCTCAGACAAAAACGCAAACATGCTCACAGAGACATACATTCTCACACACAAGGATACTCTCTGTCAGAAACACTCTCAGGCACATACACAGGTACTGTGCATCAATGTGTATATGTGACACTTTTTTGTTAGTGGGGCCTCATGTTTGAGTTACGCCTAAGGCCTCATAAAGTCTAGAGCCGCCTCTGCTCAGCAGTCTGTGTGTGTGTATGGACTCAGCAGTCTGTGTCTGTGTCTGTGTGAGTGTATGGACTCAGCAGTCTGTGTGTGTATGGACTCAGCAGTCTGTGTGTGTATGGACTCAGCAGTCTGTGTGTGTATGGACTCAGCAGTCTGTGTGTGTATGGACTCAGCAGTCTGTGTGTGTATGGACTCAGCAGTCTGTGTGTGTATGGACTCAGCAGTCTGTGTGTGTATGGTCTGTGTGTAAGTGTAAAAATCAGCCTGTGTGCATTCAGCAATGTCTGTGTGTGTGTATTCAGAAGCTTCTCGGTGTTCGTATTTGTGTACTGTGTGTATGTACTCAGCAGTCTATCAATAATTACAATTTTTATTCCTGTGAGTTGTTGTGTAGGAAGGGCCCCAGTGCACTGCTTTGCCCGGGGGCCCTTAACACTGTTAAGATGGTACTGCTTGTGTGTGTCAGTGAGCTTCTATTTATTGAGCATGTGTGTGTCCCTGAACATCTTTGTAGTGAGCCTTGTGTTTATACAAGTGAGTTTGTCTGTAGTAAGCCTGTGTGCGAGTCAGAGAGTTTTTTGTCTGTCAGTGAGCCTATTTGCGCATGTCAGTGAGCTTGTGTGCTCACTGTACTATATATATATATATATATATATATATATATATATATATATATATATATAATATATATTGACCTGTAGGAATGGCATACATTTTTTTCCAGGGCTACTTTCCAGTTTGTCTCTGCCAGCGAGTGCGCTTTACCGTTGAATCATCTGTGTGAGCTGCCGCACACTTTAGCCCTGTTACACGCATCTGGGAGCTGCTGTTCACAGGTACTTGTAGTCTAGAGATTGGGACATGGGGTATATGCTCAGCTATCTGTATAATACTATAGTGCTGTTCTCTGTATAATACAGGTCTGTGTCTGTATAATATCCTGGGACAATCAGTGTTCCCTGTATTGGGATATTATACACAAACAGATCTGTATTTACAGAGAGCAGCACTATACAGGGAGCACTGACTGTCCCAGGATATTATACACACAGCCATGTATTATACAGAGAGCAACACTATACAGGGAGCACTGACTGTCCCAGGATATTATACACACAGCCATGTATTATACAGAGAGCAGCACTGTACATGGAGCGCTGACTGTCCCAATTTCTCAAATGTTGGCAACTATGGCACTATATCAAGGGAAATGTTTATTTTTTTAATAATCCCTGGTGGAAAATAATGAATAATCCACCAGGGATTATTAAAAAAAAACAAAAAAACATATTGTGTCGGGGGCGGGGTCAAACTGCGGCAAGGGCGGGGTTTAATGTGCCCCCCTACTTTTGTCCCTGGCCCACCATGTGCCCCCCCCAGGGCCGGACTGGCCTACCGGGATACCGGGAAATTTCCCGGTAGGCCGCCAGCCCTGGGGCCGCTTTGACATGTGGCTGCACTTTTTTTTCTGTTTGCTTATGCGGCCGTGCGGCCGCAGCCACAACCGCACGGCCGCAGCCACACCTGCGCCGGCCGCTGCTTGCTCTGCGAGGGCACAGCTACTTCCTGTCAGCCGCCGGATGTGAGCGTCAAATGACGACATGACGTCACATCCGGCGGCTGCGCGGCGGCGGCTCTACAGAGACTGCATCGCGGCCTCTCTTCCCTGAACTGTTGTTGAAGGTAAGAATAAGGGGGCTTGGGGGACCTATTGTATTGTATATTGGGGAGGGGAGGTCAGTAATGTGTATTGGGGAGGGGAGGTCAGTAATGTGTATTGGGGAGGGGAGGTCAGTAATGTGTATTGGGGAGGGGGGGCAGTAATGTATTTGGGAAGGGGGGGCAGTAATGTATTTGGGGAGGGGGGCAGTAATGTGTATTGGGGAGGGGGGACAGTAATGTGTATTGGGGAGGGGGGACAGTAATGTGTATTGGGGAGGGGGGACAGTAATGTGTATTGGGGAGGGGGGACAGTAATGTGTATTGGGGAGGGGGGACAGTAATGTGTATTGGGGAGGGGGACAGTAATGTATTTGGGAAGGGGGGGCAGTAATGTGTATTGGGGAGGGGGGACAGTAATGTGTATTTGGGAAGGGGGCAGTAATGTGTATTGGGGAGGGTGGGCAGTAATGTGTATTTGGGGAGGGGGGTCAGTAATGTATTTGGGGAGGGGGCGGCAGTAATGTATTTGGGGAGGGGGGTCAGTAATGTATTTGGGGAGGGGGGTCAGTAATGTGTATTGGGGAGGGTGGGCAGTAATGTGTATTTGGGGAGGGGGGCAGTAATGTATTTGGGGAGGGGGGTCAGTAATGTGTATTGGGGAGGGTGGGCAGTAATGTGTATTGGGGAGGGTGGGCAGTAATGTGTATTTGGGGAGGGGGGTCAGTAATGTGTATTTGGGGAGGGGGGGTCAGTAATGTGTATTTGGGGAGGGGGGTCAGTTATGTATTTGGGGAGGGGAAGAAGGGGGGCAGCAATGTATTGGGGAGGGGAAGAAGGGGGGCAGTAATGTATTGGGGAGGGGGGGTCAGCAGTATATTAGAGGAGGGGGGTGACAGCAGTATATTAGGGGGGGTCAGCAGTGTATTGGGGGAGGGGGGGACGGGAAAGATCCGACTTGGGAATTTGAGATGAGGCAATGATTATTTTTTTTTACATTTATATTTGTGGCCCAATTAATATATTTTTTTATATATATATGTATATGTATGTATATATATATATATATATATATATATATATATATATGTATATATGTGTGTGTGTGTAGAAGGAAATGTAAATAGAGGGGGCTACAGGGGTGAATTATATTTGTAATATATTTATTAGGAACTGTGGAGGGAAGGGGGTTGGATGAGAGCATTAAATATTATAGCATTAAATATTATATTTATGGGGTAGGAACTGTATTATATATTTTTGGTTTAGTGCAGGGGTAGGTAACCTTCGACACTCCCTTTGTTTTTTGACTACATCTCCATTAAGGCTTGCAAAGCATCATGGGAGGTGTAGTCCACAACATCTGGAGTGGCAAAGGATGTCTACTCCTGGTTTAGAGCATAGGTGTATAACCATTCGGCTTCCCCAGGCCAAAATAACCCCTTAAACTCTTAAAGGATCACTATAGTGTCAGAAAAACAAAGCGATTTTCCTGACACTTTAGTGCCCTGAGGGTGCCCACACCCTCAGGGTCCCCCTCCCGTGGTGCTGAAGGGGTTAAAATCCCTTCAGTTACTTACCTTAATCCAGCACCAGGCTCCCTCTGCGCTGGTGACCTCTCCTCCCTGTCTGACGTCAGCTCCCCCGTCCGACGTCACTGGAGCTGAATGCGCATGGCCGCGCGCGCATTCAAAGTGTCCATAGGAAAGCATTTCTCAATGCTTTCCTATGGACACTCTGCGCGATGGAGGCGAAATGTGCCTCCAACGTCGCAGATGCGCCTCTAGTGTCTGTCCGGAAGACAGCCACTAGAGGCTGGATTAACCGCAAATGTAAACATAGCAGTTTCTCTGAAACTGCTATGTTTACATGTGAAGGGTTAAAACTGAGGGACATTGCACCCAGGCCACTTCATTGAGCTTAAGTGGTCTGGGTGACTATAGTGTCCCTTTAACGCTGTTACGGCGTTATATGCCGTCCGCATTTTAATGGGCTGTTAAGCTGAATTCTGATGACTCCGCAATGCTATGGGGCTGGTATGTAATTTTTTCCAGGGCTGGTTTTCATACCCAGTCCGGCCCTGGCCCCCCCTAAAAATGAATCCTAGAGACGCCACTGGCTAGAACATCAGTCTGCTTTTTTTTTTTTCTGTGTACTGTGTGTATGAGCATGCTGTGTGTGTGAGGGTGCTGTATGTGTACTGTATGTGTGTGGGTGCTGTTTGTGTGAGGGTGCTCTATGTGTGTGGGTGCTGTATGTGTGTGTGTGTGCTGTATGTTTGGAGTGATTGTGGAGGTTAGTACAGATTAGTAAATCTCCTCCCTCCCTTCTTACCTTATGTAGGGAGGGTGGATCCTTGCTGCCATGTGCCATCCCTGGTGGTCCAGTGTAGAGTGAACTCTAGCCTGCGGGGCTAGAGTTAACTCTCGCAAGATCTGAACGTTGCCATGGCAATGCTCAGATCTCGTGAGAGGAACCTGGCGGAGGCTTAGAGCAGAGCCGGAACTCAGATAGCGCCGACTCTGCGTGAGCCGACAGGGGAGATCTGGAGATCTCCAGAGAAGTCCTGGGGAATAAAGTGTGGGAACTCTCCCAAGATTCCCACCCCCCAAAATAAATAATATACACGTGTGTGTGTGTGTGTATATATATATCTATACGCGTGCGCACACACACTGACACACATACACAGACACACACATATATATACGCGTGCACACACATACTCAGACACACACACATACACTCAAAGACACACAAATACATTCAAAGACACACATACACTCACAGACACACACTCACAGACACACACATACACTTACAGACACACACCCATACACTCACAGACACACACACACTTACAGACACACACACACATACACTCACAGACACACACACATACACTCACAGACACACACACACACACACTCACAGACACACACCCATACACTCACAGACACACACACACTTACAGACACACACACATACACTCACAGACACACACACATACACTCACAGACACACACACATACACTCACAGACACACACATATACACTCACAGACACACAAACACACACACACACACATACACTCACAGACACACACTTACAGACACACACACATACACTCACAGACACACACATACACTCACAGACACACACACATACACTCACAGACACACACACTTACAGACACACACACATACACTCACAGACACACACATACACTTACAGACACACACACACACTCACAGACACACACACACTCAGACACACACACATACATTCACAGACACACACATATACAAATTATTATTTTTTAATTAAAAAATGTCCACCCAGCCTGGGGTCCAGTGGGTCAGGCGCCTGTCTCCATATCAGACGCGGCGAGGGAGAGGTGACCTCTCTGCTCCCTATAGCCGCACGGGCTGTCATCATATTCCGGCTCCCAGCATCAGCAAACAACGCACGGTGAGAGGCGAGGCAGAGAGGACACCGCTCCCTCGCCGCGTCTGATATGGAGACAGGCACCCGACGGGGGGGCTCCATCACCTCTTGGCCCCCCCATGACAGGGGAAACACTGGGGGAGGAAGGGGGCATTTGGGGGCACTGAGTGCCTGCAAAAAAAGTGCAGGAACTCTGTTCCTGCAGGACTCAATACATAGGCGTGCCGCAGGGATTGGGGTGTGCCCAGGCACACCCGGCACACCCCGTGCGCACGCCTGTGCATACCCACCTACGTTTTCTTGTGAAATTTGCAGTCTGAGCTGTACACAGTGGAAATGGATGCACCTAACTTGAGATTTGGATGCTTACATTTATTCAATGTTTAACTGCAAAAACGAATAACTCTGCTGAAAAGTAATATCCTGTATCCTTTCATGAACGTGTATAATGAATGAACAAATCACGCTGCAGAGTATTATTAATATGTAACACTGTATCAATATATTGATCTACTATCATGCTTTCTCTGCACTTTAAATTCAAATTCTGCAGAGAAAAAAAAAACATTTCTATTTGAATATTAATAGAGTACAAAAAAATGTAGCTGTTTCCTGCACACCCACAGGAAAAGCTTATAAATACCCAATGCGTTGTTCTGTCAGGTATAAAACGTAGGAGCCATTAGTTTGTGGGTAGAAACTGCAAACAGAATCAATCTACGTGTACCTTCCTCTTTCCAGGAATTAATAAATTTTTTCAGAAGGGAAATAAATAAATACGTTATGATCACTTTGATTTTTCATTTATTTTCAAAATGGCCATTATTGACCATGAGAAATTCATCTCCCTTAAATCTTCTTCTAGGGCGGAATACACGTTTACTAAATTTTTTTATGAAATCATACACACTCGTGACCAGCAGTACATGGAATCTGTATCAGTGTGTATGTAACAGTGTTTACACTTTATTTCAGTCTTATCTAGTTTTGAGTACCATTTAGATGGAGGTTTAACTACACTTGTATCCCGTGTGGGTCTGAATACCTCACTACAGGAAGGGAAAATTGTTTTCTTGATGTTTTGAGATCCTAACTATAACCTACCTCAATAAATGTAGGTTATTGTGGATGTAGTGTGATGCATTATAACAGTTCAGGAACTTCAAAAGAGTGAATTTATTCAACATAATTATATCTAAGGAAACAATTAAGATGGGAAGGTTAACTAGCAGCATGTAATAACATATGTGTTAGAAAAGATCTCAAATTCCTGTTAGTAAGAGCTGGTTGCCTTATGCACCTATTTAAGGTAATTTGTTTTTATGGTACGGCACTATTATAATTGTTTGTGTTCTTTTCATTTGTTCATTGAGGTTTTTTTCTCAAGTTCAAATTGTAAGACTGCCTGTCACTAAAATGCATACATAGTAATATAGGTTGGCAGTGCCAGAACTAATGTAGACGCGCTAATACTTTGGGTCCTCCTCTACCACATTGGTTGCAGAAAGGTTATGTGTGTTATAAAACTCCCACAATCCTTTGTCAGCTGGGGATTTACTATTTGCCCATGCTTGCAAGATTCTATTTGTGAGCACTGTGTATTTAAATGCAAGCATATTCTTGTAAGGAGTATGTGTGTGTGAATGTAGGTATGTACTGATGTGTAGTAAAAACCAAAGAAAAGAAAAACGTTACCTGCGCTTTCTCCTTAATCCCTATGTATATTTAGACAAATGGAGGTCATTTAGTTGCTCCAATGGCCATTGGAGGGAATGCCCGCCTGCCAACGTCATGGCAGACCCCCCTGCTTCCTTGAGCTTCTGGCAAAGATATCTCTAATGAGACAGAAAGGGGTATTTTTTATATACACCCCTATACTTATTAACCCTTAATAGGGAACACATGGGATGGGTAGCAGCATTGTAACCAGGCTGTGTGATGCAAAGTAAATACAAATACAAAAAGAGAAGTCCTGCGCTTAAGCAGCAAGGACTACAACACACATCAGCCCCAATATATAGTAAAAACCAAAGAAAAGAAAAACGTTACCTGCGCTTTCTCCTTAATGTACTGATGTGTAGTGTTGGTGTTTGAATACAGTTGTATGTTTGTATGTACTGTTGCAATTTAAATGCAGTGTTGTATTTATGTATAGTATTAGCATTTGAATGTAGGGGTGTGTGTAATGTTTGAATGCAAGGGTGTATTTGTGTATCGAATTAATGTTTTAATGTAATTGTGTGTTTGTATTTGAATGCAGGGGTATGCTAGTATGTAGTGTTGACAATTGAATGCAGAGGTATTAAGTTTGTAAAATTGGATTTTTAAAGCTGTCATGTATGCGCATATACACTTACGCACAAATACTGTACACTGAACAGCCACAACATTGAATCCACCTCAGGTATGGTCAGAAAGATTTTTTTATCTGGTTGACAGCCCATTCTTCTGCAAGGTGCCCCCTCAGAGCAGGTGCTGCGGATGAATGCCAGTTTACTAAATGGTAGAGCTATTCCTTTCAAAACAGATATTTTCTATTCTTCTGTTGCGTTCATGAAGTTCTAACCAGGTTCTGACCAGGTGTAATTGTAAAACACTCAACATTTTAAATGATGCCTCTTTTGTTTTAGGGGGGAATGGATATATCCCAACATTTCAAATAGACAAAGAGGAACACTTTAATTTTAGGATTTAAGTGGCTGTGTGACCAGGGATGGGGATGATCGTAGACATTTTAAGTGAAATAATATGTTTTGCAACTAAAATATAATTTAGAGCCAGAAGAACGTATCTTATTTACTCAGACTGATGTCTAAACACATTTGTTGTAGTTTAAAGACACATTACTGTGAGTATTATTGATGTGGAGCTCTGTTTTACACTCAGGCTCACCAACAATATAGAACTCCTAGAAAAGAGGGACATTAGGATAGAAAAGAAGGACAGAGAACATTGCAGGCAGTGTAACTGCTCTTTCTCCTTAAAGTGGTTATTGTGTTTGTAGTCCTATGATGCTAGCCTTAAATTCAGCATTAACATTTTTTTATTTTTTTAATACTAAACCACTAGCCCACTCTGTGTACTTTGGACTAGTAAGGAATAATTAGCCTGATAAGCAATGGGCAGCTGTGATTGGATGTGCGTGTTAGCTAACCACTTTCAGCCTATCACAGTGCCCAATTTTGGTATGAATTGGTATGGCTACAAGGAAGTGTGTAATCTCTCCCTTATCCATACCTTCAAGTGGGGCCCGAGCTCTTGGTGGCCAGGGATTGCCATTCACTGTTAATTTGCTTGTAAATGGTTTAACACAGAATAGACTGTGCATTGGACAATCCAGACACTATAACTAATTCAATGAGATGAGATTGTTATACTGTGTCTCTTTTAAACTAACACACTAAGGACAACAGTGAACAAAAGAGAGATTTGGATTCCAGACAGGTACGGTCTCTTTTTCGGGACTGACTCCAAAAAATAGACACCTGGAAAGTACTGTATTTCCTTATAACATGCAGTGGGGCCAACCATTGCACATCCATGAAAGTGCGGGAATCTTGGCTCATATCAGTGTTTTTTTTTTTTTTTGCTCTAGTGCTGCACCTAGATGTGTCTTCAGTTATTGGAGCATGCTCTGATATGATGTCCCATCCCTTGTTCTCCTACTGGTTCACTCTGAATGGAGCCACTGACTACTAGGAATCTCTGAAGAGATCTGTGCCATTATAAACACAAAGTCTTTCTGATTAGTTCATAATGACTGATGCTCCAATTATAGCAAACATGTATGCAACTGGGTGGCAGCCTTAATAATATATATGGGGTTTTCTCTGCAATGTTAACAAGCTGGTTCAAATCATCCACTCACTGAATTGTGATTGGCAAGTGAAAAATTCCAGCCAAATGTGTAATGTACCCTTATATAATTTTCTGTGCTATCCGAGGCAATGAATAGTATATTGTAATGGGGTGGGGGAAGCTGATATCTATGGCCAACATTAAACAATAGAG
The DNA here is from genome assembly GCF_036172605.1 of Pelobates fuscus. NCBI lineage: Eukaryota > Metazoa > Chordata > Amphibia > Anura > Pelobatidae > Pelobates > Pelobates fuscus. The sequence goes on along the minus strand of NC_086317.1, from coordinate 378,198,869 downwards.
TGGGGTACCAATAGTTTAAAGCTTTGTAGAGATAGTAAAAACCTGGTCCTTAGCCATCACCCCTAACCATACTCCTGAGTGAACTTACTACAATGAGGATTGAAAATGTGTTCATTTTTTTTCCATGTCAGCTACTTCTAAATTCTTGTCCTGCTATGAAAAGTATTTGAAGCTCGGAAGGGAAGTACAATTGTTGAAATTAATTTGATCAGCCACCGTAAATAATTTGCTAAAACCTGGAAGAATGAAAATGGTAATGTGTTTGAGAGCTGCCAGCATGAAAGTGGAGCTGACGATTAGTTTTCATCTCAAGGATAATTGAGTTTTATATTACATCCTTTAACTAGAATTACTACTCCTGTCTCTTAACAGTGAACGATTTTTCGTCCGTTCACTTCTTTTACCTGTATCAGTGTTTTGTTTGATTCAGACACCCTGGAGCCATAAACATAATGCATATTGCCTCTGACGACTGTCCCCATTATGCTCAACCGGGATTTATGCTCCCAGGCATCATGGCAGTCGTATTTCAGAAACAGTTGGAGGGTCTCACACTATAATAATATATAATTATGGGCTAGACTTGTGTAATACTATGACTTGGTTGATATGATTTGATTGTATAAATGTAAAGAGGACCAGTAAAAATACTAATATAAATTTAAAAAGTCCGAATCTATATGCCAACAGGGCCATTTGGTTTTGTATTATGATGTGAAAATGGGTTGTAGCTTTGAATTTAGGACAACTGTCAGCAAGCAGTGTTTTGTCTGCATTGTGTCTATATTGTCATCTATGATGTGTCTCTAATGTATATTATTAGCCAACCTGTCACAAGTACTGGAGAGGGTTAAACAGGTTGGACAATGTCACAAAGAAGGATGCCACATACAAGTGGAGAAAGCATAGCATATCTAGGCATGCATGCTATTTACATTCTTTGCGATATTTTAACTCATTGATGAGGCAGCGCTTTAGGTAAAAATGTTGAGATCAAAAATCACAGTTTTAACTTCTAAGGACCCTGTAGACAAGGATCACATTTAGGGATCAAACAGACCTCGAGCAGCCTGGTAAATGTGGAGAAAGTTGAGAGTCTATGTATTACACACAGCATTCAATTTTCAGATAAAGCGGTCTCAGTACATTTGTATCCGATGTACCCTTATAATGACTGCCAGAGAAAGAAAATGGAAAAAAGAAGAAACTTTAAGCCTGCTTTATAATCAGTCTGTTGTAAAAAGCACAGAGTCTTCATCGCCTGTGTTTGTAAAGTGGACTTTACATGTGATTTCGTTTTTTGTAATAAAGTGCTAACGGACTTTACATGTAATTTATGGTAATTTTTTATTCTGCAGTCTGTGTCATTGCATGATAAGTGCACAGAAATTATTTTTATCTCTTTGCCGATATTACATGACTTACTTCAGATGCCATTTGTCGCAAGTGTGTGCCGCAGGTTTCACTGCTAACTCTAACTCGGGCTGTCAATTTCCATTGAGAGTAACAAATTGGACAGTTTGTGATCAGCGGAATATATTACACATATTGCAACACATGTTACGTTGTTGCTGGAAAATATTTTCTTATTTAGCACTATCACTATTTAATTTGTCTCCCATCCTGGAATTAGTATAGGACTCACCAATATTGGACTACTGTGAAGTAGTGGTGGGCTTAACACAATATGGCCATATGGTGGAACTGAATCCCCATATTTGTTAAAACTGTACTTTTATTTGTGTGCTGTTCTTATTCTGTATTAATTGGAATATATTTTCTGCCATTTTATAGTTGTTGTTACAGGTAGTTACTGTAGCTTGGTGCAATTATTTAGTACAGAAAAGGCTAGAAGCATGTCTACCAGAATTGCAGCTGATGTTGTGATCTGTCTTCCTACATCCTGTGGAGCATGACAGGCGCATGACAGGCGCATGACAGGCGCATGACAGGCGCATGACAGGCACATGGTGGCCATATGGACAGGTGGAATTCCCCCCCAAAAAAACTTACCCCCAAAATACAATGACAATAATGTATGGGTAAATATGTCCGCAGCTTTATTAATATTGATAACAATAAATTAAAGTCATTGCCCAGCCCCCATCCCACCATATAACATCATATGTCCCCAAAACAAAAGGCAATGACCCATCCTTTCCGTAAATATAAATAACATAACAACAATAACAAACATCATAAACATAATATAAGTGCCAAACCTTGTTAAATAACCCGGATGCCCCTACCACCCACCAGGTTCTGAGCCACCACCGAGCTCGAAACCTACCAAAGTTCATAACAAACCGTTTAACCAAATTCTTCACCAGCAGCCTAACTGCCCTATTTTATTTACACTACCCCAGAGCCTGTTTGTCCCCTATCTTTTCTCTCTCTAGCCCGGGCGCTGTGAACAAACGGAAGCTAACACCGCTTACCCTTAAAAATGGGAGGGTGGGAGGGACAACTTAGGCCAGATAAGCAGATTAAAACTGCCTACTTCTAAAATTGCTGCCTATTTATACTGGGCGAACCCCTAACACTCTACTCCACCCCTAAAAGGGGCCTTCCCCCTATTCCCACCTCCGAGCTCTGTCAAGCCCCTTTCCACTAAGCTGCTCTTGTTCCATAGGGTTACATTCGCAAAAGTGTATTTTTTAGGCAAGTGTGTTTTGTTTGTATTTGGAATTCTGGGTCTGGTTACAGTTTCACCTGCAATGCATCAACAGTGCCTAAAAATGTCAAGGAATAAGACCCACATTAATTTAGCTTTAGGAGTGCATAGACACAACAGTGCTGGAATACAGGATTTTATCATGTAGATTGTTTTTTCTCTTGTTCAAATTGACCCTTAATTTACTATCAATACTAAATTACGGTCCATAATGTTCCTTATGGGGCAGCAGAACCAGTAAGCTGTATCACCCAAGTACCTGCAAGGTATGCTGATCATTTTAATTGATCTCCTTTCTCAATACAGTCAATGTATGTGTCAGACACCAATATCTTCTACTTTATCTTTCTATCCTTGTATTTTAGACATTCAAACATTACTGTAGACTGTAAAATGAAGATTTATGCCCAACCCAAGTGTCTCTAGAAATACTTAAACGGTTCTTTGTTCCAGGGAGCAGCATAACAAGCTAATCATTGATTTGTAAAGAGAGATTTTGTTCAATATTGCACACATTCAACTTACTGTTTATGTGACCTGTGGCGTCCAGCTCTTAACCTCCTGCTGAGTAATAACTTAAAGTTAATTGACACTAGTTTAATACAGAAGGGTAAGCCAGAAGATAAATAAAAAATGCAGACAGGAGAACAAAAGACGATTATTTACTGGTTTGTGAATGTAAGGTACCTTGCATTTTAGGCTTCTTGGGGAATAAAACATAGGGGATCTTGTGTTCCAGTAAAAACATACTATATTTTCCAGCTTTTCTTTTTTTTTTTTTTGTCATTCCTTGCCTACAGCTGTTTTATCAAGTCAAAATATGAAATGAAAACACTACAGGCAAAGTGTGACATTAAGGCATTGTATATAATGCTAGAGAAGACAATTCATTTTTAATGGCAACTTCTTATAGTCACGATTTTTTTTGCACTTTTGCATTACCTGGATACTTGAGAAAGTGGCAACAAAAAACAATATATAATAATAATCATCCAAATAATGGGATATAAGATAAGACCAATGTGTTGGACACCACAAAGTTGTCATGTGAACTTAAAAGACTACATCACACCTATGGAGCTTTTGGCATGCTGAAGTGCTCTATGGGTGCAGAGTATCCCATTTAAATGGCACTGTATAAAAGTGCAGATTTCTAAGAACCCACCCCACATGTCTCCTTCTCAAATCAGAACGCAGTGCGGTGCATGCATACATGATCCATTGCACAAATATAGTAGGTGCATCTGCACACATGAAGTTAGAATTTCAGAGGCTTCTCAATGAGAAGCCTCTGATTGGTTATTTCAACATGAAGAAACTGTTAGTCTTTTCCGGGGGGGGGGGGGGGGGGGGGAAGCTTGCAAAGGCTGCAGTTTAACAACTGCAGCTTTATACATGTGTACTTGGAGAGGACTGCAGGTCTGCGTCCTTCCCACAGACTTTAGCCCTGGCCTGGAATGGGGTTCTGTTTTGGGGAGGCAGTTACACAAGGGTCATTCTAATTGCTTTCACCCCTAGTTTGGGTTTGCAAGGTGTAGATTATGATATCCTTACTTCCACAGATACTTTCAGGCTCTCCCTCCATTGCCCTCTGTTGGTGGAAACTGAAAAATGCATTTATTTGTATAATTACAATATGCAAATTAGGAAAGTGCAAAAAAAAACTGACCAGTCGCATCTGTACATCTGTGTATTTCTATAGTTTGGAAAGTTGTGGTTGTATTACATATTTGATGCATTATTATGATGCTTGTTTTTCAAGTTATGTATGCTTGTTGGTTTTCACCACAGGCTTAAGGACTAGTCAGCAAAGTCCCTGTTAAAAAATAAAGCTGTGTAGGTCAGTTCCTGTTGGAATGTGGATTTGTTCAGGGATCCCAGTTATATAGCCTATGGACATGTTGGCTGACTGGCCCCAACTTCAACCCTGGCCATAACCCTACCCCTTACCCCTAACCCTAACCACCACAACCACTTACATATCTAGGGTTGGGGTAAGGTTAGGGGTAATGTTGGGGTTGGGGTTAGGGTTAGGAGTAAGGTTAGGGTTAGATTCCTGTCATTATTCCCATAATTTTCCCTCCCTCTCTTGTTTTGCCACTTTTCAGAAATGCGAAGCACTTTGGCACTTCAGCAATTCGGTTCGGTTTGGCACTTCCGACATTCGGCAATTCGGACATTCGGAAGCATCCAAATGTCCAAATTGCTGAAATTCTGACGAATTTGCATTCGGAACGAAACGAATTGCACATGTCTAGTCAGCTTTGATATATTTGTTCCATTGAATTTGCAATGAGAAACCCATTATTTAATGAGGCTCAACAGAAATGAATACTACAGCTTCTTCTTCTTATTATTATTAAGATCAGGAGAGTGTCAGAACCTAATTTTCCCCCATTAAAACCCGGCCTAGCCCCTCCACCTCTTAGGATAAAACAATAATGTAATACAGAAATTGCTAGCTTTTATTTTCTATCTATCATATACAGACATTGTAAGGGTTAAATGAAACATATTAGAAACATTATTCCTTAAACCAGAATATAAAATATTAACATCGAAGCAGATGTACCATTTTTCTCACATAGCAGGTGTGACAAAAATAAATGAATAAAGTCTTGTAATACCTTGCTTATGGATATTTGGATATGGATATTTTTAAATAAGAAAAAAGTGAATTAGATTCCTTTTGGGTTAAGCACCCCACCCCACCACTATTGGTGCTCATTTCGAGGTGACTACTGCAAAGGATGAATTTGAGGAGAATCTCTAGAAGCCATTTGAACGGTAAGTGTTGCAGTTAGCATGTTCATCTCCCATGGTGAAGTTAGTGTAGGACCCATCGATATTGAGTACTGTGAAGTAGTGGTGGGCTTCAGGGCCGTCTATAATATGATTAGGACCCTGGGCAATGCATTTTCTTGGGCCCACTGGGCAATGCATTTTCTTGGGCCCCCTGGGCCCTGCCCTTCCCATCCCTCCCCCCCAATTACGCCCAATGCGCAATCACACTGACAGACATACTGGCACATACAGACACAGACAGACTTTAAAACATTCACAGATACATACTGACACACAAATATATACTGGCAGACATACTGACACACACACATACACACACAGACACATACACTGACAGATATACTGACACACACACACATACACTGACAGATATACTGACACACACAGACACATACACTGACAGACGTATTGACACACACACACACACAGGCATACTGACATACACACAGACACACTGACACACACACAGGCATACTGACATACACATAGACAGACGTACTGGCACATACACACAGACAGACATTAAAACATTCACAGATACATACTGACACACACATACACTGACACACAAATATATACTGGCAGACATACTGACACACACACAGACATACATACATACACACACAGGCACATACACTGACAGATATACTGACACACACACAAACACATACACTGACAGATATACTGACACACACAGACATACACTGACAGACGTATTGACACACACACACAGACATGCTGACACACACACAGGCATACTGACATACACATAGGCACACTGGCACACACACACAGGCATACTGACATACACATAGACAGACATACTGGCACATACAGACATTAAAACATTCACAGCCCAGGTCTGAAACACCACAACCACCTTTCAAAAAGTACGGGAGCAATTCGACATATGATGCCCACTTACCAGGAGGGACAAACACAACAAAACTGACCAGACGATTTAGCCTCCCAGGGGACGAGCAGGCGGCAGAGACCTGAAACCGGACAAGGAAACGCTAGCACACGACAACAAAGGGTAATATAAAACAGAGCTCAGCTCACACATACCAACAACCACTATGAAACAAATATCACTTGTACTTATGTTATGATGTTTTTTCCTTTCTTTCTATATATGTTATGATATACTTGTTTATAGAAACAAAAAACAGACAGTTATAACATAACCACGGGGCTTCTGCGTAAGCCAAGAAAAGAATCACTACTGCAATGTAACTGTTGACGCAAACAAAGAATTATAAAAAAAAAAAAACATTCAGAGATACATACTGACACACACATACACTGACACACAAATATATACTGGCAGACATATTGACACACACACAGACATACATACACACACAGACACATACACTGACAGATATACTGACACACACAGACACATACACTGACAGACGTATTGACACACACACACAGACATGCTGACACACACAGGCACACTGACACACACACACAGGCATACTGACATACACAGACACATACACTGAAAGACGTATTGACACACACACACATACATGCTGACACACACACACAGGCATACTGACATACATAGACAGACATACTGACACACACAGGCCTACTGACATACACAGACACATACACTGACAGACGTATTGACACACACACACACAGACATGCTGACACACACACAGGCATACTGACATACACAGACACATACACTGACAGACGTATTGACACACACACACATACATGCTGACACACACACACACACACACACACTGACATACATAGACAGACATACTGACACACACAGGCCTACTGACACACACATACTGACACACAAGCATACATTTAGCCACCCTCCAGGTTCTTACCTTTTTCTGGAGGGTGGTTTCCCTGGTCCAGTGGCAGGCTGAGGGAGATGGGAGTTCTCCTCTGGAACTCCCCTCTTCCTGCCATTTTCCTCCCGCGCGGCTGTGATCTCCGTCGGGACTTCCTCCCAGCCGGTACAGGAAGGGGCCCGGTCGCGCTGTTTAAGCGTCACAGCGCCAGACCGGGGCCCTGCTCACACATGCTCCCCGGGTGACCCTTAGTGCATGGGCCACCCGGCGGCCTCCTAAGTGTGCAGGGCCGGTGCGGCTCTGTGCAGCCACACCGCCCGGTCCATGGGGGCAGCGCAAATCGCGGGGCCCACGGGGTAGCTGCTCTGGGCGCCCCAGGAGCAACTGGGCCCGGGGCAGCTGCCCCGTTTGCCCCGTGTTAAGGACGGCCCTGGTGGGCTTAACACTATATGGGCATATGGTGTACCCGAAATCCATATTTGTTTGCTGAGATAGGTGATATTAACTAGCCATGTAAAATTGAAAACATTCTGGGTTTTTTGATGTGTGTTGTTCCTTAATCTATATATTGTATATTTTTTTTAATAAATGAAAGTAACCTCAATAGTGGCTAGCATATAAAAGTGTTGTCTGTAGGTATGCATAATGCCACTATGCATAAAGAATGACTATCCATAACTATACCAAGGATTTTCTCTGTTATTGCATGCTGAAAAGAACTACTGTAGTGTACTTAATGCTCGAAGTCCTCCCTTTCCCTCTTAAATGTATGCATTTATTTTATTTGTTTATAAAATATTTTACCAGGATAATTAGGATAGAATGATGTAATATAGTTAATAAAGGCTTCTGTACGGAGTGGGAGGAGGCAGAAGAGTGGAATGGATATTTAGAATGGAATCCTTTCAGTGAAATTCTTTTCAATGTCAAATGAAGATTAGCTGTAGCTGATGAGAAGATAAGGTGGTGGATTTTATGGACTGACTTTGTTTTAAGCAATAAATACTCAGAGTAAGCTGGGAAGAATTTAACACACTAACTGCAGGCAGTTGGTTAACCATAAGGCAGCACAGGTAACCGGTTTAAAGCGCCCCAGCATTACGGTACAAAATCAAGAATATCAAAGGGCTCGTTTTCAATCTTGTTGCTACTTTTTTTTACCAGCCAGAAGCTGCTCTTTAAACGGTGTGTCACTACTTTCAGTGAGTAACGATTGTTTACCGACTGCAAAATTTCACAAGTAGCGATGTGTAGTTCCAAATTGCTATTACTAAAACAGTTGCTAAGTAGTGGTTAATAGCTTTGCAGTTGAGTGCCTCGGCGGATAAGCGTAATTTTCTTCTAGCCAATTGACTCACTGTAAAGCTATGATTTGTCAGTCATATATGGCAAATTTCTACTTTAAAACAAAAAGGATAACAGCAGAGAAACAACAAAAATATTCATGTTCAGTGCTTAAAGGGATTCTATAGTGCCAGGAAAACAAACCCGTTTTCCTGGCACTATAGATTTCTAAGGTTCCCCCGTCTCTTGCACATCCCCTACATGTTTTACATTGCAGCACTATGAGCTAAAGGGACACAGCATCCAGACCACTTCAATGAGCTGACGTGGTCTGCGTGCCTACAGTGTCCCTTTAAGCCTGTGAACTACATAGCAAGTTTATATGCTCCCCTTTTTACAACTATATTAAACTCAGGGCATTATACCTGCCAAATGCCAGCTCTAAGGATTACAATTAAAGGGACACTATAGTGACCAAAACAACTTTATCTTCATGAAGCAGTTTTGATGTATGGATCGTGCCCGTGCTGTCTCAATTCACTCCCATTTATAAATAGAATGGTTTTATTTTTAATCAGATGTAACTTCTTTTAAAAGTTATCTCTCTCTTTGTTAATTAAACTTTAATTGCATACAGGAGATTCCTGCACTATATAGCAAGTCATTAACAGAGCAGGAGATAAAAAAAAAATCTAAATTAAACAGAATTTGCAATAAAGGAAGTGTAAACATTACATGACTCTTTACAGCAAGTTTTTAGGAAGAGGTGTAAATCACATACAGGGAGGTGTGCCTAGGGCTGTACAAACAAAGTAATTTAACTTCTAAATTGCAGAGAATTGAGCAGTGGGACTGCAGAGGCATGATCTGTACACCAAAATTGCTTCATTAAGGTAAAGTTGTTTTGGTGACTATAGTGTCCCTTTAAGGTGAGTATCATAGAAGTTGTACTCCAGAGCAGTTGGAATTGCAGGCATTTTGTATTGCTGAAAAGTATTTTTATTTTAACTTTGTGAACTGAACATGTTCCCATGTATTCATTTTAGATTAGCAAATGGTACCTAACAAAGCAATGTGTATTTATGTTGGAGTGAGATACATATGTTTAATGTTTAAACAGGGTCAGTATTAGGGAAGATGAAGCCTGGGGCATGAAACAGAAATATTACAATTCCTTAATTTCACTATAGATGCTGTTAAAAAAAAAAGAAAGAAAGAAAGAAAAGAAAATGAGAGAAGTATCTCACTTTGATATGCAGATGATTATTGCCGTGGATTACAGCCCTATGGCACTGAGTGGATCAATTAGTATTCATATCACTAGCACATAACTAAGAAAACATCAAACTTCGTAAAAACGCACACCGTTTCTAGGAACAAACATATGAAATGAGGAGGCCAAGGGCAATTGCAGTCTTTGTCTGTTCCTTTCTTTTTAAACAAGCTTTGCCTTTTAATGCTGTATTTTCTCTGCAATGTTAATATTTAATATGTAGCACGGACGTCTGATATATAGAGATGTAGAAAAACATTATTGCACCTGCTGACATGTGATATGTTTAATGTGCCGGAGGGTGCAGGTTGTGCTAAAAATGCATTAGGCTGGAGAGAAAGGGAGGTCGGTTAATGTATTACAGTATTTCTCAGAACGACATGTAGGGAAATCGGAGTAACGCAGTCTGACTACCAACGTAGCTGATTGTGTGCAGCTCCAGAAGCGAGAGAAATCTCAATAAACTATGACTCCCCAGTCCATTACTCTACACTTCCAGCTGCTTCTATGTGACTCAGGAAGTGTTCTAACAGAAATTATATTGAAAGGGACAAAGTAGGTCAATGATGGCTAACCTCTTGCTTGCTGATCCTCAAGAAAATTGTAGTTCAGGAAAAATGGAGCACCGGAGATTAAACAACAGCAGTCTACAGGCAGCATATATCTTTGTGTGTGTGTGTGAGTGTATATATACTTACATTTCAGATCTGTATATAAAATATACATATTACAAATGATGATATAGCATTCATATTAAGGCATTATTATTACATTTCACAGAGTACGTTCAATTTACAAGCACATAGTGAAAGAAATCGAGCTTATAATTTAATGGGAGCAGTGTATAACAAAAAGGATAACATGCATTTTATCGGGAAGGAGAGGAAATTTCTACATATCCGTACATTTACATAAGCTGAAAAAAGAAACGCCCATCAAGTTAAGCATTTTTCACAAGCGTTTCTGCTGTTGATCCAAAAGAAGGCAAAAAAAACCTGGTTGAAATCCTTTACGATTTTGCAATTTTTCTCGACCTCTTCAGGCAAAGAATTCCACGTTATTATTGATTTCCTTCCTTCCTTTCTTCCAGTCTAAATGTGTCTTGTGTCCTCTGTGTAGTCCTATTTAGGAACAGATTTCCAGACATTTTTTTATTGTCCCTGAATATATTTGTATAATGCTATTATGTCACCTCTGAGGTGCCGTTTTTCTAAAATAAGCAGATTTAAATTATTTAACCTTTCTAAATAACTACAATCTTCCATTCCATTTATTAATTTTGAAGTCAGCTTGTGCACTTTTTCTAGTGCCATAATATAATTCTTTAAAACAGGTGCCCAAAATTTCACAGCATATTCAAGATGTGGTCTTACCAATGATTTGTAAAGAGGCAAAATTATATCTTCATGCCAAGAAGTAATGCCTATTTTTATGCATAATACTATTTTACTGGCCTTAGTATATTGTTGCTTAGTCTGTTGTCTATAACTTTCCCACTTCCTTATCATATGTTGTTTTCTCTAACACACTACCATTTGGAGTAGTGGCTTGTTGATTTCTTACCCTGACGTGCACTAGATCATTTATCTTCTTTAAATTGTGTCCAGTCCCCAAGTAATTGTTATTATTTATTATTTTATTATTTATATAATGCCATCAGATTCTGTAGCGCTGTACAATGGGTAATCTAGTAATATTCTTCCCACATTGTATTACCTTACCTTGTTTTGTGCCATCTGTAAAGACTGAAACATGGTTTTTAATGCCTATTCCAAGATCATTTATGACAAACGTTATTAAAAAATTCCGGCTTGAAAATTTGTGACAACACTCTGTACTCTATCTTTAAGCCAATGTACAATACAAGAAAAGAATTTCAAACGCCTTGGCAAAATTCAAGTAGATCACACCCGCTGCAACATCCTGACCTATACTTCATAGAACTCTTCATAGAATGCAATTGTTGAATTGACATGAACTATGTGTCATAACAGTGGCAGAACTAATGTATAGAGGGACCTGGCACAAAAATGTGTTTGCCCCTCATCACAAAGATGGCCAAAAGGTAGATCCCCCTCTGACAATTCCCACAATGCTTGCCAGTTTGGGATTTATAATTTGCCCATGCTTGCACTGTTCTATATCTCACTGAGCAGTGTTTGTGTATTTGAATGTAAGCATGTTTTTGTATGGCGCATGTGTGAGTGAATGTATGGGTGTGTTTGTATGTAGTGTTGATGATTGAATGCTGGCATGTATTTGTATGTAGTGCTGTTTTTTGAATGCAGGGGTTTCTTTATTTTAATACAGAGGTGTGTTTGTATGCAGTGTTAATGTCTGAATGTAGAGGTGTGTTTGTATGTAGTTTGATGTTTGAATGCAGGGATGTATTTGTGTGCAGTGTTAGCGAGATGCTCAGATGTATGCTCATATACACATACACATACATATTGACACATTGACACACATACAGATACACAGACACACAGGTACACACACAGATACACATGCAGATATACAGACACACATCTACACACATTGATTAACATGGAGATACATATACACACAGATACACACACTGACACACATATTGACACAAACACTGACACAGATACACAGACAAAGAGGTATACACATACAGGTAGACAGTCGTACAGATGCACAGACACACAGATACAGTCCCTGACACACATACAAATACTCAGACATACAGATACACACACTGACATGCATACAGATACACAGACACACAGACACAAACACTGACACACATGCAGATACACAGACACACAGATACACACACTGACATGCATACAGAAACACAAATACAAATACTGACACATATAGATATATATTTTTTAAATTACATGTTTTCGTAAATCCCATGTGCATTTGCTTTTTTTTAAATCTATTTCAAAAGACATAATATTGTAACCACTATTTGCCAAGTGTTCCCTTACTGCTACTAGTCCTTCTATCCCAATTTATGTAATTAAATCTCCCATAATTAATATGTTGCCCAGATGTGCAGCTTTTTCAGTTTGCTCTAACTGCTGTTCTTTCTATGCCTTTTATGTAATAATGCTTAGTGTGTGTAATTGCCTCTAGTTCCCCTGTTTTGTTTTTTAGGCTCTATGCCAGGGATCCTCAAGCTCCGGCCCCCCAGATGTTGCTGAACTACAACTCCATGATTCTTTGAATTACATAGATAGCCAAAGAATCATGGGAGTTGTAGTTCAGCAACATCTGGGGGGGGGGGGGGGGGGCAAGCCTACATTTAATATCATCATGTGCTCTCTTCTCTCTTCTATCTTTAGTTTGTAAACTTCTGTTTCAGTCCCCCCTACCACAAGCCTAAAATCTCTTCTGACCTTTATGTCCCTCGGCTCATCAACAGAGCCAGTGCAAGTCCCCTCCCCTACCCCCTCTCCCGCTACCCCAAAAAAATGTCTTCAAAAATCTTCACCTGTGTGTTTCTTTTTTTTTTTTTATTCTTTATTTTTGTTGTGCACAAAAGTAACAAAAAGCCTTGGTGCGCCACAACAGCGACATCAAGAAAAATTGATAGACGTTTGCAGTACAAGTCGTGGCATTCGTTTGTCAAGGCACATTTTTAGATTAATGAGATCAATATTTCGACAGCTTAGGTTCTCGTTTAGTTTAAATGATTTAACAAGATTTCACAAGATGCACACGTCAGACCTGTGTGTTTCTTAACCCCCTTTTTTTCCACTTTTGTTTTTCTTACTCCCTTTGTATGTCTTACAACCCCCCTTGTGTATCTTTTACTTTCCCCCCAGCCCTTTGTGTGTCTCTTATTTCCTCCAAGCCCTTTTGTGCTTGTCTTACTTCTTGCCAGACCCTTTGTGTATCTCTTTCTCTTCAACTCCTTCATGCTCCCTTAAAGCCCCTGTGTATGTCTATTTCCCCAGCACTTTTGTGTGTGTGTGTCTCTCTCTCTCCCCTACAGAGCCTTTATATGTCTCTTCCTCCTAGTCCCCCTTTTTTAAATTATTTATTTAGAAATGAGACATGAAGGCATAAAGACATGTTACATCCCCCTAGCTCCTTTTGCATGTCCCTTCCCCCACAGCCCCTTTGTGTGTCTTTTTCTCCCCTTCCCCAGCCCCTGTGTGTGTTCCTTCCTCCAGCCCCTCTGTGTCTCTTTCTCTCACACAACCCCTTTTGTGTGTCTCTTTCTCCCCTCACATGCCCTTTTGTATATATCTTCCCCTACAGCCCCTTTTATATGTTTCTTCCTCCCGACACATTTTCGGTTTCTTTTTCTCTCCTTCTCCCCCCTGTGTGTGTCTTTCTCCCCTTCCCTAGCACAATTTGTGTGTCTACCCTTTGTGGTCTCTTCCCCCTTCCCTCCTGCATTCCTCTATTATGTAGTGTTGCCCACCGGATGGTAGTAGACGATCTTCTGTATCCTGTACACGGTCTGACAGGAGCTGTTCATTACTCCAAACGAGTTTCCTGTCAAACCAGACACAGTATACAGAAGATCCTCTACCATGGTCCACTCTGCCCCGCTACATGAAGTGACTCCGAGGAGGGGGCGGGGGGGGGGGGGGGGGGGGGCGCTGTGTGCTTCGCGCTTCCTACCTGCTGGTTACCCCAGCAGACCCTCTTCTATATAGGTGAAATCCATCACGACTATGTTTTATACTTAAGTGCAAAATGAGTCAATGCTCTAAAAAACCTCTAAAACCCTCCTCCCTGCACCATTACTTTAGCTACACATTAACTTCCTAATCTCTGTCTGCTTTTCCACTGTAGCATGTGGCACAGGTAATATCTATGAAAATACTATTTTGGGGGACCTTTTCTTTAATTTAATTCCTAATTCCCTGAACTTATTATTTAGAACCCTCCATCTTCTTCTGACTTTGCCTACATGTAAAACAACAGCTGAGTCATCTCCAGCCCCTCCTAATAATCCATGCACCTGTCAGCAATATGCCAGGCTCGAGCACCCAGGAGACATCAAGCTGTCTGGTTATACTATATAAATTATATAATACATTATATATATAGTATATATATATATATATATATATATATATATATATATATATATAATATTAAATAAATAATATACTCTATAATAATACAGTTCCCTACCACCCCAAAGTGTCAAGTCTTTCTTACATTCTTGTTACCACCCATTGTTACCCTGGCTGTTAGAAGGAACAGCTTCCCGCCGTATAGCTAATCCTTAAATGATGCTCCCAAAACCTTCAATCAAATGAACAACTCTGGTAGGCTACTCAAAATCAGGACTAACCAAACGTTTTCTCTTCCCTTCCCCCAATTTTATTACAATTCTTATATTATTATATACACTATTTATTGTATTGGGATGTATGTTACTCATAGTATGTGATTAACGCAGATGTAAGGAGGGAACGTTGTGTGGCGTGAGACACAAGTAGACAGCAGTAGGTAAAAGACTGTTAGGATTCCATAAAATTGAATAAATAGATTTTAGAGATAATAAATGGCAAAAGAAACAAGCACACCTATTGGCTGAGCTGAAGCCTTTCATATGACTTCTAGAATCCTAGAGAAGTTATACTAAGTTAGATCACAAACCGTTGACTCGGGAGACCAATGTGGGCTGTATGTGCTATTAAGAGACTGTATTTAATTTGGGGTATAGTTGTACTTTATGGGGAGAATGTGGGTTTTAAAAACAATAATTTTTCAATCATTTTTGACCATTAACCATTGATCTTAACAAGGTACAGTATCTGAGTCCATGAAAGCGAAAAACTGACTTCCCATAAGTAAATACCAAACCGGATGAAAAAATAAGTATATATTTTGTGTGAATTTAAAAATAAAGCAACGTGAAGATGTTAAAATAAAGGAGCACCAACGTACAATGTTTCATTGGTTGTGCAATGTTAATGATTCAATAAATTGGCAGGATAATGAACAGAGAAAGGGTTTTGCCCTTGTGTGATCATACTGTACTTCCCCTGTCAATCTGCCTGTAGGGAATCTGAAGGTTAGCTTTGCTTTGATTCATAAGGGATAGGACTATATGCTTTGCAGCTATGATGTTTTTAAATGTCAAACACATTTTGCTTCAAAATTCCCAGTGATACCAATTTTAGTGACCAAATTTATAAGAGAATGCACTGAGACACTGTATCAAACATGCTTTGCTATCACGGAAACAAACCATCAAAGGGTACATATAATGCAATATTGGAAAAATATCCCCATTTTTATTGTATTTGTATAAGCTTATTTTATTTCATACTTACGAGCAGTAGAATTTGCTCTTTTTGTCTTGGTCAACTTTATTTTAGTTTTATGACACTTTGTGTGAAGCTAAAACAGTGGTTCTCAATACATTAACATCTTTTTGGCAGACATTAAAGTAAATTCTGTGAATGGCATTTGTTCAGAAAATTAGTAAGAGTAATATAATTAACATTAATAAAACATATTTGACTCTTCCCAGTACCGAAGAGGTTTGCACTGCGCTAGAGTAAGCTATGCAACTACAGAAACTAGCTAATAGTGGGTACCTGATGACATTTTGTGCTTTTGTTCATGCGAATGGGGATCCACTCAAATGACACATAGACACATTTTGGGTACAAATCCAGGGATTAAGAACTACTCAGCTACTGAGTTTCATATACTGTTAGACATACCCCAACAGCCCAAAGCAGAACTCCTAAACCACTTCTATATGCATGAAGGCTAAATACTGTAAAATGTAGTGAACAAGTGTTGGTGGTATAAAGATATCACAAAAAATATATTTTTTAAATGATACGTTGTCATCCAAAACCTTTTCTTGTCTGATCGACAGAAAATAGAATAATAAAGCATGTTGGGGTTTTCAAGGGTCCCTATAAGACTAATAAGAATAATAAGGAGTATTCATTCTTTCCACACCAATTGTGAGTATGTGAAAGCTGAACAGAATGTGTCTGGATAAACATCCTTTGATAAAGTTATCCCTGAGAGGCAGCTCACCCTCTACCTACACCTTGTTTACAGAAGATGGATGTTGAAATACCTGAAAAGAGGTCCAAGTCTCCCTTTAGAACTTCATAAAAGCCTGACAAAAAGATTACCCATTTACTCCACAGATGTAGTATGGGGGCATTTAGGACCAGGAACTTTGGAGAAGTATTTTTGGCTGACTCTTAGGAAACCATTTGTCAATGTTATCTATATATGACTTTACTCACTGTAGCACAAGGGGATGAGATTGATAGATGAGGCATTGTTTTACCCCTTGGTGTATTAACTCCTTACTTGTTACATCCTATATTGCTTACTTTGGGCTTTAAGGTACCCATGTTAATTTTGTCAATTGCCACAATATCAAACATGACATTTTGGGAGAATTGTCATGGAATCATGGAATTTAACAGTTTAGACCAAACATATAAGCTTGTTTGAATAGGGACTTCTTCAATGCCTTGGTTCTACTAAAAAAAATGTAATTTTTTTTTTGTCAATTACCTGTTATTTTATTTCCCCTTTTGGAAATAGTTGGGGAAACATTGTTTGAAAGTTCTAAGAAGCATTCATTTGTTTGGGATATGTGATTATGGATTAATTGTGAATTATGAATGAATGTTCTATGGGACATTTATTTGTTTAAATGGATGTCATTTCTCAGTCAGTGCTGCGCTTTAACAGCATGACTGGGCCCCCTCTGATGATGTCAGATGCTGCCACGATGGGAGGAAGTGACTGCCCCGGTCACTCCTCTCAGCAACCACCGGGAGCCGCAAGGGAGGAAGGAGAGGAGGGAGTCAGAGTGGGAACTCTTGACTTCCATCAGCCTGAGCCACTGGACCCCAGAGAAAGTCACCCTCCTGCACCTAAAAGGTAGGAAACATGAGGGTGACTTAAACGTTTTGCATGTGTGTGTGTTAGTGTGTGTGTGTGTGTCTGTGCGTATGTGTCTCTGTTTGTGTCTGTATGTATGTATCTGTATCTGTGTGTGTGTCTGTGTGTGTGTGTGTGTGTGTGTGTCTGTATGTGTGCCTGTGTGTATGTGTCTGTGTGTGTGTCTGTATGTATGTGTATCAGTGTGTATGTATGTATGTGTGTGTTTGTATGTCTGCATGTATGTGTCTGTGTGTTTGTATGTATGTGTGTGTCTGTATGTATGTGTGTGTATCTACATGTCTGTGTGTATGTATGTGTGTCTGTATGTATGGGTCTCTGTGTGTATGTGTGTGTGTTTGTGTGTCTGTATGTATGTGCGTCTGTATGTGTGTGTATGTATGTATGTTTGTGTCTACATGTATGTGTGTCTGTATGTGTCTGTGTGTGTGTCTATGTGTGTGTCTGCATGTGTATCTGTTTGTCTGCATGTGGGGGGAGAGGCGTATTAGGTAGAAGGAGTGAGGATCTAAGTAGTAGTAAGGTGGGTGCTAATTTAGTCTAACACTCACAAACCCAGTGTGATAGTGGCAATTACAACCATTTGAATGAAACATTGAAAATCATGTATAACTCATTTAAACGGTCTTCATGTGATACTTATAGTAATGATAGACAGGGATAAACAGGGAGCTGAGATGGAGGTATCCAGTGTAAGCTATATTTCACACATATTTCAATATATTTGTTAAATGCAGGGAATAAGTAGGCATACTATTATAAATTCTGGGAAGTGACAGTTCCTCTTTAATAAACTGTGTTTCTAATAAACATGGTTTATAATTTTAAATCAGTTCCTAAAGCATTTTGCAATAAATATTTCAACAGATCATCATCCCAGTACGCACAGTATGTCAAATATTTTCGTCTTTTTAGAATAACTGGAATAAACTTTGCAGTTAGTTTACTAATACACTATCCTTTCTGTTTGTTATTTATTCAGTGACTTAGTCACCTGTTGTTAATTAATCAATTCTACACACTTAATTGGAAGAGTTTCATCTGCATTTTAGCTTCTTAATTAGAACATTATGTGCAACCAAGCAAGTTGTGTAGGCAGGCAATTCATTTTCCATTGGTTCCTTCCATCTATTCGCCTGGTGTCATCTGTGGCTTCAGTCTTGTTTTCTGTCCTATAAAATGTAATAGTAAAAAAAAAATTTAAAATGTGTCTACTAGTTTAGCTCTTGGGAAAAGATCAGATCATTGTAACTCACAGCAATTCTCTGAAAAAATTCCAGGAGCAAGTCATGTTGTCTGCACCAACTGGAGAAGCTGACTACAAACTCCCTAAGTCCCCCCAGCATTATAGAGGGCTGACTGCACAGCTGCCTATTTGGTCTGGCACTCAGATACCTTGATCTCAATTATTATTATTATTAATATTATTGTCATTTATATAGCGCCAACAGATTCCGTAGCGCTTTACAATATTATGAGAGGAGGGATGTAACTATAAATAGAACAATTACAAGAAAACTTACAGGAATGATAGGTTGAAGAGGACCCTGCTCAAACGAGCTTACAGTCTATAGGAGGTGGGGTAAAACATATTAGAACAGGAAATAGCAATCAGATAAGGTGGGAGTGAAGCAGAGCGGGAGGAAAGAATAGAGTGCTGCCCTTTAGGAGAGAGCAAGAGACAGGTAGGTGAGGTAGAGGATACTCTGGGAGGCCATAAGCTTTCCCAAAGAGATGGGTTTAAGGGAACTTCTTAAATGATTGATGTGAGGCTCAAAGGTGAGGCCAGAATCAAGTATGACACCAAGACAGTGCGCTTGCAAGGATGGACTTATTTGGGTACCACTAACTTGAAGGGAGAGCGAAAGAGGAAGATCAGTATTAGGAGGAGGAAAGACAAGGAGCTCAGTTTTAGAGAGATTTAGTTTCAGAAAGCAGGAGGACATCCAGTCAGAGATGGAAGAAAGGCAAGCAGTGACACGTTGCAGGACGGCAGAAGAGAGGTCCGGGGAGGAGAGATATATTTGGGTGTCATCAGCGTACAGGTGGTAGTGGAATCCAAAAGAGGTAATAAGTTTGCGAAGAGAGGCAGTATAAAGATAAAATAGAAGGGGACCAAGTACAGAGCCTTGGGGGACTCCAACCGAGACAGTTGAATGATCTCAATGGTTCACCTCTGTCAGGAATGGAGATACCCTAACACACAAACCTAAGGGAAATTGTAAGGGAACACGTACTGGTCCTTAGAGTGGTCAGGGTAGTGCCTGAGATAGATAAATGAAATGTCTGCAAGTAGACAGATAGTAAATGAGAGACAGGCCAAGGTCAGGATAACAGAGAATATTCAAACAAGTTGAGGAAGGAAAACAGTAAGTCCAATACACAGTATAAACACACTCTTAAGTAACATGTCAGGGCAAGGAAACAAGGACAACCAGGAAGTATACCCTATACTTGGTTGTGATTGGTTACATAGGACCATGATGTCACAAGTGTGCACACAGCATCAAAAAGCATCACAAAGGGGGCGTGGCCTAACGCTGGAGCTGAGCAGACGTATGTAGGAGCAGCTCCCTGCATAGAAACCAGAACGGGCGAAAAATAAACGGAATACCGACAGAAACAAACTAATTACCGTGAGACCGCATGCATAATGTCCCAAAGATCCAAAACCAAAACGGGGAAGTCGGAACGAGCCTCCTTCTTTGGAGCAAAACCGGCGGCCTCCAAGCAGCGTGAGGGAGCAGAGCCTTCGCAAGATGGCGGCGACCTGGGACCGCGGGAACACTCCCTCTCACCTCATATGTCTCCCACACAGAGCGCTGAGGACCAACCACCTACAATGAGAGGAATAAGAGAACTGATGGCGGAATTCTCTGATGACATTCAGAAAAACATGCAGCACCAAATACAAGCCATGAAGGCAGATATACAAAAAGATATACAAGACATTGGGAATCGAACTGCCCACATGGAGTCCAAGATGGACGAATATGCAGAGGCACATAACAGCCTGGCAGACAAAATACAGGAATTTGAAGACAGCCTGGAAGCACATAGGCTGAAACTGGCTGATATGGAGGATAGGGCGAGGAGGAATAATCTCCGGTTCAGGGGCATCCCAGAATCCATTACAAATGCCGAACTGCAGAATTATCTGGCTGATATGTTCCAGAGCCTGGTCCCGGAAATTCACCCGGATCAATTGATCGTAGACCGAGTGCACAGGTTACGCAGGCCGAAACATCTGCCACAAACGGCTGAGAGAGATGTGATTGCCAGAATCCATTTTTTCCACGCAAAAGACAAGATCATGCGGGTTAGCAGAAACCCGGGTATGCCAAAAGAGTATGACAACGTTAAGATCTTCGCGGACCTGTCGGCAGACACGCTGATGTTCAGGAAATCAATATCGCCGGTAACTTCCATCCTACGAGAGCAGAACCTGGGCTACCGATGGGGATTCCCTGCTAAGCTTTTGGTCTCCCACCAAGGAGTCATACACTCTATTACGAACCTGGGACAAGGTATACAAAAGCTGGGGGACTGGGGGCTCCCTACACCAGCTTCGGAACCAACTAAGTCATCGAAAATGCCGAGAAAATCGCCAGAGTGGACTGTCAAATGAGAGCTTGTTATCACTATGGAGTATACGTAACTATACTGCCCATTACCGCACAGTTAATTGTTTAGATTTTGATTCATGTTAGTTTATTGACGAGGCCTTAAAATGGAGGAAACTTACTAAGTGTTGATTTATGCATTAGAGTATACCTAAAGTAAGCAGCAAAAATAGCTGGTTAGATTGTGACACTGCCCATTATGCCTTGTAAAGGCCCCACGTGGGGTCATAAGCGTAAATTCCAACAAGATACAGATACAGAATAATATTGTGTAAGAGAGGCTATACTGAGTTCACTGTTAGGATAAGGTTGTGTGTTTTGTTTATCCTCATCGACTTACTAGATTGTTTATACATGTGTAACAAATGCCCTCTGGTTTCATGGTGAAAAAAAACACTATGAGTGAAAGTTTCACCACCACTACCCCCACCAGACGTACCTACCCACTGGGTCAGGTAGCGAGGCCCCAGACCTTGGAGCCGAGTTGGGTGTGTTACCCACTAGTTCTTACGACCCTTCCCTACCTAATTATCTATTCCTTCCCCTGTCCCACTCTTGCTTCCCCTTGTCACGTACTACATAAATCACTCAGGTTGCATCACAGCGGATGTACAATTTTGACGTGCACCATTACCGTTAGTACCAATGCGGAAATATTGCAAGGTTTCTGTGGGGCCTTGTGCCCACTTACACACCAATGGTTAAAATACTGACATACAATGTAAAGGGGCTGAATTCCCCTGGTAAACGCAGGCTCTTACTGCAAGACCTTAAAAAAGATGGAGTAGATATTGCGTGTGTTCAGGAAACGCACTTCGTAAAATCTCGCACCCCATCAATCTTTACCAAACTATACCCTACACAGTACCATGCCCTGTCAGACAATAAGACTAAAGGAGTTTCTATCCTCATACATAAAGACATAGCATTTCAGGAGCAAGCAATCTCTATAGATACTCAGGGAAGGTACATCGTTCTCGTGGGTCTGTTTAACAATATCCAATATACATTGACATCGGTATATTTCCCTAATACTGGAGCGGAGAGATTCCTAAGTCGCATACTAAACGAAATTGATAAATTGAGACAGGGAGGATTGGTGTTATGTGGAGACTTTAATTTTATAACGTCTCCGGACGTAGATTCAACTGCTACACCGAGCGGGGCTAGACGAGCAAGTATAGTATCCATAAGTAAGAAATTGTCCAAGATACTCTTACTACACAACTTATATGATAGCTGGCGGGTGCTCCACCCCAGAGAACGGGATTACTCCTTCCACTCTAAAGTACATAATACATATACCCGCATTGACACCTTCTATGTAGACCAATCCACGCTTGCACAAGTATCAAGGTGCGTCATGGGAGACATAACTTGGTCAGACCATAGTCCAGTGACCCTGGAACTACATGACAGATTTCAGTACAAAGGCAGAGGGAACTGGAGATTGAATGAATCCTTACTGAAGGATAACACTTTTGTAAACCAGATGACCAACGAACTCTCAAATTACTTCCAGTCTAACGAAGGAAGGGAGACCCCTGAGGCCATGGTATGGTTGGCACACAAGGCCGTGGTGCGAGGTCTGTTTATAAGACATTCCTCTTACCTTAAAAAACACAGACAACTAACTACACTGGACTGTCAAAAACAGCTGGCAATTGTCACTGCCCAAAACAAGCAGACACCCTCACCTGCCCTTGCTCTGCAAATAAAAACCCTAACGAACAAACTTACCGAAATACAAGCGGCCAAAACCTCATACTTCTTGTTTAAAATGAAAGCGAATTCTTACCACCACAGCGGGAAAGCTAATAAACAGTTAGCTAATAGGTTGAGAGCGAAACTAGTAGCAGCCAAAGTAGCCTACATACAGAGCCCAGATGGCACCAAAGTACAAAACCCGTTAGATATCACTCAGGAGTTTGCTAAATATTACTCAAAATTGTACAACCTAGGAGACGACCCCGATACGCACCCCATACGAGAGGAGAATGTCAGGGAGTTTCTGTCCCAACTCAACCTCCCAAAAATCCATCAAGCCCACTTAGACCTATTACTACGACCTATCACGCTAGGGGAAGTGCTCCATACGATAAAACACCTCCCTCCGGGAAAATCTCCGGGAGCAGACGGTCTCCCCAACCTATATTACAAGACATTCGCGGAGGTATTAGGCCCGAGACTAGTCAAAGTATTCCAGACAGCCACAGACACGGGGGAACTCCCTCCAGAAATGCTCCTAGCAACCATAGTTACGCTACCAAAACCTGGGAAGACCCCAGACCAATGTAAAAACTTCAGGCCAATATCATTATTAAACACAGATGCTAAGATATATGCAAAGATCTTGGCCTCCAGGCTGGGCAAAATATTACCCTCAGTTATTCATGACGACCAAACGGGGTTTGTGATGGGGAGACAGGGGCTCGACAATACCAGGAAACTGTCCCTGATCATGGAATCGATGCGAAGGTCTGGCCCAGGCGGTTTACTCCTCGCTTTAGATGCTGAAAAAGCGTTTGACCGCCTGAGCTGGTCCTTCCTGCGGCAGGTTTTGTCGGTGTTTGGATTCCCACAACAGTTCATCCAACAAATATTTGCCTTGTACTGTCAACCTAGGGCCCAAGTATTGCAGGCGGGGTTTAAATCGGACCCATTCAAAATTACGAATGGCACCCGACAGGGGTGTCCTTTGTCACCCTTGTTGTATGTGCTGGCCTTAGAGCCCCTACTGGTGGCCATTAGATCTCATCCTGAAATAACAGGAGTGAACTGGCATGACAGGCAGTTTAAGATTAGTGCATTTGCGGATGATATCCTGCTGTATATCAGCCAACCTGATAAATCCCTCCCCCACATCATGAAACTTATTAAAAATTATGGGGAACTCTCCTACTATTCCCTAAATACAACCAAAACACAGGCATTAGGGCTAAGACTCGATCCATTGGTTCTAACACAGCTACGAGAAGAGTACCACTTCGAGTGGAGAAAGCACGATATAAAATATCTAGGATTGACGTTCGCTAGGAAAACCTCTGATATGTTCCCCACTAATTATATCAGAGTCTGGAACGAGTGCTTGTCACTAGTACGGGGATGGAACAAGCTATTCCTTACCTGGACGGAGCGCATTGTTGCGCTTAAAATGTCTGTATTACCTAAACTACAGTATGTGTTCAGGAACCTCCCCCTGAGGGTACCACAAGCCTACTTTAAAACCATACAATCTGCGCTTGCTCAATTTATTTGGGGTACAGGACGAGCAAGAATCTCTCGTAAACTATTAACAGCCCCCGCAGGTCAGGGAGGAATGGCAGTACCGAACGTAAAATCCTACTACCAAGCTGCGGTGCTGGCGCCCCTCATGACTCATCTAGTGAAAGGCAACCGACCACAATGGGTGGCCCTAGAAAATTTAGCCATTAAACCCTTCATAGTTAACAACCTACTCTGGTTACCCAGCAAGAACAGGCCAAACATTCCATTGATACCCCCTCAACTTCAACTAGCGCTGCAGACTTGGGATCTGCACAGAACGAAATTTGAAACGGCCCACCCCCTTTCCATGGCGACTCCTATTGAAGCAATAACATACTGCATCCCAACCTTCCATGCCACCCCATGGAAAGAGAAAGGTATTTCTTACCTATTCCAGGCCTTTGACCCAGGAGGACGGATGATGAGTTTTGATCATCTAAGTAAAACCTACGATATCCCACGCACATCACACTACTCTTACATTCAACTCAAATCATTTTTACACAAACTTAACAAAAATACCAAGGTAGAAAATACACAAAAGGGAGAACTCTCAATTTGGGAACAAATAGGTACCACGGGTACACTACCTCCAACCTTTAAACCGCTGTCGGGTTGCTATAAACTTATCCTGCCATACCAGCCCCTTTCTGGCTCGACACAGGCGAGGCAATGGGAGCTGGATCTTCAAACCTCCATCACTGACAAGCAGTGGAACTATATTACATCTTCAGTTAGGAAGCTGGTTAAATCTGCGTCCCTTGTGGAGCAACATCAGAAAACAGTATATCGGTGGTACTTGGTGCCAGCACGCTTACAAAAATTGTATCCTCACACGTCTCCGACGTGCTGGAGATGCAAACGGGAAGAAGGCTCCGTCCTGCACATATGGTGGCGGTGCCCACGACTGGTCAGGTACTGGGAAGAGGTCCAAGGTCTCATTGCTGACGTCACTCATGTTAGGCTGCCCTTCGAGCCCATGACCTTTTTATTACTGGACATATCCAAAGAACTGCCCATAAAAGCGAGGAAACTAATGTACCATATTCTGTTGACAGCACAAAAATTAATAGCTAGAGCCTGGAAAACAACTGGGGTTCCTACAATTCCAACTCTTATGCAGGACATAGACAACCAAGCGATCTATGAAACCAGTTTTGCCGGGGCCCACCCGGGACCACTCCGCTCGAGCGGGGCGTGGGACCAGTGGCGCTCCTGGAGAATAGCTAACCCACAACTCCCAACTTAATACGTGGGGTATCAACCTAGATATAAGCAGTTGGCCCGAATGGGTAGGCCAGAACCGGGGTAGGCAGACGAGGTGTACCTCTGAGACGACCGACTAGTATACACAGCAACAGGGTTAACGGAGATAATGTGATAAATGTACATAATGTAATGTTTAACAAAGTAATTGTATATCCTATTGCTCGACATGTGATACATTGTATCGTGACTATACTCCCCCCCTCCCACCCCCCCTCCCCTCCCTTTTTCTTTCTGTACCCACTCCCCTCCCCCTTCCTATATATGTTTATGTTGTGAAAAAACAATAAATTACAAATTTAAAAAAAAAAGCATCACAAAGACTGACATTGGAAAAGGAGACCAGTGGAATGGTTCCATGTCATATATAATGTCATAATGAGGCACCAGGGAGCTTGGAATGATTGTGTGTTCTTCAGAACACAGAAGAGACATAATTTCAGTTATTGCACTGTGCTACAACGGACAGGTATTGTGACAGCCTCAGTCCATAGCCATGACAAGCCTCGGGCTGATAAACAGTTTTATTGTTACTCAACTTAACAGAAGACATTTCATCCATATTTATTGAGGAAGCTGAAAAGTTCCTGCTGGGAACCAACCTTTCAATTTATAATATTAAACAGGCACTGACTTGGAGAATTTAGCACCAGCCATTATATGCATGCACACACCTCTAAAACAAATGGAATATGATTATTACTGTAATATGATCTGTAATAAGGGGTAACTCATACAGAGAACCCACGGATTAGAACAGTTAGCATTATGGCAACAA
Source organism: Pelobates fuscus (assembly GCF_036172605.1). Lineage (NCBI taxonomy): Eukaryota > Metazoa > Chordata > Amphibia > Anura > Pelobatidae > Pelobates > Pelobates fuscus. The sequence goes on along the minus strand of NC_086317.1, from coordinate 378,172,183 downwards.
ATACATTGCTGTCTATTGCTGACAGTTAGAGATGTCGCGAACGGCGAACGCGAACTTCCGCAAATGTTCGCGAACCGGGCGAACCGCCATAGTCTTCAATAGGCAGGCGAATTTTAAAACCCACAGGGACTCTTTCTGGCCACAATAGTGATGGAAAAGTTGTTTCAAGGGGACTAACACCTGGACTGTGGCATGCCGGAGGGGGATCCATGGCAAAACTCCCATGGAAAATTACATAGTTGATGCAGAGTCTGGTTTTAATCCATAAAGGGTATACATCACCTAACATTCCTAAATTGTTTGGAATAACGTGCTTAAAAACATCAGGTATGATGTTGTATCGATCAGGTAGTGTAAGGGTTACGCCCGCTTCACAGTGACAGACCAAACTCCCCATTTAACGCACCGCAAACAACCGCAAACAGTCCATTTGCACAACCGCAAACTCCCCATTTGCACAAGGTTGGATACCAAGCTAGCCATGTCCCGTTCCTTGTCCTCACTGATGTCATTGAAGGTCTCTTCCTCCACCCAGCCACGTACAACACCAAGGGTCCCCGAAAGGTGACAACAAGCCCCCTGGGACGCCTGCTGTGTTTGGTCTTCCACCTCCTCAAAGCCACCTTCCTCCTCTGACTCCTCTTCTTCAGACTCCTCTCTCTGCATTACCTCCCTCTGCGTTATTATAAGGTGTGGTAAGTAGTACTATTCCTTTCAGTTTAATCCCTGTTACGTCCCCTATCAGGGGACGTGTATATGGCATCGATTTTAGGAACCGGGAGATGGAAAAAGATGCTTGGTCGGTCCTCCTACTTCAAATTTGGGGCACTGCGGGTGCAATCTAATGTGCCACCAGATAGGAGTGGCGTGTTAAGTAGTACTATTCTTATCAGTTTAATCCCTGTTACTTCCCCCTCATCAGGCCTTTTTTAGTCAAATGTATCGCCCACTGTCAGTCCCTTCGGGATCCATCCTATATTCATCTTAATAAAGGTGAGGTAATCTAGACTTTTTTGACCTAGGCAACTCAGCAAAGGAAGCAGCAGCGGGTACAACATCATCATCATCACACCGTACGTCCATGTGTGTAATGCTGCCTGACTGAGACATATCCCTGTTATCTACATCCTCTGGCAATAATGGTTGCGCATCGCTCATTTCTTTCAACTGATGTGTAAATAACTCCTCTGACAGATCAAGTGAAGCGGCTGTGGTGCTAGTACTGGTGGTGGCGGCAGGCGGGCGATTGGTAACTTGAGAGGTGCCCAAAGCTAAGCTGGAGGAGGATGGTGCGTCAAGGTTCCGAGCGGAAGCTGTAGAAGATTGGGTGTCCTGTGTTAGCCAGTCAACTATGTCCTCAGAACTTTTCGAGTTCAGGGTACGTGGCCTCTGAACACTGGGCATTCTAGGGCCAAAGGGAATCACAGCACCACGACCACGACGGCCCCTGCGGGGTGGCCTGTCTCTGCCTGTCATTTTTTTTCGATTAGTGGTACTATGCGTGCAAGCTACTGTGACAACATATATTAGTGGCACTGTGCACTGGCAGAAGTTGGCAGAGTAGACGCTGTAGGCCTGACACACATGCTTGCAGACAACTAACTGCTATTCAATCTATTACAGTCAAAATTGTATTTTTTTTTTAAATGTACACTACTGTTACACCAGATATGAGTTGCACTGGTGTGACACTGTGCCCTGGCAGGCCCTGAAACGCACACGTGTGAAGGAAACTGACTGCTATTATTTCACAGTCAAATTTCTAGTTTTTTTTTTTAATGTACACTACTGTTACACCAGATATGAGTTGCACTGGTGTGACACTGTGCCCTGGCAGGCCCTGAAACGCACACGTGTGAAGGAAACTGACTGCTATTATATTACAGTCAAAAAAGTTTTTGTTTTTTTTTAAATGCAAGCTATTGTGACACCAGATATGAGTGGTGGCACTGGGCAAGTGGGCACAGTATACGCTGTGAGCCTGACACACACGCTGTCAGACAGGCAACTGCAATTAGATAACACAGAAAAACAAAAACAAAAAAAAAAGCAGACTGATGTTCTAGCCCTAAAAAGGGCTTTTTGGGGTGCTGTCCTTACAGCAGAGATCAGATGAGTCCTTCAGGACTGTAGTGGACACTTAATACACTAGCCTAGCTATCGATTTCCCTATTAAATCAGCAGCAACTACACTGTCCCTCCTCTCACTAAGAATGCACCTTCTGGGGGGCGGGGCCTAGCTGTCATGGAGGAAAGACGCACTTCGTGTGAGCTCCCTCAATATCTCACTTTAAGCAGCTATCAACAAGCGAATTTCACCCCAGAAGGGGATGACCCAGCAATGTTGCTCTTACCTGACCGACCCAACATGCTTAGTAGCGGTCAGCAACTCGACAGAGTCTTACTTACCTCCGCATGGCAAGTGTGGCCTGGTGCTCACCGGGCTGGAGAGTCGGCCGATCTCCCGATCCTGGGATGCCCAGGAGCAGCTACTTCCCGGCAGGAGCTCCGTTACCCCCCCCTCGGACCGGTGGGGGTTATCCGGGTTCACCCCTGAGAGGCTGTCTGGAGCTAATGGATGCACAGAGCACAGCCACCCAGGCTGACATACTCATCTGCGACTCTCCCAATATGGCGGCAGCCGCGTGTCCTCCTGGTACCAGCAAAGCATGGCAGGATATTGAGTCTAAGCTTTAATCAATTTTGGAAGCAAATAACAAGCAGGAAGCCCCAACAAGCTCCACCACAGCCCCAACAAGCTCCACCACAGCTAAGCGAAGCAGTCCCCAATAAAATCCACCAACGCAAAAGGCGTCGAAGACGGGACCGGAGGCACAAACAGAAATGCAGAGCCTGCCCCACGTCAAGCACTCGCCTCCACCTTAAGCCACAGCAATCCCGAACCGGACGTGAAGCACCACCGGGACAGATCCGACCACCCGACAAAACAAGCTTCCACCACCTCAAGCCGCGAACCCGGCACTCAGCCAGAGACTTGCCTTTGTTGTTCCAGGTATCAGGGACTCCCAGGGTCTGCACCTGGCGCCCAGAAGGGATCGGATGAGCACAAGCAGTAAACAGCAGCCTGCCAAGCATGTCCCACTATAGCCGATCCTCCACACACATGAACTGCTCTCTGCACATTAACTAATCGTAAAGTAGCAAGCGTTTAAACATGTTATTATTTCACCTCCTAAAGAGTTTATTGTCGTAGTTCCTTACATGCCTTTACCTTAACCGTTCATGTATTATGTTATTCACTAGTCTCATCTCATGGGGCGACTCACACTTGATTTATAACTAGTGGTGGAGCTGCTGATATAAATACACAGTTGATAACGTGCATGCTACACCCTAAACATGACAGCCATCTTTCACAACAATGTACTGCTATATACTCATACCCTCAGTGCAACTAGCCATGGTATACGCACGTTCAGCCTAGCATGCTCAAATATAACACACTTCTGTCTAAAAAAAAAAGAAAGAAAGAATGCAGCTTCCGAATTAATCTAAAATGGATGCTGTCCAGGAGGTGGGAGGGTCTGGGAGGGAGGGTCTGCTGCTGATTGGCTGGAATGTGTCTGCTGACTGTGAGGTACAGGGTCAAAGTTTACTCAATGATGACGAATAGGGGGCGGACCAAACATCGCATATGTTTGCCATCCATGGCGAACGCGAACATGCTATGTTTGCCTGGAACTATTCGCCAGCGAACTGTTCGGAACATCTCTACTGACAGTGTATTTAAACAAATTACATTATATCAACAGCTAAAGAGACAATGATTGTGCCTGCCTTGCCTACTTTCTCCTGGCAGTCAATTCTTATTTTGTTTTTTTATTCTATTATCTTTTACATCTGCTGTTTTGTATCCTGTACATCCCTTGTTGGAAGATAGACCACAGAAAGGGGCCATGATTGGACCTAGCGTATCTCTTCTCTCACTGTCTGAAGGTATTGTACTTGGAAACCAGAATAATCTGAATGTAGCTTTCCTGGTTTAACCCCTTAAGGACGGAGGACGGTTCAGGACCGTCATCTGCATTTTTGCGTTGCCGACCGGTGACGGTCCTGAACCGTCCTAACCGTCCAATGTACTTACCCGATCGCCGTCGTTCCCCCGGCGGCGATCGGCGGTGCTCCCGGTGTGGGGAGACTGCCTGCAGCCCAGACAGTCTCCCCATGGCGGTTTATGACCCCTGTGGCAATGTGATCGCCCAACAGGGCGACCACATGGTCACAATAGGTGTCCTAGTGTCTGCCTGCAGGGGGACTGTCTGTGCTGACAGGCAGTCTCCCTGCAACTGTAAAATCAAAAAATAATTAAAGTTATAGTTAATAAAAAAATATATTATTATATATGTGTATATATATGATATATAGACATATATTATACCTATATAATATATGTCTATATATCATATATATAATGTCATGCTAAGTGTATTTTTATATTAATATGTACATATATTAATATAAAAATACACTTATAATTAATTTACACACGTATATATATAATATATATAATAACTATATATATTGTATATATATATTATTATAAAATACGAATAATAAATAATTTAAATTAAATTTAAAAAATTAAAAATAATAATAAAAATAAAAAAAATTATATATCTATACGAAATTTTATTCTAACTGTATTTTGATATTAATATATATATATTTATATCAAAATACACTTAGACTGAAATTGTATATATATCTATGTATATATAAATAAATAAAAAGAATGCAAACTATTCATATGTCCATATACAAAATTACATAAATAATTATATAAATATACACGTAGACTTCAAATATATAAATATGCATATATATTTAAATTCTACGTGCGTATTTATGTAATATTTTTACATAATTAAGTTATTTTATTGATTGCAATTTAAGGGACCTGCCTGCCAACCCAGGCCGAAAGTACAGAGAATTTAATTTGCTATCACTGTATTTTACCCTGTAACGTTCTACGACACCCTAAAACCTGTACATGGGGGTTACTGTTTTACTCGGGAGACTTCGCTGAACACAAATATTAGTGATTCAAAACAGTAAAACATATCACATCGATGATATTGTCAGTGAAAGTGACTTTTTTTGCATTTTTCACACACAAACAGCACTTTTACTGATGATATAATTGTTGTGATACATTTTCCAGTTTTGAAACACTAATATTTGTGTTTAGCAAAGTCTCCTGAGTAGAACAGGACCCCCCATGTACAGGTTTTATAGCGTTTTTGAAAGTTACAGGGTCAAATATATGGGTCAAATATTTTTACATTGAAAATGGCCAGGTTGGTTACGTTGCATTTGAGAGCGTATGGTAGCCCAGGAATGAGAATTACCCCCATGATGGCATACCATTTGCAAAAGAAGACAACCCAAGGTATTGCAAATGGGGTATGTCCAGTCTTTTTAGTAACCACTTAGTCACAAACACTGGCCAAAATTAGCGTTCAATTGAGTTTTTTACTTTTTTCACACACAAACAAATATGAACGCTAACTTTGGCCAGTGTTTGCGACTAAGTGGCTACTAAAAAAGTCTGGACATACCCCATATTGAATACCCTGGGTTGTCTACTTTTAAAAAAATATGTACATGTGGGGTGTTATTTAGCAATTTATGACAGATAATAGTGTTACAATGTCACTATTGATACATTTTAAAAATGTATGTTTTGAAACCGCAATATCCTACTTGTACTTATAGCCCTATAACATGCAAAAAAATAGCAAAAAGCATGTAAACACTGGGTATTTTTGAACTCAGGACAACATTTTGAATCTATTTAGCAGTTATTTTCATTCGCTTTTGTAGATGAGTAAAAGATTTTTCACATAAAATTCAAAAAACTTGTATTTTTTTCAATTTTTCATCATATTTTTTCATTTTTTTAAAAATTAAATTACATGAGATTATATAAATAATGGTATGTAAAGAAAGCCCCTTTTGTCCTAAAAAAACAATATATAATTTGTATGGGAATAGTAAATGAGAGAGCGGAAAATTACAGCTAAACACAAACACCACAAAAGTGTCAAAAAGATGCCTGGTCGCAAATGTGCAACATCGCAAAAAAAGTCCGGTCCTTAAGGGGTTAATACTTTGTTGTTGTTATTATTATTATTATTATTATCATTGCAGGATCTGGAGCATTATTTGTGAATATACAAACCAATACTCCACTAGAATGGGAGGATGCATTTTTTTTGTATTTTAGACAAAAAGGATTTTAGATTTAAAAAATGCATCTGGCACAGGCTCCTGTGACATTTTGGTGTTAATGGAAATTAATGTAATGATAAGCTTTTTCTTTGAATGTTTCTGTCTTTGGAAATCAGAAGTTAAACTCAATTTAGGGTGAACTGACCTCATGCGAGCACATTTTTCCAATAATATTTGTTCTCTTCAGAGGTCTTTTGAGGCTATTTCCCTTTGTCCTATAACATCATACAATGCAATGTTCTGCTTAGAAACACCAACTTAAGGCATTGTTTAATTAGATTTTGATTCTGTAAATAATGAGACCTGTCAAAAAACAGACTAACTAATCTACTTTTCCTTCCTTGTCTCTCAGTTGTGATATTCCTTATCTTCTATTTGATTAATAAGTTAGACATGATAAAAATGGATAGCTTGAGCACCTCTTAAAAAGAATATCAATGACCGGATACCAACATATGTCATTTTCTATGGGGAGTTGAGTAAATGTGATATGGTATTTGCAATCTCTTCTCATTGAACATGATAAATATGATACAGTTTGCCGTAAGCAAATAATAAAATATTCTCAAACGCTGCCTTTTGTTTAAAGATCACTTGATAGCTTTAATATTACACACTTTTATAACTGTGACGTTGCTTTTACTGTGCACATAGAAATAGCTAGTCAAGAAAAACTATTCTTTAATGTATCTGTCAATGCAGGACTTTCACTTTTGCGGTTATTCATAGAGATAAAATCTTTACGAAAGACTCATGTGTTGCATTGGATTTTCACTGACATTTGTTTTATGTTTGTTTATGGCGAAATACACAGCTTTGATGAACTTTCTCTTTTAGTGCCTTCTCATTTCCCACCAGCCATTATCCGCTAGTGCCATAACTTAATGGAAAAGTCATCTTATTGCCTGTTAGTTAAAAAAAAATTATATTGCCTCTATGCTTCAGCAAAATAGGTTTTGTCACCATTAGTGAGTTTAGAGAAAGTCTTCTTAATGTTTTGCAGTTATATGTACAGCTTTTATGGGTCTTCAATGGTATTTTTGGGGTGCTCATACCCAATGGATGTTTTTTCCCCCCCAGCACCATAGGGCAGGGGTGCTCCAAAGGTAGATCTCCAGATGTTATAGAACTACAACTCCCTTGATGCTTTGCATACCTTTAGAATGCCATTACAATGAAACATCATTATGGCAGTTATAGTTTGAAAACATCTGGGGATCTACCTTTTGGGCACCCCTTCCCTAGAGTGTATTAATAGGTGTGATAAAATCCAAACCGTGCCAGTTCTTTTGTACCATAGGATGAAGCTACAACAGGCCTCATTTTGAAATCGTTTATTCGATTTCAGGAAAGAGCTGAACAAATTGAAAAATGATCAGCACAAAGTATTTTTTTAAGGTGTTATACTTCATTGTTTTATTAATTAATTTATTTATTAAGTGTTTTACTAGGAAGAATATATACATTTTTCTTTTGTTACCAAGTGTGTCCTGAGGATATTATGCTGCTAAGAATATGTATGAAGACACAGGCACTTTGAAGAAAGACATATGACAGCTAAGGCTTCAGAATATGTTTACAGGTCTTAGATGGCAACTTGCAAAGAATATTATACTTTCATATCGTTATTCACTGAACCGTGCATTGCAGACTTTAGGAAATGTACGTTTTTTCGTTTTTTTCAGATTTGTTTCCAGCTGTGTTATTCTGGTCCTAGGCCTTAAATTCCTGGTGAATCCTGACTATTCCCAGTTTATCGAATAACCCTGAATGTCACTGAGCATGCTGCCCTCATCAGAACTTTCAATTGTATACTCACTTGCCAATTTAATAAGGTCTTAAATTCCATAATATTCGTAGAATCAATATTAAATTAATCAGATATATTTACAGATATAACCATTCAGTTAATACAATTACAATTCAGCATAATGCCCTTATAATGTTTAAATATTCAATATTATCCATTTACCCCGAGAGGTCACGAATTCTGAATATTCCCATATGAGATTTCACATTTCAATGTGTCTATTTTGGTCACATACCTGGAAGTACCTTGTAGCTAATGAGTTTCAGTCAGTCAGCATTTCTGCTTAATAAGCGTGTAATATTCCAGTATTCAGCACCCACCCGATTCTACCTATCACTCCATTTTATTCTCGAACCTGTCTAATACTGTGCTGATTCTTGTAACTTAGCTTTTTTTCACATGTATAAAACCTATTTAGACATTTTGATACAAACTATGAAGAACAGATGCAAATTGAGGCAGAGAGACTTGTATTTAGTGCTAGAAACAGGATATTTATAGATCAACTGACAAGTTCAGTTTAAAGGATTATGAGGGAAAGTATGCCAGCGGTCATTATCAAGGTCAGGAGAGTTAGGTCAGCAACTGGATGGTGAGTGCAAAATGCACAAGCTGTACGCATGCAGTCTGCAATGCTGCAGACATTTTCTCTTCTGATAGAATGTAAGACATTGCCATCATGGGTATATACTAATACTTTCATACAAGGTGATTTAATAAAGTCTGAATTTCCTGAATTTCTAAGAGAATTTCACATTTTAGGCAAAAATAAACTACCTGGGGAACTTCAGCTATACTTTCAGTTTAACTATTTTGGCCTATTTATTTTTACATTCTTTTTAAAGGAACACTATATAGTGTAAAATCTTGCCTTTATTGCAGTTTTCTGGTGTTGGCTCTGCCCCTGAACTGACATCATCATCATCAATAGGAAAACATTGGATTGGCTGAGACTGTCAAGGAGGCATAGCAAGCACAAGCCAAACACAGCCCTGGCCAATCAGCATCTCCTCATAGAAATGCACTGAATCAATGCAGCTCTATTAGGAAAGTTCAGTGTCTGCATGCAGAGGGTGGAGACACTGAATGACAGTGCTGCTCACTGTGTAGCACGGCCCCAGGAAGCTGCTCTAGCAGCCATCTGAGGAGTGGCTATTGGAGGTATCCCTAGACTGTAATGTAAACACTGCCTTTTATCTGAAAAGACTGTTTACTGCAAAAAGCCTGAAGGGACTGATTATACTCACCAGAACAAATACAATAAGGTGTAGTTGTTCTGGTGACTATATTATATTATATTAATTATTATATATTATATTATATTAATTTTAAATTCCCCACAAGTCATACTTTAGTACCTGCATGTAAAATATAATAATTAACTGTTGCATATAGAAATCAATAAATATATATTTTTGTATTCGTGTTTTTTTTTACATTGTGTGGCATGTCCGTTTAACCAGTAAATAGATCTCCGAGCAATTAGAACAATACACTGAACCTGTTATACATGGCTTATGTACAAGTCTCACATTATTTGCAAAGTATATATATTTTTTAAATAAATATTTATTATATTTCCATATAAAAAGACATAACAATCAAAAGTATCCATGTAACAGTAATGAATCATACTTTTGGTAGACATTTTCTTGGTAGGCATCACAACATGGGTATAATATACCTTACATACTATCGAGTGCGGGGGAGTGGGACCCCCGAGCACGTTGCGGGGTTGGAGAGAGTAGCATATCGTTTAGTAGTGTTAAATAATTAAGATTGATCGAAGACAAACCAGACGCGACCATAAGTTTACCTTTCGTGCCCGGTTGAACAACTCAAGTTCGATCAAACCTGTTATAATATTCAAACCATTTGGACCAAATTTTATTATATTTCGAGATATTACTGTTATTAAAAAAAAAACTATTTTTCCATAACTCCTTGGTGATTGATTTGAGCAAAAATTTCTGTTCCAGATGGAATATTTGTATTCTTCCAATATCTTGAAATCCAGATCTTTATTGCCATTAGTACGTTTATCATTAGATATTTTTTATATTTCCTTAGACCCTTAATATTTATATGAAAGAGAAACTTCTCAATGGTCAAATCTGATATCTTTAGGTCTAATTCTTTAGAAAGGTGTAATGCAAAGTCTTTTATCGAACTTAAGTTTGAGCAGTCCCACCATATATGTTTTAGAGTTCCCACTTCCCCTTTACATCTCCAGCAAAGATTTGTATATTGAGACTTAAATTTACATAGTCCGGAAGGGACTAAATACCATCTAATTAAGATTTTGTAGAAACTTTCTAAAAAATGTAAACAATGTACTGACTTTTTGAGATAGTTTATAGACTCCATCCATAAATGATAAGGGATGGTAAGATCTAGGTCTTCTTCCCACTTTGAGATAGTATTTATTTTGATTTCTGGGGTGGATTTATTAAAGGGACACTATAGTCACCTGGACAACTTCAGCTTAATGAGGTTGTTGAGGTGAGAACTATAGCTCCCTGCAGCCTTTCTCATGTAAACACTGTATTTTTTGAGAAAATACAGTGTTTACATTGAAAGCTAGGAACACCTCAAGTTGCAGTCACTCAGAGTGAACCAGAGGGACTTCTGAGTTGATGGAGGCATATCCATCCACTCAGATCTGCTGTGCACAAGCATCCTGTGATTCAGTATCTCCTCCCACTGCATGCAGACACTGAACTTTCCTCATAGAGATTCATTGATTCAATTCATCTCTTTGAGGGGATGCTGATTGGCCAGGGCTGTGTTTGAATCATGCTGGCTCTGCCCCTGATCTACCTCCTTGTCAGTCTCAGTCAATCCTATGGGGAAGCACTGTGATTGGATCAGGCTATCACATGTCAGAAAACTGCTTGTTTTTCCTGAGTCTAACAGCATGCAGATTTACAGCTTCTGGCTTGAATACAGTAAGATTTTTACTATATTTATGGAGGCATGAGGGGCCCAGGGGGGCAGATGGTCGTGCTAACCCTATAGGGTCAGGAATACATGTAGTTTCACTGGTGACTATAGTGTCCCTTTAATGATCTGTCTGATTTTGGATGATCTTAAAGGCTGCGATCCATACAAGATCGTATCCAAAGGAGACTGATCTATTATTTGGATTGTTCTAAGAAAGTTGACAATTCTTAAGTATGTAAATATTTCTTTATTGGACAAATCATATTTCTGTTGGAGTTCATAAAAGGTATTGGGAGAAATATTAGATCCTAATTGGTCATTTTTTGCAATATTTTTTCTTAACCACTCGGTTAAATCAAGGTCTCTTATAAATAGTTTAGTCATTCCTAAAGGAGCTTTAGAGAGAATTTGATTGTGAGCTGAGAATAGTTTCTTTATCGCAGCAATTGATTTAAACATTAGTAATATTATCCAATTATTGATTCTTAAATTTATAAACATTTTGCTGTCCAGCCAAAAAGAAAAAAGAAAAGGATTGATTCCTACACACTGTTCATTCTCTATCTTGTACCATGTTTTGTCTCTAGATTTTTCGTTACCCCATTCTAAGAAGGGGGAAAACATTATTAAAGGATCACTATAGTGTCAGGAAAACAAATCAGTTTTCCTGACACTATAGTACCCTAAGGGTGCCCCCACCCTCAGGGTCCCCCTCCCCTGATGCTGAAGGGGTTAAAACCCCTTCAGCTACTCACCTTGCTCCCTTACCTCTCCTTCCCCGCCGACGTCAGCTCCCCAGCCTGACGTCAGCAGAGCGGAATGCGCATGCGCATTCAAAGTGTCCATAGGAAAGCATTTTTCAATGCTTTCCTATGGACGCTCTGCGTGATGGAGGCATAATATGCCTCCAGCGTCGCAGATGCGCCTCTAGTGGCTGTCCGGAAGACAGCCACCACAGGCTGGCTTAACCCCAAATGTAAACATAGCAGTTTCTCTGAAACTGCTATGTTTACAGCAGGCAGGGTTAACCCTAGAGGGACCTGGCACCCAGACCACTTCATTGAGCTGAAGTTGTCTGGGTGACTATAGTGTCCCTTTAACTTATGAATGAACTGAAATGATAATCTTCCCTCTCTTAAATGTGTTATCATTATTTTTCTATTAATTCTTGTTTTTTTTTTTATCTGACCAGACAAAAGAATAAAATAATTTGTCAAACATTTTCAGAATGTTGTTTGATACTCTTATTGGAATTGTACGAAATAGATATTCAAGTTTCGGCATCAAATATGCCTTTATTGTGTTTAATCTACACATCCATGAAAGTATTAAGTTATCCCATTTTTTTATCTGATCTTTTAGATAGCTTCATATGGTTTAGATTTACCCAAGTTCCTATATCAAAGTATTTCTTAATGACAGTGTCTATTGCAATACTTTAAAGGGACACTATAGTCACCAAAGCATTAATTGAGCAGATTTGGTGTATAGATCATGTCCTTGTAGTCTCATTGCTCAATCCTCAGCCATTTACATTTTAAATCACTGTCTATGCAGCCCTAGCCACACCTCCCCTGGTTTTGACTGACGCAGCCTGCACAAAAAAATGGTTTCCTTTTCAATCAAATGTTAGCTTACTTTAGATGTTTATATATCCTGCTCTGTAAATCAAACGTTGATCACACACAGGAGATTCCTGCATAATTGAGCACTGAGACTGCAGGAGCCTGATGTATACATCAAATCTGCTTCACGCTCATCCAATTGTATTGGCAACAATCCAGTTCGCCATCAATGGCCAGTTTGGTCCAGGAGGGGAAAGATCTTTGACAATCTGAGAGCCCAGCTGCTATTACAGTCAGGAATAGGAAACGGAACTCACAGAACTGGCTTTATTGGCTGGGGTTCCTCTCCTCCCTAGAAGTTGCCAGATACCTCAATGAACAGTGCCATGGGCATGGTGGTTCTGGGGATCAGATATGATCTCCTCTTGGGGCCCATTTGTAATGATGGATGGGTAGGGTATTTCACCAATAGGAATACCTCTTGTCCTGTTTTCTCCATCTGATTTTCCCTTTCAAACCCCCACCCCCTCTTTTTTTCTTTTTCTTCTCCTTTCTCCTCTAGTCTATCTTCTTTTCCTCTTTCTGCTTTTGTCTTATTTCAATTTCACATTCCATCTTTTTCTAGTTTACACAATCACCTGACTTTTCAATGGGCTATTTCTTGGCTTGTGCCTGTGCTTGGTGGTTATGTGATGCTGACATTGATTATACATTCTTTCCTAAACCGTCTAGCTTAGAAGATGATACATATGAGCTTAGTATGGTTTAACAATGCATTCTTGGTAGTTGCCTAACGACTACCACTGTTTGCCACATTTATGCATGTTTATTTTTTGTAAATGTTCTTCCTTCATTTTATGTTTGAAACCTTTGCTGTGTTCAGACACGCTTTCTGTACTGTGATAAATGTACGATAAACTTGCAAGATTAAAACCTTACTTGTTTTACTTGTTATCCAGAAAACATAACCTGAATATTTTTACTGCCCACTCCAAGTTATCCACCACCACGTTTGTGATCTGATATACGAATCATCCCGCCCCAAAATAATATGTTCAGTACCATGCTGTGGTGGGCAGCATTGCAGCACAGAGGTCCAGCAATTAAAGTTAAATTAAAATATTCCTTCATCTACATGTTTGCTAGCCAGTTGGTTAGCAAATTTCAGAAATAGATTAAATGGCAGTTGCGGCAGTATCTAAAAGTTCATAAAAACAAGTGCTGCTCTCATCCAGTGGGGATACTGAATAATACATAGAAAAGAAATCAGTGTCACCCAATCTTAATAAGGGGCTTGACAAACCTCAAACTTCAGATCATGCCCTTTATCAATGCATAATATCCTAGTCAGCAAAATGTATAGGTTAAATTATTATAGCAAAAGGGGACTCTTGGCATATATTGCATTGCCTATTCAATTTAATTCCCAAATGCCAAGAAATGCGTAGGCAGCTGTGCTTCAGCTCATCAATCATAATGATGAATAATCAAGCTTAATGTAACTGAGCTGTACTCCAGAAACAAGTGTTCCTTTATACAAGCGTAGTGATTTTCAATCACTACTCCCATGCCTCTCAGTCAGCAATGGGCTGCCAGGGAAATATGTGAGTTGTAGTACAATAACAGCTGGAATACCATCATCTCCATTCCTTGATTACAGTGAGGGCAGCTATCTGCTCATCATGGATCAACAGTAATAATAAATGATAGCAAATTGTTTTATATCAACCAATGGTACTTTTTAATGCACATAACAATGCTGTGTTAGAAGAGCAATTTGTTGCTTTTGTATATGCAAAGCATGGGTTCTATTTGTGTTTGATTTACAGTCCCTTCTTCTTTCCTAGTATCCCCAGGACCTGCATTCAGACATTATTCATCATCATGTACATTGTGTTAAGGTTATTTTTAGCCCGGTGGATGATTCTGTGCTCCTTTCCCCCCTGCATCTAATTATATGGCTCCTGCTTTTATATCATGCATGATTTGCACTGCATCCATCTGCTATAGAGCTCTTGAAAATGAGATTGGCAAGGCATCATGAAGAGGACATAAATCCTAATGGACACATAAATCCAATTTAGCATTCACTATCAAATTCCCATCACTAACATTAAAAGTCTCCAAGAAACATTTGACTCATGTCAGACACAGAGCTGATTTCGGAGAGTGAACAAAACACCAGCTAATCAGTGTGTTTTATTTTAAAACTTTTTTTTTTCCTTGCTGTTTTTCAATGTCTGTTTTTCCCCCCCTCTGATGCTTTAGTGAGCTTTCAGAGTAGAAAAAGTCAATTAATAAAAGAAGACATTAAGCAATCAATTCCTATGATGTTTTCTCTGCAATGCTTGGTAGACTAACTGTAATGGTAAAATAAATGCACTGTAAATGTACTGATATATGCTAATATGCACAACATTCCCCAGCACTACCTCAATTCATCAGAGCGAGAGAGGGAGTGAGGGAGAGAGCATCAGTAGGGGGAGGCATTTGTTATTGGCTGTTTCCAGTTCTCAAGGATAACATTCCTGCTCTTTTGATTGGTCAGCTCACTGCTGCAAGATTCTAACCGTCTTATTTTGATGATAAATATGAAGCTTTGGAACGCCGTGCAGGAGTGTGGTGCTCACACACAGCTACACTCCCTCTAGGGCTCAAGGAAAGGACTGTTCAAGCTGTTACTTTTTTTCAGCAGCCCTGAAGAAGAGAGGGGTAAAACAAGAAAGTTGTGATGCTTTTCTTCACACAGTGTTTTGGGGCTGTATTAGATCTTATCCATCTCAGATTCCAGCATTATCAAGCTAAGAGGGTATTCTCAACTGCAGGACAGTTGGTCTGTGTGGTTAACCCAACTCTAAATTCAAAGGTGAGTTCAAAGATACATAGATTATTGTAATGTTTAAAATTATATTTAATATTTGTTTTATAAAAACACTGAATTTTTCATTTGATTTTTTTTCTTCATTATTGTGTTTTTTATTTATTTATTTTTTTATTTGGTGATTTGCTTATGATAATTTTTATTTTTATTATTATTGTATTTTCATCTCTTGAGCATCCCCGTTGACTAGAGTCGGTTCTTTACGATGACTGATGCTCTTATTTTATTATGTAAACGGTTTAAGGATGCAATTCTTCAAAGCAGCAGTAATCCGAATCATAATTCCATTTGCATGTTAATATAACTGCAGGGCAAATGTGTTTTAATCTGGAAAAGCAATAGCTTTAAATGTTCCTCATGCGGTAGTGAAGATTTGTTTACATGGCAGTAATATTATTGAATGTGTTCTACAATTGTTTGTTTTGATGGTCTGTCATTTCCCATTCCCTGGCTCATTGAATGGCAAGCACTGTAAGGCACACAGCACGTCTGACAATGGGCTGCTTTGGGAAATGTTAATTGAAGTCTGTTTGGGAGGAATTAAAACTTTTATGTTACTGGGGAAAAATAGTTAACACAGGCTACTTATTGGCGCAAGTGCAGTCTATCTAGAGATATTTGGAATTCAATTACCTGCTTGTTCTTCCTGTAACTTTTTTTTTTTTTTTTTAAAGATAATTGACACTGTAGCTAACCCTTGGGAGCAATGTCATGCCCTCAAGCACTGAGGGGTTAACCTGCCTTTCAGTATACAATAAATTATATTCATGAACTTAATGATGCTGCTGCATATAAAATGTATATAATTTCTTAGTTAAAAAAAAAAAAAAAAGACTTAATTTTAAATAATAATTGAGCTGTGTGGAATATATTAACCTTTGCTTTGCCGGCAAGGAGTACATGGTGAATTTGTAACCTCTGTTGGCACTTGAAGGATTTTTGACAGTGCCAGAAAATAGCTAATTGCACATTAATAAATACTTACGTTGCTTTATTTTATTTAATATATATATATATATTCCCATCTATTATACTCCTAAAGCCTATTTTGTATTATGTGGTGCTGATAGACATGGCTATTTGTTATATATTTTTTTTTGTATGTTAATCAGTGCTGTACATGGCTGTGGAGTATGTTGGCGCTTCCTATCTACAATCCTATTATTATGGACCTGGAACGTTAGTTAGCCGTTGTTTTGCCACAAGGCTATGTGTCACAATGGAGTGTGCAGAGAATTCAGAACACGTTGGTCATGTAGTGTTTTGAAGCCACCTGTCTTGTGTGGGAAGTAGCTTGGGAATCCTGTGTGTTTACACACAGCTGTGCAATGGGCAGCCTGCTAGCTACACTGAACAATAACAATGTATGGAACTCAATCTCTACATTTAGCTCCATTCCAGAGGGCTTGAAATATCCTGTCACATCTGATCTTCTTGTCCAGAAAGCTCCATTTGTCAGTGTTACATCCCCTTACAGCTAAACTGTAGTGCTCTGAATACTTATTATCATTTTATCGTTTCCTGAACATGATGATAGTCTAATGGAGTTCAGCTAGCTTGTTATATGAGGATGTTAGAGCAGACTATTACTGGATTCATAGTAAGGATGGATAGAATGTGTTGACAACTCTCACCATGCTCAGGCAGCCAGATGTTGGCTTATGGCTATGACAGTTGTAATTCACTGTGACAATGATGTGACGCCTATACACTCTTCTTAGTTCTGGTCCAAAAAAAGTACACTGACTTCAGGATTTTTAATTGGGTTTTTAAACAGATTAGGGAAATGGTGCTGTACAAATATCCTCTTTATTGCTCAAATCAAACACAGTTTGGTGTAAAACACACATAAATCTGTTTTATGGGGTTTATTTGCTAAACTCTCAATTGCTATTAATTAACACAATTTAGGCGGGAAAAAACAGCTTATCTATAAAAAATAAATAAAAAAAACAACAACAACAAAAAACAAAACAACTCCAACTCCTCTTTAGTCACAGTTTGGCCATTTTAGCCTCAGTTTAATTAGACAGAATTCATTGTAATTCCGAGTTTAGTGAATAAACCCCTGTATCTGTGCTTTATGAGTCATATACTGTGATTGCAGGGGGAATCTCAATTATATGCTATACCTGTTACATTTATATGTTATTCAATAGACAGTGAACTATCTTGACAAGACTAAAATAGTATCTAGATTGTAAAAAAAAACCTCTAACTTGACTGAATTGGAAATATTTCCCAGCCCAGGTAGTTACTTCATCAATCTGCTAGTTGGTTGTTGACTTTCCTTATCTCATCCTCTCACTATGCTGGAGGACAAGTTCTACACTAAGGAGAAAAAAATGTGCAAAATGGACAAAGCCAGCTCAAAGTGCACAGAGAGCCTGGTTCATTTAAGATGGGACTTGTTGGTTTCTACGTTAAAGTTGTGGATCCAAACAAATGTGTACTTCAATCTGAGGCTGAGACGCAGTGTGTAAATTTGTACATTGTCACACGGGATCCTGACAATGTGACAGATATCCAGTTCCCCTAATTGTGTCTTTTATTTATGTCGGTTTCAATGGAATGGGAAAAATTTACAAATCAAAGCCATCTTGAACAAACCTGAGATAATTTTACTTCATAGGGAAACCACCACTTCTGTGGATATTACACTAGTGAATAAAACATGAAAATCACCTATAATTTGTGTTGATCTTTTTCCACATGATGCTCTGTTCTCGGTTACATTTAAATGATGGATTTATCACATTACATCAAAATCCAGTTCGGACATGGCACAGCCAGGGCACATGTTGCAAATGAGAAGGATGAATCACAACATTGTTTTATTTGTCCTCTTCTCTGAATGCTTTCTCTATGATGGCTGCCAGGTGCAAAGGACAAAGCGTGTAATAGTGATTGACAGGGAGTTAAGATGGATGCACCCAGTTGCAGGATAAAACAGTGTGGATTTCTACATTTATATTTATGTTCAGCACCTCACACATAAATAAGTGCACTTTAGTGATTATGGTCTCAAGAGTGCCCTAGCAGCTTATATTGGCTTTCCTGAGCCACTCCTGTCATGCAGGGCTGCTGATTGGCTAAAAGTGTCAGCTGATCGTTCTAAGGCAATGAGGTAAGCTCTCCATTGCAGGGTTTAGCTCAGGCAGAGAGCTTCCCACTCTCTGGCTGAGGTAGTGGAGTCCAAAAGCAGCACCCAGCGGACCCCAGGTAAGAAGTGGTTATGGTGCCTAATGTGTGTTACTTTAACAGAAAAATAAAAAAAGATGGCAAAGATTCGAAATTTGTTTTTGAGGGATAGCTTCCCAGCATCCAGCCTGTAGTTATTATTATAGTGTTTTTTGTCCTTATACTGCAGCCTTCTATTAAAGAGATGGCCTCAGGTAAATGGTAAAGGGCATGATAAATCTGCACCGCATGCATGTAACTGATGCATTCTGGTGCAGACCTATACTTTCATTTACTTGCAACAATTACTCTCAAGCTGATAATGAATTGTAAAAGGTAGGAACAATTGTTTATAATAAGATTGTTCTGGCCATATATCTTATCTGAATCTAATAGAAACTCCACCGATAATAATAATTTACTTTGCATAATGGTTGTGACTGGCCATTTCCATATCATTAACTGGAATATCTGGAAGACAGAAGCTTATGATTGATCTATTTAGTGATACAAGAGAAAGTCTTAAAGGGACACTCTAGTGTTTAAGAATACAAACATATATTTCTAACATTAACTTGTTATAATAGACAGATACAGCAATTATAAAGTAAAGCTATTACTTACCTTATTTCCACGGATGCACCGATCTCACCACAGCTGCCAGTCTTGTTCTGGCTGAGGTCATCAATACTCATGATCTCAGTCAATCCAATTCTTCCCTATAGGGAAGCATTGGGGGCTATTGCGCATGCATGCCAATCGCTGCCCTGTACCAGTCAGCATCTCCTCATAGAGATACATTAACGCAGTACATCTGTATTGGGAGTGTTTACTGTCTCAATGTTACCAGGAAGCCAGAATGAGTGCACTAGAGATGGCATTAAGCAAGAATGTAAACACTGTATATTCTCAAAAAAGGCAGGGGCAGTCTGTTTGCCCCCAGTACCACTGCATTAAGCAGTATTGTTTCTGGTGTTTAGAGTGTCCTTTAAGTCATATATTGGACCTACATGTAAGGATGAGATTAACAATTATATGCAGAAGGTCAAGGCATTAGTGGAAAAATATACTAATTCTTACATTCGAAATAAAGTGTGTTCCTTTTAATAGGGTACATGGTATGATACTCGGCATCACCAAACTATTACTAATTGCTTTGCTGCTCTGTATGCCCCCTTTTTAAATTTTAGCCCTGAGTGCTACTAAAGGCATTCGTGCTGGGCAATCAAGCTATCAGTGTGTGAAGAAACATATGTTCTATGCATGACTTTTGATTTCAACTGTCCGTCTAACAGAAATAGACTATCTGAGAATGTCAGCATGTTGTGTGCATTTAATTCTCAGAACGTAGGGAGTTTATTCAGTGAACAACAAATGATGGTGAATTGTCAGCAGAACTGGCAACATTAAGTTCAAGACCACTGTGACTGACAAACAGCTGATTTAGAAAATGTGGTAATTTGTTCCAGATTGGCTATTTTGTTGATTCACTATTTTATTTGTTTATTTCTTTAAAAAAATACTTTTTTTTCAGATCTGTGAGTACACGTAATCCGACAATTTCTATTGATACACATGTCACAACAGCAGTTGGTTACAATATTTGGTATTTTGAAGGCACATTGGTCAACAAGGTTCGATACACATCTTTGCGTTAGTCTACAAAGGCACAGTGGTTCATAAAATGATATCGACAAGGCGTAAACATACATCATGTGTAAGCATTTCCCAGTCATGGCTTGTAAGGCATGAGAAAGGGCCTCTATAAGTGTGTCCAACTTGTATGTGTTCCACATACGTAAGTCCACTTCTGTCTGAGTTGGCTCCTATCATGGTTGGTGGATCATGTCCTTGCCTGTACCAGACCCTTTCTGCAATATAGTTAGCAATGACCCAACCCCCCTCTTCCCCCCCACCCCCCAAAAAAAACCAACCCAGTGTTTTTATGTCATTGGTTTTATTATCTTTGTTTTAAATAAAACTAGTTTTTTAGCTTACCTGGACTTTCCTGATTATACCGCTAAAGATTGTATCCGGAGGAGCCACACTTTTGACCTCCTTGATGGGGAGTATACCACCTACCCTACACACGATTGAGCAAAAAACTAATTTTTTTGTCTTTTCTTATGTGATTACACCTACTTTTAAATAGAATAGTTGAGTACCCCAAGAGGTATACAACTGGGTGTGTGTTGAGGGGCGACCAAGAAACAGGGGATAACCCTCACATACATGTGTTAGTAGAAAGACATACTTGAACTGGTCAAGTGAGAAAGGGCGCCCCCTAGTGCATAAATATATACATATGTAAAATGAAGTTATAAAACATAACCTTTAATATTGCTGTGATAAAAAACTCCAATAGGGAGTAAGAACAAGAAAACAAAAGTAAACTTAAAAATGGGGGGGACAAACGTCCAAATGGGGATGGATAAACTAAAGGTTACACCTAAAGGATATATAAAGCTGGATAGAGCTATAAATCCCCCCAACCAGTACAGTGCGTCTCATCTGGGCAATCCCAGCTGGAATTGCAAAAAAATAATAAATAAATGAAATTCGATATCAAATCAGAGTAGCCATTCCTGTAACCGCTCCACATAAAACCTGCTAATATAGAGAGTGCTTGCTTATGGCAAGAATAGTACACACTTGTAACAGGAGGTAACGATAGGAAGGCTTTCACAGAGCCAGCAGCTAGTATATACCCGGATACATAGTTGCAAATTGCATAGTATCCATAGTGGTGCTGTCACCAGGGCACGGACAAACAGAGTGAGGGAAAAAAAAAAAAAAGGTGAATATATAGAGGGTCTAGTTGATAGCCAAAAAGGCTGACTAGCAAAATAGATAGCACAATCTGACCAACGATAGAAACCCCCGTAGTCACCTCTGCCCCTACTAGCCCCCGATCCCCTACTACGCTGTACAGGATCCTATGATTGCTAAACTAGCTTGCTGAAGAAACGAGATTCTAAACTGGTCGGTGTCTGGACAAAACTTGTCCCCCCTTTCTGCTACCTAACACGTGTTTCGGCGCTACAAAACGCGCCTTCGTCTGAGGCTTAAAACCGCTGGTTTTAAGCCTCAGACGAAGGCGCGTTTTGTAGCGCCGAAACACGTGTTAGGTAGCAGAAAGGGGGGACAAGTTTTGTCCAGACACCGACCAGTTTAGAATCTCGTTTCTTCAGCAAGCTAGTTTAGCAATCAAAGGATCCTGTACAGCGTAGTAGGGGATCGGGGGCTAGTAGGGGCAGAGGTGACTACGGGGGTTTCTATCGTTGGTCAGATTGTGCTATCTATTTTGCTAGTCAGCCTTTTTGGCTATCAACTAGACCCTCTATATATTCACCTTTTTTTTTTTTTTCCCTCACTCTGTTTGTCCGTCCCCTGGTGACAGCACCACTATGGATACTATGCAATTTGCAACTATGTATCCGGGTATATACTAGCTGCTGGCTCTGTGAAAGCCTTCCTATCGTTACCTCCTGTTACAAGTGTGTACTATTCTTGCCATAAGCAAGCACTCTCTATATTAGCAGGTTTTATGTGGAGCGGTTACAGGAATGGCTACTCTGATTTGATATCGAATTTCATTTATTTATTATTTTTTTGCAATTCCAGCTGGGATTGCCCAGATGAGACGCACTGTACTGGTTGGGGGGATTTATAGCTCTATCCAGCTTTATATATCCTTTAGGTGTAACCTTTAGTTTATCCATCCCCATTTGGACGTTTGTCCCCCCCATTTTTAAATTTACTTTTGTTTTCTTGTTCTTACTCCCTATTGGAGTTTTTTATCACAGCAATATTAAAGGTTATGTTTTATAACTTCATTGTACATATGTATATATTTATGCACTAGGGGGCGCCCTTTCTCACTTGACCAGTTCAAGTATGTCTTTCTACACCTACTTTTATTCTCCATATCTGGGTGCAGCCATTTTGTTCTCCTCTGCACATGACATGTGGGATTTATTTTGCTGATAGATTGTGGAACCCTCATAGTGAGACACTCAGTTGCCTGTAGATGGTGCTGTCAAGTGGTCTCTCTGAACCTGCACTCTGATCACTTCTCCATATAATGGTCATGGCTGGGCTCTATCACTCTGGTATCCCTCGCTCCATGCAGGACAAGGGGCATTTTACCAAAATCTCATTTAATGCATACTATGATTTTATACTTGCTTCCCATAAGATGGCTGCTCTTTTGTAGTTCTTGTTAACACTGGAGTATGTTCCTTAATGTATTCCTGTTTATCTGGTGTTAACGCTTGACCCAATAAATATTTCTGCTGATTCCTGTGATCCTGAAGATGGCTGTTTACATTTACGCTGACCTCTCTAACTCTGTAATAAGCTTGTTAGCTGCAGACAGTCTGTATTATCACATAGTATTATGTCCTCTGTAATGGCTGCATGTGGTTTTCTACATTTCAATGTTTCTTAATAAAGATTGTTTTTAATAATTCAGGGCCAATATCGTCAGTCATTTTCACAGCTTGGAGTGAATGAGTTTGGAGTGAGCACTTACATGAACCCTTTCCTGTCATTTCATCGTTTATATTTGATATTGGCGTCTAAAGAAATGCATCTTACTTACTGTATATTTAGTACTACAAATAAACAACCTCACAAATCCTATCAAAAGCATCCTGAGCTAAAAGGTACCAAACATCTGTCCCTGGGCA
The DNA here is from genome assembly GCF_036172605.1 of Pelobates fuscus. Taxonomy (NCBI): domain Eukaryota; kingdom Metazoa; phylum Chordata; class Amphibia; order Anura; family Pelobatidae; genus Pelobates; species Pelobates fuscus. The sequence goes on along the minus strand of NC_086317.1, from coordinate 378,148,861 downwards.
CCAAAGATTGCTTTCAGGGCAGATAAGACTCGTTTTCTTTAAAATGAGACAGGTTTTATCTGCCTGCATTACTGCAGCTGCAGGGAGAGAGATGTTCTGTTCTCATTCTTTATTGAATTCATATGGGAACTTAGAGCCAGGTATTAAAAGAGCAATGACTATCACCAGCTTTCTAATACTGCTGTACCAGGGGCAATGAAATGGCAGATCCTCTGCTGTTCCAGACATACAGCTGCCATGGTGTGATTTATAGATCTATAATAGTTTGGGGGTGTAGTGGACCACGGGTAACCCAACCGGTTACCTCCACTGATTCCCTTCCTTCAGTCAATCAGGAACCATTTAAAATACAAAGAGACCCATCTTCCCCCAATAACTGGATGACTCACAATCCTGGAGGTACAGCAACCACTTTATTGGCCATACACGACTTTTATACATACCCCATGCAAGGGGTGTATCATACCAACATCCAGTGTTCTCTCCCAGGATCCTCTCCCTCCCTGGGTCCCCAGTGCGGGAGAGGACTCTGTTCCTTTTGTCCCCAACTTCCAGTAAGGTATAGGGTTTCCTACACCCGTTGCCAGGGGATCTTCTTCCCAGGAGCCTCTGTGCCTGGGAGTCTAGGCACGGGAACCGTCCCTTTGTCTCCCAGGCACAGAAAGCCCGCCCGCGGGAAAAGAGCTGATTTCTTTGTCTCTGCAGGCACTGAAAAGCCTGCCTAACTCGCCAGTGCCCCAGCAGTGCCCACACAACCACAGGGACCCTCACAGTGGTACCTTCTTTGATGGTCTCCGCTCGCTAGGTCCCTGTGTGAAATCCTGCAAGGGAAGCATCTCCTTTCGGGACACTAATGCTCCCCCTAGACGGCATTCATCTATACGAATTGGCGGCCACCCAGGGGAGCATTCATTAATTACTTCCCTTGCGGTTTTACACTTAGGTTACAAGTGAGAACATTCTGATTAATTGGTGTGAACGTTCTAATGGGGTACTGGAGAGGTCCTCATTCGGGAGACGAACGTGTCGGGAAACAATCCACGAACGCTCCCCCTAGCTGCCGTTCATCTGTACGAATGGCGGCCGCCCAGGGGAGTGCTCATTAATTGTTTCCTGTGCAGTTTGCGGTTTCACACTTATGTTGCGAGGTTTGAAGGTTCTAAACTAACATTCTAAATGCGGTTTGGGGTGGTCCCCGTTCGGGAGGCGAATTAATTCCCTTCATGGAGGCACTCCCGAATGGGGAGCGGGCACAATATACAAAGAGATGGGGAAACAGACACGTAATTACAGAAAGGCAATTTACTGACAGGCAGCAGTCCTGCTACAGGGGAGAGTTAACTTTTGGTCACCCATGGTACCTGAGCAAAATATACATAGAACTAGTGTTGTATATGCCTCACTGTAATCTCCTACAAGTGTCTCCAACGGAGGTCTCAGAAAAGGAGGCTAAGCTATAGTTTGCCAGGGAACCCAGGTATTTGTCAAACTGTTCATAAATGGTTTGACTACTTACTGTGGGATGATGCCAGGGCCCAGGGGTCTACTGACACCGTTACCAATACAGAGCCCTGTGACTGCCAGTTCTCACTACAATTTCAGATACAATTTCTTTAAATTTCCAGTGAGCAACATATACATTTTATGGTGATTTGGATTGCGAGAAATAGATAGGGGCTTCTGTCTGCTTCCTAAATAATAGGCATTATGGGAATGGCTGCTTCAGTTTTTAATCTTTATCCAACTGCTGCTTATGGGTTGTGAAGGAGGAGAATGCTGAGACTGTTACACTGTATGGTTGTTTGGAATCTAGAACTCTGCAAATAGATTAACTATTTGCCTTCAGCACATGAGGTGGGAACGATAGTAAATTAGTCTTGATTACGGACTATCATGTGTGTATGGACTCCTGTCCCCCAACCCTCCTTTCTTTTTTGTTTTAAATGAAGAATGATTAGACTTCATTCCAAATCAATCGCTAAGTTAGTCATCCCAATTTCAAGGTTTATTCAGGTAATTATTCACAAATCTATGGTTGAGAGCAATATGAAGGGGTCCCTGTATGAGAAGAGTTCTGAGCTTTCCTTAAATTTAATCTAGTATATATTTGAGTATATGTTCGGTGTGAATGTTCACCAAACACATACTGTCTATTCAAATAACTATTGTGCATCAAGTAAATGTAGATTATTAACTATATATTTATTAAAAGAAGACCACTAAAGTCACCCAGATCACTTCATCTCATTGTGAGCTTGGTGTATTCACTCTGTCCTTTTAGTCCGGCAATGTAAGCCATTGCAGTTTTGTAGAAACGACAATGTTTACATTACAATGTTAAAGGACACTATAGGCACACAGACCATTTAATCTCAATGAAGTTGTCTGGGTGCCTGCAATCTAAAACAATGCTCTTAAGAAACTGCAATGTTCACATTGCAGGATTAAGAATGCCTGGCGGAGGAGGAGTGCAACCCAGTGCTGAGGGTTGTGGACAGAGGCCACTATTGTGTAAGGAATGCAGTTTTGTGTTCCAAACACTCTAGTTTTCCTTTAAATACACCTCTTTTGGCTCTCTTTATGAGACTTCAGTAAAACTTGGTTTCATGATGCAGAATCCCTCATAGGAAAGTACTTATTCAATTTTTCCTCTGGTGCAGTTTGGATGCATGGGCGGTGCTCTATGAGCATTGTTTTCCTAATGCTTAAGTGTTCCTTTAAATAAGTCCTTAATTTATTTTGGGCCCAGGATCAGTTTGACCTGCAAGCTGTGTGTCTTTCATTAAAAGTCTTTCTGTGCTCTTTGCTCTTAGCTCGCCCCCTTGTGGTTTGAAGAAAGCAATATCTATGTAAACAATGAAACTCTTTTCATTTCACTACGCACTATATATGTATCTAAATATGGTTCATTTAAATGTTCCATATTGTAACATGTTATGTAAAGCCTTTATTGTCACTATCATGTCTCTGTAAACTGTCAAGTTTATTAAATGTTAATTTTTAGGAATTCAAAATGAAATTCAAATTATAGGCCAGGCTAATAGAATTGGACATTTAGCTGAATCCAGCTAATTTTTTTTTTTTTGTCAATCTTTATTTTATTGAAGTATAGCATGTCACAGGAAAATCATATTTTTTTTTCTTTGCAAAACAAGATTAGGCCCATCAGATAGAATTGTAGTAATGATACCGGAGAAACTGACGGAAGCCAAGCACAGAGAGATGGACACAGGTTTCTTCAGGAAGGAAGAGATTCTTTATTGGATCACCGATCGGGACTCAGAGGGACTAATGTCACCAAAATACAGCAAGTTCTGAGCCCCGGACAATAGTGCAGGCTCCTTATATAGGCATATAACTCCTCCCATATTAAGCTCCACCCGCACATTCTCTTAACCAATCAACACAAATAAGAATTAACTTCCTGTTTGACCGCATGGCTTGTCCAGCACAATGGAGGAGGGGGAATACTATATCCTGTATTCTTGCACATGCTCCGTACACTACTGATCGTATCTTGCCTCGTGCAACCAACTGATCGATACGTCAGCATATGCACGTACACATGCCACGTGGTAATCTCGGCCTACTAAATTTATTTTTACCGAGATTCCACCACATTCCCCCCTTTGATGCCTCTTGATATTTTACAATTACTTGAGGCATCACATAACCTTAGTTTTGCTTACACCGCAAGTTACCTTGAACCAGACCAGACTTATCTTATGATGTGAATCTTTTAACACTCATCTTCCTGCATTGGTTCTCCTTGATCTAGAGCCTTATACTTATATATCGCCATTATCTGTGCAGCAGCCTTCCTCTCTGCTATACTTCCTATCAGGCTTTGCACAGACCTAACTACTAAGGGTATAAGACACGGTAGGAGTAGACACAACAGTAAAATCAGTAGGACTCCACCTACCACTGCCTTAAGCCCTCCAAACCACTCATACCAGCTACCAAACCAACTACTTGGATTGTACCCTTTCCATACCTGAGTAGGCACATGCGCTAGTTTAACCATATGGCTAGTAAGCTCAGCTATTGCTTGCCCTTCGTCGTCTATTTGAAGACAGCAATTGCTTAGGTTAAACTTCCCACATACACCTCCCTCTACTGCCAAAAGGTAATCCAAGGCTAATCTATTTTGGTAGACTGCTGTCCTCATCCTGGTGTTATGCTTCGCTAGAAGATTGAGCGCTTGTGATGTTTCGTTAGTGATAATCTCAACCACCGCCTGTAATCTTATAATGCGGTTGAGCATATAAATAGGGGTTCTATAACCAAAGGTACCATCCTCAGCCCACGTGGCTGGCCCATAATAATCTATGATACGCTGGGGAGGCCATTCATTATCTTCCCAGGTGCCTATCTCTATGGGTCCCCTTTTCTTCCTATGATTCACATCATACACTTTAACACCTAAAGTCTCACCTGTTTCAATCGGTAACAAGAAGAAGGATGGTTTGAGCATACCCAACACACATGCCCCTTCCCAGTCCTGTGGCAGCTCCGAATAGGCTTTCTTACCACAGATCCAGTACAAATTTGCTGGGGCTCTCCAGGTAGATGTGATGGATAGATCAAACCACACATCCTTTAAATTGGCGTATCTAGCAAACGGGTTAGATGGTTCTGAGACATTTGAAGCCGACCACCAAGTTGTATTCTTTGTATCATCATCATAAGCTTTTTGCCCTAGACAAGTTAATTCTCCTACAGAAGTATTATACATTATTCCTTTCCTTGCTATGCAAACATAACCTATGATGGAGGTCTTTAATCTCCACTCAGATTTACCTCTAACACTCAAATGATAATCGGCTTGTGTAGATATTAGTTGGTCAACTGCCTCAGAACCGGACATTACCTCCTTTGCTTCCCAAGGCCATTGGTCTCCCATGTTAGTACCTCCACACACATAGCAGTTGGTAACATTAAGACTACCGGCAATACTTTCAGCTAGGTCAATGAACAGGTTTTTAGCGTTATGGGGGATCTTATTATCTATACTCATCTCTTCATAAAAGGAATGGTATACTTGATGAGTCTGGGAGGATACCGTATCAGTCTCTATTCCTATAAACAATAATGTCCCAGGATCTAAACCCGTCCCGTATATCTGAAACCCAAATAAATTGCCATACTTATCTAGGAACTTGTCGGGGTTATTAATAAGTATATGGACTGGGTTGCATTCCATAGACTTACAATAAGGGCTAGTCGGCAACTTAGTCACTATCATGTCTTTATCTACTGTCTGTCCCCAAGTCGCCCACCCCACACAAGACCAATATGGGCAAAAGTTATAGTCTTTATTTGGGCATCTAGGACTTACATATTTATTTTTACTACTGGGACAAATATATTTATCATTAGACCCATACGTCCTCTCCCATCTAAGATCCCCACATACATTCCACGGCTTTCTACCACTCGATATCGCTTTACACGCATCAAATAGCAGAACACCCGAAGAATGTACGGATTCTAACACCGTCTTATTAATTAGGGTCCCCTGAGGATCTCCATTCCTGAGAGTCAACCAAATTGTACGAGGTTGATACTCCGGACTGAAGCACTTAGGTTCTCCTACTCCTAAATGGCACACACTATAGTCTATATTTAAGTATCTACATCTCGATACATCTCCTTTACACTCGTATTGTGAATGCCAAATTAGGGTTTGGGAAATATGGTTACCTGTTCTCGTAGTCTTAATGCATACCTCACAGCTAGGAGTGTCGGTACCTCTACCTTCCTGAATATAAAAACACATATAAATAAACACAATCAAAAGCACATCTTTCGCCGTCATCCTCAGTCTTCGTCCGTGCGATGGAACCTCAGCTTCCAGGATGTGAGGGCTGCAGGGAATGGAGTTCTGCTCGTCTTCACAGGTGTCCCTTCGAGACTTTCCTGGCTTATACACTATGTGTTGGTAAGCGGACAGGCTTTATTATGGCCTTCTCACTCACACCTGTAACAATAAAATTTGTAATCCACAATAATTCCTCGTTACTCCGACTGAGTAGTGCGTTTCAACCGGATCTTGCAGGGATTCTCTGGATCTGCTGTAACTTGCCAAGAATCGACTGCTGCTGGTTTAACCCTGGAGTGATGTATCCACGGAGTCACTTCTGCTACTTTTATCGCTGTAGGGGTAGACAAAAGAACAACATAAGGACCTCTCCACTTGGGCCCTAACGGTACATTATTCCACTCTTTAATCCACACTTGGTCTCCTGGATGATAACTATGAACAGGGGGATAAATATTCACAGGTAATCTATCTTGTACCCATTTCTGTACCTCCTCCATAGTCTTACCCAACTCTACAACCTGCTGCCGAGTAATTCCTTCTCCCAACTGACTCAAATCCCCCCTTAAGTTACCAAGTACGGGAGGTGGTCGTCCATACATAATTTCAAAAGGAGAGAGGCCCATCCTTCTGGTAGGGGTACTGCGGATTCGCAATAGAGCTATAGGTAAGAGAACGTTCCACTTAAGTTGGGTTTCCTGACACATTTTAGCCAACTGGTTCTTAATAGTTCTATTCATTCTCTCTACCTTACCAGAACTCTGGGGTCTATATGCAGTATGAAGCCTCCACTTTATACCAAGCATATGAGTCAGTTGTTGTAGGCACTGGTGAACAAAAGCTGGACCATTGTCCGATCCTATAGAACAGGGTAGTCCATATCGGGGTATTATTTCTCGTAGCAGGAATCTCACAACTTCTCCTGCTTTCTCTGTACGAGTAGGACATGCTTCTACCCAGCCTGAATAGGTGCACACAATTACCAGCAGGTAACGATGTCCACCCGATTTAGGCATCACTGTAAAGTCTATTTGTAGATCGGACATGGGGAGTCCCCCCATAAACTGGACTCCTGGTGGCTTTACTGGTCCTTGTCTTGCATTATTCTTAGCACACGTTACACATCTGCGTACAATGGCCTGAGTCAAGTTGGACAATCTTGGTATGTAGAAATGTTTCCTGAGAGATTCTTCAGTACTGTCTCTCCCAGAATGTGTCCCGTTGTGATAATTTTGGACAATTTCTACCGCTAGTGATGCTGGTATGACTATTCTTCCATCTTCTAGCTGATACCACTTGTTCTCCAAATACTTTCCCGGTTCAGTCTTTAACCACTCCTCTTCTTGAGTTGTATAAACTGGAGTCCATTGAGACAGTGGGGTTGGTATTAGAGCAGCTATATGCCCCACATACTCCTGTCTTCCTGATTCAGCAGCACGCTTAGCTGCACTATCTGCCATCCGATTTCCTTTGGTTACATCACCATCTCCTCTCAGATGCGCTCGACAATGTATGATACCGACTTCTTTCGGCTCCCACACTGCTTCCAATAGTTGTAGGATTTCAGCTGCGTACTTGATTTCTTTGCCTTCTGAATTCAGTAGTCCTCTTTCTTTATACAAAGCTCCGTGGGCATGAGTGGTTAAAAACGCATACTTAGAGTCCGTATACACTGTGTGCAGAATTATTAGGCAAATGAGTATTTTGACCACATCATCCTCTTTATGCATGTTGTCTTACTCCAAGCTGTATAGGCTCGAAAGCCTACTACCAATTAAGCATATTAGGTGATGTGCATCTCTGTAATGAGAAGGGGTGTGGTCTAATGACATCAACACCCTATATCAGGTGTGCATAATTATTAGGCAACTTCCTTTCCTTTGGCAAAATGGGTCAAAAGAAGGACTTGACAGGCTCAGAAAAGTCAAAAATAGTGAGATATCTTGCAGAGGGATGCAGCACTCTTAAAATTGCAAAGCTTCTGAAGCGTGATCATCGAACAATCAGGCATTTCATTCAAAATAGTCAACAGGGTCGCAAGAAGCGTGTGGAGAAACCAAGGCGCAAAATAACTGCCCATGAACTGAGAAAAGTCAAGCGTGCAGCTGCCAAGATGCCACTTGCCACCAGTTTGGCCATATTTCAGAGCTGCAACATCACTGGAGTGCCCGAAAGCACAAGGTGTGCAATACTCAGAGACATGGCCAAGGTAAGAAAGGCTGAAAGACGACCACCACTGAACAAGACACACAAGCTGAAACGTCAAGACTGGGCCAAGAAATATCTCAAGACTGATTTTTCTAAGGTTTTATGGACTGATGAAATGAGAGTGAGTCTTGATGGGCCAGATGGATGGATTGGTAAAGGGCAGAGAGCTCCAGTCTGACTCAGACGCCAGCAAGGTGGAGGTGGAGTACTGGTTTGGGCTGGTATCATCAAAGATGAGCTTGTGGGGCCTTTTCGGGTTGAGGATGGAGTCAAGCTCAACTCCCAGTTTCTGGAAGACACCTTCTTCAAGCAGTGGTACAGGAAGAAGTCTGCATCCTTCAAGAAAAACATGATTTTCATGCAGGACAATGCTCCATCACACGCGTCCAAGTACTCCACAGCGTGGCTGGCAAGAAAGGGTATAAAAGAAGAAAATCTAATGACATGGCCTCCTTGTTCACCTGATCTGAACCCCATTGAGAACCTGTGGTCCATCATCAAATGTGAGATTTACAAGGAGGGAAAACAGTACACCTCTCTGAACAGTGTCTGGGAGGCTGTGGTTGCTGCTGCACGCAATGTTGATGGTGAACAGATCAAAACACTGACAGAATCCATGGATGGCATGCTTTTGAGTGTCCTTGCAAAGAAAGGTGGCTATATTGGTCACTGATTTGTTTTTGTTATGTTTTTGAATGTCAGAAATGTATATTTGTGAATGTTGAGATGTTATATTGGTTTCACTGGTAAAAATAAATAATTGAAATGGGTATATATTTGTTTTTTGTTAAGTTGCCTAATAATTATGCACAGTAATAGTCACCTGCACACACAGATATCCCCCTAAAATAGCTATAACTAAAAACTACTTCCAAAAATATTCAGCTTTGATATTAATGAGTTTTTTGGGTTCATTGAGAACATGGTTGTTGTTCAATAATAAAATTAATCCTCAAAAATACAACATGCCTAATAATTCTGCACTCCCTGTAGATATTCACTCTTAAACCTTCAGCCAATTGTAACGCTCGTGTTAGTGCTATTAATTCTGCCTTTTGTGCTGATGTTCCTTTCGCCAGTGGCCGAGCTTCTATCACCTTGTCTATTGTTGTTACTGCATATCCTGCATAGCGGATCCCTTCTTTCACATAACTACTGCCGTCGGTATAATATTGAACATCGGGGTTCTGGATGGGAAAATCACGAAGATCTGGTCTACTTGAGAATACTTCATCCATTACTTCCAAACAATCATGTTGACTTTCAGTAGGTTGTGGCAAAAGGGTAGCTGGATTTAAGGTGTTTACAGTCTCTAAATGCACTCTTGGGTTTTCACACAACATTGCTTGATACTTGGTCATACGGCTGTTACTAAACCAATGATTTCCTTTGTAATCCAACAACGTCTGTACTGCATGTGGGACTCGTACATAAAGTTCTTGACCCAGAGTGAGTTTATCGGCTTCAGCTACTAGCAGGGCGGCTGCAGCTACGGCTCTTAGACAAGGTGGAAGTCCGCTGGCCACTGCATCCAGTTGCTTAGACATGTAGGCAACAGGTCTTTGCCATGATCCCAAGTACTGTGTCAATACTCCCACAGCCATTCTTCTTTGCTCGTGTACATATAAGTAGAATGGTCGTGTGTGATCAGGTAGACCTAATGCTGGGGCACTCATCAAAGCCTTCTTCACATCTTCAAATGCCGTTTGCTGTTCTTGGGTCCATAAGAAGGGGTCGTGCTCTGTACCTTTGATAGCTGCGTACAGAGGTTTTGCTAGTATCGCATAGCTGGGAATCCATATCCTACAGAAGCCTGCTGCCCCCAAGAATTCTCGCACTTGTCTTCTATTCTTGGGTATTGGTATTTGGCAGACAGCTTCTTTTCTCTCTGGCCCCATAATCCTTTGACCTTCAGAGATATGGAATCCCAGATACTTGACAGTTGGCAAACACAACTGAGCCTTCTTCCTGGACACCTTGTATCCTGCCTTCCAGAGAATGTGCAGTAGATCGTGCGTTGCTTGCTGACAGATTTCTTTTGTAACTGCTGCTATCAACAAGTCATCTACATATTGTAACAATACACATTCTCCTGGGATAGACTCGAAATCCAGTAGATCTTGACTTAGGGCTGAACCAAATAGGGTAGGTGAATTTTTAAACCCTTGGGGCAGTCTTGTCCAAGTCATTTGGCGTTTTGAGCCCGTTACAGCGTTCTCCCATTGGAAAGCGAAAATACATTGACTTTCTGCGGCAATTCGGAGGCAAAAGAAGGCATCTTTGAGATCTAAGACTGTGAAGTAAGTAGCCCCGCCCGGAATTAAAGCAAGCAGGTTATATGGATTGGGTACAACTGGATGTATACTAACAACCGCATCATTGACTGCTCTCAAGTCCTGCACAGGTCGATACTCATCTGTACCGGGCTTTTGAACAGGCAGCAATGGGGTGTTCCAGGGGGAAGTACAGAATTTTAGGATACCATACCGTATGAACTTATCCAGATAGGATTGGATGTTCTTCTTAGCCTTCTGTGGGATGTGGTATTGTCTTAGGCTCACTGGATAAACCCCAAGTTTTAGTTCAATTTTTATAGGTGGAATATTGCGGGCCAGTCCTGGTGGGTTGTTCTCTGCCCAAACTCCTGGTATGTTAAATAATGTCTCATCACTCCTAGGGTTTTGGCTAGTCAACACTGTATAAAGTCGCCACTCTTCTTCCTTTGGTACGGATAAAGTCATAATACCTGAAGGTCCATTAAACTTTAAGGATGTTGTTCCATTTGGTAGGAACGTAATCTGCGCTTGTAATTTTGATAGCATATCACGTCCCAGCAATTGGACTGGACATTCAGGCATATAAAGGAATTGGTGTTTTACTACGTGGCCTCCCAATGTACAGAGTCGACTTTTAAGAACCGGTCTTTCAGCACTTCTTCCAGTTGCTCCTATCACAGTAATAGTCCTTCCAGATGGAGGAGCAACTAGATTAGTCACCACTGAATGTTCAGCACCAGTGTCGATCATGAACGCACTCCTTTTTCCCCCTATTGATACATCGACCATAGGCTCCGCTCGACCAAGGGGGATGGAGCCCGGTCGGTATCAATAGTCCTCCATGACCGTGTCAGCCAATCCTACGAAGTCCCTACCTTCTCTATCGCGGGACCTTTGCGCTGCTGGAATATACCTGTCTTCCCTAACACTTCCTCTGTTCCCATTACTCCCTCTATAACCATTACTCCCTCCGGGGCCTCCTCTACCTCTCGCTCTGCCTCTAAAGTTTCCGTAGCCTGCCCTGGGTTGGTCTCTCTCGTACTGCTCTCTTTGCGGACATTCGTTCCTCCAATGCCCTTCTTCCCTGCAATACGCGCACTGATCCCTACTCAAAGGCTCCCTACTCCATCTATTATTGCCTCTATCTGGGCCCCGTTTATCTACGCCTGCGATCGCTACCGCTAGCATATCAGCCTTTTTACGCATCTTGCGCTCTTCCTCTTTCTTACTTTCTGTATCCCTGTTCATATAAACCTTATTAGCTACCTCCATTAGTTGGGTGATGGACATACCTGCAAACCCTTCTAACTTTTGTAGCTTGCGCTTAATATCTCCGTATGCTTGGCTGACAAAGGCGGAGTTAACCATTCGGGAATTGTCTGCGTCTTCCGGATTAAAGGGGGTATACAAGCGGTATGCCTCCAATAATCGGTCATAAAAGACACTGGGCGCTTCATCGCTTTTCTGGATCACCTCAACTGTCTTCGACATGTTAATGGCTTTCTTTCCTCCTGCTTTCATGCCAGCAATTATAGCGTCTCTATAGGCTCTGAGTTGAACCATATCAGCACCATTTACGTTCCAATCGGGATCAGTGTTGGGATAATGTGTTGCGGCCCATGCTGCTGGATTAGCTTGGTTCAAAGCACGGGCTCTATCTTCTAATGCTTTAATGGCTGCTTGATTTATTCTTGTCCTTTCCTCATTGTTAAATAAAGTCATTAATAACTGCTGGCAATCAGCCCATGTCGGATTATGCGTCTGTACTATTGAGGTGAACAGATCAGTCATGGCTTGTGGTTTCTCAGTATACGAGGAATTATGGGTCTTCCAGTTTAAAAGGTCGGTAGTGGTAAATGGGACATATACGAAGACTGGGTCAGCGTGTGCCATTTGACCTGCGGCATCGATATAAGCTGACCCGGGATTTAGGCGAAGAGGCATCTGATAGTGCTTTAATTGTTGGGCACCAGTCAACTGTCGGGTTTGGATGGGGCTACGTAGAGAGGCGTCAGTCATGGGTTCCGGTCGGGGAGAGGTAGGGTATGGGGATGTGGGAGGTTGGTTTTGGGAAAAGGTCGTAAATAAAACACTTCGAGCCGAGCTAGATGAAGCTTGACCGGAAGTCTGAAGTGGCGCCAAATCAGGATATTCGTTTTTAATGGGGGTGGGTTCTGGTTCCGGAAGGGGAGATTTAGTACGAGGGGGGGTGGATCCTGTACTGGAGGAGGAAGCGGAAGTGGATGAGGGTAATGAGGGGAGGGGTGCAGGGCTTCCTGCGTTTGCGTCACTTCTTCTTAACGGAAAGTAAGGGGGCGGCAAAGGGATCTCGGACTCAGGGGGCGTGTCCAAAATGGGCCTAACACCAGTCCTAGTGGACGAACAAGTCCTAGCTACCATGAGGCGACACTGCTCCTCGTGGCATGTCTGGAGCCATTTTGGCGAGTCATTTACGGCCTGTCTCCAACAGTCAATATAAGGAAACTGGCCGTAAAGTTCAGGCCTACCTGATACAGCCACGTGTAAGCGCTGTACCAGAGTTAGATCCAAACTGCCACGTGGCGGCCATGCCGCAACCAAAGTAGGCCACTCCCTAGTGCACAAAGTAACTAAACGTACAGGAGACATCTTAACCCCAAAATCACAAGTTTTGAATCCCTTTTTAAAATTCTTCACCATACAACCTAAGGGATCCGGAATCGTTGACTGCGACGCACCCATACTTAACAATGGAACGTCGTCGACAACGAATACTATACACGCGTACTATTCAACAGTCACACCCGTTTCCTCTGGCAACAGCACCACGTGGTACGGTTACCAAGTGAAACGTACACAATAACAATAAACACTCAGGGAATTCCCGTACACACACAGCTGTTACACCAGTCACTATATAATCAATATTATGCCCTTTGGCGTAACTATACAGTCACCCACGCTATAATTCTCTATATACGAATTACCCGTCTATAACACACCCCAGTAACATCGTCTTTTACAAATAGCGGTTACAGTACGGTTAGCATAGGTCAAAGCACAAGTTAAGGTCACAATACAATTATTAGTGGTTATGGTGTTAAACATGCAATGGACGACAATGATTAGTACTTATATACAGTGTCAGTAAATATACAGGGTTATGGTACCGTGCACTATAATACAGCAACACACTATTAACACTCTCGCTAGACGGCTGAGCTCGCGCTATCTAACAAGATACACTTTACTAAAACAATCGTTAACACATTTACAATTCCCAACTAAACTATTGGCCAGTACCTTGAATGGACTACCTAAAACTATATACACCCGTTTTGGTTAGCCACACTGCCAAATCACCACATATATAGCGAGCTAGAGAACCGAATTTACACAGGCGCCTCTTAGTCGCACTATCAAAAGTCTAGTGGGTTCCAAATTTACACGCCTTCCCACTTAGCCCAGATAGGATGAGAACTAGCGAACCGAATTTACACAGGCGCCGCTTAGTCTCCCGGTCCCTCCGACCTAGCGAACGTAATATACACCCTAGAACGCTAGTCTAGACAAGACACCGGTGTCCGGCTAGGGCTATTTACACCAGAACCCCGCCTGACTAACCAAATCAAACGGTCTGACTAAAGAGCGTTCGATCGAGCGGTGCGCCTTCGCTCCTTCCCTCCGACAGAGGGGGCAGATACACAGATTCAAAACCCCTTTGGGCCTACCGCACAATCGGTATACCCCTAGTGGGTCCTGCCGTCTAAAACAGCAGTTATCTTACCTCCTCGTTCCTGAACCTGAGTTCACACTCATCGACGGGGACACCCCAGCACTTCTCACGTAGAGGCCGATGATCTCCTGGACAACGGCCCAGTGGCGCCGAGACGAAGGGAGGTCCACGCAGAAGTTCAGGGGTGCAGCCGTAGAGAACGTGGGCAAAGATAGACCGTCTCACGCCTCTGCCTCTCAGCTACCGTTGAACGATGAGCTTCCCGGCCAATGCACCAAATGATACCGGAGAAACTGACGGAAGCCAAGCACAGAGAGATGGACACAGGTTTCTTCAGGAAGGAAGAGATTCTTTATTGGATCACCGATCGGGACTCAGAGGGACTAATGTCACCAAAATACAGCAAGTTCTGAGCCCCGGACAATAGTGCAGGCTCCTTATATAGGCATATAACTCCTCCCATATTAAGCTCCACCCGCACATTCTCTTAACCAATCAACACAAATAAGAATTAACTTCCTGTTTGACCGCATGGCTTGTCCAGCACAATGGAGGAGGGGGAATACTATATCCTGTATTCTTGCACATGCTCCGTACACTACTGATCGTATCTTGCCTCGTGCAACCAACTGATCGATACGTCAGCATATGCACGTACACATGCCACGTGGTAATCTCGGCCTACTAAATTTATTTTTACCGAGATTCCACCACAGTAAAGCTTGATTACCTCTTTCTTTAAAATAATATATTTGAGAAAACAGTGTTACTGCTGACAGCCAGGGTGGCAAGGTGGTTGACATTGCAATAATACAGGTATGAGAAACATATCAAAGCAGTGCTCTCATATTCTGTTGTCAAATGCAAACAAATAACAGCAACCAGATAGTCAAAAGTATGTGATTTAAAATAAAAATAAAATAACATGCCATGCAAGCATTGTTTTGGGTAAATAGTCAATTTGCAATGAACAGTGTGTCGAGCAATTAAAAGCCATGGGGACAAAGAGCAGCACCACAGTGCTTATGTACTAAGCGGGATTATAGCCCATGGAGGAGAATGCTGATCCAGGAATAGTGAGGCGTTTGCCCAGGATCTGCATGCATCACATCAAAAACAATATGCGACCCCTAACCTAAGTGGCCTATGAGGGGGAAGAAATATATGAGAGCTTATTGCTCTCTCACAGCATAAAAATAGACTTGCTCTAGCAAGAAAACCCACTGTAAAGTCTGTATGTACCTGACTAGGGATCAGTGTGCCAAATATAAACATGAAACCATTAAAATTAAAAAAGAGAAAGAAAACAGAAATTAGAACAATATAAAACACTAGAGCATATGAAATTCTACATTGAGTAGTTCAGTTAGCTGCTTCTGATATCTCTCCACTTCGTGGCATAATTCGGACAGTCCCTGCCGGGTCCCACACATGCAACGGGGAAGGTAATGCTGTAGCCGAAGACTGCAGGGGGAGTTCCAGTGCTGTGCGTGCAGAAACAGGTCAACCTCGGACATGGAGATGACTCTCTTGGCAGACCCCACCTCTATTCCACACCTGCAGTTCACAATTGGCTGGTCACTAAGCCGAATGTCCACCTCCATTACAGTATGTTTCTAGTCAAGTCCTGAAAGAATGTTAGTTGAGAAGACTCAAAGTCGACCACACTTTGCCCAGAACTGCAGCTAGGAATCGGTTCTTTACCGTGAGCGAGTGACATCGGATGATTACATCTTGGGGAGCTGTAGGGGATGCCTGCTTGGGCTTACTCATTCTGAAGCAGACGTTAAACGTGAGCTTTTTTGTGAGTGTGCGGTAGTATCATGGTGGTTAGGCGTCGCTGATAGTGGGGCAATTTGGTCAGACCTCTGATCTTGATATTAAAGTTATGGTTACGCCATTTACGTTTTTTTGGTAAGATCCAGCTAGATTAGTAAAATGGAGTCAGAGGACTGAAGTTGGAGTTGGTTTTCTTTCAGTACCTGTACCTCCTGCTGCAGATCCATGACATCCTCCTCGGAGGCTTGTACTTGGGAAGTCACTGCTTGTACTCGGTCCCACATCAAGTCAACATCTGCAGCGAACATCTGCTTTATTTCCAGCAAATGCTTGCGGATATCAAGTTTAGTAGCAGGGATTAACGCATTTTCATTCAGCAGCACTGCATGGGTTGCTGGAGATGGTGAGAGGTCAGTGGACCTTTTCTTCTAAAAGCAATTTCGAGCTAACTGACCTCTTAAAAAAAATGGGTAAGTTGGGGTAGCTTATGGTATCAAATAGAATAAGTTGCCTATTTGGTCCTATGAGGTCTGTGATCGTGGGGATGTTGTTTCCAGTAAGAATAGTGCTCAAAGAGTACTGAGCACCTCCCACCAGACTTGCGATAGTGGATGCCCCTGCCCATCTTGGAAATCAGGGTTGTCTGTAATTGGGAGTAGAGGAGGTATCCAAGGAGAAAAAAAGAAATCTTAAAACTAGCACAGACAGGTTGTACGAGGAAAAGCCTTTTCTCCATAATTGGAGTGTTGTAGGGAGCAAGTTTGGAAAAGCTTTGTTCAAGCACATGCCAGGATTTCTCCTGGCCTGCATTTATCTATTCTCGTAACCTTGTGAAAAGTGCATTGTACTTTTCTTTGCTTTCTAGAATGTGTCTATATTTTGCCTGGAGCATTGGTAGAAATCTCTCTTGTGTTACTACAGATATGAAAAATTGTCCTTCCTGTTTGTCATGTTTATTAGTATGTTATGAGTATGTGTGATGAATATTAATGTGTGTTATTGTATATCATGTCACCTCTAAGCCTTCCGAGTGCCAGAGAGCCACATATTGCAAGCTGGAAAGGCTTCTGTAGGTTCGCAATCAATAATGCCTTTTTTTCTGGATCTCAAGAGGTTAAAAGGCTAGTATAGCTATTCGCTCTGTAAATTCAATTTTATATCATATACACCAGCTATTGTTTGCATATTCCATTATTAAATTACACTTTGTAATGATGTTCATGGAAGATTGAAATTGAATAAATTCATTTCACATCTATTCCCTTTTAATAAAAGGTAGGTATTCTATAAATTTCTGGACACATTAAACTGTTTTATGTGCTTCAGTAGTAGAGTAGCAATTCACTGACTGATGGTGCTTTTTATATGTGTGGTATTTAGTGTATATATATATATATATATATATATATATATATATTTGTGTTAAGGGCTCATGATAGTACAGAAGATACAAACACTGATAAGTGTAGGATGGTATTAAAAGAGCAAGTCGGTTGTGGTGTGCCGGAACCGACGATGAGGTAGGCCTGTAAATAAAGAGGGCCCACCAAGAAGAAATGTAAAGAGAAAAGGAGTTAATAATGAGGAGTGGGTGGGAGGGTGATGCAGCGCTGACCTCGAACGATATGGAGCAATGGAGCCAGGTAAGGGGTGTCCCTTTAGTAGGGAAGAGGTGTGTCATTCGCCCCTCCCACAATTACAGGCCAAAAGGCCTTAATACTTGTGTTAAGGGCTCATGATAGTACAGAAGATACAAACACTGATAAGTGTAGGATGGTATTAAAAGAGCAAGTCGGTTGTGGTGTGCCGGAACCGACGATGAGGTAGGCCTGTAAATAAAGAGGGCAAAAGTAGAAAATCAAATTTATTACATACCAGCAATATACATACTTTAACCAGACATGTCTTGAAAGGCATTTCTTACTTCTTGTACCGGGTTAGGTATGTATCTAGAGTAAGCCGATGATTTCCAGCGCCCTAGTGACTTGATAACATGAACTGGAATGTTTGCACTGGATGCTGTGGAGGCCGCTCCTATGCGGAAGGAGTGGCCCGAATAGTTAGCTGATTTGAGGCCCAGCTGTGTAAGTAAAGACCTGACGTGTGTCATAAAGGTGGTGGTAGTGAGTACCGAACCTTGTAGACTGAAAGTGGTTGAGATGGTGGTTCGTTGTTATGCTGGGTATATGAGTCCAGTAGTTTGACGGGGCTCCACCTGTTGTGAGTAGGATAGTACTTAACCTCTACTGAAAGTGCATGTTGACTGGTTTTGGAGTGAGGCAGAGTCAAGATATAATAGTCCATGTGTTTTGTTAAGTGTGAATGAAGTAGGATGTGAGTGGACTGTGTTGTGCTGATGGCGGTAAATTCTCTTGGTCTCAAGAAACCATAAACAAGGCTACGTATATGGCGGTTTTAACGATGAGGTTTGTGTTGTTGGCAAAGGGTTTAAATCTAGTGAATTGTATAAGTCTTTAAAAATATGGAAATCTATGGGTAGCCTCTGGGCCGTACGTGGGGGTTCGGATCTCTGAATACCCCTAAGGATGTTCTTAATTGGTAGGAGGACACTTCATTTGTCTGGTTGTAAAGTTAGCATGTGATGTTGGATGCCTGTCAGATATGGTTTGATTGTGTTGTATGATAGTTTGAGTTTGAGGTGGCAAAAAGAAGCAAAGCCCAACCAGGATGTCACGATGAAAGGTTGTAAGATGTTGTGTTCAGAAAGGAATCTTTAAATCAAATGAAAGCTCTATCGTAAGTTTCCCGGGTATTAGTAGACAGTGCTAATTGGGACAATGTTCTGCTATGTTGCATAATAGCATCTAGTCCATTACTAGATGGTGGAATAGTGGGGTGTTCGTGGCTGTGAGTGCGGCTGACGGGAGTATTTGACGAAAAGCCTGGAAATTAAAGCGAGACAAATTGTCAGCAGCAGTGTTACATACACCTGGAACATGAATACAAAACAAGAGAAAATTATGACATGCAGCCAGCCAAGTGAGTTTCCTCAAGAATCTCATAATAGTCAGTGATTTGGATCGGCCTTGTTTATAATGTGACAAGTTACTTGGTTGTCTGAGTAGCAACGTACAGACGAGCCTGCCCATAAATGCACCCATGCCACGGCAACCGTCACGATGGGATATATCTCAAACAGAGCTGAGGTAGTGGAAAAACCCTCCAGGTCCTGAACTTCTGAAGGCCAGCTGCCCCAAAGCCATTCGTTCCTGAAAAATTGCTGCAAAACCTGTGGTAGACGCCGCGTCTGACCAAATGGTAGGTGAGGAGTCAGACAATTTTGGAAGGAACATGCTTTTACCATTCAAGGTGGTTAAAAATTCTCCACATAATTACGCCTGCCGTGGCTTGGGTATCCAGGGGTGACCTGTGTCCATCATGCCTAAAAGTGGGAAACATGTAAAGGAGTTGTGAGATGAAAGCCCGGCCTTGAGGTATGATGCGAATGGCAAAATTCAGTGACCCAAGCAGAGACTGTAATTCTTGCGGTTGCAAGTACCGAGTTGTATGTAGAGATTATGTTGATCAGAATGTTTTCTACCTTGGGCGTGGCAGGCTAGCTTGCATGGTGGCTGAGTCTAGTATGATACCCAGGAATGTGATGAAGGTATCTGGTCCTTCAGTCTTGGTGGAGGAGACTGGGACACCCACCTGTTCGAATAGACTGATGGTTTCTTTTAGGCTACTGGGAGGGGAAATATTCTCCTCGACCAGTAAGAAATCATCCAGATAATGTATAACTGTAGGGCATCTGGCTATATTTAATAAAACCAGCATAGGGTTTCGGCGAATACGTCGAAAATGGCCGGACTACTTTGGAACCTAAATGTTAAACGTGAGCAAAATAGTAGTTCCCTGCCCACTTGATACCATGCAGGTGACACAGTGTAGGGTGGATAGGCAGTAACTTGAAAGCATTGTGATATCAGTCTTACTGAGCCATGCTCCGGCCCCTGCCTGCATGATAGCCGTAATGGCATGATCTATGGTGGAATATTGCAGTGAAAATTCCTCAGAGGGTATGAGGGAGTTCAGACTAGGAGTGGCAGAGGTGTGAGGTGTTGATAGATCAATGATAAGTCTCTGTTTGTGAGAAGATTTCCCCGTGACAATACCGATGGGGTTTGTCCGCCATGTGGTGAACGGAGCGGACTGGAAGGGCCCCCATAGGAAGTCCTCTGCCACTTCCTGGCTATGAGTGTCTCCACCGCTGTAGGGTTTGTTGTGCGGATTGTAAATTAGGACATTCCAGGATTCCGGAAGGCATGTGTATGAGGCCTGTGTGAATCCTTCTGATAGACCCGAGATAATGAATTCCACCAAATGTCTAGATGGATGATGTGGCAGTAATGTCGTAAGTACAGAAATGTTTATTGATGTTAAGTATAGTTTTGGGATACATTTTATTTGGACACAGATTTAGCATGTGCCCTGAAACAGATGGCTGGAGAAAGTGATTGCAACTCAACTAGTGCTGGAGGGGTCGCAGCGGCCAACCCAGCCATGGTAAGGGGTGTAGTGACCGATTCCCCAGGGGTGATACTGGCAGGCTAACTAGGCCTGAAAGGCGAAAAATTAATCTTGTTTTGTGACAGGTGACGCCCTGCTAGTTGCCAAGTGGCTATGAGAGGCTCTGTCTATGAGTTGGCGCGAGGGGTTATTGAGGCCACCCGTCGTAGTGGCAGGAATCGTAGGCCTCTCGGTGATAGTAAAAGAAAACAGGGGGAGGGAGTGACAGGTGAGGCCCTCTCTATAATATTGCGAGGCGGCTAACTCACGTGTGGCCCGATGGCGTTTGCCTCCGAAACGTTGAGGCGGGGTGTTGGCCTCGCGGACCACTAAACGATAGGCAGAAATGCCAAGAATGGAGGTACCTATTTGGGCCTATACCCCTAACTTGCCAGTACTCTATGGCCTAGAAGAATGAAACGTATGTGAACTACAACGTGAGCAGGCTTACGTACCTGGTAGTATGTATGAAGTTTTGAGATTCTACAGGTATGAAAACCTGGATAAACCTAAAAAGGGATAGAGTGAGAATGGATCCTGTGAGACCTGTGTAATCTGTATAGGCTGTGATTAGGACTTCTAGCAGTATGTGTGGGAGGTGTAAAATCTATGAGTATGATAGTGACATGACTGCCCATGCTTGGTGACAAGCGTTACGCTGAGTCCGATACCTGGCAGCAGGGGATTGGCCGTGTAATGTGTATATATGGAAGGTGATCAGATGATATGCATGTCACTAAACTGATCTGGGAATGCAAGGGACTTTTTAATGTGAAGTGACAATATGCAGAATCATAAATGTTGCTGTAAAGTGACGTATGAATGTATGAACCAGAACGTGTGATTCAAAAACCGAAAGTCTTGTAAGACGTATATGCCGTGTTCTTGAATACTCGTGTTACGTCGTCTGAGTGTGTCAAGAACATGCCATGTGAAATTATGTGAAATGACAATCTATGCAGAAAATGTTGTAACGTGACGTATGAGTGGTTGAACCAACGCGTGTGATTCAACCCGAAACCCTCTGTGGAAGGTAGGACCGTGTTCTTATATACTCGTGGTATATCGTATGAGTATGATAAGAAATGGCCTGAATAGTTAGTGCCATGTAATTGTAATGTACATGGTTGTAATAACATCATATCTCCATTATACTCTTTGAAAATAGGACCGTGTCCTTGAACGCGTGGTATGTCGTACGAGCATGACAGAAAAAGGAGCCGTAATGTAGGCTAACCATAACAGTAATATACATGTAATATCTGCATTGTAAAATAAAATAACTATTATTATTAAAACCATATATATATAGTAAGCAAACTGAAACAAAATAGACAACCTAAGATCGTGTAAAATAAGTATTTGAAAGTTTAACCGATTACTGTGCAGGAAACGTATGATTGGTTGGATCAGTACGTGTGATTCAACCCAAGTATGCATGAAAAGGAATTAAATCTTTGTGTCATGGTTAACAACAAAGAAATGAGGCCTGTAACGTAGGCTGATTTAATTGTAATGAAATGGATAATTCTAAAAAAAACTAAAAAAAAAAAAAAAAAACTCCAGTAAGCGTGGGAGTCCAATGTCTATACAGAAATGTTAGCTGGTTTCATACCCTGATGTAATAAGTGATACCTTAAAAATAGCCTGAAAATGGTCTGTCTATTTAACCAAGCAACTTTTTAACCAAATGTAAATACATGAAATGATGAAATGTAACTCACGAAAAAGATCTATGTGAATACATAGCAGAGTAACCGAATCTTAGTATGAAGGGAAACAGAAGTTAGCATGAATAGCTTAACCGTATGCATTTTAATGCGAACAGCAATCGTGCATAGAATATACTATGAATAAGTGCCGACCAGAAAACACAAACCGAAATGACAATCGTTTAAATGAAGCAAGGTTGGTTTTTACATGAAATGCAATAATGTCTGAGAAGCCTGTAGTACACCGAATGACCGGTAGGGGTCAGTGTGTAGGCGAAAATGCAGTGGTTCGTTGGTTTGTACATGAAATGCGATAATGTCTAAGAAGCCTGTAGTACACCCAAAGACCGGTAGGGGGTTTAAACGAATGATATGCATGAACATGCAATGGTTTTTAGAACAGACTTAGACAAAATGCAGCCGTAAAGTGAGGACCTGACCCGTGCATGGTGCCGTGGGACTGATGCCTGGCATAACGGGTAGGTTGACTTACAGTTTGTGAGTCACTTGGACACCATCCACGGCGATGGATTGAAGAAAGAAGGTGATAGGCCGGAAAAGCCTGTGGCTGGATTCCTGACACAGCTCTGCTTAAAAAACCTCATGGAGTAATCAGGTAAAATGGCGTCTGGATGACCCGGAAGTGGAAATGATGCAGCGCTGACCTCGAACGATATGGAGCCAGGTAAGGGGTGTCCCTTTAGTAGGGAAGAGGTGTGTCATTCGCCCCTCCCACAATTACAGGCCAAAAGGCCTTAATACATATCAAAAACCGAAAAGGTTATGGTGGGAATATAAATGTGATTGAAAACCCCTTCCACCTCAACCACAATTTTTCCCCCACCATAACCTTTTTGGTTTTTGCTTCCCACGCACTACCATGCCTCAATAGCCAACCAGTAACCAACCTCATGCTGATCATTTGCATTAACAATGAAACAGCTGCCCTTGAATGGTTCACTGGCTTTTCATCTTTTCCTACGTTGTGTTTCAAAGCTGTTGTATATAGCAAGCACAGACTCAACGGAATCCATGTTTAAAATGGTTCCTACCGTCTAACACTGCCTCGCACCGTTGGGCTCTTTTCATACGAACGGGTCGTTAGTTGCACGACTGATGGGTAGATAGACGCAAAAGCTCTATTTTCATATAGAGTGTTTGTGCCTTTTACTTAGTATTATTGTAAGAGGTTTCGGGGGTGTTCGGTTCTTTTGATTCTCAAAATCATTGCATAGTTACACGATTCATTGCGTTCGCGCCTTTTTCGCACAAACACAGGTGTGATTACTTTCAACACGTTGCTATGGTAACGAAGCACGAATGGTTAGGCAGTTTGGCTTATGGCCCTCTAGCGGTCGACAACTGTTAAGGCATTAGGTATCTGTGTGCTTTCTATTAAAGGGGTATAGCGACACATTTAAGTAAAATAAGGCAAAGGTTATTTATAATTTGACTGTGTGGAAATATTCCTTAAGGCTGTTTTTTGTTTTTTTTCAAGTTTAAGGTTATTTACGGAATGCTGCTTTACTTTCCATCAGGGGCTGGGAATAGTTGGTTCCATAATCATATTCAGTGTTATATTTTATTATACTTTACTTGTCCTTATATATATTTTGGTTACGGTTCATAGTGCTGTTACTATAGTACTCAGGGACATTATGCCTAACCGGTTATTTTGTTGTAACCAGGTACCAAAGGATGGTATCTGCTTTGGCTCTTGCCAGTCCATGGTCTCATATCTCATGTTATGTTTTGCAAATTACAAGGTTACCTGTTAGAGACACGCTTGGCTCGTTTAAAGCCTCAACCTAATTTATAGGTGGGTAGATTATGGTATTATACGTCATATCTGCTTGCTCATTCAGTATGACGATTCTTCAAACATACTCTTTACCACCAGGTACAAGACTCCATTAGCCTTTTTCTTAACGATTAGGAAACTGGCTGATAAGGACCTAGGTGGCCATTTAGGTAATTCAATTCGGGCACACTTTGCCTTAGGCGCAGTGGTCCCGCGAGGAAGATAATATGATATATAGCAGGTAATACGCCTCATGGGCCAAATCATAGCTAGTCGCCTCGCTCGTTGCATAGTTAGGGCCTCACTTGAAATGCCCTGTCTATCTT
Source organism: Pelobates fuscus (assembly GCF_036172605.1). Lineage (NCBI taxonomy): Eukaryota > Metazoa > Chordata > Amphibia > Anura > Pelobatidae > Pelobates > Pelobates fuscus. The sequence continues at coordinate 378,124,690 of NC_086317.1, read as the reverse complement.
CTGTTTATCAGTCACCGAGAGGCCAACACCCCGCCACAACGTTCGGTGGACACGACACCCCTTGCGCCAACACTTAGGTAGAGCCTCTCAAGCCGCTTGGCAACTAGGTAGGTCTCACCTGTCACTTGCGTAGTGAATCGTTTCGCCCCTTGGCACTAGCTAGCCAGCCAGTATACATCCCAGGTTCTAAGCACATTATAAGTATATTTCAATATGTCTCAGATTCTCGATGACTGTGAGGATGTATCAGTCCCCAGCACTCCAGCCAGGTCCGCTACTCCCACACACAAGGGTGGTAACCCTACATCCATCGGGTCATGGACAATCCACCACATCACAGACGAGCTACATAAACATGGTATCCCTTTCCCAACAACAGCCAGGAAAGCGGAACTATTCCGGCTCATGCGCACCTGCACAGACAATACAGACGCAGGGGAGGGCTCGAGTTGCTCAAACGACGCCAACCTCCATACAATGATTGGTTCCCAATAAATGTGTTTAAGCAAGAAATGTGTTCTTTTTTGACCACTTTATTTACTGGCCTACAGCATACGTCGGTTTCGGCACACCTTAACTTTTTCATATTAAAGGGACACTATAGGCACCCAGACCACTTCAGCTCAATGAAGTGGTCTGGGTGCCTGGTCCCTCAGGTTTTAACCCTTCAGATGCAAACATAGCAGTTTCAGAGAAACTGCTATGTTTACATTTGGGGTTAAGCCAGCCATAACACTGGTGCCTACGAAGAAAAATGGACACTAACTACTATTGACCTGAGAGAGCCTCTAAATGATGAAAGCAAAATTCCCACCCCTGTGTTGAACAGACCCATAGGAGATATGTCTGCCATCACAAATCATGACCACACTATATGACCACAAACGGAGTAGAGACTGGTTAAGGTTGACTGGTTAAGGTTGACTGGTTGAGGTTAGTGAAGGGAGGCCTGGAGATTTTACATACCTGCTGCTTCAGCAACTCAGCAGGAAAGGAGGAGGGGGCAGGAAGTGATTTAAGGTCCCTTCCCCTGGGCCCCACCTCCTCCCCTCACACTGGAGCTCTCCACAGGAAAAGGGTGGAGGAGGCCTGGTACACAGCAAGATTGCTTCCAGGTCTCACTCAGAAGGTGAGGGGGACACTTCAGGGGCTTGATGTGCAAATTTGCCTCCCTGGCGCTAAGAGCTCTTGACAAAGGCGCAATGTTAGCGCCGAAACGCGCGTTGAGCCATTACCGGGACCACTTGGTCCGAGATTAGACTAGGGATCTCTCTGCAATATTAGTACTAGGAAAGTCTTTTCCTCTATATAATAGAACTTTGAGTTCAGCCAGTATCTGACTAACCTCGCTAACCTAGCACCCAGACTGCCTATCAGAGTTTAGATCTACATGAGCAGCATTTTTTCCTGTAGAACTGTCACCGGGACCTATTTGGTTCGAGAATAGATTAAGTAATTTGTTGGCAGTTATCTATCTCGCTGTGTCAGCTATTAAGACTCCATATCAGGACTTAGGTCAATATTTGTATATGAGCAGCATATCCTGAGTGACGAAAAATTAGGAGCCAACGATTTTTCAGGCTCTCGTCACTCTAGTCCCGTTACATGGGATGTGGAGCTCTGATCTCCATTTACAGCCAGTGGGCTATTGATATTAGGGGTCTACTGTATGTGATTTACAAAGGGGGAGTTTATGCTACATCAGCCTTACGATCTGGGGCTAGTCTGAGTGTGCCGTTATTTTTCAACATATACTCCATCGCTTTAGCATACCTTGTGAGTGGGGGTTCTCTCCCTCCCCTCCCTAGCAACTCTGCTATTTAGCAATTCAATTAGGGGGACACTACTGTTTCTCTCAAGATACACATCAATAGCTATTTTTAGCGTTTGAAACATTGTTGCAACTATTTTGACAACAAGGTGTGCTGTGAGGCCAGTATTTGACATAGGATTCCTATTCTTTCACACTTTTTCACTGTATATACACTTTTATTTTTAAATTTTGTCGTTCTTTTTCTTCCCTAGAAGGGACTAATAAAAATTTATTATTTTACATTTATTTCATGCATGTTCTATACTGGCAATTTTTAGCCATGATTATGAACAACTCTATTCTGGGGTATTGAGACTGATAATTGGGAGGACCCTTCTGTTATCCCTTTCTTTCAGTCTTTTTCTTTTCTATATTACACTCCTTGGGTTATGCCCTTATACCCTGCAACCTTACCAACTCTAGTGTAGGATTTTATTTATTTATTTATTTATTTTCCTCCACTGGATGTTGTGTCTTCTCTCTACCATGGAAATAAGCTAATCATGCTATGCTTACAACAGCATACCTCCTAACTTCAGCAGTCCATGAATCAGGGTGCCGGTGTGAGTAGGGTAAAGGGTGTGGGTCAGTGATGTAATTGTACCCATGGCTCCACTTAAAAGGGGGCATGTCTGCCTGGAAAGTGTGCGGATACGCCCACATTACTAGCAGTATGAATACACCCAGGGCTGCAATCAGACATTTTGGGGCCCCTGACAAAGCTTAAGGTCTGGGCCCCCGGGGCCCGCCCCTAAGTCCGCCCACAAGAATGCAGTACTGAATGTGGTGTGTGTGTATAGTGGATGTAGAATTAGAATGTGTGTAATGGACGCAGAGTCCGTGTGTAAAGTGGATGCAGTGTGTATGTGTTTGATGCAATGTCCATGTATAGTGAATGCAGAGTGTGTGTTTGTGTAGCGGATGGTGTGTGTGTGTGTGTTTGATGCAATGTCTCTGTATAGTGAATGCAGAGTGTGTGTCAGTGTAGTGCATGCAGAGTGTGTGTGTGTGTGTGTGTGTATGTGTAGTGTATGTATTGTATAGTGAATGCAGAGTGTGTGTGTGTGTAGTGGGTGTTGTGTGTGTGTGTATAGTGAATGCAGAGTGTGTGCTAGTATGGTGAATGCAGAGTGTGTGTTAGTGCAGTTGAATGCAGAGTGTGTGGTAAAGGATGCAGAACGTGTGTTAGTGTAGTGCAAGAACAGTATGTGTTAGTGTAATGAAAGCAGAGTGTGTGACATTGGTGTAGTAGATGCAGAGTGTGTGTTAGTGTAATGAAAGCAGTGTGTTAGTGTAATGAAAGCAGTGTGTGTAAGTGTAGTGAATGCAGAGTGTGTGTCAGTGTAGTGAATGCAGAGTGCGTGTCGGTGTAATGAAAGCAGAGTGTGTGTTAGTGTAGTGAGAGTAGAGTGTGTGCCAGTGTAGTGAAAGTAGAGTGTATGTAAGTGTAGTGAATGCAGAGTGTGTGATAGTGTAATTAAAGCAGAGTGTGTGATAGTGTAATGAAAGCAGAGTGTGTTTTAGTGTAGTGAATGCAGGATGTGTGTTAGTGTAGTGAATGCTGGGTGTGTTAGTGTAATGAATGCAGAGTGTGTGTTAGTGTAGTGAATGCAGAGTGTGTGTTAGTGTAATGAATGCAGAGTGTGTTAGTGTAGTGAATGCAGAGTGTGTTAGTGTAGTGAATGCAGAGTGTGTTAGTGTAATGAATGCAGAGTGTGTGTTAGTGTATGCCGAGTGTGTGTTAGTGTAATGAAAGCAGTGTGTGTGTTAGTGTAGTGAAAGCAGAGTGTTTGTCAGTGTAGTGAAAGAAGAGTGTGTGTTAGTGTAGTGAATGCAGAGTGGGTGTTAGCGTAGTGAAAGTAGTGTGTGCCAATGTAGTTACAGTAGAGTGTGTGTGTTAGTTTATAGAATGCAGAGTGTGTGTTAGTGTAGTGCATGCAGTGTGTGTGTGTTAGTGTAATGAAAGCAGTGTGTGTTAGTGCAGTGAATGCAGGATGTGTGTTAGTGCAGTGAATGCAGAGTGTGTGTTAGCATTGTGAATGCAGAATGTGTGTTAGCGTAGTGAATGCAGAGTGTGTGTCAGTGTATTGAATGCAGAGTGTGTGTCAGTGTAGTGAATGCAGAGTGTGTGTCAGTATAGTGAATGCAGAGTGTGTGTTAGTGTACTGAAAGCAGAGTGTGTGCTAGTGTAATGAAAGCAGAGTGTGTGCTAGTGTAATGAAAGCAGAGTGTGTGCTAGTGTAATGAAAGCAGAGTGTGGGTTAGTTTAATGAAAGCAGAGTGTGTGTTAGTGTATAGAATGCAGAGTGTGTGTCAGTGTAGTGAATGCAGAGTGTGTGTCAGTGTAGTGAATGCAGAGTGTGTGTTAGTGTAATGAAAGCAGAGTGTGTGCTAGTGTAATGAAAGCAGAGTGTGTGTTAGTGTAATGAAAGCAGTGTGTGTTAGTGCAGTGAATGCAGGATGTGTGTTAGTGTAGTGAATGCAGAGTGTGTGTTAGCGTAGTGAATGCAGAGTGTGTGTCAGTGTATTGAATGCAGAGTGTGTGTCAGTGTAGTGAATGCAGAGTGTGTGTCAGTGTAGTGAATGCAGAGTGTGTGTTAGTGTAATGAAAGCAGAGTGTGTGCTAGTGTAATGAAAGCAGAGTGTGTGCTAGTGTAATGAAAGCAGAATGTGTGTTAGTGTAATGAAAGCAGAGTGTGTGTTAGTGTATAGAATGCAGAGTGTGTGTTAGTGTAGTGAATGCAGTGTATGTGTTAGTGTAACGAAAGCAGAGTGTGTGTTATGTAGTGAATGAAGAGTGTGTGTTATGTAGTGAATGAAGAGTGTGTTAGTATAATGAAAGCAGAGTGTGTGTTAGTGTAATGAAAGCAGAACGTATGTTAATTTTAATACATTGTATTTCCCCCTCCTTGCTTCTTACCTGGTCCAGGGAGGGGGGAGGTTCCATTCCCTAGTGGCACGGTGGCTTGGTGAGGCCCCTGGCTACCTGTTACCTCAGAGGGGGCCCAGCAGACTCTGTCCTTAATTTACAGTTCCTCTTTCTAACTCTCGTGAGGATGTCTTGCGTGCCGCTCGGAGCGTTGCTATGATAACCCGTGTGTGCATGTGTATTTTATCTTTATCTATGTTAACTTTCTTAGCAGAAGTGCACAAGGAAATCAATACCTCTTTTCTGTATCATGAATCACAGTTAAATCTCTGCAATATGCTATCATTAATTAATTCCAAGTTTTAAGAGCTCTGCTCAGAGTACTTACGAGATTTCCCAGCTCTACAAATGTATTCGGCCAGCAATCAATAATGAACAATTTGTGGCTTATTTACCATAATGCTTTTAGATTTTACACTATTAAGTAATGCAATGCTATGGAGGCAGTATACGGAGTGACTAAGTCATCATTTATTAGCCATTATGGTTGGACAACTGTCATCATATTTTCTTTTTTCATTTAAATTATTGGTTTTTTTTTTAAAGTTAAATGCATTTAATGAAATTGATATTTTTTAAATGATGCAATGACTCAATGACCCAACCTAAATTATCTGCTGCTGCAGTTTCACTAAAAGGAACAATCCACTACCCAAATACAAAATAAAATCACTATTTAGTAGATATACCCCAAATGAATTTAATAATGCATTTTTTTGCATTGGAGTTATAGCTAAAAACAACTTGCAAAACATGCAGTTCTCTTGTCTGCAGTCTTAGCAAACCCTCCCTTTCTAACCCAGTCCAGACTTTCTGTGGCTGTCCAATCACAGACTTCCCAATGAAGCACAATGAGAAGTCTTTGCAAGGCAGGTGCTCTGTGTAATTACCTCCCCTTTGAGTTTAAACCCACTGAGCTAACCAAACCAGGAAGTAACAGGACCAGTTGTCTGCTTAAAAGCCAGGTGGGTGTAACTAGGTTACCATGTTTTCCAGCCACGCTCATTTTAATGTTAAGGGCTAGCTTGTGTACACTACTTCACAGCTGGACAACTGTAGCTAATATGTGAACAATATGTTTTTTAAATTACTCCTTTTTTATTTTCATGTATTGCTTACTTCTATTTTATTAGTCAATGTATTAAATTATGTTCTTAATGCTTTAAAAATAAAAACAATGTCAGCCTTGAGTATTCCTTTTACCCTGGATGTGAAGAAATAAAGATAGCAACGCCTTTTATTAAGGTTGGCAAGATTAAGGGCTTACACTGTTGGCACCTTAACCACTTCAACTCATTTAACGCACTGTATCGCTTGTAGAAATAGAGAGTAGTGATTGCTGTAGAGCAGGGGTCCTCAAACTACGGCCCGCTGGCCGGCTCCAGCCCACCAGGGTCCTGAACCCAGCCCAAGCATTTAGGGCCACCTGATTGCCCCTTTATCTTCAGGGGCCGGGTCAGTGCTGCATCCGTGCAATAGCACGACCGGGCCCTTTAAAAAATTGCAGCCGCAAAGTAGTGCTAGGAGGAAGTGATGGCCAGTCCCTTTCTCCCAGGTCCCTCCGCGCAGGAGGGAAGAGAGACACAACCAGGCTGCGAGGTCGGGAGAGCCATGCCAACTCCCATCAGCCCCAGGCACCCTCCTGCAAAAAAAGGGGGAAAAAATTAGCTAAGTGTGTCTGTATGCATGTATGTTAGCATGTGTATGTATGTCTGTCTGTGTGTGTATGTATTTCTGTATGTATGTATGTATGTATTTGTATGTCTGTCTGTGTGTATGCATGTGTCTATCTGTATGTATGTCTGTATGTCAGTATGTGTATGTATTTTAGTATGTGTGTATATATGTCTGTCTGTGTGTATGTATGTCTGTATGTATGTCTGTGTGTATGTATGTATGTGTCTGTGTGTCTGTCTGTATGCATGTATGTATGTATGTGTATGTATTTCAGTATGTGTGTGTGTGTGTATGTGTATGTATGTCAGTATGTGTTTGTATGTATGTCTGTGTGTATGTATTTCAGTATGTATTTATGTTTGTGTGTATGTATGTATCTGTGTGTATGTATGTGTTTGTATGTATATCAGTATGTGTATGTCTGTATGTATTTCAGTATGTATGTATGTATGCACATCAGTATGTATGTCATGTGTATGTATGTCAGTATGTATGTCTGTCTATGTATGTCAGTATGTATGTATGTCTGTCAGTATGTATGTATGTATGTATGTGTGTATGTATTTCCTTATGCATGTTTGTGTCTGCATGTATGTTAGTATGTGTCTGTGTGTCTGTATATGTCTGTGTCTGTTTCAGTATGTATAGGAATTTGTTCAAATTTTTTTCAAACTATAGTCCGGGCCCCAACAGTGTCTGAGGGACAGTGAACTGGCCCCCTGTTTAAAAAATTTGAGGACCCCTGCTGTAGAGCATCAGCAGACTTTCTCAGCCTATCACTGCCTGGTATGGCTTGGTATGTCATAAGGCGCAGCTACTCTCTGTCTTTGCCATATGGCCTTTAAGGACACGGCTTTAAGCCCCCAGCATTCCTGTAAAATGGTGAGGTAAAAGTTTGACATGAATGTGTGAGATGGATAAAAGCAGTAAGCTACAGAAATATTTATCTGAGGTAGAGTTCTTTGTATACTTGAAAACAAGAGAAATCTCAATGTATCCTTCCTGGTAAAATATTTTATAAATAAATAAATAAAATAATTCTTCATTCTTGGCTCTACCGTTGTCTTGTGTTTTATTCCTGGGTGAACAAACAAATTGTACTTAAATTCACTTGCTGTACCTTGTATCAAGGATTTGTTTATTTGATGTGATCTGCTTTATGTAACCATATTTCAATTGACAAAGCAGTCCAAATGTATAATGCTACCTACAAAAGATTTTGTCTTGTTGATGTTGGGAAATATAAATCTTTAAAAGGATGACCTTGTGTTTCTAAAATATATATTCACAAAAAAAACTGTTGTGTTGAGCTGACAATAGACTTCCAAAGTTTGGCCCAAAGCAGATAAGTTGGATGCAGAATACAGATGAGTTTGAGGGGTTTTTTTGAGGGAGGGGGGGGGTGGGATTGGCTATTATGTCATAAACTTTACAAGCGTTTTGTGTGTGTGTGTGTGTGTGTGTGTGTGTGTATAAACACAATTGAGTTGGAGGATTTTTTTTTCCCCTAAAGTTTGGCTATCATGTCATACATTTTCCAAGCAGATATTTTTTGTGAAGAAATCTCCTCAAGTTTGCGCTTTGTTTTGTTGTATGAAGTTGTTTCTGCTAAAATTGCATCTGTGTGTATAAAATAAAGGGACAGTCATTTGGCATTGTTCTCTAAGTTGAACCTGTCTTGTATAGAAGTAACTAAAAAAAATACAACCAATGACAAGTTTTTATCATAAGTTTTATTTCAGATGTTCTAATTGTTAAGAATTACCCATTGTACCTCACTGCAGAATTTATTGGTGCTTTATAAATACTAATACTACTACTAATAATAATAATAATAATTAAAGCTATAATTGTTTTTGCAAAGTTTCATGGGGATAGTGCTGCTTTAATTTTTACATAAACCTTAAAATTCCGAAAATTATACAATTATTCAGAAAATAGTACATTGACTTAACAGCTTGTACCAACAAAGGACTAAATCTGTTTTCTTATTAAAGTTAAAAATAAGAACATCCTTTCCCAAAAATTATTTTAACAGCAAAGTAAACAGACACTTCAAGTTGTTACATTACCTGCAAGGTGAAGAAATACTTCAAGTTAACCATATCCCTGGAATAATGACTTATGGGTGATAAAAGCATCATAAAACAGTTTTGCAATGAATATATTTTTAAAAATATATAATTTATAGTAATTTAGTTTGTTGAAAGACTTACGCTCCTTAGACTCAGCCTTTCATATATCTCCCTGTTGCTTCACTGTGTTTTTTTGTTGTACCTTTTTTATATCAACCACAATTATTTCTATTTTCGTAAAAAAAAGGGAAAAAAGGACTTCGTTTTCATTTTACTAATCGGATTTCAAACTGTGAGAACACAATATTATTTATAATATTTAATTTCAATTTGAAAACCCTGTATATTAATTAGCTCAGTAATCCTTTTTTGTAAAGTTAATTAACAAATTTATTAAAAAAGGAACATTAAAAAAATATATATAAAAAAACATGACAATATGTTTCATAATAATAAGGCATGACTAAAGAAAAGGGTAAAAACTGTTGAATAGAGCTATACAGGTGTCAAAGTCTCAGTAGTATAGTTTCTACCACATAAGGTAGGAAAATAATAAACATGGAAAAGGAGGTAGAGAGCAAGAAAAAAGGAAAAACAAATAGATTGTAACAATTTGGAATCATATTGTCTATACATCACCTCCAAGAATGCCATCATCTAGGGCACTCCAGATGTTGTGGACTGCATCTCCCATAATACTCTCACAGACATAGTACTGGCAAGGCATCAGAGGAGATATAGTCCACAACATCTGGAGTTCCAAAGGCTGGCTATCCCTGATCTAAGGATACATTTTCAAGATATATATTGTTATTTCATGCACGACAGTTGATAATGTTTCCACTGTCACCTGAGGGTAAATATTATAAGTAATTTTTGAGCTTCTGTGGGAGGTAGACTACCAAGAATTTTACATTTATCAATGTATTCTCTGTGCCTTTAAATTAGCTTGGGAAATGCTTCATGACAGTTTCATGTCTTAATTATTGCTAAAATCCATAGATCTGAGATAAGTTTATCTGGAGGCACCTACAAAGCTTTCTAGATAAATAATACTACCGGGATCTGATTTCTATTGGGATCTGCTAATTACTTAAATTGTAGTGCTGTAGCCTTTTCATTACATGTGCACTTTTTTACCAGACTAATAACTATGGGTTTAATGTGACATTGCTACTATTTAAAGGGAAAGTTTGCTGCAAGTTGTCCTACTTTTTCCAGGGAAACTGTTAACTTTTAATAAGGGCACTACTTGAGATACATTGTTTCTAAAGCCGGATGACAAAGGACTCATATGTAGATAAGTTGGTGTAAAATGTCAGGAGGGTTGGAGACGGCTGCTCTAGATGCTGCATACTATGGAAAAGAACACACAGCTATAAAAGGCAAACTGAGGGTATAAAAAAAAAATAAAAATAAAGGGTGTACTAGCGCTTGCTCTATAACTCTCAGTGAACACACAGGTAAATAAATGTAAACTATTAAATAAGCATGCAACACTTTAAATGTAAGTGTCCTCTTAACACGAAATTAAAATAGACAACAAATAAACATAAAGTGTACAAAACGGTGATTAAAAATACCTCTTTTAATTCCTTACATATTATATCAGGGATTTATCAGAGGACATCTTAATTCATCTTAAAACAAAACAATACATATTAGCAAAACCAATTATAAGAGGTAAAACTCATAAACCAAATAAATAAACCGCTCACGTGGTACAGATCTGTGTCCAGACTCTGTATAAATCGCCCAATGGTGCCTGTTTCACAGGCTTTGGATAAAAGTGCTTCTCAATTAGTGCAAAACAGCATGAGCCACTGGAGTTAATGGTAGAAAATATGTATTTGACATGTCTAAAAACAATTACTGGACTATAAAAAGCCAGAATTTGTGTGAGTATCTAAAAAGATACTTCTGTTAGAATTAATTGAGGATGCAGTTTGTTCCGAGGTGAACTATCAAGGCAGTAAGGTTCATATATGGGTAGGCTTAGCAAGGGGTCAAAGTCTAGATTAGCAATAGATCCAGAGCATATAACACAGGATGAAACAAACTCAGTGAGAGGGCAAATCCAGGAGTGATAGCTGTAATTTCAGTACAGCAATACACTTAGGTAGGACATTTTCAAGAGCACAAAACAACGGAGCAGCTTGCTTAGGCTGTTCTGTGTTTTTGCTAAGGATGCCCATTTAGGCCACACCACCCACCTAAATCTCTGCATTGACCCCAACTTTCAGAGTAAGCTGGGATTGACGCTTTGCCAAGGATAGTTGCCAATCCATGTGCAGGATCTGACCTGGATCCTGTCAGATGCCTTGCCACTCCATAGAAGCACTCTGCCCAGGAAGGAGAGAGGGATCACTGTAATGAGGAACTGGGCACCCGGAGAGTCGTCTGTTACTGAGTGCCTTGAATGGAGTTGTGGCCTTGCAGGCGTCCTACCTCCTGTGTCAGCAGAAAGAGAGAAAAGCAGGAAAGGGAAAGTTCTGGTGTGACATAAATCAAGGTATGGATGTGGTCAGGAAGGTAAGAGAACAGAGTGTCATACACAAATAGATTCAGTTATTATTTCTCTAACCTTATCCTAGCCACCTTGATACCTCCATGGGTATATGTCATCTCCTCCTCAGTGATGCTCAGCAAAATTAACCAACTTTGTAAGTGTTGGTAGACCACATTGTGAGAGGAAACTAAGGTGGAGGGGTGACTACATAAAAATAAAACAACAATATTTTTTTTAGGTTGTGGGTGAGCTTGCTTGGGGACCTCGGTGAATATAAAATAATTTTTAAAGACGTCTATTTAATACAATGACAGAGACTTGTTTTGTTCTTTATTGTTTTTGCTGTAAAGAAACTTCTCTGCTTCTGTGGTGAAATAGTGCTTCATCAATTCTCAGTGGGTGACCGTTAATCTTTAATCTGTTAATCGTTAATCTGTGTAGTCCTTCAAATGTACAGTTCACCAAGGAGCAGTTTGCATTTATGTATATTTTAATATTTAATATCAATTATTTTTTTTTGCTCGAGTATTCAAATGCACCTTAACTAGCCTTTCATTATTAGAAGATCCTTCATTCCAGGTGGAGCCTTACTAGTGATTTATAAATAATTACTTACATAATGATATCAGAGTTTAAGTTATAACATTTGTCCACAATTATTCTCATCTGACCAAATTCTTATATGTCCAAAATCCAGATCAGAAAAGTAGCATCTACTCCATCAGTACTCTATCTAATTTTGACCTTAATTTAATCCTATCAGCAGAAAACAGTTGACCGATATTTTTTATAAAATTTTGACTGGATTTATTGCTGGTTGAAATCTTAGCAGCTAAACCCAATAAACAGGTCGGCAGCTTGAGAAAAATCCTCTAAAAAATGTGCCTAGTAAGCACATTTATTGACATTTTGTAATGACTAACCCAGAAAGAAAGAAAGAAGGAAAGAAAGAAAGCAGATGGGGGTCAATATGACCCTGACATTTGTACCAAAGAGATAGGAAGAGGTGGCTCACAGTAATAAAAAACTAGCAGCTGGGCAGCTATTGCTACCCAGTCACCTACAAGGGGGTCAGGCACAGGTGATACCAGTGTTTCTACCCATGATGATCGGGTAGAGGGCTTGAAATTTAAGATCGGGTGTGGACAGATCAATGTCGAAACCCCCACTCCAAGTTCAAGCTAGTGATGCCCAGCATCAAAAAGTAAGAAAATAAATTAAAAAAGGTATCTACAGCTTTAAGCAGATAACATTTTCAGAACCATACTATGAGAATAATGTACCTGATAAATAGAACAGAATTACTTAATGTGATATTATATGTGTTAAACATAGTTATCAGGTTCAATATTAGTCGATCGTCACCGTTAAAATGGCTTATCAAAAGAAAATCATTTGCCGATAAAATGTATTGGCTATAATTAAATTGAGGACTTCGTGTTTTAAAGGACGGATTCAAATATATACTGAATAAAAGTACCTTTAAGATCTCTCTCACAACTACAAAGATCTTTTCATATCCTGTGTCTATGACAGATTGGTTTTCATCTTTTAGAGTGGTTTTATGCTACAGTGGCATTGCTATTTTGAAATATATGACCCATCTAAGCAATAAGAGCTGACACCACATGAGGTACATTGATTCTGGCTGGTGAGTTTGAGTGGTTTTGTCAAATCATAATATATTTATGATGACAATAGTTTTGCTTTTGTGGACCCATAAATTATATAGTTTTTACTAATATTGATTTGTAGTAATGAATAATTACTGTGATTTCCTTGAAAACTTACATACTTGAACTGAGATTCATTTAGCAAACAACACACATAATAAAAGAAGCAAAAACATTTGTCAAATCAAACCAAATAGAGAAAGCATTTACTGCATTTACTGAGTTGTAGACTGGAGAAATATTAAAGCGACATATACTAGTATTAAGATACAGATGTCCACAGGATATCCTCCACAGGATTTATTTGTTATGAAAACTTTCTAAGCAAAGTCTCTCTCTCTCTGTATGATCAGATGGATATGAGGGTCTCAGAAACAACCTTTTTAATGCATTCCTAACTTGCATGAATGCTTAGACTTATCTCTTCTTGCAGTACTTGACAGATGAGGTCAGGCATGAGACAAGACCTCGACGACTGTCATACTTTCTTGATCAAGGCAATACTTTTGCCATTTGCACTGTGAGAGTCTTCAGTAAAATATCAAACAACACAAAAGCCTGCCGTGCTTAGCTTGGTAGATCTGTTACTAAAAAAACAAACCCACCCCCAAAAAAACTTTTTCTATTCAAATAACTGAAATAAAAAGTAACAGGTGGCTAAAAAATAAATCCTCGAGATATGTTATGTATATAGCACATTGTACACAATGTATTAAATAAAACAATAAAACAATAAAAATTAAATCGTGGCCATCTAAAATAACTCAAATTGTAATACAGCAAGCGAATATCTGTAATGATACCAAATACATTGTAAGAAATAACATAGAGACAATGTATCATATCTCAGTAGAACAGATTCCAGTATCTAACTTAAGTAAAGAGGGACACCATTCAATTAGACACTAAAGGGAAAGATACTTAGCTGTGGTAAGCCAAAAAATGTCCCCACTTGTAAACCCACAGAACTAATATTTTATTTATTTATTTATTTATAAAATATTTTACCAGGATGGATACATTGAGATTTCTCTCATTTTCAATTATGTCCTGGATAATGAGAGATCAAGATATAAAGTAGATCTCCAACTCTACAGCCAAAAAATTTAAACATGTACAAGAGATCCATGTGAGATTGGTTGTATTGCAAATATGTGATGGACTATCACTTATATTGAAGACAATCACCACTAGGCGTTTACTTCCTATGGGTCCAGTAGGTTGTGTGGTAATGAGCTGTGGATATCTACAAGGAGATAGATGGATAACACCGATACCATGTGGATGTTTTGTACACGTTTTCATTTTTTGGCTGTAGAGTTCTGGATTTACTTTATATCTGGACCTCATTATTTTTTCAGTGGATATACACGTGGGGACATTTATTGGCTTACCACAGCTAAATATCTTTCCCTTGAGTGTCTAATCGAATAGTGTCACTCTTTACTGAAGCTAGGTATGGTTACATTGAGATGTTTTACATTGTCTCCATTTGCTTTTATTTGGTATGATTACAGAAATTTTGCTTGCTATGTTACGATTTGCGGTATTTTAGGTGGCCACCAGTTAGCTTTTTATTGTTTTATTATTTTATTTAATTAAGACGTTATTTATTATTCTTTAGCCACCTGTTACTTTAAATTTCATACATTTGAGTATAAAAAGTCTTCAGTTAAATAACATGTGACTAATTCCGCTGCATGATCCCAATGTTAATATGCTGATCATGACCAAGATCTAAATGGTATCATTAACGACTCTTGTAGTGTCAGTCTCTTGGACGTGAATAAAAGAATCCCTTTAATTGATTAAACATTAGCACCAATGCCATCATTCTAAAAGTGGCCTAACTTATGTAAATAGAATATAGTTTCTTCATTAGATAGGATTTCAAGCAAATAGTCAGAAAAACGCAGTCCACAAAAAAAAAACATAGAATAGCATCCAAAATAAACATTGTAACAGAAGCAGAGAAATGTGTGTCATGGCTACTATAGTGAACCTCAACACATATTACAAAGCATTGTATCTTATTTGATGCACTGATTTGAATATCCAAACAGATGGGTATATCAATGTAAAAATGTGTAGCGTCAGCTGCACTCGATACAATAAAACACATGCTGTTTTTTTCAGCACCATGGATAGGGCTTTGTATGTAAACACTCCCACAATACAAGCTGCTCAGTCCCCAAATTCCACACTTGCAGATAAACACTCTACTCATTACACTGGCATAGCTGTTCATTATACTGCTGTGCTGATAGTCCAACTTTACACTTCCATATTCTATTGCTATAGCAGCACATTACTCTTGATTTTGCTAGCAGTTTAACAAGAACAATGTGCAGATAAAAGTATATTTCCCGTAAACGACTTCTTAGTAATTTGTGCACAAATGCTGTCCTTAATGTGTTAGATATTCTTTCTTATAAAGCACCATGAATGTATAAATAATTGAAAGCTTGGGCTCCTCATCTAGCATTTGTACATGCCATTTGTTACCATTAAGCTGCAATATGGGTAAAGAATGAGAAGAGTTATGTGGCAGAAGAGCAGAGGAAATTAAAAGGAGGGGGTGAAAAATGTAGAAAGAGGTAAAAAGTCCATGAAATAACAGAAAACAACATAAACACAGGTAAAGGATAAAAAGGTGTAGCAATGGTGAAAGGAGGCAAAAAGTATAGGGAAGGGCTTGACAGATTTGCTTTGATTCTAGGAGCCAGCTTAAAAAGTTTGGAGCCAGATTGTTTTGTTTTAAACTTACATAGGTTTATATTCAATGACAAAAATACAATTCTTAAAGGTACACGATAGTCACCAGAAGCACTAAAGCTTAAAATAGTGGTTCTGGTGTCTATAGCAGGCTTTTCAATGTAAACACTGACTTTTCAGAGAGAAGGCAGTGTTTACATTCATTCCTAGTGACACCTCTAGTGACCGTCACTCAGATGGTCAGTAGAGGTGTTTCCTGTGACAGTTTTGAAGAGTGTGCAGCACCTACATTCAGCGTCTCCATGCTCTGCATAGAGGCGCTGAATGTTCCCCATAGAGAGGCATTGATTCAATGCATCTCTATGAGGATAGGCTGATTGGTGCAGCGTTTTGCAGCCAATTCTATGGGAAAACATTGGATTGACTGAGATCTCAGCCATGTATGCACACACCTATATGCACACCTATATGCACACACCTATATGCCATGACAGACACACATCCGTATACCATGACAGACACACATCCATATACCATGAAAGACAGACAAACGCTATGAGAGACAGACCCATACACTCATACACACCATGACAGACACACAGACATATTATGACACATACATACCAAGACAGACACACACACACATACCATGACAGACAGACAGATAGACTCACATACCCAACTCCACGAGCACCCAATTGGCGCCCGCCTGCACGAGCATCCAATTGCCGTCCGCCTGCATGAGCACCCAATTGCCGCTTGCCTCCACGAGCACCCAACTTGCCGACCAGCTCCATAATTCCCCAACCGGCCTCCTGCCACTGGGCTCACATATCCCTGGGATTTGTCGAGCCCTGGTATAGGGGGCTATAGGATGATTTTTTTTTAAAAAAAAACCTGAAGGACTGGCTAAAAGGGAGGGATATGGGTCTGTAAAGGACAGAGATGAAAGGGACAAATTGAAATTGCATAAATGGCAATAAGAAAGAATTGAATCTGAAAATGGCAGGGAGAATTGAATTGGAAAAGGTAGGATCTTAAAGGGATACTATAGTGCTAGAAATACAAAGTTGTATTCCTTGCACTATAGCTCCCTCGCAGCCCCTCTTCATCCCCCTGGCAGTGTAAGGGTTTATAAACTCGTACTGTACTTACCCGACTCTGGGTTAGCGCTCCCCTCCCTCCAATGTCACCCTAGGGGGAGAGGTGAACACTGCAAGTGCATTAGACCCTCCTCATAGGAAAGCATTGCTGCAATGCTTTTCTATGGGGAATTGACTGATGCTGTATGTCCTCATGCAGAGCGTGGCACCAGGAAGTGTCTCTAGTGGTTGTCTGATTGACAGCCACTAGAAGCAATCTTAACCCTGCAAGGTAATTATTGCAGTTTCTCAGAAACTGCAATAATTCTCAGAAACTGCAATAATTACCATTGCAGGCTTAAGGAGACAAGGTCACTGCACCTAGACCACTTGAATTAGCTGATGTGGTCTGGGTCCCTATAGCTTCCCTTTAAAGACAAAGGAGAAAAAATGTGTATTGTGTAAGGAGAGATCAATTACATAGAAGAGTTTAAGTCATCACCATCGCCATCATCAATTATAGTCATCACCTATTAGCAATTATGAACGTTTCATGCACCCGCCGTCACACTAATAGCACACAACCTGGTAACAACTGGATACCTGACAGACAAAGGACCCCTGGGCCCTGACATTCGTACAGGGTCACAATATTTGTAAAAGCATCCGTGTACTAATAGCTTTTTAGAATGTACTATTCACAGTGTTTAAAACAAAAAGGCACATTGGAAGATTTTATTTATTGTTATATATATTTTGCAAAATCCTTCAGGACTAATTTTTGGGGAGGGGGGGAGCATTAACCCCTTCATAAATCCTACCATTGAAGATAAATTAAAAAAAATCAGATGCTGATTGTAGCGAAGATACATTTACTTCCACTGTTTGCATTTTTAAAATACATCCCACATGTATTGTTTATGAATCACTTTCACTTCTAAAGCACTGGCAGAAGCAGAAAGAAGCGGTGACAGGGTTTTGTATTAAGTGAATCATCCATCTGATAGATGGCCTATCTGAATGCTCAACGTGTATAATTTATACATGCTTTTATTCTGAGCAGAGTAAACACAAGCTTGAGTGATTAATGCACAATGCCAATATGAAAAGAAATTGTCATACAGTGATTTTCATCACAGCAGCTACAGGTCTAAATCAACTGAAACACATCGATATCACAAATGCACGTCCTATTGCAAATGTGAGCTCATTGTGTAAAAAATAGGTTTGCTGCATGCTGTAGATTCTGAAAATTAACTGTATTTGTCTTACCTGTTCTTGTAGCAGAATAAATCCCATACGTGGTTTTTGGGATAAGGGTCAATGTGAGATTTCTAAAGCCAAGGTTAAGGTAGGCTTTTCAGAGATTGAAGCAGGATGGCTAATTGTGTAACTGGATATTTGATGGATCACAAGGGAAAACGTGATTCAGATAGAGGGGCAGAAGGTTGCCAGTATTCAATAGACATATAATAAGCAGTCCTTCTCTGGGGTGTTGGTCTCTGCGGCCATACAGTTCCACTCGATCATCATAAGGAAAGGGTTCTCGACATTAATTACCAGTTAAACAGCTAGCCATTGGAAACGGTTTTGATCTAAATGAAAAAATGTAATAACAATAAAGATAGGTACTTTAATATTTCCCTTCAACGTCATGAAATCGAAGATGTAATACATGAAATCGTATATTTACAGTGCACAATATTTACTTTATAGGGAGCAAGGTATATGCGCAAAAATATGTTAATTACTGCCGTGACATTTTTTTTTTGCATTTTTTTTATGAAACTAAAATAGAAGAATTAATTTTATATCACCTTCTTTCTCTTCTGTTTTGGGAGCAAAGGCAGGTGCAATCTCACAGGTTTTTTAGAAATACTTCACACAATGTGACCATATTGTGACATTTACCCTTTATTATTTGATAGAAACTGGAATTGGTGTGTTGATCTTTTTTGAGGTCATGTGACGTGAGTGTTAGGGACACAACAGGTCAGCTAACATTCAGTGACCTGATGTCATTGTCAGAATGCTTACCTCAATTAAAAAAACCTATAGTGTTCTGCTCACTGGAGGAATTTTCTTTACAGGCTGCATGAGGACAGCACGTGCAAAATAGAAATATAGAAACATGTTGCTCTACCACTAATAAAAATATTAAAGAGAATGGGTCCAAGTACAGATCCCTGAGGTACCCCACTGGTGACAAGCCCAAGCTTCGAATATACTCCATTGACTACAACCCTCTGTTGCCTGTCACTCAGCCACTGCCTTACCCATTCGACAATATTGGAATCCAAACTTAAAGGGACACTTATAGTCACCTGAACAACTTTAGCTTAATGAAGCAGTTTTGGTGTATAGAACATGTCCCTGCAGCCTCACTGCTCAATCATCTGCCATTTAGGAGTTAAATCCCTTTGTTTATGAACCCTAGTCACACCTCCCTGCATGTGACTTGCACAGCCTTCCATAAACACTTCCTGTAAAGAGAGTCCTATTTAGGCTTTCTTTATTTCAAGTTCTGTTTAATTAAGATTTTCTTATCCCCTGCTATGTTACTAGCTTGCTAGACCCTGCAAGAGCCTCCTGTGTGTTATTAAAGTTCAATTTAGAGATTGAGATACAATTATTTAAGGTAAATTACATCTGTTTGAAAGTGAAACCAGTTTTTTTTTTCATGCAGGCTCTGTCAATCATAGCCAGGGGAGGTGTGGCTAGGGCTGCATAAACAGAAACAAAGCGATTTAACTCCTAAATGACAGTGAATTGAGCAGTGAAATTGCAGGGGAATGATCTATACACTAAAACTGCTTTATTTAGCTAAAATAATTTAGGTGACTATAGTGTTCCTTTAAAGATTGCAGTTTATTGATAAGCCTTCTATGTGCAACAGTGTCAAAAGCTTTACTGAAATCTAGGTAAGCAATGTCTACTGCACCACCCTGATCTATTAATTTAGTTACCCAATCAAAACAATCAATAAGATTAGTTTGGCATGATCTCCCTGAAGTAAACCCATGTTGTCTCTGATCTTGAAATCCATGTGATTTTAGATGTTAAATACCATTTGACTAGCACCAAAATCATCTATGTGCATATATTCTGGCTACTTGCTTAACACCTGTATGTATTGGGAATGTTGTGGCATACTAGGAAAAAGCAGTTTGAAAAGTGAAGTGCATTTTTATATCCCCCTTTAAAAGCCTTTAAAACAACTACACAGAGAAAATGTCACTAACCTTTTGCTAACATTGTTGAATGTTTATGGAAACTTGTAATCAATAAAAAAAAAAAAAAAAACATATGTACGAGTGAGCATATGATATAATCCAGAATCATAATCGATCTTTAAAGTGTTTGCTTTGAATAGGTTTATTGATTTGGTATCCATAAAAGCAAATGTTTATTTTTTGATCCATATATGTTTACTGTTTCCACTTTAACCCCTTAAGGACGCGGGACGGTTCAGGACCGTCATCGGCATTTTTGCGTTGCCGACCGACGACGGTCCTGAACCGTCCTAAATTTAAGAGGTACTTACCCGATCGCCGTCGTTCCCCCGGCGGCGATCGGCGTTGCTCCCGTTGTGGGGAGACTGCCTGCAGCCCAGACAGTCTCCCCATGGCGGATTAGGACCCCTGTGGCCATGTGATCGCCCAACAGGGCGACCACATGGTCACAATAGGTGTCCTAGACTCTGCCTGCAGGGGGACTGTCTGTGCTGACAGGCAGTCTCCCTGCCAGTGTAAAATCCAAAAAAAATTAAAGTTATAGTGAATAAAAAAAAAATATTATTATATATGTGTATATATATGATATATAGACATATATTATACCTATATAATATATGTCTATATATCATATATATAATGTCATGCTAAGTGTATTTTTATATTAATATGTACATATATTAATATAAAAATACACTTATAATTAATTTACACACGTATATATATAATATATATAATAACTATATATATATTGTATATATATATTATTATAAAATACGAATAATAAATAATTTAAATTAAATTTAAAAAATTAAAAATAATAATAAAAATTAAAAAAAAATATATATCTATACGAAATGTTATTCTAACTGTATTTTGATATTAATATATATATATTTATATCAAAATACACTTAGAATGAAATTGTATATATATCTATGTATATATAAATAAATAAAAAGAATACAAACTATTCATATGTCCATATACAAAATGACATAAATAATTATATAAATATACACGTAGACTTCAAATATATAAATATGCATATATATTTAAATTCTACGTGCATATTTATGTAATATTTTTACATAATTAAGTTATTTTATTGATTGCAATTTAAGGGACCTGCCTGCCAACCCAGGCCAAAAGTCTAGAGAATTTAATTTGCTAGCACTGTATTTTACCCTGTAACGTTCTACGACACCCTAAAACCTGTACATGGGGGGTACTGTTTTACTCGGGAGACTTTGCTGAACACAAATATTAGTGATTCAAAACAGTAAAACGTATCACAGCGATGATATTGTCAGTGAAAGTGACTTTTTTTGCATTTTTCACACATAAACAGCACGTTTACTGATGATATAATTGTTGTGATACATTTTCCAGTTTTGAAACACTAATATTTGTGTTCAGCAAAGTCTCCTGAGTATAACAGTACCCCCCATGTACAGGTTTTATAGCGTTTTTGAAAGTTACAGGGTCAAATATATGGGTCAAATATTTTTACATTGAAAATGACCAGGTTGGTTACGTTGCCTTTGAGAGCGTATGGTAGCCCAGGAATGAGAATTACCCCCATGATGGCATACCATTTGCGAAAGAAGACAACCCAAGGTATTGCAAATGGGGTATGACCAGTCTTTTTTAGTAACCACTTGGTCACAAACACTGGCCAAAATTAGCGTTCAATTTAGTTTTTTACTTTTTTCACACACAAACAAATATGAACGCTAACTTTGGCCAGTGTTTGCGACTAAGTGGCTACTAAAAAAGTCTGGACATACCCCATATTGAATACCCTGGGTTGTCTACTTTAAAAAAAATATGTACATGTGGGGTGTTATTCAGCGATTTATGACAGATAATAGTGTTACAATGTCACTATTGATAAATTTTAAAAATATATGTTTTGAAACCGCAATATCCTACTTGTACTTATAGCCCTATAACATGCAAAAAAATAGCAAAAAGCATGTAAACACTGGGTATTTTTAAACTCAGGACAAAATTTTGAATCTATTTAGCAGTTTTTTTCACTCGCTTTTGTAGATGAATAAAAGATTTTTCACATAAAAGTCAAAAAACATGTATTTTTTTTCAATTTTTCATCATATTTTTTCATTTTTTAAAAATTAAATTACATGAGATTATATAAATAATGGTATGTAAAGAAAGCCCCTTTTGTCCTGAAAAAAACAATATATAATTTGTATATGAACAGTAAATGAGAGAGCGGAAAATTACAGCTAAACACAAACACCACAAAAGTGTAAAAAGATGCCTGGTCGCAAATGTACAACATCGCAAAAAAAGTCCAGTCCTTAAGGGGTTAAACAACAAACATGAAAGTTGCTATAACTATGCTACTGCTCCCAGCCCCTTCAAGGAACAGTTTAGGCACCATAACAACTTAATCTAAATGAAGTTGTTATGCTGCTAGGAGGCCCCGGGTGAAATCTTACTTCAAAGGGTTAAACTGTTCTGGAATGGTTTGGGCTTGCTAATTAAATTCTCTTGACTCTCTGCCTGAGTTGTCAGGCAGGTCGCTCAATATATAATTAATAAAATCACTTAAATATATTAAAATAATAAATAAATATACACATAGAATGAAATTATACACACATATTAAAATATGAAAAAAAATAAAAAAAATATATAAATATATATTTCATTTCTAAGTTAATATTTATATGTTATTTTTCCACAAATTTGTGTCTTGTATTAATTCTATGTTGGGGGATCTGCCATGCAGGCCATGGCTATGACGTAGCCTAGCAGAACTGAGTCATGTGATTGCGGCGTAAAATCAAAATTAAAATCACATAAAGGATGAATAAAAATGTTTGTGTGAAGTTAGTAACAGGAAGACCCTTACTACATAAACATGTTCATAAGAATGGGATGCTATATAAAGTTAAACCTATGCAATATAAAAATAAAATTAAAATTAGTCTCATGAAGGACATTGGAAGTAAAAGTGTCCACTCACCTCTATGCTATTGCTTGCTGTTCCATTCTATACCAGCTATTCTCTCCTACATGCCGTGTAGATGTGAATACTCTTGTCAATGTTACAGGTAGACCTATATACTACCACTATTTCATCTCAGTAGTAAACATTCCAGATATCCCTTTAGAGAAGGACTGAAGTGTAACTAATAATATTAGCCCATTCCCGTCAATAAAAGTGGATTTCACAAGTGAGTCCTCTGTTTTGATATTTTTTCTTTAACATACATAATCTCACTGGACAGTAAATGTGCTCTGTTTACCATGGGCTCTAACTTTACACCTCTGTTCTTTAACCATTAGTTTGAGGTGAGTCGGTTGGTTTAAGGAATTCTTTATTTATCAGGTGACTAGGAAATAAACTCACAATACTGGACACCATAATTTGTTATTCTATCCCAATGTTGACTCATCATGATCTACCCCTGAACATTTTCATTTTATGCAGATTAGACAATTTTGTATTAGAATTTCGATTAAATCACAACCACTGGCATCATACATCAAATTTAAGAAACTATATATGCATATACAAGCCATATTTTCAGTCTTATATCTGTTATATACTGCTTTCTTGAAGTCCTACTCTTAAGCAATCTCTGTTCCATCACAGAGCAACAATATCTTCCCCTTCTTCATTTGGATGGGATGCCGTTCTGGAAAATACTCAACACTTTTGATTGAATTAAGGAATATGGATATGCACCACTATTGAGAAGACACATGGCCCCAATGGGATATATTTACTCCTCAATGCCTGGTTTATGTCATATAAGTGTTGCCAGCTGGGATACTTTTATCATGATTGGTTTCAGTGAAGGGCTCAAAATTTCTAGCTGTATTCTACTAAATAGACACGAATATTTGTCACCACTGCAAGCCTGGATGGTTAATTGAACAATTACCAGAGCTGAATTTATATTTGCCAGAGCTAAATTTTCACTCTGGCAATGGCTAGTGGATGATTGGAAATTTGAACCATGTTCATTATTATTAAAGTTGTATTTGATAAATATCTTGAATCTTAATCTGCTTATTGGTGTCACAGATTGACTTAGTCTACCAAAAGCTTTATTAAAATTGACCAACAGAGATTGCATAGTGGCCATTCTGTGCCTAGCTAGAAACTGGAAGACCATGGCTTTTCCCATGAAGCAGGCACATAATAAAATATTAGCAGTTGGCTGGTAGTTGCACTTCAAATGGGTAGATATGGAAAACAAAAGCAGAGAAAGTCCAATAGTGGAGTATATCTAAATATACCTAATGTAACAATGCAATGATTTGTGGACCCAGGACATACTTAAAAACGAGAGAAATCTCAATGTATCTTTCCTGGTAAAATATTTTATAAATAAATAAATAAAATAATAATATGGGCAGGAATGGATATGGAGAACCACTTAAATTATGTAGAGCTTCAAACCAGCTCTAGTTTATTGGACATGTGCGGAACAATTCTCACCTAAGGATATGTGGATGTGTTCTTATAACCAGCATTGATCATCAACAGAACATGTAATATAGAGCAGAACATAGTAACAGTATATAGTGTAGTATGTAATGCAACCTTGCATAGATTTTATACAATCAAAGATAACATTTCAGAAACTCACACCATATACAAACCTTTCAACACCACTTGCACCTTTCAACACCACTTGCCAAGAAACCAGTTTGAAACAAGAAATTGATTTTACGCAGAAACTCCCTAACGGCATCCCTCAAATAAACAACTAATCTCAAAATAAAAACTAAATTCTACTCCTCCAACTATAAATCCATATTTTTGGAAACTTTTGAAAAATCAGTCATAAGCTATTTAGAAAAAGATTTAAAAAAAATAATGAATATGATATACAAAATCTAACTTTAAAAAAAGAAAGACACTTAGTGAACTCTACGATGATGACGGCATTGTCATCAAACCAACAGATGGGGTATAGTCGTTATGTCAAATGATAAATATAATACAGAAGCATAAAGACAATTAAATGATTAGCTACTATTAGCTTAAATGATTAGCTACTAACCCATTGATTCTATTAAAACCATACAAACTGTATTTTTAGAAAATGGCTTAAACACAGCCTTCTTAACACTTAACAAGAATTCCCATACATAAACATTACCAATCCGATAATTCCTGTAATATACTTTCTACCAAAAATTCACGAAAATAAAAACAGAATCACCAGGACACCCAATAGCATCAGGTATAAACTCTATACTATTCAATTTATCACAGTGCTTAGATTCAATACCGCAACCCATAGTACAAAAAAAAACAACAAATACTATCTTAAGGATACAATAAGTCTACCTCAAATTTTGAATAATACAATCTGGAAACCAGACTATATACTAGTAACAAGCGATGTACAATCTTTGTATACAATTATTCCCCATGACATAGGATGCAGTGTAGTTAAGAATATGTTAAAACATCAAGTCTCAATGTCATTCACCCAGATACATATTTATTTTAGAAGGTATATATATTGTTTTCAAGAATAACTCTTTATGTTTTTATGACTCTTTATTTCCAACTAAAGGGTACAGCTATGGGCACCAGGTGTGCACCAAACTATGCTAATAATCTCTTTATGGCCAATTGGGACAATTCCACCATTTGGGATGGCAATCCCTGGGGTGAAAACCTGGTATCATATAAACCATACATAGATGACTTTTTTTGTATGGAATGGTCCAGAGACAGATTTTTTAAGTCCTATATGATAACAAAAGAGGATTCATGTTAACTGCAGAATATACACATTTTAAAAAGTTCACACCAGTATTTTTATTGACCTCACCTATTGCCATTATGCTCCCTGGCTAGACAGTGTCCACACATGTCTAATGATCAGATTCAAAAGAGATTGTACAGAAACTCCATTAAAAAAAAACCAAAAAAAAAACAAGTACAACTTCTAGAAAGCAGATTAACATAAAAAAACATATAATTAAGTAAAGATAAAAAAAGATAAAAAGTTCTAACCATGATGCTTAAAAGATGCTTAAATTTCCCCCTTCCAAAAAAATATATATTTTGATCTACCAATAAAAAAAGCATATAACAACAAAAACAAACAAATTAAGAAAATTCGTCACTGGGAAATTCTAAAGAAAGATACGATTTTGAAAAAAATATTCCAGATAAGCCCAAATTTGTTTTTAGGAATGCCGCAAATATTTTTTTTTTTTATTTTTTCTTAAAAAAAAACTTATACTAAGAAACAAATTGCAACACAAGAATGAATTTTATGAATCAAGAAGTCTTTGTCAAATGTAAAATCTACGATGCATGCAAATCCACCTGGAAGTGCCAGAAAAAAACAAAAACATTTTATATCTCATGTCACAAACAAAACGTGTAATATACATACTCCCAATTCCGAAAATAAGATCTATCTGCTTGAATGCCCCTGTGAATTGTAATGTACGGGAATGACAATTAGATGTCTAAAATGAAGAATTATGGTACATTGTAGAAACATAACAAAGGGCTTTCTAAATCATAGTGTATCCAACTACATCCTAACACATGTAAAAAAAATCCTAAATTGCGAAAAATTTTGCGCCATTATAAAAATACACACTCCATGGCAAGGTGGTGACATAATAAAACTATTAGGGAGAAAAAAGATCCAACTTCATGACAACCTGGAACATTTCTTCAAGCTGTAGGATCCTTGGCTGCACATATATCCATTGGTCTCTAACCTCCTTTACAGTCCTAGTTTTCTTATTTATTTTTTGTTTCTTTGTGCTTATTCACTGAAAATACATTTAATAACAGATATGACACTGTGTCTCTATTCAAGCTGCGTAAACTGGATGAATTTTGTTTTTTGTTCACACATGGCTGCATTAGCTTACTAATTCATAGTAAGCGATTTTGTGATCTAAGGATTGCTATTCCCGAAAGAAACTAATGGCACTTAATTACAAAACTGCTGCACACGCAGATAAGGCAAAACCACAAATGAGACCTGCTCTATTGGTCAATAAATCCTCCTGTATTTATATATATATATATGCAAAACAAAAACTTCTATGGATTCCCAAGCAACTTATGTAAAATTTGGGTTATAAAGTACACCGTGGAGTGTCTCATTAAGTATATGTGTATAGTTTTATGAATTATATGTATTCATACATATATTGGTATAAGCAGGCCGTGTGGACAACTATCTGTGTATAAGGGGAGCTCAAAAGGTACTGGTACATTTTTGTGTCTGTGTTTTAGACTAAGAGCATCTGTGTAAAACCAGTAGATACATATAAAATATAATCAGTCTCATAAATGTATAGCTACCGAGAAATTATATTGCCATTACACCATAATATTATGCATGTACTATGTATATATTTATAATACGAATATATAATAATGTGTATTTATTAGTTGCTACCAGTAATGGCTAATATTTATTCTAGAAAGCAATAAAGATTCTACCGAAACTTTGTATTTGCTGAACCCTCTGCTTATTTGTCAGTTCAGCATGGGTCATGGCGGTCAGTTTATTATATTCTGCATTCATTGTACTCTCACCCTGAATTGTGTGCACACTTACATTTTTTTCTTTTATAGTTATAATAAGATCATAGCACATGGACCTTTTTTTTAAAAAAATATCCCCATGCTGTTATGTGCCATAATAGACTCTTAGTTAACGACCTTAGGAATTATGATCGAATTTGCTTAAAAGCATAGTTGTTTGCAAATGTCACTTTAATATTATTTGGAAAATAAATGATTCTTTTAAAGTGACATTAATTTTAGTTTGTGGAATTGTTACAGAATATCACAACAGAATATAAGGCACTTCAGTTAACCTAATAAAACCTTTTAGGGCTTTCAGCTACTGAGTCATATATCTGCTGAGAGCAGAGTTAGACTGCTGTTTAAGACAATCCTATTTTGTTATAATGTATTTTGAAGCTAGGCTTAAAGGGACATGCATCACCTGACAGTTTTTTTTAAACCAGCAAACAAACAACTCTACAAACCAAAATAAGGCAATAATTTTTTTTTTAATAGTATGTAATAAATTATTATAAACTTACCGGGGTACAAGACCCTCAAAGGGATATCTAGCAGCCACGATCAGGCTAATTAGGGCATCAACAGGTGGAAAACCGCCCAGGTAAGCTGCAGGAGGGGCAGAACACAAACAGCTACCGGCAACCAAAGGAACGTAAAGTCCTACAATGGGCCTAGAGGCTACAAACCACGGTGGGAACACCGGATTGAGAGAACAAGCATGACATACTACTGAATACTAATGTATGATTAATGTATTGACATGTGTACTGTACCACATTGGCGCCTGCAACCAGCTGAATATGTTAAGTCCAACCACACTTGATACACTTTACCCATGTCAAATGTGAATGTGTTGTAGATATATATCTGTACTGTATTGTGACATGATTACTGAAAATTCCAATAAAAATGTATTCAAGAAAACAATTATTATAAACGTACTATAAACTTGTTAAAATTGCATTTTTGGGTACACCATTCAGTTGGTGAATTTCTTCGGCATCCTCCTCCTATCCACTTACCCATCTTAGTCTCAGACCAGTCGGCTAATGACAAAAAACAGGGTACCATTGTGCCACATCAGACAAGATAGATATCCTCTACCTCTCAAATGTCCCTACCTAGAATGATTCATAGCAGTTTGCCCCTTAAGGGGTACAACAAGAGATTGGCAAATAAAATTTTAGGTGTGCATAAAGGTTAAAGTTGATAAGCTGGTATCCTGCCACCAATCATCTAAATGTCAATCAATGTATACAGGTGTCTTATGTACTTTGTCATATGTTGAACTATCCATAGAATTAATAAATACCTTCCAACACTGGAAAATAAACCCCAAAACATTTATTAATGTGTAAGCTACTAGAAGTAAAGGGGCTAGGGGTTGTATAATAACTAAATTTACTTTGACAAAAATCAATCTAATACAGTAGATTTGTAAAGTCCTGTGTACAAGCTTACAAAATAGAAGAGACAGGTAAGAAATTAGGTGTGTGTGTGTGTGTGTGTATAGGGATTTCTGGGGCTTGCTAGAGAATGACAGCATAGAACCAACAGTTAACTGGTGGAACACAGCTGGCACTGGAGGGCTTGATGATCGTTTTCTGACTGTTAACAAAAACACAATTTATTGGTGTCTGTGATAATTCTTATATCAGTGGCATCTGCCATAACCCGCTGTCAGTAGTGTCTACCTCATTCCTATAAGAGGAGAACCTAGAACTCTTCAGAATGAGACCTTAGCTGCATTGGTGGTGCATCAATAGAGGTTCAGTTAGTGTAGTCTTGCTATCACCATGCAGCAAATCCACATTCCATGGTTGGCCAGTGTTATGATGTAGAATTATAACACAGGTAGGAAGGAATAGCGGCTTATTGATAACTAGCTTTGTCAACTTATTCCTTACTTGTTAAGTCCTCCTACTTCCTTACTGCAAAATCACTGTCTCCTACCCCTCGCCTACAATAGTCACCCTGCCTTTATAATTTGGTTACTGAGTACAGAAGAAAATTATTGTGTAAGAAAGCAGACAAACTATTAATGCATCTACTATTACAGTCCATTTTGTTTTTAAAGAATATCACTTTACATCATTGTCATTACCATCCCTGAAGGAACAAGGTTACAAAACCTTTATCCAATTTTTACATTCAGTTTCTGACTTCTGACATGTAAAAAAGTGTCAAACACCAAAAGAGACAAAACCATCAGGGCTATTTACTAGAGCGAAAGTTTATAGTGGATTTCAAATTTATGGTCAAAATAGATAACCTGGAAAAATTCTCTAAGTCAGCTATGCGTTCAGTACAGATACTCTGGCCTTAAATTGATTCTATAGTCAACAATACAACTTTAGCATATGAAGCAGTTTTTGTGTATTCATCGTGTCACTGCGCATTTCACTGCCATTTAGAAGTTAAGTCACTTTGTTTATACCGTCACAGGTCACACCTCCCCTGGCTGTGACTCTCAAAGCCTGCATTAAATAATGAAAATGGTTTCATTTTCAATCAGATGTTAACTTGTTTTAGAAGTTTATTTCTTCTGCTCTGTAAATTGATCTTTAATCATTTACAGGAGTCTCCTGCAAGTTCTAGCAAGTTATTAACACATCAGGCATTATACATTAAACATTATACATTAAACATCATTTGCAATAAAGGAAGTGTAGGCATTACGTGACTCTTTACAGGAAGTGTTTAGGAAGACTGTGTAAGTCACATGCAGGGAGGTGTGACTAGGACTTTCTAAACAAATGGATTTAACTCCTAAATAGCAGAGTATTAAGCAGTGAGACTGCAGGGGCATGCTATATACACTAAAATAGCTTCATTAAGCTAAAGTTATATTGGTGACTATAGTGTCCCTTTAAATTTGAAATCAAATTCACTTTGAATTCTCACTTTAATGAATAAGCATGCTTGTGTATTTACAGTTAGGTCTCTGTAAATTAAACAGATTATTCTTCTTAATCCAAATCACTATTCATTTTTACCGTCAAATATAGTTTCTGCTCTATTGGTAGATATTCTAAAAGCAGAACAGAATCTATAGTGCAGGCAATACAGCTTAACCCAATATGCTGCAGACATATACAGTATTGCCCATGGTGGTTGAGTTAGCCATGGACTTGATAAACATGCCCAACTCTGTCCCTGGCAATCAACTCCAGACCATGGTACTGTTCAGCAAGAGTACTTCATTTATCTTGTCCTGTATTGTTTTATGGCTTTGATAAAACCTAAGAACAGGTAAAGCGCATATACTAAACTGTTGAATTAATCACTTGAATTAGATTTGTGAGGTCAACTGACAGCAGATAAAGGTTAGGATTCCTGCATTTTAAGTGATCACATAAAGTACTCGTCCCTTAACGTATCGTTAAGAATTATATTACTTGGTTCCAATCTCAAGTAAATGCAATTTATGATGACACTGGTAATAAAGGAATCATTATTTTTAGAAATACTCGTATAGTGTATTGCCACGGATTGTTCTAGTGCAAATAATGAGAATCCCAACGCATATAAATAGTAAGATCTCGTATTTTCAATATTTATATTAACATGCAATGGAAATCACCAGTATAAATGTGTGATATAAATAAACTTAAACATCCTGTGCAGTGCAAATTTTCAGGTTCACACAGTCTGTAGCCGTGAGAGTGCCCTCTCATTCATATTACTACCAGTGTCTTTTACACCAGTTAAAACGGCTAACACCTAACAATTCTACTCCAACTCAAAACTGTAAATAATCCCACAGTCTCAAGGATCACCATCCACATTGTATCTTAAGCAGGGGAAGACAAGGGACAACAGGAACCCAATGGCATAATAAAAATAAACTATATTCTTCTTATCAATTTAAAATCAGCTTACTCAAAATAATGGTGTGTCCTCCCAGGGCCGGTGCTTGGATTTTTAGGTACATAGGCGAAGATGCATTTTTCCGCCCCCCCCCCACCCCCCCAAAAAAAACATCTTCACCTATGTGCCTCTTAACCAGCCCCTCTCCCCTCCCTGACCATTAATGGTCCCTTTCTCTGTCCCTTAGTGTTCTTCTCCCCTACTCCCTCTTTTCCCTGTCTCTTGGTGTTTCTCTCCCATTCCCTCCCTGTCCCTTGGTGCACCCCACACCCCTTTAGTGGTCACACTCCCCTTCCTGGTGTGTCAGTGTGTACAGAGTGTAGCGGAGCGCGGTACAGGAGCTTCAGTTTTCTGTACCCGGCCGAACTGACAGGGAGTGCTCTCTCTGTGAGCACTACCTGTCAGTCTGGCCAGGTACAGGAAACAGAAGCTCCTGTACCGCGCTCCGCTACACTCTGTACACACTGACAGTCACACACTCAATGACAAACACACAGACGTCACTGACAGACACAGACTCATTGATCTGACACACACTCATTCATTGACACTGACAGACCCACACTGATTGACACTCATTGACAGACACACTGATTCAATGACAAACATACTCTCACTGATTTGACAGACACACACTCATACACTGACAAACACACTCATCATACACTGACAGACACACTCATACACTCACATGCACACACACAGACGCACTCACACACACACGCTGTCACTCACAGACGCACACACTCTGTCACTCACAGACACATACTGTCACTCACAGACACACACTCTGTCACTCACAGACGCACACACTGTCACTCACAGATGCACACACTCTGTCACTCACAGACGCACACACTCTGTCACTCACAGACGCACACACTGTCACTCACAGACGCACACGCTGTCACTCACAGACGCACACGCTGTCACTCACAGAAGCACACACTCTGTCACTCACAGACGCACACTGTCACTCACAGACACACACTCTGTCACTCACAGACACACACTGTCACTCACAGACACACACTGTCACTCAGACACACACTGTCACTCACAGACACATACTGTCACTCACAGACACACACTCTGTCACTCACAGACGCACACACTGTCACTCACAGATGCACACACTCTGTCACTCACAGACGCACACACTCTGTCACTCACAGACGCACACACTGTCACTCACAGACGCACACGCTGTCACTCACAGACGCACACGCTGTCACTCACAGAAGCACACACTCTGTCACTCACAGACGCACACTGTCACTCACAGACACACACTCTGTCACTCACAGACACACACTGTCACTCACAGACACACACTGTCACTCAGACACACACTGTCACTCACAGACACACACTGTCACTCACAGACACACACTCTGTCACTCACAGACACATACACTCACTATTTATTTTATAAATAAATATTTTCCACCCAGCCTCCCTACCTGGAGAGCTGGGGTGGATGATGAATCCTTCCCTGGGGTCCAGTGGGGCTGCTGGGTGGTGTGCGGCTGTGCTGAGATCAGACGCGGCGAGGGAGCTCTAACCTCTCTGCTCTGCTCCCTCGCGTGCCTGTCTGCTGATACCGTGGGAGCCGGAATATGACGTCATATTCCGGCTCCCGCGGTATCAGCAGACAGGCAGCGTGCGAGGGAGCAGAGCAGAGAGGTTAGAGCTCCCTCGCCGCGTCTGATTACAGCACAGCCGCACGCAGCACCGGGGGCCGAGATGGTGGCCCGGCAGGAGGGAGAGCTTCCCTCCTGCCGGTCACTGAAATCTTGCGCCCCCAGAGCCCGTGCGACCTAAGGCGGCCGCCTGTGCCGCCTTATGGACGCGCCGGCCCTGTGTCCTCCCAATTGGGCACCCACAACCTCGCATAACAGAGCGCCTGGAAGAGGAAGATAGCTTTCCTTTCCCACACTTTAAAAAAAACAACAAAAAAACTCTCTCCCTCCTCTTCCCTCCTGTAGCCAGACCAGAGTGTGTACATGTTCCTGAGTACAGGTTATCCCCTTCTTACTATCATGTGTTGCTGCACATACACACAAGCCAATAGACACCCATTCTCATTGGGTCCTGGTTCCTACACACGCGTGGAAGAGGCATTGCAGCCAGAAGCAACCAACAGCAGTCTCTAAAAGCTGCATGTCGCAAGGATTATAAGTAACCAAAGCAGGCATCTGGCACACTACAAATGTATCATATTTTCCAAATGCACCAGAGTGCCTCATAGAGCGAAGAATTGCTTCGCTGTAAATTTACTACCATTATTTCTACTTCTCCAACCCATGTTTTACTTTTATAAGTTAAACCTTAAAAAGAATCTCTCTCAAGGCAATAAGAATATGGAATTGTGTAAATATTAATCTAATTGAAGAAGATGCATGTAGCTAGATGGTTTGTACTACTCATGGCTCGATAAATGAATATTGCTGCTATTCATACTATCTGTCTCATGACACCCTTAGTGGGGCCTGACTGCATGGGGTTTAATTGTTTATATTAGACAAACAAGGGCTATCATTTTCATTGCTATTTGCAAATACCTGGATGGCAGCTGAAAACAAATTACTTGGCCTATTATTTGGTAATTCTGTCATTCTACTTGTAATTATGTTCATATAGAGAGTATTAGTCATCCCCTTCTTCTGGTTAAAGAAACACTACAGTGTTAGGAACGCAAAATGCATTCCTGACCCCATAGTGTTAACTCACTATTTGGCCCTCATTACCCCTCCTTGCTTCCCTAAATATAGTAAAACCTTACCTTATTTCCAGAGCTGCATAGCTCCTTCAGAGCAAAGTGATTATCTCAGCCAATCATAATGCTTTCCTGTTGGAAAGCATTGGATTGGCTATAATCGACAATTCTGATTATTTCAGCCAGGGAGGTGGGCTGGGTGGCAGAGTCAAACATTGCCATGGCCAATCAGAATCTTCTCATAGAGATGCATTGAATCAATGCATCTCTATGTCGAAAGTTCAGCGTCTCCATGCAGAGTGGAAAAGGTAGTGTTTACATAAAAAAGCCTGCAGGGACATGGTATAGACACCAGAACAACTACAATATTTGGACAGTTAAGGTTAGTTAGGTGATAGCAGGACAGTTAAGGTTAGTTAGGTGATATTACCATATTTTGTTCTCTATTTGACTCTTACTTCATTCCACTTTAGCAGAGTATGTGGGTGCAATCTCCACTTCCCAACTTTCTTGAAAACACATTTAATTGAATCACCTATATGTTGGCCTGACTGGTTCTGATTGCAAAACACAACCAATGAAAAGGTTTAAAACACTGTGGACAATGGGTGACGTTATTCCTTTGCACATTGCAGTTTGTATAAATACATTTTAGCCCTTGCCCTATGCTGAACATGTCTTTGAGAGAATGTGAGTTTGGACATAATGATAAATAAAAGCTACAGTTTGGGCTGTACTTAAAAATATGAAAGCCTCTAATATTCTAAAACCTGAGCAGCGCCTCACAGAGATAATGGCGGTTGAGTTCTAGAACCGAATGAACTGAATTATGCAAATTAGTATAGTAAAAGTTAGACTTACTCGAGTATATTAATCATCCAAATGATATTATCTTCCATAAAATATAATTTCATGCTGTGTTAATATGTGGCGCTGAATCACCGAACCTTAAATTAGTTGATACATTTTCCAACCAACCTTTTATAATAAGAAAACAAGAAATTGTACAAGCACATGCGAGATTATATTATGAATCTAGCCAGTCCCCATAATATTTTATTTCCTTTAAGATGCATGTGTTTTGTCACTAACGCATAGTAGGTTTTTATCTTTCGTCTTCGGTTATTCTGAATAAAGACGCCAGGCAAGGAACATAAACATCATTATTCATAAAATCCTAGGATAAGGAGACATAAAACTCCTGCCACCTGCTACATTATTTTTCCGAGCCACCAATTTTATTACATACCTTCCTTTATCATTAGAATACATGCAAATGTTGATACAAGCTAATAAAGTTCAACATGATAATTTTGTATCTGGTTACAAGCTGAGATTAACAATTAGACTTTACGATCATCGCCACTGGTTGTAAAAGAAACGAAAACTAATAAATCTCTTCTACTTTTTCCATTACTATCACTCAGAAAATACTTCAGTGCTCTAATTAAGCTGCGCAAGTCGTCGGCATAATTAAATGGACTCAACTGATCCTGACGTTAGAAAATCTCTCACACAGAGGCTTAGTTTTGATAACATAATTTGAGACGTGGAGGCAACGGCTGTGTCAAAAATATTTTATTTTTTTTTGGTCATCCGAGAGATTTTACAAAATGCCATTAGCATATGCAGAAAAAATACCAAATAAGACATAAACGTGAGATTAAAAGGATTTTAGTTTTTGTTTTGGCTGGAGACGGAGACTGGAGATTTATCATTAAAATCTGACAAATTGTTTTTAGAAACAGTACAGACACTGGTAAGAGAGCTGTAGGCTGTAGGGACCTTATGCAAATGAAGAAGAAATGATACAATTCACAGCTTGATAATAGCGTAACCTAACACATTTCAGAGCGTGACACAGATGAATGAATTTCTTTCCTTACAGTAAAATGTAATTTACTATGTGAAATTCTCTTAGGCGGTAAGTGTTTTATTTTGCAGCTAAAACATTGAAATGACATTTCAGAAAGCAAGTGACACTTCATAGTTTTCTTATAAAGACAAGGCAGACATGATATCTCTTGGATTGCTTCCTTATTTGACTTCTACTATCTATAGTACTGGATCTTGTAATCACAGGAGCTGATACAATGATAACTAGGGCATTTAAGAAAAAAGGTATCTGATCAGTAGATAACTCCTCCTGCATTTCGGTCCAGATGTGGTTACTTGTTACCACTATCACCGGTTACCAAGTGTGCACCATAACCCCTAGTCACATTCTGCTTTTTTGGTTTAGGTACCTCTGTTTTATAGGTTATACTCAGAGCAGCTATGGATCCAGACCATCTTACTATCTTACTATCTTACTAGTCAAAACCCACAAGATTGTATTTGATGTCATTTGTTATTTGGGACATATGAAAGAATATTTTTGGAATTTCTTCCAAATGGATAATTTACTTTTACCTTTCACCTTTAATGAGGTAATTGTCCAACTTCTGATCCAAAACAAAACCTAGAGTTTATACTATGTGTTTGTTCCACTGTGATTCAATTGTTTCTCTTCAAGTGCCCCAATACATATTATATATTGATTTTTAGAGCACAGAACATGCTTTTTTTTAATACTCTATATAAATACTTAACACAACATTAGGTAAAATGTTATAAAAATGGGGTAAAAATACTCTTTTTTACAGTTTCACTTATAACAGTTTTTACACATCAAGTGCAACTGAAGAAAAAAAAAAGTTGACATATCAGGATCTAATTTAAAATTAAATAAAAATGTGTTAGTAAATGCTAAACTTTAACAAGCTGCTCCTGACCCAATGCTTAAAGTAACTCTGATCGTACAACTACCCTAACCTTACCCCTAGCCCTAAGCCATCACTAAACCTATGCTAACACTAACCCTAATGATTAACTCTAATAACCCTAATGTTTTGCATTGTTACTGGGACACTTTTTTTCCGGACCAGGTTGGCATGAAAGTTTTAATGAATCAGGGGTATTTTCTTATTTTTATTTGCCACTTGGGAAATGATTAAGAAAATGCTTGTGTCTATGTGTGAATAACTGTATATATTAATCTTAGTCACACTCATAAATGGGAGTTATTGTGTTACGAAAGAAGGCCTATCAAAACACTAATGTGGGAGGAGTGGTTATACTTGTGTTAATGGGTTACTTTCACCCAAGAGGAATAGAAACTTGTTCCATCAAAACCCAACTTCAAGTGGGGGGGGGGGGATGCAGAGGAGGGGGCTGTCGTGTTACCCCCAGATGGAACAGAATTTGGTCATCAAGAAGATCAGAGTCCAAAGAGCGGTGTTGCTGGTTATGAAGTGGGTCGGGAGCTGGAGGAATATAGTATCTGGGAAAATCCTACGATCCCCCATGGGCACTTTCCTGCAAATTTTTCCTGCAAAGTCTTTGCCACTGATGGGAGTGGGCTGACTCGCCTGCCTTATACATTCACTTGCTGAGGGAGGGCGCCATCTTGGCATGTTAACTATAGTTTGTAGGCAACTTTAGGATTTAGGATTTATATCTTAAGGTGTGCCAGCTTCGTGTTGGGCTTTATTCCAGTGGTTTGCATATGAGCATAGTTATCTTGCATGCCATACAGTTATCGTTTTAGTCTCATATTTACTTATGACCAGCGTATGTCACGCTCTCTGTTTACTACAGATCTCACATTACATTTTTCACACATGTCTATTAGCCCATGTTCACTTCTTCACTCTTTGATGTGGCAATCCTGGACATGTAAGCTCAGCCTGTTTATACCTTAGCAAAATAATGTGCAGTTTCTCTGAACATGTGCATTTTTTTTTTATTTTTTACTTATTCGCTGTTGTGGCGACAAATGCTATGCTGTACTCTCTTGCACAACAAAAAAATTAAATAATAAAACATCTTCTGGAAGCTTGAATTTGAAATTAATATTTTTAAATCCAGTGAAGTAAAGTACCTAACTTGTGCTTATATATGTTTATTTTTTTTTTACTCATTTGTATCAATTCATGCCAAAGTCACAACTACCTTCTGACAAGGTACAGCCATCTCATTTAACACAACTGCCTTTATATGTCCTACAATTTCCATGTAATATTGGTCTAGCTGTGTGAACACATTCCTGAAGAGTCTCTATTGTCTTCTGTTCAACTACCTTGTTCTGGGATAATTATCTGGTTGCTATGGATGTGGACACATAGTTTTTAGATGCAGAATATCACTTTTTTGGGCAAATTTTTATAATAAAAGACAAGCACATTTCAGGTACATGAATGTCAGTTTCCCAATAAATCTCAATGGGGGAACTGTTATTCAATACCCATACCTTTGCTTGTTGGAAATGCCCTTTAACTTGTAAAAGAATAACTATCACCCATAGGATTTTGCTCACCCATAGGATTTTGTTCACCGGAATCCCTGCAAAATGCACAAATTGTGAATATTCCAAAGTTTTTTTTTGTTAGAATATAGCAAATTCTTTTGTTTAATGATTTATTTTACTGTAAAATTAACCATTTAATGAAAAGAAAGGAAAACAAATTTATGAGTTAGCGAGAAGATAGCATTTGTTGGATGAGTTTTTCTTTAGAACCATTACATGTTTTGATGATATGAAATCTATAGGTTATAGTATCAACTGTAATCTGAATTATTGGAATAAATCTCCACTAATAAACAGTGGGCAGATTGTATTTGTTTTTGAGAATAACATGTGCAGATAGTGGAGATATTTTTCAGATTGTACGTTGTGCCAAGCCATGATAATTGAAGAGTTTCATTCTGGAGGCTACGCACAGCAAAAACAAAATGTTTCAATGAACTATTTGAGAACCAATCCATCAATCCATTAAAGTGACTTTGTGAACTTCAGGGCTCTCTTTATTTTTAGCAGAGGTCCATGGGTGCAGCTGAAAGGTGTTATACTTACATAAAGCCATGTCACTTCTGTACTCTCACATGCATGAGTCCGACACTGAGTTTTATAGAGGATATTGTGAGACCGCAAGATCCTGTATGGACCAACTCTTGTGATATGCAAGAAGAAGCTTTTTTCCACAACCTTCGCTAGCATCAGTTGAGTGGATTGACAAAAGCTGATGTGGACGCTCTTTCGTTGACTTTTAATCTCATTTCAATGCAGTCAACATGAGCATTTCATAAAGAATTTACCTCTATGAAATATTCAAACAGTGACATGAAGTAACAGAATCTCTTTAAATAATCAATTTGTTGCCTAAATGAAATTTTTGCAGCAAAATCTGAAAAACTATTTTACCTATATTTTCTCAAAATACAGTAGCAACATGGCCTGTTCCACCAAATGCATCTGAAATCTTCTTCAACTTCACTTTCTGTAAAGAAGTAGTTTTTACCCTAGTTAAAAAGATACTTGATCTACATTTATCAGTATCACTTCTAGGTAGCATTCTCTACTCCAGGACACGTGATGGTCTTTAAACTTTTTCCTTCCACTTTAATGTATGGCTAGAGTAGGTTTTGTTCCAGGTTGATTTGCACTGAATAGTTTATGGAATATGTGCAGGTTGAAATAGTATGCAATGCCCTGCGAGGCCTGGTTTTACCCATGCATCTGTTTTACTGAATATGAGAATTATGATCATCTACGACCATAATTTCTATCATGTTTGGAATCTGCATTCCCCAAAATGCCAGCAGATCCCTCACAGATACCTGTAAGTAGAGTGTTTAAAAGCGTGTATATACATTTGAACTTTAGTCATAATAAATACTCTGCAATGTATTTTTGCATTCTAATTAATCTGGCCGTACTGAATGGATTGTCAGATGATAAAAGATAATAAACAAACAAAGACAGTTGATAAAGAGGGACAATTAAAAAGTAAAGATAAAATAGTGCCTTTGATAGTTGGCCTTTTCTTTAAAAAAAAACCTTGAGGTCAGCATTTTTATAGGATCCACACTTTAATCGTGGATGTTCTTATATTTTACGTGTAAAAGAACTCATATCCTGTGACCTTGTTGGGTTATTACAATGTAAAAAATAAGTGAATATTGGCAGTTTTATACACCTAATCAAATATGAGCTACACTTTGAAAGTTATTTGTGTAAACAATGAAGAATGAACTGTTTATTGATGGCTTGAAATTAAAATCATGCCTTGCAACCACTTCATAAATATGCACAGTCTATTAAATGTAGAAACAGATCACAAACCATTAGAATTAATTAGGATAGAAGAGTCAACTAGACTGGAAAGCCTGATGCTGAGACTCTACTTTATCTAAGCATCATCCTGGCTCGTACACTCTCTGCTGGATTCCACCAAAACAGCTTGCTAGTACTATTAGATCTTTTGAAGAACAAGTGCCTTTTTATATATCTAAAATACCTGTTTCAGATGAAAAGATGAAAGAACGTCACACCAAGAAAAATCAAATACCAACCTTGACCTATTAACATTATTAATTGCCTAGACAATTGATACGTATGCATAATTGTATTCAGTGCTTTAACCTAGAATGTTATTCATATGCTTGCGATGGTAATTTAAATTATGGTAATTATTTAATGGAAAGATACCCTGCACCAAAATCCTCCATAGGGAAATGATCGAACAAATAAACCAAAGGCACATGAAGGACAGAAGGTTTAAAAGGACACTTCGCTGGTCTGTTTAAGTTGAATTGAATACATGAGCAGACTGGTAAATAAATAATAAAAAAACTAAACATCATAAACATCATAATCAACACATTCAGGTAGTCAGAGATACAAAAATGTAGACTGTGTAACATAGGACTTTTATATCCCTTAAACCATCGCTATAAGAAATTGTGTATACAAAATAGGTGAATATCTTATAAGAAATAAGTGTGATTGGCTGGGCTGGACCAATTAATCAAATCACTCAGTTAATTTTCTTTCACTGTCGAAGACACATTGGCTTTATTTAAATAAAATGGATATTGGAAAGTTGGAATTTGTTTTGTAGAGATTGATTAGTGAAGACACACTCCTCCCCGATTCTACACATGTTCATGAGATTGAAAGCATTGTCATTTATTTGACTGAGTTGATACTAGTTTTATTTAGGGATTACCTACTTGCACTATGTTTGCGTTGGTTTAGGCATGCTGGTACATACTACAGATTCTAAATATCTCTTGGCACAAAAAGGGGGTGGATCAGCACAGCAGAAGTAAGCAAGTTCTGAATTCAAGAAATTGTACAGTTTTAGGAAGTCAGGTCATTTTGAAAAACTAACAAACATTTTTTTTAACTACATTGTCTGGATGCAATACAATTCTGCATTTTGTAACCTAGACATTCCCTTTAGCAATGTCTTATTCACAGGGCCTAGACTGCCCTCTGTCAACCTTACTAATTACATCTCTGAGATGCCAAACTGAGTTTCTGGGTTTGCTGTAAATGTTATGTTGATGACTGTCCTGTGGGTGTCATGACACAAGTGAATAGTGACTTCTTTATGGTCTCCTGAGTTGGTAATCTTAAAAGCTTTTGGCAGGTCTGTATGAGTTTCTTACACTTTGGTTTTGCTTTATATTTCTCGTAAATATTAATATGTTTTAATTGTTTTATGGAAACTTTACAGTATCCTGAGTTTTAACCTGTGAAGTCATTTTTATTGCAGTTAAAAGAATAGATTTATGACAAGGGCTCGCCAAATACTCAAATTTCATCCTTATCGGAATATTTCTATCTTGGGAAAATCTATGGGAAATAATGCCATGGAGTCTGGAGTCATTGTCATTGTCTCTAAAACACACATGCTGTTTTTGTCAACTCCCCTCCAGCCATATCATCAAAACCCGAATTGAA
Source organism: Pelobates fuscus (assembly GCF_036172605.1). Taxonomy (NCBI): domain Eukaryota; kingdom Metazoa; phylum Chordata; class Amphibia; order Anura; family Pelobatidae; genus Pelobates; species Pelobates fuscus. The sequence continues at coordinate 378,083,036 of NC_086317.1, read as the reverse complement.
ATAAGAGCATATCAAAAATTTTTTTAAAAAATATATATAAAAAAGTACAAGTAGAACTCACCAATACCAGGTGCTCGATCCTCCGATCGGATAGAGGAAGTGCAGTAATCCTGCAAATGTGGATAAATATTGTGTTGCTGGGGTGACAGCAGGACTGTTACTGGTTTTGCACATTGTTGCCTTGAGTGCCAGATTTCTGGTTATTTATTTATGTATAATGGTGATGTTTTCCATGTGTTCCCTGTAATTATGAAATACTTTAATGAATGAGGAATAATGCACAGATCACCTTCATGCAATCTGGGGCTCATAATCTCACCTAGGTTTTGAAATGTCTCCAAGACCCTGACATGGCAGTATTTAACCCTAATACACACGCAGTATCTTTTATAATAAATTACATTTTATATATAGGTTATATATAAGTTAGTGCAATGCAGGAATGAAAGTTTAGTGATGATTTTATTGTAATGTAGAAATTAATGTTCAGTGTTTGTGTTAGTGTAATGTAGGAATGCATGTTTAGTGATAGTGCTGGTGTAAATTCGGAATTAATGTTTAGTGATGGTTTTAGTGTTAAGTAGGAAATAGTGTTTAGTGATAGTGCTAGAGTAAAGTAGGAATTAAGGTTTAGTGTTAGTGTAATGTAGGAATTAATGTCCAGTGATAGTTTTAGTGTAATGTAGCAATTAATGTTTAGCGATAGTGTTAGTGTAAAGTAGGAATTCACATTTAATGTTAGTGTAATGTAGAAATTAATGTTTAGTGATAGTGCTAGTGTAATGTAGGAATTGATGTTTTGTGATCGTTTTAGTGTAATGTAGGAATTAATATTTAGTGATAGTGTTAGCGTAATGTAGGGGTTAATGTTTTGTGATAGTGTTAGTGTAATGTAGGAATTGATGTTTTGTGATTATTTTAGTGTAATGTAGGAATAAATGTTGTGTGATACTTTATTTGATAACATTTAAACTCGGAAAAGGATATTTAAAGGTGGCTGGTTTTATGTTGAAAACTATTGTGAAGAAAAAAAAAGCTAATAATAATAATAATAATAAATAGTTACCCCTTCACTCTGGGGGCCCAATGTTCACATTGCAGGAATAAATTGCCCTAAAAGCAATACAATTGCCTAGTAATTGCCTAGTAATTGGCATCTACCTGTAGGACATTGAAGTAAAAATCATATTCCTCTGGATTAAAGTCATTTTTTGGATCAATGGTCAGGCTGCATATCTGAAGCAAAGCTTTGACAATAAAGAAAAAATAGTTTTCTAAGGCTGTATTGAGTACTCAAACCACATAAGTTACAAAAAATCTACAAAGTGATATCCACACACTAACTGAAGTATGAGCACATTTACGGAATTTCAAATATGACAGTTGATGTTCTGGTTCCTAAAAACACAGCTTTTATTGCAGAAAATGAAGGTATATGTTCCCTCTCATATTGTATAGCAATACGGAGTCTTTTGGCGCTATATAAATGGCAAAAATAATAATAATAATGGTCTGGGCAGTGAGCATAACAAAAAAAAAAGGATGGCCAACAAGGGAGCTCAGTGTTCCTACTCCTCACTGCTCCCTCTCACGTGCCATCTGTAGGGAAGCCGGGTGCCGGAATATGACGTCATATTCCAGCATCACTAAACGGTGCGTGAGGGAGCAGTGAGGAGTAGATAGAAGATCCCCACTGGACCAGACATAAGTAATTAACCAGACATTTAAAGTGAGATTAAGTGAAACAAGACAAACATAACAGTGTGAGTATCTGCCTAATGTTTATGTGTATGTAGAAGTAGAGCAGTATTGTCTAGCGGTGCTAATGGTATGCCAAGTAGGTACATGACGGTTGGTGTGTTAGCTGAAAGGCAAACTAGTGAGTCAGAGGGTTGTTGCAAATTACGTGTGCAATGCTTAATGGTTAAAAAAAAATATGATGGAGCTTGTGCTCAGCTAGTGTTAGGGACCCTAATTTAGGGACCCTAATTACAGTTTCCCATTGGGAAGATGAGTGTGGAGGGCAGCAGTTAGATTTAACTGTAGTGTGAGCATGACCCTCCTGCCTTGATGCCACAGGTTATTATCACCCTATACCAGGGGTGGGGAACCTTTGGCTCTCCAGATGTTTTGGACTACACCTCCCGTGATGCTTTGCCAGCATTATGTGTGTAAGAGCATTATGGGGGATGTAGTCCACAACATCTGGAGAGCCGAAGGTTGCCTATCCCTGCGCCTATACCCATGCTGACCAGACTAGTGTCAGATGTAGACTGTGTCCCAGTAGTCCAATTTTGGCCACTCCACTGACCCCAGGCCTTCTCACGAGCCCATGTGCAGGTCCCACCGCTCCGGGCGCTCTCAGCTCCGTCAGCGAGATCTCGGGAGGCTGTAAGGTGGTGTTGTACCTTCCAAGTATGTGGGGTAGGCAACAGGGTATTCCCCTTTCGGGCCAGGAAGGCAGTGGCGGGTGTTGGACTTACCTGGACGTGGTTTCCCCCTCACTGTCTTCTCATACTCATGCGCTGACAGCGGACTCCATCTCTTGCTAGTCGCATAGTGCAGACTATCGGGAGGTAAGCCTTTCCGCTCAGCTTTTCTCCGCAGGTACTTCGGGGATATCAGATGGCCCTCTATCGACAGGCGTTGGGTAGTTATTGGATGCTGGCCCCTCCAGGCTCTTTTTGAGGGTTTGTACCTCGTGGGGGGGCGGTCAAGTGCTAAGGTGCGGTTTCCCCACCCGAGGGCTGCATGTAGTCGGGGTCCCCATGTTTGTTTGCAGGGCTTGCTCCGACATTCCCCAAAGCTTGGTGAGCCATCGGCTTCCACCTTCCCATGGACCCCTCCACTTGAGGTGTGTTGGACCCCCGGCATCGAGAGCACAGCAGCGAGGTGGGATGCATCTGCTCGTATAACTTGGTCAAAATGCCTCAAATATTTGGTCTAAGCTGGTCAGGTTGCTTATAACCAGCATGTGGGAGTTCGAGGGTTCTGCATGTGATTGCGGGGCATCCGCCATTTTGTGTGGCTGTCAGCTCTACCAGGCGTGCTGCAGGTCACTGTGCCAAGATGTGCACACACTGCTAGTGCCGGGATATCCCTCACCGACAGGGAGGGTGGGTACAGAGTGGTCTGTGATTAATGCAGGCTCTGGTTTGGGGGAACAAAGGACAGGGAGATCGGCCGCCTCTCACACACCACCACTGAGGCAGCAGGTCGGTCCAGCCACCACAGCTGTACCAGAAGTGTGTCTGGTTCCTTGCTGGTGCTCGGGAGCGCTGAGGCATGTAGTATGCAATTAGCCCGGGCTGCCCGGTGAAATTACAGGATAAAGGGCTTAAAGTCAAAGTTTGATCGGGAGCTCCGGGTTGACGCGACTGCTCAGCATGTCAGTCAGACTCCGCCGCCCCCCCCCCCCCCCACGAATTAACAATTTGAGTCAACAAAGTCTACCGTTTGTCACTGCCCTTCTCTGAAAGCCATCTTATGCAGTGTATTCTCAGTTATTTGACCTGTTGCAGACGTTGCAACTATCCACTGCTTTTAAGAGTCACCTGCCAGAAAATGCTCCCCCTGCAGTGTGTCTGCGCACATAGGCTCCTTAGCCTGGGACTGGCAGCCGTTCCCTCTCTCTACTTCACCCCTCTGATTCGTCTTCTTTTGACCTTCAATTTAAAATTCACTTTGAATCTACAAGATTTTGACTTGTGACTAGTAAAATATATATATACATTTACAGTCTTTTATAGTATGTGCATTTACTTTTCTTGCTTCATTTATTATTATGCATGAGCTTTTTGGGTAGAACAGCAGGAAGGAAATATATCAGACGAAGATAATATTACATCTAGCTATGTTGTAAATGCCTATTATACGTCAATCCATTTTCAATGCTATTGGCCACTGATAAAACAAGATGCTCTTAAGAGACAATCAAATGCTTCTCTCACCAGAAATATTTTTTCAATGCCTATAAATGACACATCCCATTTGCCAGCGAAGGAATAATGGAATGTACTGCAAGGGAATGAAATCCATTTAAAAGACTTCTATAAGATTCATAGAATAGCAAAACCGACACATTCATATCAAACAGATAAAGTAAAGCCCTCTGTAAGTAATGTAGACATTGGCCTTTATTCGCTATACAGTGAGTCAACAAACTCACGATTTCCATCAAGCTTAAATGAACTAAACATCATTTTGTGGACGTTAATTTGTGCTCTTTTATTGTATTATTATGACATATTATGAATATATTGTTTCTCACAGTTAATTGCAGTAGACATGATATAAAATTCACACGGACCGAAATTTCCAAACAATGCTGAACAGGTAAGAACTAAGCAGATATTAAATGTTTAATACAAGTTGAATCCATGGGATTATTTCATGAAGTGCTAGGAGCATTCTTCAGCGGAGGTACCCAAGTCGGGGTGCCCGTCGATCCGTTACACTTTTTTTCACCAAGAAAATTTCCTGTTAGAAGTAATCTGTTTATGTACTGATCTCAGCTAATGAAATATCAGCGTACACTGAGGTACTGACATGACTTCACCCAACGCCACCATCACTATCCTCATATTATCTATCCCTTCTTATCCAAACACATTTATGGATTACTGTAAGAAGAGAACATTGGGTCAAGTCAGCAGCTCTGCTCACACTGTTCTCTTATTGGCTGAGCTACACTGCGTGCCTTCCAGTCAGGAAGACATTTTGTGAAAAGTCGAGGCGTGGTTAAGGGAGTTATGAAAAGTCGAGGCGTGGTTAAGGGGGTTATTTTGCAGAAAGTAGCAGATTTATTTATTAGGCAAAATTTTTACAAAATTGAACAGGGCGAAAAAGACAGCATAATTACGAGAGCAATGTCGTCAATTGCCCTTAGACTTGTGTTGACTCTCAGTGTCTCCTTTTAGAGAGCAGAAAGCTATTCAACTTAGGGATCCTTAACGTTTGACAGGAACCCAAATTATATACATTAGCTTGGAGGCTCCATCTTTAACTGTGATATAAAATATGCTAAAATACATTCTGCAAGCTACCTTCATTATACTCTTGCCTGTGTCAGCAACGTCTGCCATTGCACTTTGTGCCGTTGCCTGAAGCTTGGTGAACTTGATGTGCCTGCTCCGATTAATAGAGATTCACTGAAAATGCATGGGAACAAAATGTAGGGTCCCGGTCAGGGGTTTAAAAAACATTTATTTAATCTGAATATAGTAAATGTGCTGTATATTTTGAAGAGGATTATGCAAATCCATTTGTTATATCTAAGGTTAAGGCATTTTTTAGCTGAAGCAACTTTGAAGACTTTTTTTTCTTTTCCTCATATTTTATAGAAACTGGGATGTTTTTGACAAATTTTATAACATGACAGGAGGCTTCGTATTTGCTTAAGTCTCTCTTTACTAGAACTCCACAGCAGCACAGAAAACAACCAATCAGAAAAAAGTCAGGTACTATAAAACTCCCCTCCCCATGCATCATTTCCTCTTTCTTTGCTGCTCCGCACCAGTACAGGTCAGAGTACCTCTGCCTCCTGCTTATAGTGGGTGGCTTTGGGTTTTGCTCTTATTTTCAGTATTTTATTTTCTATATTTTAGATTGCCCTTGTGGGATTTAATCTATGTCCAGTTGTTTGTTTTGCCCTGGTTAGATGTATTCTTTTCTATTCTGTTATATATCCTTGTGGGATTTTATTCATATATACTGGTATATATCTTTGTGGGTTTTTTATCCCAATATGCTGTTATGTATCTGTGTGGGTTTTTATCCCAATATACTGTTATATATATCTGTGTGGATTTTTACTCCTATATACTGTTATATATCTGTGTGGGTTTTTACTCCTATATACTGTTATATATCTGTGTGGGCTTTTACTCCAATGTACTGTTATATATCTTTGGGGGGTTTTCTTAATGCCTGCTCTTCAGGCTTTCACTGTATTTTCCCTTATTTGTGTATGTTTTGTGGGGGCTTTGGGGTCCTTGCTGTCTTTTCCTTAGACTTGTGCCCCCCCCCCCTGTCCGTTTCACATTTCTTTGTATGCCTGCCTTGCCTGGCGCTGTGCGTGCCGCTCGGGGGCTTCAGGAGGCTGACTACTCCTGCCTCCTTCGACCCCGAGCTCCGGGACCGCGGAGTTTCATCTCCAGCGGTCCCATGTGGTTTCCCGTCGCGGGGGCACTCGCGTACGCAACACGAGTACCCAGCGGCCGGATCTTCTTCCCCACGTGGCCGCGGCCGCCTCCGCCCGCGGACCGCGTGTGTCCGACCGGGTGGGGGAGAGCCCGACCGGGAGGGAGTGCGCCCGCTGCGGTCCCTCCCCCCGTCGGTGCATTACTTGTGGGAGGTCTGCCTCCACCAGCTCAGCGTCTTCCACTGCACGTCAGTTTTTGCTTTGGGGGACCTAATGCAGCTTTGAGCTGACACCTTCTACATGGGACACTATTTGACTTTTCCAATGAGTTCTTCTATATCCAGGTGTATGTATGTGTGGGTGTATGTATTTGTATATATATGTAGATATGTGTGTGTGTATGGATGTTGAGATATGTGTATATATGATATCCTTTTCTGGATTGTAGTACAGCCTATAGACAGTATCCATTTAATGCTCTGTCTGTGACACAGACCTTATTTTACCACTGGCTCCTTACTTCTTACTCTTACTTCCAGTGGGAACCTGTGCCCTGCATACACCATATCTACTGTATCAGGGGCCTACGTCTGACCCCCTTTTTCGCATGGTACACCAGACCCTATTATGGCAAACAGATTGCTGCGCGTTTTGCTGCCAGTGTACATCACGGATTGTTGGGTGTTTTACTGACAGTTATATCACAGATTACTGTGTGTTTTCATGACTGTATATATCACAGTTTGCTGTGTGTTTGCTGAGGTATATCGCAGTTTCCTGGGAGTTTTACTGACAGTGTAGATCACGGATTGCTGTGAATTGCAGACGGATACTATACAATATTTTCAGATATGATGATGGTATCTATATTGATGATGGAAACATCAAACAGATCTGTGTGTGCAGATGCATTCCAATTCACAGTTTAAGGAGAGTATCGCTCATGTAGCTTACTTTCGTGGACGGGGTAATCACTGAAACTACTTCCGCTTATAACAATACAGCTGGGATACCGCTATTTGCCTGCTGGGCATTCAGGGACCGCCAGTCCCGGTTCGAGTTTATTCTCACGGCATTACGCTGTCTAAAAGGCTTGACGTCTGTGGGCCCTATGTCAAGGTGCTCTGAGGATCTACAAAATTTTGGGGGAACTCTACCCTAGCTCAGAGGTCCCCATTACTCTTCCAAGACCCATGGTAAAGCGCTGTGGATTTGGGTAGCGCTATATAAATAACAGATACTCATAGGATATAATATTCAACCCAGGATTGGCCTGCTATGTCTGTGCCCCATTGCTTGGCCTGCTTGGTCTGTGCCCATATGAACGGCCTGCTATGTCTGTGCCTATAAGAATGGCCTGCTATGTCTGTGCCCATAAGAACGGCCTGCTATGTCTGTGCCCATAAGAACGGCCTGCTATGTCTGTGCCCATAAGAACGGCCTGCTATGTCTGTGCCCTTAAGAACGGCCTGCTATGTCTGTGCCCATAAGAATGGCCTGCTATGTCTGTGCCCATAAGAATGGCCTGCTATTGTCTGTGCCCATAAGAACGGCCTGCTATTGTCTGTGCCCATAAGAACGGCCTGCTATTGTCTGTGCCCATAAGAACGGCCTGCTATGGTCTGTGCCCATAAGAACGGCCTGCTATTGTCTGTGCCCATAAGAACGGCCTGCTATTGTCTGTGCCCATAAGAACGGCCTGCATTGTCTGTGCCTATAAGAACGGCCTGCTATGTCTGTGCCCATAAGAATGGCCTGCTGTGTCTGTGCCCATAAGAACGGCCTGCTGTGTCTGTGCCCATAAGAACGGCCTGCTATGTCTGTGCCCATAAGAACGGCCTCGGTGCCCATAAGCATGGCCTGCTATGTCGGTGCCCCATTTATTGGCCTCCTATGTCGGTGGCTATTTGTATGGCCTACTATGTCGGTGCCTATTTGCTTGGCCAACTATTCTGTGTCCATTAGTTTGGCCTGTTGGGCCTGCTCTATCCCCTTTTGGCCGCAGGCCTGGGGGAATATCACTGAGGAGAAGCCAGTGCCCACCAGTGACATGGAAATAGGCGGGTGTCCGGCCAAGCACCTTTGCCATACTATCCAAGAGGACACCAATATACGGCCATCTGAATATGGTAGGTAGGGTGAAGGCCCTAAACCTCAGACCTGAAGGGCAAGTTTTCTTATGAAGACCCCGGACACACATCCGCGGTTTGCGCCAGTCCGGCGACGGCACATCTCCAAGGAGAACTTTGCACGGGCAAGGACCGGTACTCAGACACCTACAGGAGAACGCGGTGTTTTCCTTGTCTTTATCAACTAACTCCGTATCTGTCTCCCGGTATCCATATAGCTATCGGCAGTTATTCCTGCGTAAGGTTAGCTCCTGGCCCTGTTCAGTGGGGCTTACTTGTCTTGCCTTCCGGCCTGCCTTTTGCCTTCTAGCTGAGATAGAATTTGCGTTTTTACTCGTATCTACGTTATTGTTGTCTTTGTCGTTTTCGTGACTTCCTTTTCCTTTCGCTCGGGTCGTCGAGAGGCCTGACTTGACCTCCTCCGACCTCCCGGGTGCTCGTGGATTGCGGAGAACGTCTCCAGCTTTCCTCAGACTACCAACAGTCCGCCTGGACCCCGCGCGCGCGGAAGGGATCCGGACGGTCAGTTGATAGTTTTTCCATCGTTTTTCCGTAGATTGCCCTCAGCCTTCTGCTGATACTCGTATTTGGTGTACCCTTTAGTTGGTCACCCTGAGTCTCTAGGGACCCTAGCTTGGATCGCAGGAGGGTGCGGCCCTCCATCTCTTCAATCCGAGAATATTTTATCTGCTGGAGCAGAGAGCGAACCCCTCTCAGATACGGAACCGGACACTGATTTGTTATTAGAGGGCGCAGCCCTCCCTCAACCTCAGCCAGAGACTGAGCTGGATACAGGGGTCATGTTTGGAGGAAACATTCTCATAGAGAGGAACGGTCACGGATGCAGACTCTACTGTTTGGTTATTTACGGGTGCGGCCCGCTCAGGCTTTCAGCCGGACGTTAGCACGTTATTTGATCACATTAGTAGAGAGCGCGGCTCTCTCATACACTCGACGCTCTACGGTGCCATCCATTTGTCCAGCACTCAGACTTGTAAGCAAGTCATCGCTGACTACATGGAGGGGTGTCCCTCCTGCATTCATGTAGATCTGACGTCTGTGCTACTGATTTCGATATAGAGGACTGCCTGGTCATGCAAGATATCCATATTTAGACTGGATCCCTCTAGTCTATCTCCTGTCATGGAGGGATATTCTCACAGAGGTATATGGAGGGGTGACCCCCACTTATTTTATACAAATTCCTGGACATGGTTCGACTATCGGATGGAACTCAGGTATTATGTGAGTGCAGGTTTGGGTATATTCTGCACCATAAAAACAGAGGATTGCTTCCTGTTTTTGGATATCCAGACCGTTGTGTTCAACTGCTCAGACAGTTTCTCCCGTATTTAGGTGGCAGGAGATACGGGGACCTTCATGGAGCAAACGGGCTCTGCCTTGCTCGGGTAACAGGTTTAAGGAGGGCCTATTACCCGCCCTGAAGGTAAAAACCGTACCTATGGTTCACATGGTAAGACCGGAACACCCGGTTTGTCTTGACCTCCCCGGTCATCAGATCTTGGGATGAGATGGCAGGACTGCCCCGTCTCCTCGAAACGCATACCTGGTGATCAGGGTTCGGAGATGGGGGACCCTCCGTCTATACTCTAGTTATTCCTCACGGGAGCCGTTTTTGTTGGATTCGCGCTGCCCTACTTTTCACCTATCGTCGAGGAGACCTACGAGACCTTATGGTGGTACCTGGTATACCCCGTCTCCTACACAGACAGCTTTCACTCTTGGACGGGGGCATTTTTGGATGGGAATCTGCGTTCCTGTTTGCACTTCCCATTCCTTTGAAGATTTCTGGGATTCCCTATTCCCAGAATACTCGACCACCGTTCCTCCACTCAAGTTCAGTTCGGAACCCTGAATGGACGTTCTTTGGAGCTTTTTCTCTACGACGTCCGAAGTTTACACAGTCCGTTTGGAATGTTGGAATCACTTAGTATACGGCTGGTTTGGCCACACTCTCGCCTGCATTATGAATTTATGCTCGGATGAGTCACCCCACCGGTTAGGACAGGAAGGTACGAAAGATCCTCCTCGGTTGCTATTGCGATTTTGGTGGTGGTCTTCGGTGCATTCCTTGGGATTGGAGATCTCCCTGCAAGGCCGCATCGCCGAATGGCCCTGGCACGATCGGAGGAGCCGCCTTACGGGTCATGAGTTGAGACTTGGTGTCAGTTTTCTTCTCGCGACCCTAGGTCCTAGATCGGATTTCGAAGTTATACAACTACAGGAATGTGGCTAATAGGTCAGCTTACCAGCTCATGGACCGACTTCTAGGAAACAGGTTGCTACACCACGTACAATGGGTTTACCGACGGAAGGTGCTTTTTTCCGTATTTGAGATACTTCGTTGGGTGGCATCTTCTTTGACCCGTCGGCTGTCATTTATCGTATTGGAATGTCCAATTAGGATTACTCTGATATTTCCTGGAATAATTACCAGCGACACAAACAGCGTTGGATTGGTGAACTGAGCGTTGAAACAGCAAATACGAAGCCTCCTGTCATGTTATACAATTGTAGATTATGCTAGCTTTAGTGTACCTATAATCTTAATTTTATTAATGACAGGAGGCGAGTATTTCCCACCCATTCTTGTCCCCCCCTTGTTTAATGTTATAGTTTAGATTATCAGGTAAGTATGCAACCCTGTTTGTTGTCTCTGCTACCTGTCGCTTGTTCCTTATGTCTGTTTTTTTCCATAAGTAGGGTTGGGATATTTACATATTAGGTTAATTTGGTTGCTACATCGGGTACCTACATTTTTAATCAGAGTACATTTCATTGGATAATCAACCTGTTCGATTCTGTTTTTTCTCTCGTTTCAGTTTACAGTCCATCTACACTATCTAGTTTGACGGTTACACTTGGATGGTGGACATCGTTATATTCATCGTATCTAGGACTTCGTTTCTTCCCCATGATGTTCTCTGCCTTTTTATTCTGTTTTGTCGCAGCTTGAAAGAGGAAATGATGCATGGGGAGGGGAGTTTTATAGTACCTGACTTTTTTCTGATTGGTTGTTTTCTGTGCTGCTGTGGAGTTCTAGTAAAGAGAGACTTAAGCAAATACTCGCCTCCTGTCATTAATAAAATTAAGATTATAGGTACACTAAAGCTAGCATAATCTACAATTTTAAGTTTAGATAATAGTGGAAATTAAGAGGGAGTTTAAATCAGTCTGGAAAAGTTATGTAACATACTTTTTTTTTTTCTTTTTTTTTTTGAAATGCAGAATATGACCATCATACTCTAACATTTACATAAATATTTAAACATATCTCAGAATTGTATTTGAAAAAAGAACCTACACTTCAAAGCACAAATGATTGTAATCCTCTGTTCCTAATTCATCTAAGAATTTAAATGATACAGAAATTAGCTTGACACAACCAACCAACAGTGGACTAAAAAGAAGTAGACTAGCCAGAGAATTTCAGGTACCTGTACATTTCCTACCAAGGACATGTCGACAATTTCAACACAATATTTAATGACTGGAATTATGCATGATGACGCAAATCCGCATCCCCACATGTGCATTGCATCATAAAATGGAGCAAAGCCTAAGCATCTGTGCCAATATCGTTGGAAAAATGAGACATTGTGAGTATTCCTATGACCAATGTGGTTGCCTAGATCAGTGTTTCCCAACCCAGTCCTCAAGGCACACCTACCAGTCCAGGATTTAGGGTTGTGTCTAAGGTGTTTTTTCTTTTTTTTTTTTTTCTAAAAACACCTTAGCCATTGCTATGTAATCCCTAAATCCTGGACTGGTAGGTGTGCCTTGGGACTGGGTTGGGAAACACTGGCCTAGATGACACAAGATGTATGGTGACACCAGTAGTAGTAATACAGGCTAGAAAGTAATACTATTTAACAATCTTTAAGTACATTGATAAGGACATATTGAAGACCAAATGAGCAAACTCATTCAATAAGTTCATAATAGGCAGGTTACATGGACAAGTAATTTCATCCATGCCTTTAAGAACTATATTTCTATGTAAAATCAACAATTATAAATAACATTTTGTGAGGGGGGAAAAAGCTTTATGATTACCTGCTATTAGCTCCTCTGTTAAAGGTTAATGAATTATTCTGAAGTCATTATCGGATTTAATGGTTCGCTAAATGTGAATGTTGAATGCTCTCCATTTTTAATTTCTGTTTTTTAGAAGACTAATGTATTGAACACTTTGAATTCTAATTTCCAGCATCATTTTAAAGGGTATTTGAAAACACGAAGCCTAATAGAAACATTTATAGTTGCATGGCGCTTAAGTACCTTGACTTGTACTAAGAGGTTTAGCTGAATGCGAGAAAAAGTTCATTATTTTTAATTAGTGTAATTGCTAATGTTGCATTAAGAGTGGGTTAGTGTAAGTAATTACACAAAGTGTATTAGATTGGAGAATTGGCATTCATCTTGCGACTTTATTAAAATTACAGAATTGGAAATATCCCTTGTGGGTTCCTGTCAGTGCATTGTTTACCTAAGGATGTTAAATTAATCATATCTTCAATGCCCAGCGAGAGGGAAAGAATGATTAGATTTTACCAAGAATTCTCTATCGAGGGAATGCCATAGATGATGATTTTCTGCTTTGCCATGCTGTGGGTATTTATTTTTTCCGATTTATATTTTTTCAATATTTTTTCCTATTAGTGTACTATGCAGTGGTAATGAGACACTGCAATGGGGCAAAATATAGGCAGTATGCTATGACATGCAAATTAATTGTTTAGTTATTTATAATCGCATTTAAACTTTTTTCCAGTAACTTTTTTACATTTGAATTCCTAACACTAAGTGTTCCTTTAACACATCTTTACTTTCTGTTGACTCAAAAAAAACTTTTATGTCCTCGAATATTCAGTTCAGAAAACATCCAAAATGTTCAAAATCTGACTAAACTACCTCAGTTGAGTGATAATCAGATGTTGCGGTCACCGGCCCGCCGAGCCTCACGGCCGTGCCCGACCGGCACGACCGCACCGACTACACGAGCTTACCTGCTCGTCGGCGAGCCGGGAACCGTGCACGTAGTTCTTCCGGGCATCACGCCCGAATCCAATATGGCGCTGACCACGTGGTCACGTCTATGGATAGCCCCGCCCCCGAGAATTATACTAACGTATGCGTGACGTCACGACGTCAACGCACACGCACGTTCTGGGGTCAGAGGTCGCCCTCTGACCAATCATAGCTTAGAGAGGGGTATTTAAACCCCTAATTCACCCCAGTACTTTGCCATGTCGTGGTTTCAGTTTCCTGGTTCCCTGAAAGTGCTATTCTCGTGTTTCTGATTTCCTGGTATCCTGATCCTTGGCGTTTCCCTGGTTATTCTGATCTCTGGTTTCCCTGACTTGGCTTGTCTTATCGGTATTGAGTATTTTCTGGCTTCCTTGACCTCGGCTTTCCCTTTGACCATTCTCTGTCTCTAGCGTATTAGTCCGGCCATTCTAAGGTCCGGTTTACGCTCTATCCTGTTATTTTCCTTTTCTTACTTATGTATATGTTTACATAGTTTCTGCGTGCTGGACCACATTACTAGTCGTGACATCAGATTATTGAATTAATATTCTGAATAGGCAAAATTTAGGAATCTTAAATACGCCATGAGCCAAATTGTCAAATATATGAGCAAAGTCCAACTTTTGCTCATATCTTTTACTGGGGCAAAATGCAACTTCTTGTGAGATATCCAATTAGTTCTGATGGGTTGATGGCTATTGATCCAGAACTTCTTCTATTTGTTCGATATATATGTGAACTATGTTTTTAGTATGATACATATATGGTTTTGTTAGATTTAAATTTAAAAATGATAACAAATGCATCATATTGAGTTCTGGGAATATCGAGTGAGGGATATTAAAACAGATGTTCATTGGATACCTTTGAAGATACCTTCAAGGCGTTCATATAATGTGTTAGTCTTTTAATAAAACATTTGCAATATTCCATTTGATATCACAAGACTTTTGGTTCTCTTTTAAGTGGATATTGTATCTTAATGTTTTCTTATTTTAACAATTTTGATTGCCTATTATAATTTATTTTTTATTGTTTTTATATATTTGTAAGGACTTATAATTGTAATATTTATGTATTCTATAGTTTATTAATTTATTTCATTAAGTAATATCCTTATTTTTCATTTATTTTTCAGCATGGTTCAAGCAGATGTGCACCCTCAAGGGATTCAACTCCACCAGCTACACAGCACCATTGCCAAGAAGTGTTCTTTGATGCAAAGTTGACTTCCTGTTCGTGTCCCTTGTATTCCTGCAAATGGGAAGGTCACTTAGAGGTCGTTATTTCTCATTTGACACAAACCCACACAATTAACATACTACAAGGAGCAGAGATTGTGTTTCTCGCAACTGACATGAACCTTCCAGCCCCAGTGGATTGGATAATTGCACACTCCTGTCTTGGCCACCACTTTTTGCTCGTGCTAAGAAAGCAAGAAAAATATCAAGGCAGCCCTCAATTTTTTGCTACAATGATGCTGATTGGCACACCAGCACAGGCAGATAATTTTAACTACAAACTTGAACTTAACAGGAACCGACGGAGACTGACTTGGGAATCCACCCCACGTTCTGTTTTGGACTGTGTTGACTCCGGCATTACGGATGGAGATTGCCTTGTGCTCAATGCCTCAGTTGCACAGCTCTTTTCAGATAATGGAAACCTGGCTATTGGAATTGCAATAACTACCAACACACTTTGTTCTCTTGAAACTAAAATGTAATATTTTTAACTAGTAAGAAATGAGAATCCAGCTGGAAAGGCTTTTACTGTGTTTTTTTCTGAAGTTACCATGGCTTTTTATTGCTTGTATATAATGTTGTGATGGGAATAGGGATGAGGGTATCTTGTAAGAAACAAGTCACTGGCACCTCTTGAAATGTTTTTAGGTTTAGTTGCTATGACAACCTTTTTTAATGAATTGATTTAAACGAACTAATGAAAATAAATACAAGTTTCTGTTAATGGTAATCAACAGGTGTTATACTGTGTGAAATAATTTTTAAATGGATTTCTAACATTCAAACAAAAGTGTGAATTATTAAGTAAATGAAATAATGTAATTTAATCAAAGCATTGATTAATTTATTCTGCATTCTTGATAAATAAATGACATTACATTTAAATCATATCTAAAATATTTTTTTTCTTGAGAATAAATATTTTTTATTATTCAGTATATTTTTTAATCACCTTATATAAAGTAGTGTGATAGAAATTACCGTTTTTCAATCTGCAAGGTCCATTTTGCATTAATGTAACATACTAAGCAAAAGTTGCTACAATCTGGAGTCCAACCATTAAAAGCAAAAATAAATTGGCTAAGGCTGGGAGTTCTAATTCAACACAAGTTACAATACGAGGGAATATCATACGTTGTACATACTGTGTCCAACTTAAAAGGGCACTCAAGTGTGTACCAATATCACTTAAAGGGACACTATAGTCACCTGAACAACTTCAGCTTAATGAAGCAGTTTTGGTGTATAGAACATGCCCCTGCAGCCTCACTGCTCAATCCTCTGCCATTTAGGAGTTAAATCCCTTTGTTTATGAACCCTAGTCACACCTCCCTGCATGTGACTTGCACAGCCTTCCATAAACACTTCCTGTAAAGTGTGTCCTATTTAGGTTCTGTTTAATTAAGATTTTCTTATCCCCTGCTATGTTAATAGCTTGCTAGACCCTGCAAGAGCCTCCTGTATGTGATTAAGGTTCAATTTAGAGATTGAGATACAATTATTTAAGGTAAATTACATCTGTTTGAAAGTGAAACCAGTTTTTTTTTTTATGCAGGCTCTGTCAATCATAGCCAGGGGAGGTGTGGCTAGGGCTGCATAAACAGAAACAAAGTGATTTAACTCCTAAATGACAGTGAATTGAGCAGTGAAATTGCAGGGGAATGATCTATACACTAAAACTGCTTTATTTAGCTAAAGTAATTTAGGTGACTATAGTGTTCCTTTAAAGGAATTTTATAGGTGTAGGCTTTATTTTCATGCTGTGTTTTACTTCACATACAAAATTCTAATTTTGTGAAAAAAAGAGTCAGCTTGCTTTCTGCAGTGTAAATATGCCCCTTAGCTATATCACATTGCATCTTCCTTAATGCAAATACACAACAGAAGTCCTGTGCTCAGATTCCCACTAGTACTGGGCGTCAGCAATAACCATGGTACACATCAGCCCCAATACATACAATAAAAACAAAAGAAAATATCTATTTGCGCACTATCCCAAATCCCTATGCATATTTAAATAAATGGAGTTTAGGCAATTCGCCTTCCTTCCTTTAGCTTCAGGTAAAAAAATGCTCTGTTGAGACAGAGAGTGGCATTTTTCTAAACCCCTACATACTTACTAACCCTTAGTAGGGAATACATGGGGTCGGTGGCAGCATTGTAACATGGCTGTGTGATACAAAAACAAATAAAAAAATAAGTCCTGCGCTCAGACACCCACTACTCCTGGGTGCAGGTCCGCCATCAGAAATTTTGGGGCCCCTAACACAGCTCAAGGCCTGGGCCCCCGGTTGCCCGCCTCCAAGGCCCGCCTACAAATCACGCCCACAGGAATACACACACAGACACAAACACAGACACACAATGAAAGATACACACATACTAACAAACAGACACAAATACTGAAACAGACATACTCACATACAGAAGTGAAGCAAAGTACAAAACTCTTTCACTATATGGTTCAGTGATAATACAATTTCACCAGTGTGACATAACACCAAGTGTTATAAATAAATGAAAAGACTTTCCTCTAAATTGTGGATTTTAACCCGAAGATCTCCTCAAATCTTCCATATAAACATGAAACCAAAATATGGGTCAATCCAACTATAGGGAAATAAAAAGTAACATAGTGCAACTCTGTTTTGAAATATATGGTAGTGTTACGTGCCAAATGGATCACTCACACTTTTACTGTAAATACAGGGCGTATCAAGATTCCTTGTGGCTCTCTGGTATTTCTCTGGTTCCCAAATTATTCAATCTCATTTGTGTGGAGAGAATAAAAAATCAAAATGAAAGATAGCAAGGCTTGTGCAAAGTACAAAAAGCATTTATTACTTACACATAGGTAAGGATCAATCAGCATAAAATCAAGCTTAAAACTGCCCCCAATGCGTCCAACGCGTTTCTTCCCACTTCAGGGACTTCCTCAGGGACCTTGCAGCAGTGTGGCAGATAAATCATAAATAAAACATTCCCTCTCCCTCCCTCTTAAATACACCCCACAATTAGTCAAATAACATTCATTCATGAGTTCCACCGGTGAAGTTCAGCTGTCCGCGATCAAGAAGCGATCACCTGGTTTCGGGTGGATGATGTCATCACGTTCCGTTGCGGACGTCCGCCGTGCGTTCCACTTGCGTTTCATTCGCGTTCCACTCGTTTTTTTCTCTCTCAATAGATCTGTTCTTTTCTTTTATAATTCACAAACGGTCCATCAAAGTAGGACCATTCAAGAATCGTTGTGTGGTGCATAGTGAGAGCATGTAGAGGGGAAAAAATACATTAAAATAAACTGTGTAAATTTGCACATTCTCCTCTCTATCAATTGTATAACGCTGTATATTCATATAATTCAGTACATACAAAATTATATCATGTAGAGTTCCCATGAGCAACCATATGTAGAACTGTACAATACAGTGATTCTATTATTTCATATATCCATTATAATGTACATAGATATTTTTATAGATGTTATTATTTATATAAAGAATAAGCTTATTCTATCTATAACCATAATTATAAATTGGTAAGTTGTTTCTTTCTTTATTTTTTTATTTTTTTAATTATTATTTGTTATTGTTATTTGTTAAATTCTTTATATTCTCTTTTCAATATACATACACATGTCTATTATACCTGCAGAGTTAAATTTTGTTAAGAGAATACCTTAAATGGCTATCTACTCTTCTATATATATATAATAACATCTATAAAAATATCTATGTACATTATAATGGATATATGAAATAATAGAATCACTGTATTGTACAGTTCTATCCATCCATCCATGAATGAATAAGTAATAAATGCTTTTTGTACTTTGCACAAGCCTTTCTATCTTTCATTTTGATTTTTTATTCTCTCCACACAAATGAGATTGAATAATTTGGGAACCAGAGAAATACCAGAGAGCCACAAGGAATCTTGATACGCCCTGTTTTTACAGTAAAAGTTTGAGTGATCCATTTGGCACGTAACACTACCATATATTTCAAAACAGAGTTGCACTATGTTACTTTTTATTTCCCTATAGTTGGATTGACCCATATTTTGGTTTCATACTCACATACAGGCATACTGACACACACATAGTGAAACAGACACACACATATACAGACACATACTAATATACATACAGACACACACATGCATAAGGAGATACAGATACACACACACACACATACATACTGACAAACAGACAAATACATACACATAAATACATACTGACATGCATACATACATACTGATTTACATACATAATGACATACATACAGACACACACACACATACTGATATATACATACATACACATACATACATTACATACATACAGGGCCGCCATCAGGGGGTGACAACCATGACTGTTGTCATGGGCCCGGCGGTCCTGGGGGGCCCAGGCACCCAGGCCCCCCATTCCCAATGTGCATACATATATATAGCAGTTATCGCTATATACATGTGTTTTGGCAGTGGCAGAACTACTGAGGGGGCCCATCAGGTGGCCCATGCACTTAGGGCCACCCGATAGGCATATCTCTGAAGGGGCCCGATCAGTGCCGTAGATTTTTAAGAGCTAGTCCGGGCCCCTTTAAGGATCCTGGCACTAGCAGTGCTGGGAGGAAGTGAGCTCACTTCCTCCCAGCTAACACCCACGCGGGAGGAAGCACCGGAGAGTGTGAAGAGGAGAGGAGGACAGTCAGACCCACACCCACATCAGCCCCAGGCCCCCAGCCAGCAGAGTCCACCCTCCTGCAGCCTAAAGGTAAGAAACAGGAGGGTGGGAGGAAGCATTGGGGAGTGTGAAGAGGAGGACAGTCAGACCCACACTCACATCAGCCCCAGCCAGCAGAGTCCACCCTCCTGCAGCCTAAAGGTAAAAACATGAGGGCGGGAGGAGAGGAGGACAGAGTCAGACCCACACTCACATCAGCCCCAGCCAGCAGAGTCCACCCTCCTGCAGCCTAAAGGTAAGAAACAGGAGGGTGGTTAAAAAAAAGTGTCAGTGTGTCTGTATCTATGTGTACCTGAGTGTTTGTGTGTCTGTCTGTATCTATGTGTACCTGAGTGTTTGTGTGTCTGTCTGTATCTATGTGTACCTGAGTGTTTGTGTGTCTGTCTGTATCTATGTGTACCTGAGTGTTTGTGTGTCTGTCTGTATCTATGTGTACCTGAGTGTTTGTGTGTCTGTCTGTATCTATGTGTACCTGAGAGTGTGGGTGTCTGTCTGTATCTATGTGTACCTGAGAGTGTGGGTGTCTGTTTGTATCTATGTATCTATCAGTGTGTGTATCCATGTGTTTGTTTGTATCTGGTTGGTAGTGTGCACCTGAGTGTATGTTTTTGTTATTGTTTTATTCTTTGATTTTTTTTTTGATAGCAGTGCTGCAGCTTTTATGTTCATGGTTTTCTAGTGTCTGTGCTTTTGATTTTTACGTACACTTTTTGTCCACAATCATTTTCACTACTTAGTTGATATTCCCCATTTATTTTAGTTTTAGTTGTGGCTCTATTTAAATGTTTAAACAGATTGTTAGTTCGTTTTGGTAACTTTGTTGTAATGCATATCTTTTCTATTTGGTGCTGCCTGTCCATGTTGTGTACTTTTTATCTTGCATAGCCTGTCTTATATTTTATTATGTGCATGGCCCATTTTCGGTCGTTTTATTTTTTAAAGTGTGTTAATTAGTGCAATACATAATTTATATATATATATATATAATATTTTGCTGGAGCGCTCACGCTTTCTTTGTTTTCTGAGATTCTCAACTAAAGCTGTGTTTATTTGGTGTTATTCTGCCCATAGAATTGATTACTTTATTGTTGTTTTTCTACATTTTTACACAAATATTTTATTTATATTTAGTTTTGTACGTGTATCTGTTTATGTGTGTCTGTATGTATCTGTGTCAATGTGCACCTGAGTGTGTGTGTGTGTGTGTGTGTGTGTGTGTGTGTATCTTTCAGTGTGTCTGTATATTTACATGTATGTCAGTGTGTGTGTGTGTGTGTATGTATCAGAGTGTTAGTGTGTGCATGTGTGTATCTGTGTATATATGGGTGCCAGATTGCACCTGAGTGTGTATCTCTGTGTGCGTGTATCTGTGTGTCTGTATCTGGGTGTCAGTGTGCACGTGAATGTATGTGTGTGTGTGTGTGTAACCGTGTCTATATATTTCCATGTATGTCAATGCATGTGCCTGTATCTCGTATGTATATCAGTGTGTGTATGTGTCTGTGTGTCAGTTTGCACCTGAATGTGTCGACGTATATGTTTGTATGTCTATGTATCTATGTCAGTGTGAACCTGAGTATATATGTGTGTGTAACTATGTGCCAATATGTGTAACTGTGTGCCTGTGTATTTGCATGTATGTCAGGGTGTGTATCTATCTGTGTGTGTGTGTGTATACACTACAGACAAATGCACGCTTGCATTCAAACACCAACATTCAAATACACACATGCTCCATTCAATACCATGTTTATATTCAAACACACATACACTGCTGAGTGCTAAATACAGCCCTGCAAATTGTAGATCCCCAGCTAGCAAAGCATTCTGGGACTTACAACAGATTCAGAACTACATTTGGCCACTTTACACACACTGCATCCACTAAACACACACTGTGCATTGACTACACACACACACACACAGACTCTGCATTCACTCTACACACATACAGCATCCTTGTGGGCAGATTCAAGGACGGCCCTGTGGGCAGACTCGTGAGTGGGCTCTAGGGGCCCAGACCTTGAACTTTGTCAGGGGCCCCAAAATTTCTGATGGCAGCACTGCATACATACACATACATTACATACATACTGATTTACATACATAATTACATACATACAGACACACACACACATACTGATATATACATACATACATACTGGCATACATACATACACACAGTGACATACATTACATACATACTGACACATACATATATACATACACACACACCTCATTTTTCAGCCACCCTCCTTTTACTTACCTTTGCATTGCAGGAGGGTGGCTGGGGGTGATGTGCTTCAGATGCCTCTCCTCTCCTCCTTCAGGCCATCTCTCCCCCAGCACGGAGTTTGCTGGGAGAAAGTAATCGGCCGTCACTTCCTCCCAGCAGAACTTGCAATGCAGCTGCAATTTTTTTTAAAGGGGCCCAGTCACGCTATTACAGCTCTGACTGGGCCCCTGAAGATATAGGGCTCATCGGGTGGCCCTAAATGCTTGGGCCACCTGATTGAAGCCCATGGAACAGTGAAACAGGGGAGTGGGCCTTGACAAGGCCAGGAAGTAGGCAGGTGGAAAGGCATGGGATGTTCAGGGCGGGGCTAAGTAGGGGAGGAGTCAGGTAGTGTAAATAGGCGGCCATCTTAAGTGAGGAGCCAGTTAATCTGAATTGCACTGACCTGTCACTTGTGGCTGGTCGGCGGAGTTCTTTTTCTTTTTCTCCCTCTGCAGGTAATGGCGTCCCTAGAGGAGATTCTGGAAGGAGTTCGGGCGGCGGTTCGTGACAGAGGAATGGCGTGGCTGCACGAACAGATCGGGGCTGCTGCCACCCACGCGGAGGGACCGGAGAGGAGGTCGGCGCGGAGGACCAGGCCGCCACAGAGGTTGAGCCCGGGAGAGGCCCCGGCGGCCCGGCGGCGGAGGAGCCCTTCAGCGGTCGGCGGTTCGGAGGCCGGACCGAGCACAGCGGCGGAGGAGGGAATGCGGCAGGCGCCTTCGGGCGGACCCGCCGGGCAGGCGACTGCGGGCGCAAAACGGAGGCCACGAGGTCAGAAGGCGCCCCGCGTAATGGCGGCCGGCGGGACAGCAGAAAGAGGGACTGCGGCAACACCAGCGGACCATGCGGCTGCGGATGGCTTCACCCACGCGGCCAGTGGGCAACGGTCCGAGCGTCCCGGTGAGTCAACCTCCAGCGGTATCACTGAGGGGCAAAGTGGGAATGCTAGTCGGGTTACTACAGCAACAGCGGTCCGCCAGGCAGGGCGGGGAGACCAGGCCAGCAAGGGACCCGAAGGGGCGGCCGGAGGGAGGGCCAGGACTGAGATCAGTGGACTAGGAGTGGAGGACAGCGGAGCGGGTCGGGCGGCTCAGAGGGTCTCTGGAGCTAGGAAAGCGACAGGCGGCCTATCCTTAGGGGCTAGGGCAGAGTCAGACGGGGCGGCCGGTGGGGGGCCAGGCGCAGCGGCTGTGGGAGAGCCTGTGGTTTCAGCACGATACCGGGGAACACGCGGTGGCAGTATAGAGCGGGGGGGCCCATCCGGCTGCCCTCAGGTACGGCCTAGTGACAGGGATGCGGCAGTAAAGGGCCAGGGCGGCCAGCGGCGCAGCAGCAGCGCCAGGTGCAGCAGTGACAGGAGCTGGTCGGGAGGACGGGACAGCAGGGACAGGAGCCATTCACGGCTAGGCCGCAGTGAGTCCAGGTTCAGCGTCAGGGAGAGGAGAAGGAGGTCCAGGTCAGAGGAAGGGAGGCGGAGCAGAAGGCACAGTGCATCGAGATCTTCAGAGAGGAGCTTCAGGGAGCAGCGACGGGGAGCGCTCAGCAAGGGAGGTCGGAAAGAGCAGTGGAGAGGATCCAGGGCAGTCGGAGACGAGCGTAGGGAGGAAGGGCGGGTAGGGAGCTACTCGGGCAGACTACCCAGGATGTCTTCTCCTTACAGGTCGCGGAGTAACTCACCAGCGGTTCCGAGGCGGGACCAGGCGGGCAGGAGTCGGCGTCTATTGGGAGCTCCAGTGTCAGAAATGGCGGATGGAGGGACGGCAACCCCGCGGCCTGCGGCGGCCAGGGGCATCAGCGGTGAGTCTTCCTCTACACCACACCCGGGGACATTCATACATTGTTTGAAGTCATTTATAGATTCATGGTCAGAGGATAGGGAGCCACTTAGGTTCGATAGGGTTTGGTCAGCAGGTGAAAGCAGTGGGTCGGGGTTGGTGGGGGTATCCTCAGGAGTGACAGGTGGTACTAGGGAGGAAACGCGGCCCACTGATAAGCCTGACGGATCATCGGTGGGGGACGGGGTACTCGACGTGACGGGGGGGGACATTACGGAAGCAGCACGTCAGAATGTACATGTGTCCTTCGCGGGGCCGTTAGGTTGCCATTTGAAAGGGGAGGTGAAGGAGAAGATTGCGAAAGGGGAATTCGTGGAAATATTTTCCCTTCTTCCCCTGGAGGAATTCTTAGATTTAAAAGAGGAGGACAAGAAGGACGCCAAGAAGGAAGAGGAGGAGAAAAGGCGGAGGTATCGCAAGATACCGAAGACCTTCGGCAACTGGCTGCGAGCTTTTTGCATTTTGGCCAGTGTTATTGGGGAGAAGCGGCCGGAGTGCTGCTCTCAGTTGTTTTGTTATTTGGACGGAATCGGGGACGCATACCGCACCTATGGAGGGTTGGCATGGTGGAGGTATGACGAGCAGTTCCGTCAGCGACTGGCGGCCAACCCTTCCATGCGCTGGGACCAAATGGACCTGCCGCTTTGGATGCGGTTAATGATGGCGCAAAAAAACGCGCCCTTTCCAGGGGCTGCCGGCACCGCTCCCGGGGGGGGCGGTGGCGGCAGGTCAAAAGAAAGGTGCCTGCTGGGCCTTCAACGAAGGACAGTGTAAGTGGGGATCCGCTTGTAGATTCCGGCATGAATGCTCAGGGTGCGGCGGGAACCACGGGGTCAACAGGTGTTTCAAGAAAGGTAAGTCGGCCGCAGGGCGGGGAGCAACGGGAGCGGCCGCTCCCACAGCTCCCGCTGGGGGTGTCACCAGTGAAGGTAGGCGCGATGTTGCCTTGGCTAAGGCAATACGCTGATCAAGCCGTGGCAGAATTCCTTCGGGCGGGCTTTGCCGAGGGTTTCAAGATTCCCTTCAAAGCCACGGGGCCGGGGGCACCTTGTGAGAACCTCAGGTCGGTCAGGGAACACCCGGGGGTAGTGCGGGAGAAATTGGCCAAGGAGGTGCAAGCTGGGAGGATGGCAGGGCCATTTCCGGCTCCGCCCTTGGCGAATCTGAGGTTGTCACCATTGGGGGTGGTCCCCAAGAAGGAAGAGGGAAAGTTCCGTCTGATTCATCATTTATCGCACCCGAAAGGGTCTTCGGTGAATGATGACATCGACGCCGACCTATGCTCGGTCTCCTACACGTCATTCGACAAAGCCGTCGAGCTGGTTAGGAGAGCGGGGCGTGGGGCGCTGATGGCCAAGGTGGACGTGGAGGCGGCTTTTCGGCTGCTGCCCATACACCCGGACTGTCACCACCTGTTGGGGTGCCACTTCGAGGGTGCAATCTTCGTGGACTTGTGTCTGCCTATGGGTTGTTCCATCTCTTGTGCTTACTTCGAGAGGTTTAGTACCTTCTTGGAATGGGTGGTGCGCACGGAATCGGCCGGGGGTGCTGTAGTGCACTACTTGGATGATTTTCTGTGTGTCGGCCCACGGGACTCTGAGCGGTGTGCTCAGGTACTGAGGGTTTTTCAGCGGGTGGCGCATACCTTTGGGGTGCCATTGGCGGGGGACAAGACGGTGGGCCCCACCACGTGCCTTAGCTTCTTGGGTCTCGAAATTGATTCGGAGCTCGGGGAATGCAGGCTGCCTAGGGATAAGCTGCGGCATCTGCGACAGCTAGTGGACGTGGTCAAGGGGGCGAGGAAGGTGACCTTGCGGGGGCTCCAGTCCCTCGTGGGGAGCCTTAATTTTGCGTGCAGGGTGATACCCATGGGGAGGATATTTTGCCGGAGGTTGGCGCAAGCAACAAGTGGGGTGCGGCGGCCGTCGCACTACATTCGGGTGTCGGCCGAGATGAAGGACGATTTGGGGGTTTGGGAACAGTTTTTGGGCAACTTTAACGGGACAGTGTTCTTTCGGGAACCGACGGTGTCGTCGGCCGCAATGAAGTTGTTTACAGACGCTTCCGGCAGTATTGGTTTTGGGGCCTACTTGGCAGGTAAGTGGTGCGCGGAGGCGTGGCCGGAACCGTGGAAGGTGAGTCCTCTGATTAAGAACTTGGCGTTCTTGGAATTGTTTCCCATCGTTGTAGCGGTGGTACTCTGGGGTACGGAGTTGGCTGACAAAAAGGTGGTATTCTACTCCGATAACATGGCGGTAGTGCAAGCGATCAATAGCTTGACCGCCTCGTCGCCCCCGGTAGTACGCCTGCTTCAACAATTAGTGCTTAGTTGTATGTCATTCAACATAGTGTTCAGGGCTAGGCACATCCCGGGGCTCCAGAACGTGGTGGCTGACTCACTGTCTCGTTTTCAGTGGGAACGCTTCCGGGAGGCTGCGCCGGACGCGCTGGCCCAGGGTCAGGAGTGCCCGGGTGTGATGTGGCAACTCGGGACGGCCTGCTTGGAGACTGTGTGAGGAGGTCACTGGCGCCGAGCACGTGGGCGTCCTACGTAAAGGTTTGGAAACTGTGGGACGAGACGGTGGCCCAGGTGAGTAGCGCCCCTACGGAGGGGCAACGCTTGGATGCACTTTTGTGGTTGCTCTGTCGATTGTTCGCGGCTCAGGCGTCGCCTGCCATGGTGGATAGGCATCTCTCTGCCTTGGCTTTCCTGTTTAAGTTCAATGGCTGGGTTGATGATACCAAACACTTCCTGGTCCGTCAGGCAGTGAAGGGATTCAAGAGGGGGAAGAAAACGGTAGACTCGCGTAGACCAGTGTCCTTTGAATTGTTGCGGGAGCTGGTGGGCGTTCTACCGGGTATTTGCAGCTCCACATTCGAGGTGTCGTTGTTCACGGTGGCATTTGTGTGGGCCTTTTTCGGGGCTTTTCGGATCGGGGAGTTGGTAAGCGCAAACAAGCAGGGCCTTGGGGGTCTTCAGCTCACAGATGTGGAGGTTCGCGAGGACAGGGTGCAAATTCAGTTACGCCGTTCGAAGACGGACATTTTTGGTAAAGGTTGCACAGTTGTGCTGTTCGGGTTGCCTGGGTCAGGGGTGTGCCCAGTTGAAAAGGGGTCGGAGTACCGGGCATTGCGCCCGGGGGGTGATGGTTGCTTCTTGGTGCACCAGGACGGCTCGGCCCTGTCGCGCTTCCAGTTCGCGAGGGTGTTTAGGATGGGGGTAAGTAAGCTGGGCCTAGAGCCGGGGCAATTTGGGACTCACTCCTTTAGAATTGGGGCGGCAACTGAGGCCGCACGGCTGGGACTGGGGGACGAGAGGATTAAACGCATAGGGAGGTGGGAATCCTTGCGTTTTAGATCATACGTTAGACCAGATAGGCTGGTGTGAGCAGGGCAGTGTGATGCTGTGATGGAAGTGGAATCCATCTGTTTGGTATTAACGTGTTTTTCTTTGCAGGATGGAGAGTGTGGATCTGGGGCCACTCGTATGTCTATTGGGCTCAGAAGAGGGCTGCTGTTCGGAGAAGTGGAGCACAGCTGGGTTTTACTCAAGGAGAAGTGTCGATTTCTTGGTTTGGCTTTAGGGGGTTTAGCTGGCAAAGCCTCAGTAGTTCGTTGTTTAGCAGGTTGGCCGGAGGGTCTGCACCAGACATAGTTTTATTGCACGGGGGTGGGAATGATTTGGGTCTGATTCCGCAAAGGGAGTTGGTTAGACGGATGAAGAGAGACGTTGATCGGCTGTTGGACCTGGTCCCTGGCGTGGTGGTGGTGTGGTCGGAAATGGTCCCCCGTTTCACGTGGCGGCACGCCAGGGATCCAGCTGCAGTGGCTCGATGCAGGGGTAAGGTTAACAGGGCAATGGCGAGTTTTGTGCGGCGAGTGGGGGGCATTGTAGTTCGGCATAGGGAACTGGAGGACATGCTGCCGGGCTATTTTAGGAGAGACGGGGTACACTTGTCAGACGTGGGTTGTGACTTGCTCAATCTAGGCTTTCAGGAAGGGATTAGCTTGGCCCTGTTTCAGGGTGGTGGGGGGCGCACATGTCCTTAAGGGATCAAGTCATGTGCTATGGCGGAACAGGGCGTGTTAAAGCCAGGAGTTAGCTGGAATTGGGAATGGACAGGCCAAGGCCTAGGCTGGAGTAGGCCAGATGGATTAGATGTTGGTAGGTTCAAGCTCTTCGGTGGCTACGAACCTAGGGGGTAGGGGTGTCTGGGTACACCCCTACAGTTAACAGATGGTTTTGGGGCCTCTCTGGTAGGCCGTGTGTTTCTGGTTATATGTTAAGTGAATGTTAATTATTGTTCAAAAGATAGGGTCATTGTCAGGGGTATTGTGCGGGGGGATAGTAATATAATGTTAGCTGGACAATGACCCTAAATTGTTAATTTATTTATTTATATATTTAATAATTAATAAAGCTGTGGACGTTATAATCCAACAGATAAATTCGGTGTCAGTGTTTTATTTAAGGTAAACTAAAATAGCACCTGCCGAATAACGACGGTGCATATGTCATGAAGCCCATGGAACAGTGAAACAGGGGAGTGGGCCTTGACAAGGCCAGGAAGTAGGCAGGTGGAAAGGCATGGGATGTTCAGGGCGGGGCTAAGTAGGGGAGGAGTCAGGTAGTGTAAATAGGCGGCCATCTTAAGTGAGGAGCCAGTTAATCTGAATTGCACTGACCTGTCACTTGTCCCACCCTCCCTCCCTATAGTTGAGTTTTGATCCCGTTTGGTCACAGCGGCGGGAACAGGGCGTGTTAAAGCCAGGAGTTAGCTGGAATTGGGAATGGACAGGCCAAGGCCTAGGCTGGAGTAGGCCAGATGGATTAGATGTTGGTAGGTTCAAGCTCTTCGGTGGCTACGAACCTAGGGGGTAGGGGTGTCTGGGTACACCCCTACAGTTAACAGATGGTTTTGGGGCCTCTCTGGTAGGCCGTGTGTTTCTGGTTATATGTTAAGTGAATGTTAATTATTGTTCAAAAGATAGGGTCATTGTCAGGGGTATTGTGCGGGGGGATAGTAATATAATGTTAGCTGGACAATGACCCTAAATTGTTAATTTATTTATTTATATATTTAATAATTAATAAAGCTGTGGACGTTATAATCCAACAGATAAATTCGGTGTCAGTGTTTTATTTAAGGTAAACTAAAATAGCACCTGCCGAATAACGACGGTGCATATGTCAGGGCCCCGGTGCAGATGCACCAGCGGCAGTTCCGCCGCTCCATGTGTGGCCTGGGCGGCCGTCCCACCCAGGGCCGCCGGGCCCGTGACAACCGTCATGGTTGTCACCCCCTGATGGCAGCCCTGCCTCGGCAGCAGCAATGACCATAGTAGACATCAGTCCCAATACATACAGTAAAAAAACAAAGAATAGCGTTACTTGCACACAATATATATCTGGGAAAGTGCGCAAGTAACTATTTTCTTTAGTTTTTATTGTACGTATTGGAGCTGATGTGTACTATGGTCATTGCTACCACCCAGGACTTATTTTTGTGTATTTGTACTAAAAACCTCCAGTTATTTAAATATGCAAAGAGATTTTGGATAGTGTGCAGGTAACTATTTTATTTCTTTATTAGACATACTCTGAGTATGCATTGTGCTCAACCAACGATAGATCAGTGTGAGCTGTCAAGACTCCAACCAACAGCCAGTCATTTTCCTCTAATTAAAAGGAACACTATAGTCCCCTGAACAACTACAGCTTAATGTATTTGTTCAGGTGAGATCTATAGCTCCCTGCAGGCAATCTAATGTAAACACTCTATTTTCAGAGAAAATACAGTGTTTACATTGATTGATAGGAATACCTCCAGTGGCCGTCACTCAGACAGCCACCAGAGGGACTTCCTATCATGTAGGGCCCTAAAAAGGCCCTGTACACGTCAGATGTATTAAAATACGTCTGACGTGTGCAGGAGAGAGAAGGCACTGTGTGCGCGCCTTCTCTCTCCAGCCTGTCAGAGAGGAGAGGGGGCGGGCAAAGACCGCGAGCTGAGCTGTCAGTCAGCTCAGCTCGCGGCCGCGTACACCGCGCGCATGCGGGGTAGTGCGCTCAAGACTTCAGAGGGCGGCATGAATGCCGCCCTCTGAAGTACGTGCACATGTGTGGCGAAGCCGCGCATGCACACAAGGGAGCAATGACGCTTCTAAATGGAAGCGTCTGATTGCTCCCTGCTCGCGCCCGCCTATTTCGTCATTTTGACGAAATAGGGGGCGCGGCTTCACTAGGCTCCCGGCGCTGGAGCCAGGTGAATAAAAGAATTACTTTTTCCTTTAGCATGATATTTGCGGCCTGCCCAGGGGCCACTTTGTGCTGTGGCTGCGACCAGCCGCCAGACAGGAAAAATATTTCCTGTCTGATTCCTGCCTTCCCTCCCACCGCCACAAGAGCGCAGAGTGTCTGTCTGCAGAGCAGGCCAGTCAAACCCCCTTCCCTTCTGCTCGCAGTGCTGGAACTGGAGGTGGTTGGAGGGGGGCAGTGTGTTAAATTAGAGGGAGGGCAGTGTATTAAATTGGGGGAGGGAGAGGGCAGTGTATTAGAGTGGTCATGGGGGGCAGTGTATTAGAGTGGTGGGAGGGAGCAGTGTATTAGAGTGGTGAGAGGGGGGCCAATGTGTTATATTGGGCGGTGGGCAGTGTATTAAATTAGAATGGTGGGGGTGTGGTCAGTTTATTCAATTAGAGTGGAGGAAGGGCAGTGTATTAGATTTGGGGAGGGGCAGTGTATTAGATTGGGTCTGCATGGAGGCACTGAATGCTCCCCATGGAGATGTTGACTGGCCGCGCAGCTTTTTGCCACACATGCACACTATCCTCCCAATGCTTTCCTATCGGAAAGCATTGGATTGGCTGAGATCATCAAGTTTGATGATCTCAGCCAAAGTGAAGAACACACTCATAGGACTTCAAAATCAACAAGATAACGTCATTTGTTTTTTACAGCTGGGCAACAGCATACATTCTCCATTTCAGTCCCATTACCAAACTTTTAATATGTCAAGGTAGTTGGAGTGAAACATTGGTTATATGCAAATGCACGTCTGCTTAAAATAAATTCGCTCTTTTGTTTATTTTGAAGTCCTACGAGTGTGAGGACGTCCAGTATCAGTTAGGCAACTTTTTTTATACTGTACTTTTCAAAATAAACCTACGTTTCTATGAAAACTGAAGTTTTTCTTTTTCTGCAGCCCACATAAACTTAAACCTTGTTTATTTGGCCCGTATTAGCCTTTGAGTTTGACATGCTTGGTCTAAAAGGACAATGATTGGCTGTGAGGTGGGGTTACACTGCAGACAGCTGCAACTTTGTTTAGAAAAACTAAACTCTGAACAGGAATTAAATGCACTCAACTGTACTGGATCAGAGTGTTCTTTTAACTAGCAGTAATATAGTGTCAAATATTGTATAATTAGAAAGATTCTTTATTCCACTGTCAAACACACACATGAAAAAAAAATGGATTTCAGAGGAAATGCAGCAGGGTTTAAATAGCCTAACGCATTTTGTGTGTTAGTTCTTTTTCAAAGGCTGTCTGACTACGTGCATAAAGGTAACTTATCGGTAAAGGAACAGGAGAGCATGCAGAATCAGTGCGCATGCAAGACCGACAAACAATTAAAGAAACATCTGTGTAAATAAACACATTTTTTTTTTTTTAATAGAAGTGTATGCCTATATGGAAAATAGATAGTAACAACAGTTATGTAATGCCTGTGAAGCAAAACAAATATTGGATCTGTAATAGTTATAAGTCATAGGGTGCATTGTATTGCACAGTGAAAGATGGACAAAACCCATGTTCTTCAAGCTGTCCAGAATCTGATCAATACAATTTGTCTTTGTTTTTGCTTTTAATGTACTGTTTGCAATGGTTTCATGTAATCAGCATTTCCCACATGATGTAAATAATGTAGTACAAAATGTAATCCAAAATGGTCCCTGCAACAGAAAAATTATTTCACACTGAACAAGATGTCCGTTATGAATATTTACAAAAAATACACATGTAAAGAATATCTAGGAAGATTCAGCCTGCTCATTAAACAACATTAGTTGAAGGGAAAAATATTTTCTGCCTAAACATTAGCATACTGTCACAATAAGCGCATGGGTAAGAAAGGGGAAATAATCTCCAGATTTGTTAATTTGAAGATTTACTTGAATGTATCTATGTTGTCATAAGACAACACCTTTACGTTTATTAAATACACACAAAAGAACACTTCACTATCAAATTATTTTAGTTAAGAATATAACACAGACTTGGTGTTAATCTTTTATCGTCTACCGTTGTGTAGTGGCTGTTAACTCCAATTAATGTTAACGAATTGCCAGTGACTAATCGTTACATTTTGTTGCATAGAAACATCTGGAAGTCACTAACTTTACTAGCAGCCATTTTAGAGATTACGGGGAACTGATTGCAGCAAGCCTAGAAAAAATCCCAAAATAGTAAGGGAGGGGGGACAAAAGGAATACATGTTATTAAGGATGAGCTGATATGAAATGGAGGGTGAAGGGCAACTGATATTATGTGAGGGAAGAGGTGAGGTGCTAACAAAAAGGCATTCAGTAACCACTTTTCTTTAAAAAAAACAAAAAATGTATTTCAACAATGGCAAAACTACCGCTGGTGGAGCCGGTGCAGCTGAACACTGAGGGGGTCCATCGGGTGGCCGATTCAGTTAGGGCAACCCAATATAATGTGTTTTCAGGAGCTAAATCAGCCCTATAGTTCTTTAACAGCATCCCAGATATCACAGGGCCCCCTTTATATTATGTCAGTGCTGGGAGGAAGTGACAGCCGGTCACTTCCTCCCAGCTAACACAGAGTGTCGGAGAGGCAGAGAGAGGGACTGTATACCATATATCTGTATTTGTGTCTGTGTATATATATATGTGTGTCTGTGTGTCATTGTATCTGTGTGTATGTTTCATTCTGTGTATATGTGTGATTCTGCATATCTTAATGTAATTCTGTGTGTCTGTGTATCTGAATGTGTTGCATTCTGTGTCTGTGTATCTGCATGTGTGTTAGTGTGTGTGCATATTTGCACGAGCATCAGTGTGTGTATCTGTGCGTCTGTTTATCTGTATGTGTGTTAGTGTGTGTGTATTTGCCCGTCTGTCAGTGCGTGTCGTGTATCTGTATGTGTGTCAGTGTGTGTATCTGTGCGTCTGTGTATCTGTATGTGTGTCAGTGTGTGTATCTATGCTACTGTGTGTATCTGTATGTGTATTAGTCTGTGTGTCTGTATAGGGGCGTTTGTATCATATACTAAAGTTTAAGAACAGTACATAAAAAAAAAATACTACACACAAACAGGGCCAGCGCATCCCATAGGCGACTTAGGCATAGAATGTGACGGCAGATAAGAACAATTCGGCCCATCTAGTCTGCCCAATTTTCTAAATACTTTCATAAGTCCCTAGCCTTATCTTATAGTAAGGATAGCCTTATGCCTATCCCACGCATGCTTAAACTCCTTTACTTTGTTAACCTCTACCACTTCAGCTGGAAGGCTATTCCATACATCCACTACCCTCTAAATAAAGTAATACTTCCTGATATTATTTTTAAACCTTTGCCCCTCTAATTTAAGACTATGTCCTCTTGTTGTGGTAGTTTTTCTTCTTTTAAATATGGTCTCCTCCTTTACTGTGTTGATTCCCTTTATGTATTTAAATGTTTCTATTATATCCCCCCTGTCTCGTCTTTCCTCCAAGCTCTACATGTTAAGATCCTTTAACCTTTCCTGGTAAGTTTTATCCTGCAATCCATGAACCAGTTTAGTAGAGTTCTAAGAGTCAGGATGGGAGACCTCTAAGGGAAAGGGGGAGAAGTGGAGTTGAGACCACTTAGGGGGAAATGGAAGAGATCATTAAGGGACGGGGGAGTGTAAGACACACAGAAAGGCTGAGGAAGGGGTGAAAGAGAAGCACAGAAGGGCTGGTAGGGGAAACAGAGAGACAAAGAGGGGTTCAGGAGAGAGACACACAAAGTCGCTCCTGAGGGAGACACACAGAGGGGCCTGGGGGGAAAAGAGACACACCAAGGAGCTGGGAAGAGTAAGACACAAAGGGGCTTGGGGGAGTAAGACATGCAAAGGGGTTGGGAGGATGTAGGAGACATAAAAAGAGGGGGATAAGAGACACACAAGGGGTTTGTAAGAGATACACTAAAGGAAAGTGTAAGACACAAAACGTAAAGAAAAAATATAAAAAATTATTTATATTAAAGGGACACTATAGTCACCTGAAGAAACTTTAGCTTAACAAAGCAGTTTTGGTGTATAGAACATGCCCCTGCAGCCTCACTGCTCAATCCTCTGCCATTTAGGAGTTAAATCCCTTTGTTTATGAACCCTAATCACACCTCCTGCATGTGACTTGCACAGCCTTCCATAAACACTTCCTGTAAAGAGAGCCCTATTTAGGCTTTCTTTATTGCAAGTTCTGTTTAATTAAGATTTTCTTATCCCCTGCTATGTTAAGAGCTTGCTAGACCCTGCAAGATCCTCCTGTATGTGATTAAAGTTCAATTTAGAGATTAAGATACAATTATTTAAGGTAAATTACATCTGTTTGAAAGTGAAACCAGTTTTTTTTTTTCATGCAGGCTCTGTCAATCATAGCCAGGGGAGGTGTGGCTAGGGCTGCATAAATAGAAACAAAGTGATTTAACTCCTAAATGACAATGAATTGAGCAGTGAAATTGCAGGGGAATGATCTATACACTAAAACAACTTTATTTAGCTAAAGTAATTTAGGTGACTATAGTGTTCCTTTAACAAAATAAATATAACAATAAAATAAAGAGCATCCTTACACATACACAGCAACACACAGAATGCATCCCTACTCTCACACACACACTGAAACATACAATGCATCCTACACTCACACAGAAACACAACATTCTTCCCTTACACACACAGAAACTCACAATGCGTCCATTACACACACACAATGCATCCCTCATACACACACAATGCATACCTCACAAACACACACACACAATGCCGCCCTTGCAAACATACACAGAAGCACACAATGCATCCCTTACATACACACACACACACACACTGTTTCTCTTAATGCATCTCTTACACACACAATGCACCCCTTACAGGCACACACACTGCATTACATTACATACACAGAAACACACCTTGCATCCCTTACACCTACAAACACAAATTCACACAATGCATCCCTTACACACACACCCAGAAACACATAATGCATTCTTTACACACAAACACACACTGCATCCCCTATACACACCACTACATCCCTTACACAAACTGGTATCCCTACACATTACATACAATAAGAACACACACATTACATCCTCTACAATAATACATAACACATACCTTACACACATACACCCTGTGAGCGAACTCATGGCATTTAGGCATCAGGCTTATGGGCCAGCCTTGTAGGCATTCTCACGGTCAGGAACTGTGTAAGGGGCCCCAAAAAATGGAACTGCTTCCTGTTCGTTGTTTTTGTGAGCACTGCCTCCAGAGAGCCTGTTTTAACCCCAGACCAGTGGAGCCAAACTGCAGCCTGAGCCCATCATCATCCTCTTGTTCTCATCTGGTGGTAAGTAGGCAATACAGTATATTATTAGGAAACTGAGAAAGTGTTGTCATTACCAAGAGACCGGCATGCGTCCTTCAGATCTAGTCGGGTGAACCAGTCGTTTTCGAGGAGGAGGTCCTGAAGGAGATGTATCCCTTCCATTTTGAATGTCTGAAAACTACGTATTTGTTGATGTTCCGGAGATTTATAACTGGTCAGTAGTCCCCTAATTTCTTCTTGACTATAAATATGTTGCTGAAGAAACCATCCCCGTACGGTGCGTATTGCACCAAATAAAAGAGACAGGTTGGAAGTGGTACAGTTGGAAACAGGTAGGCCAGAAATAGGACTCACCTGTAGAGAAAACGTCCATGATCTCTGTTTCTAGTTCCTCTGGCTCTGTCTGAACCCCGATAATATGAGGACCTCTGTGTAGTGGTCGGGTAGAAGTTGGATGAAGGAGGATAGGATCTGGAGCCTGTAGACCAGAAGCGGCTGGTGGCTCAACTCCGTTGCTGACCAGCCCTCTCAAAACCCCTATTTGGTGGGGCGCAGAAAACCTGTTTGAGTGGCGATTGCGCCTTACTTAAGGTCATAACAGGTTGACGTGCTTTTTCAATTCGTCAATGAAAGGTTCCCTGAACCGTGTCAATTCTCACCCATGATGGTTTGAGCTGTACGGCACAAAGTGCGGCATTGGCATTGCCTAGCAGGCAGATTGAACGTTGGGCCCATTCTCGGAAAGCGTTTTGGCCAACCTGTGTACCCTCGTTGAGAGCTAGCTCGGCAAAATAAAGTATTTTTGCTTTAGGGTCGAAGAGATCCAGCAACTTCAATAAATTTCCATGTGACTGACACCTAAAGACCGCTACAGTGGTGTCGAACTCTGGTGTAATGCCCACTTTGTCAGGCAATAGTGGGCTTGGGCATTCGGCTCTGAGGCTTGCCCGAACCTCTTTCTCCATGGGTTTTACAGAGCCAGTATTGTACGAACCGAGCCAGATGATATGGGAGGCTCCATTCCGGTGATATCTGATAGTGCGAGGGTCATATAGTGGGATCCATTGCACATCTAGGAAGTGTCCGTCTTCAGGCACAGTGGTCACCAGGTAGCTCAGGATGCCCTTGAGGTGACCTTCTTCCTTCAATACTGCTTCTCTGACATACTTAGAAGACATCTGAGGCAAATCCTCTGATCCTCCAGGTGTAGGAGATGGGGTTCACCACAGTTGTACACCAGAGCTGTATCTCGTGATATGATTAGTATGCCGTCCACGTAACAAGCATTGATAGTCCTGTACCATATAGTGACTGATCCCAGTAGGATTTGTATCAGCAGGACCCATATGTGTTTAGCTGGGGGCTCACCCCAGGTGGTGTGCCATGACAACCCAGAGGACACCCACATCAGTAATTGTCTACCTGGTACAGTATATAATATATTCCCGTTAAAGGGTAGTAGTGATTGCCTTCAGACCGTATATAATACACTCAGTCCAGAATTTCCACATATATCTTATGTCCAATACTGTTTTGGTAGTCTTGTATCAATTGAAGAAATGACAGGCAGTATAAACAATTAGGGATGTGCATGGGCAAAAAGTTCGGTTCGGTTTGGCACTTCCAAAATTCGTGACTTAGGCAGTTCGTGACTTCGGCACTTTGGTTCGGCACTTCCGAAATTCTGCACTTCGGCAATTTGGAAATTCAGCAATTCGGAAGCATCTGAATGTCCGAATTACCGAAATTCATCCGAATTTAAATTCGGACCAAAATGAATTGCACTTGTCTATAAACAATCCAGCAATGTGAAGTAAATATCTTTAGCTGATATACAGTACTTGAATGGGGACAGTTAGTGGTAATCCTAGTCCTGAGGTCTCCTAAAGTCTGGAATCCTGATTTGGAATGAAGATCTGAGGTAATCAGTAGGAGAAGTGGCAGAGGAACAAGTCCATGATGTGCCAGATTTATGGTACATTTGGGGCTCACCCATGTGTCGTGAGTGTAGTAGGTGCCAGTGAAAGAGGGCTCACACTCTAGTGGTACAAAACAGGGTTTCCCTTGAGGTTCACCCAATAAGACTCCTCCGTGGGGTTTGGTACCTGAGAGGGGCTCACCCTCTAAAAAGATGCTCAGAGGCATGTAATTATATTGGGGTTCACCACTATTGTACTCAAGAGCCGTTCCTCCTTGGTCAGCAAGAGTATTCAGCCAAATCACATAGGTATTAACATTGCAAGTAAGGTACCATATCTTTGTAAAGTCTGCTCCGGCAGAGCTATACCTAATAATCTGGGGGCTCACCCCAGGTGGCGTGCCGTGAATAACCCAGAGGACACCCACATAGTAGTAATACACCCTTGGCACAGTACAAAACAATCCCTGTGAATGAACAGGTCTGTAATAATTTCTTGGTATTGTCTTTAAGACAGCCATATGTAGAAAATCCATATACCATATATACTCGAGTATAAGTCGACCCGAATATAAGTCGAGGCCCCTAATTTTACCCAAAAGAACTGGGAAAACGTATTGACTCGAGTATAAGACTAGGGTGGGAAATGCAGCAGCTACTGGTAAATTTCTAACTAAAATTAGATCCCCCAAAAATTATATTAACCCCTTAAGGACACATGATGGAAATATTCCATCACGGTTCCCTTTTATTTCAGAAGTTGTGTCCTTAAGGGGTTAATTGAATATTTATTTACAGTGTGTGTATATAATGAATGCAGAGTATGGGTGTAGTGTGTGCATATAATGAATGCAGTGTGTGTATATAATGAATGCAGTGTGTGTGTGTATGAATGCAGTGTGTGTGTGTATGAATGCAGTGTGTGTGTGTGTGTGTGTGTGTATGAATGCAGTGTGTGTGTATATTATGCAGTGTGTGTCTGTTTGAATGCAGTGTGTGTATATAATGCAGTGTGTGTGTATGAATGCAGTGTGTGTGTGTGTGTGTGTGAATGCAGTGTGTGTGTGTGTGAATGCAGTGTGTGTATATGATGCAGAGTGTGGTTGTGTATGTGATGCAGAGTGTGTAACCTTGGTGGGGGTGGACATTTTTATTATTTTTTTTGTTATTATTATTTTAATATTAAATTGTATTTTTGTTTTAATATTATTTAATTTTTATTTTATTTTAATATTATTAAAATTATTGAATTTTTTTGTGCCCCCTCCCTGCTTGTTGCCTCGCCAGGGAGGGGTGCTGTAACATTCCCTGGTTGTCCAGTGGATGGGCTGTGCAGGAGGGGGGCTGGGAGCAAGCTGTTACTTACCTTTACAGCAGCTGCTGTCAGCTCCCTTCTCCTCCGTGCCGTTCAGCTCCACTGTAAATCTCGCGGTCTGCGTGCCGGTAACCCATGGCAACACTCTGACGGCTGCGGCTCTCGCGAGATTTACACTGGGAGCTGAACGGCACGGAGTAGAAGGGAGCTGACAGGATCTGCTGTAAAGGTAAGTAACAGCTCGCTGCCAGCCCCCAACAGGACCGCCGGGCTTTTAATGAGCCCGGCGGTCCTGGTCTGTATTATGGCAATGTAAGTTGCCATAATACAGACACTGACTCGAGTATAAGACGAGTGGGGCTTTTTCAGCACAAAAAATTTGCTGAAAAACTCGTCTTATACTCGAGTATATATGGTATATGCTATACTCATGTGAAATGAATTCCAAGTATAAACATGTAGTAATCCTTTGTACAAGCAGATTCAAATAGTCTTAGTAAGCAGTTGTCAGGGTACCTGTGGTCTCTACCTCCAAAAGAGGTAGAGACTTAGCTGTTCCACCATTCAGACGGTCTGATGACTCCCTTCCCCGCGGTCTATCCGGTCATGCAAGGCCGGCCGCGAGGGAGTGACTGCCTTTTACACCATCTAGGCAGGAAGTCATCATCAGGACACTCCCCCGGATCGGCCTGTCAGTCAATTGCTGCAGGACCAATCAGGACGTCTCGGAGGTGTGGTTACTGCTCTGAACAGGGTATTTAACAGAGCTTCCTTCATTAGCTCATTGCCCTGTCGTGGTTCTAGCTTGTTCTAGTCACTCAGTGCTTGTGTATTCTATTATCCCTTTTGGTTTTGACCCGGCTTGTTTACCTTACTCTGCTTATCTCTGTTACCCTTGATTCGGCTTGTCTCTCGCTTACCTGTCTTCTGTTACCCTCGACCTCGGCTTGTCTTTGACCATTCTATACGGTACTACTTACGTTAGTCCGGCCATTCTAAGGTCCGGTATACGTATCTGGCTACTGTTTGTACTCTGCGTGTTGGATCCCTGTCCCGATCCTGACATTACGACAGGGCCAATGGATCCTGCAAGTACAAACAGTCAGCTGGCTTCTCCTGATCCTAGGTTTGAAGCCATGGATCACAGAATGGATCAGATGGCGCTTGCGCTACAGGCTCTATTATCTCATGCCAATAACCCACCAGAGGAGATACGTAATACCCCTGTTTCTCCTGTCAGTTTAGGTCTAGAGGTAGCCACAGTGGGTGCTTCTTCTCGCATTACCCCCCCAGTACGCTATGG
This sequence comes from Pelobates fuscus, assembly GCF_036172605.1. Classification (NCBI taxonomy): domain Eukaryota; kingdom Metazoa; phylum Chordata; class Amphibia; order Anura; family Pelobatidae; genus Pelobates; species Pelobates fuscus. The sequence continues at coordinate 378,043,468 of NC_086317.1, read as the reverse complement.
TGGGGCTCCTGAGAAGTGTCGTGGTTTTTTAAACCAAATTAGTATCCACTTTGAATTGCAACCCCGCTCTTATCCTACAGATAGGGCAAAGGTAGGATTTATTATCACCCTACTTATTGAGAAAGCTCTGAGATGGGCCAACCCACTATGGGAGAACGATAACCCATTAGTGTATAACTATAACGCATTTGTAGCTGCTTTTAGAAGAACATTTGATCCTCCAGGTAGAAAGGTTAATGCAGCCAGATTACTGTTGCGCCTGAGACAGGAGAACCGAACACTGGTGGATTATGCACTAGAGTTCAGGTCTCTGGCGTCAGAAGTCAAGTGGAATGAGCAGGCGTATATGGATGTATTTTTGAATGGCCTATCTGAAGTAATCCTTGATGAGGTTGCTACCAGAGAACTCCCTGAGAATTTAGAAGATTTAATTTCGTTCATCTCTCGTATAGATGAACGTTTAAGAGAGAGACAGAACACTCGAGAGAGGAACCGGAGACCTTCTTTTAGGTTAGACCCCGCTTTTCCAAGTCCTGACTCCACGGTATCTTTGCTTCCTGAACCTATGCAGATAGGTTATACCCTCCTCTCTGAGGAGGAAAGACAGTACAGGAGAAGAGAGGGTTTGTGTATGTATTGTGGAGCCAAGGGTCATTTACTCTCGAACTGTCCTAACCGTCCGGGAAACGCTCGCACCTAAGTCTCTCTAGAGGACAAGCCTTGGGTGTTTCTATTTTGTCCTCTACTCCTAATTATAAAGATCACAGGCTTCTGCTACCAGTTTCCTTAACTTGGGAGAAGGAAGTAGTAAGGGCTATGGCATTGATAGATTCCGGTGCTGCTGAGAATTTTATCGACCAAGCCTTTGCTATTAAGAACAATTTCCCATCCCAGCTAAGGGAGACACCCTTGGCCGTTGAGGCCATAGATGGTAGACCACTACTAGACCCTGTTATCTTTCGTGAAACCATACCCATTAGTTTAAATGTTGGTATCCTACACGTGGAGAATTTATCTCTTTTGCTCATTTCATCCCCTTCCGTTCCCATAGTGCTGGGGTACCCATGGTTGAAGAAACATAACCCTATTATCGATTGGGAGTTAGGGGAGATACTCTCGTGGGGCCAGGGTTGCCAGGATAGGTGTTTATGCAAGGTTTCTCCATTAGCTAATGTTAACATACCTGAGACTCCTATTCAGTCCACAGAAAGACAGATACCAGACCTTTACCTAGACTTAAAGGCAGTATTTGACAAGAAGAATGCCGATTCTTTGCCGCCACACAGGCCATTTGATTGTAAAATTAAGCTCCTACCTGGGACTATGCCTCCGAGGGGCCATGTATATCCTTTGTCTGTTCAGGAAAACTTGGTTCTAGAGGAGTATATTCGGGAGAACTTAGAAAAGGGATTCATTAGGAGGTCTTCTTCCCCGGCCGGGGCTGGGTTCTTTTTCGTTAAGAAAAAGGATGGCACGCTGAGACCTTGTATCGATTACCGAGGCTTGAATAAAATAACTGTCAGAAATGCCTATCCTATTCCACTTATTACCGAGTTATTTGATCGTCTTAAGGGCTCCAAAATCTTCACCAAGTTAGATCTCAGAGGGGCATATAATTTGGTGAGAGTCCAGCAGGGACACGAGTGGATGACGGCGTTCAATACTCGGTACGGTCACTATGAATACACAGTTATGCCGTTTGGACTTTGCAATGCTCCTGCAGTATTTCAGGATCTGATTAATGAGGTACTTAGGGAGTTTCAACATGATTGTGTCATTGTCTACCTAGACGACATACTGATACACTCTAGGGAGATTGAAACTCACCATAGACAGGTCAGAGCAGTATTACAGAAACTTCTGCAACATGGTCTATACTGTAAATTGGAGAAATGCAGCTTTGATCAGTCTCAGATAGATTTTCTTGGTTACGTGATTTCTGGGGAAGGTTTTAAGATGGACCCTGACAAACTCCAGTCTATTTTAGATTGGCCATTACCTAAGGGACTTAAGGCTATTCAGAGGTTTATTGGTTTCTCCAATTATTATAGGCGCTTCATTAAGGGTTACTCGTCTATTATTGCGCCCATTACCAATATGACCAAACAGGGGGCAGAAACTAAGACGTGATCTCCTGAAGCTCTCGCTGCTTTCAAGAGGCTCAAAGAACTTTTTGCTTCTGCTCCAATATTAGTCCATCCTGATACGACTTTGCCGTTTCTACTCGAGGTCGATGCCTCTGAGACAGGAGTAGGTGCGGTTCTGTCACAAAGATTAGCGGTAGATAAACCATTACACCCGTGTGGTTTTTTTTCCAGGAAACTTTCTGGGGCTGAGAGCAGATATGACATCGGAGACAGGGAACTGTTAGCAGTCATTAAAGCCTTAAAGGAGTGGAGACATTTGTTGGAGGGGACCCTACACCCTATTACGATTTTGACAGACCACAAAAACTTGTCATATATTGGGGAGGCTAAGCGCTTATCCTCTAGACAAGCTCGTTGGTCCTTATTCCTGACTCACTTCAATTATGTACTGACTTACAGACCTGGTTCTAAAAACTCTAAAGCCGATGCATTATCTCGCCAATATGAACCTTCTACTGTACCTGAACCAGTTCTTTCTTCTATAGTTCCGAAGTGCAATATCATTGCTAATACGAATCTCAGGATTCATTCTCCATTACTGGCCGAGATCACTAAGTTGCAACATCTCGCACCTAAACAGACCCCTGCGGGTCGTCATTTCGTTCCTCCTGCTTTTCTACTGGAACTTTTACAGTGTTTACATAATAGTAAGATGGCGGGACATCCTGGTATTCGCAAAACTTATGCCTTGATCTCTAAGGACTTCTGGTGGTCTACTTTACGGAGGGATGTTGAGGAGTTCATCGCTGCATGTGAAGTTTGTACTAAAACCAAACAACCCCATACGCTTCCATGTGGACTCCTGCAACCCTTGGAGGTTCCAGAGAAACCATGGTCCTGTTTGGCCATGGACTTTATTGTCGATCTACCTATCTCTAAAAGACAGACTGTTATCCTCACCGTGGTTGACAGGTTTACTAGGATGGCACACTTCGTTCCCCTGCCTAAACTTCCGTCTTCTCCCGAATTGGCAGAGATATTCGCCAAGGAGATTTTTCGCCTACATGGGATACCCTCTCAAATTGTATCGGACAGAGGCTCCCAATTTGTTTCCCGCTTTTGGAGGTCCTTCTGCTCTCAACTTGGTATTAAATTAAACTTTTCTTCTGCCTATCATCCTCAGTCTAACGGAGCTGCTGAACGTACCAACCAGAAAATTGAACAATATTTACGATGCTTTGTTTCTGAACACCAGGATGATTGGGTCGGTTTGATTCCTTGGGCGGAGTTTGCACACAACAATCTCGTTTGCGATTCTACTCATTCAAGCCCCTTCTTCATGAATTATGGTTTTCATCCGTCTATTCTTCCTTCGGATTCTCCTTCCCAGGGGGTGCCGTCGGTTGATGTTCATGTTGCCAATTTGAGGAAGTTGTGGGATCAAACTCGACAAATCCTTGTGCACAACTCTATGTTGGTCAAGAAACACGCTGATAAACGTAGAAGGGCGGCTCCGGTCTTTGTTCCAGGTGATAGGGTATGGCTGAGCACGAGGAACATCCATTTAAAAGTGCCCTCCATGAAGTTCGCTCCTCGGTATATTGGACCCTACAGGGTGCTGACCCGTATCAATCCGGTTGCATATCGTTTAGCTCTTCCTAATACCTTACGCATTCCGAACTCGTTTCACGTTTCATTGCTGAAACCACTCATATGTAACAGATTTTCCTCCACAATAGCCCCTCCTCGCTCCGTTCAGGTGGAGGGTCAGGAGGAGTATGAGGTCAACTCTATTATTGATTCTCGAATCTCCCGGGGGAGAGTACAATATCTGGTTGATTGGAAGGGATATGGTCCTGAGGAGAGGAGTTGGGTACCTCAGGAGGATGTTCATGCTCCCCGTCTCCGCAGGGCGTATCACTCTCGCTTCCCATCTCGTCCCGGTTCATTCCGCCCGGTGGGCGTATCTGAGAGGGGGGGTACTGTCAGGGTACCTGTGGTCTCTACCTCCAAAAGAGGTAGAGACTTAGCTGTTCCACCATTCAGACGGTCTGATGACTCCCTTCCCCGCGGTCTATCCGGTCATGCAAGGCCGGCCGCGAGGGAGTGACTGCCTTTTACACCATCTAGGCAGGAAGTCATCATCAGGACACTCCCCCGGATCGACCTGTCAGTCAATTGCTGCAGGACCAATCAGGACGTCTCGGAGGTGTGGTTACTGCTCTGAACAGGGTATTTAACAGAGCTTCCTTCATTAGCTCATTGCCCTGTCGTGGTTCTAGCTTGTTCTAGTCACTCAGTGCTTGTGTATTCTATTATCCCTTTTGGTTTTGACCCGGCTTGTTTACCTTACTCTGCTTATCTCTGTTACCCTTGATTCGGCTTGTCTCTCGCTTACCTGTCTTCTGTTACCCTCGACCTCGGCTTGTCTTTGACCATTCTATACGGTACTACTTACGTTAGTCCGGCCATTCTAAGGTCCGGTATACGTATCTGGCTACTGTTTGTACTCTGCGTGTTGGATCCCTGTCCTGATCCTGACAGCAGTACATTGATAGCATCCACAGTAGGTATATTTGGTAGCAGGTTGTGAAATCTGTATCCTTAGAGTCCAGACCGAGTGATTCCCGATCTAGAATGACAGGAATAAGATGGCCGCCATGAATCTCGCGGTACTCATGAGATCCAAAATGGCCACCACTTACGAACAACGGTGCGCCGGCCTTGCGACTTCAGGTCCGCCAAAAGAAAAAACGCAAGTAATGAGAACCAGTCTCCCCCGACCCACACCACCCAGAGCAGCCCCCAAAGGCAGTGTCCCCAGAAGGAAAATAGAGCGCAATGGCGGCCGCGATGCGCAAAAGCTGTGAAGAATAGGGACAGAGTAAAACAGACCTGAGGGAAGCAGACAGAGGGTAGTGGAGGACGGAAACAAAAAAACGATAAAGCACAAAATTGGTAGAAGGACAGAAGTGGAGAGACAGATAGGCAGTGAATCAATCTAAATAAATCTAAGTAGCCTAAATAAGGCTAAAATTACACAGTGAAATCAATAAAACATAGGGAGAACAAATTACTCTGACCTGTGCACTTGGCTGGAGCAGCAAAGAAAGAGGAGGGCGTGGTCTTACAGGGTCTTTTGTGTAACATCCTCCTTTTTTCTGATTGGTTGTTGTGTTTCTGTGCTGCTGGAGATTTTCAGTAAAGAGAGTTATGCCAATATGAAGCCTCCTGTCATGTGGTAAAATTACATTTATGCAAATGTGCACTATTTTATTTGTTCATTCATCCTTTCCAGAAATATTAGGTATTAGAGATTATATATGAACCCTCTCTATTTCCAAATTAGATTTTCAAGATTTACCTACCAATTAACAATCTCCCTTTCCAATTTAGGTTGGCACATTCCCCTGCCAATTAACCCCTTACTTTTCCACAAATATATCTTGGCATGCCCAATGCTACAGAAAGGCTATACCCTTGTTCCAAAAGTGCTGGTCCCTTTCATATTTCAGCCATCACTGCCTGGCCATGATTGAAGGGATTAAACTGGTGGCTCAGTAGTCAGAAGGGCACTTGGCAGTGACACAGACACACCACACAAAATGTGTTTAGACACATTCACACCACATGCAACTCACAGACACACCCCATGCAAATCACAGACACACAATGCATGTCACAGACACATCATGCAGTTCACAGACACAATAAATTCATTTGCCAAATTAAAGTATCAAAGTAACAAGAAACGCTTACCTCTCTTCACAGCCAGCCATCAAGCCCATACATTAGGAGGTATAGAATAAGGCCAGGTTTTCAAATGGGCTTTAATTATGCCTCCCAACATTTTAAATGGACAAAAAGGGACACGTTAAATGTAGAGGTGTGTTTGGGGATGTGTCCAAGGATGGGGCTTTTCTGTGAAGTTTTAGGTGACTATAGAATAATTTTGTAATTAAAATGTAATTAAGACACAGACTGATTTCTAAACCCATTTATTGTAGTTTAAAGACACATTACTGTGAGTATTATTGCTGTGGAGATCTGTTATACACTCAGACACACCAACAATATGGAGCTTCTAGAAAAGTGGGGCATTAGGACAGAAAAGAGGTACAGAGGGATTTGGGTCCAAAATAGGGACACTTTGGAGCAGGGCCGGTGCAAGACCAGCTACTTGCACCTTCACGCACCTAAAATAAAAATTGCAGACTTTCTGTGTCTCTTTCTTCCCTTATTCCTTTGTGTGTCTCTTTTCCCCTTCCCCAGGTGATCTGTGTGTCTTTCCCCCCCAGCCCAATTGCTAGTAACATACAGGGGGCAGATACATCGATGGGCATCTCCTGGGGAATTAAAGGACAGGGGTTGGACAAATAACTGTCATTGCCTGTGCCCTGCAGTGGGGCTATTAAGTAAAAAATACTGCAAAATGTTCACTAGCTGCCCATTAACTAGTCTTTTATTTCTGTGAGCAACCAGTACTGCTCGCTGTTTAGTGGATATGCCCCCACTTGTGGCACGGCTAGTGGGGGCACGTGGGAGATCTAGAAGATATCTGATAACAAAGAGATATCACTACCCATTTGGATGTAGCAAATTTCTCTTGGAACATTGTAGTCCATTTAAAATCAGTGGTCACTTACCTTGAGACAACTCTGGAAATGTCAACGATCAGCTAAAATACTTAGCCAATGAACTAAGCCCTGCATGGCCCTGCTAAGGAACCTCCGTAATCCAACTATGATAGTGCAGGCAGTGCAGCACCCTGGCAGACCCAAGGTAAGAAGTCAGACCATGGTAAATGGCTTGAGTCCTTAAGGAAATATCACTAACAAACCCAACTTACTACTGAATTCCTGAAAAAAAACTAAATAGCTGGAGGCAATAAAACATGCTCTTGACTAATGCAAAGCAATTAAATATATATTTGTTGCAGGTACATTTGCGTATGCAAATTCTGCCACTGCTTGTAAGTATTCAACTTGACAGCCGGATCTCATCCACAAAAAAAGGGAAAGAGCCTCAATCCACATAGGAAAAGGAAAATAGCCTTTTTTATGTTTAACATCATTGAAGAAACAAGTAGGGGGAAGTACTGGATCAATGCTGACGCGTTTCATCAGAGGCTACCGCAAGCCTGTTATTCCCAAGAATTGATGGCAAGTTCTTTTTCAGCTGGGCATATATTTCATTTTTTCTCTGTACTAGCACGATTGCAGCAAATCTAAATTCATTCCAGTGAGCTAGCCTAGTACCAATTGGACACGGCAAGCAGGGCAGCAGCCCAGGTTGCCCTATACTGTAGAAGGTCCAGCAGGTTATCTATGTAGACTTAAAGCAAGCCCTGGATCTAGTGAGCCGGTGAAGACGTTATTACTATTTGTGTGCTGAAATACACAGCTCCTTTGACCGTCTGCTGACTCCATTAACTCAAGACACTCTGCTGACAGCATTAAACATGTCACATCACTCATGAGGGATGCAATACTACACAGAAGTCACAGCTCTCACATAACCCCTGTAGTAATAGCACTGGGGAGATAACTCAATGTTTAACTTGTTACTGTGGTTGAAAACTTGGTATATAATATGTTCTGGCAGGAACATAGATAACACTAAATGCACACACCAAGTACACACATTTATTAAACCCTTATATGTCTGCTATCACTATTTGTAAAAAAAAAAAACAATATAAAACAGCCAAAATAATCTCTATATAATATCACATTATGTATATAGGTTATTGTTTGCTTGTTTGTTTGTTTGACTGTGTGTGTCTATTGATTTGAGTTGTTGTGTGTATATGTCTTCTAGGTTGCATCTATGTCTGTGTTCTAGTGTATTTCTGTTTATACATGTGTATTCTGTATACTATTGTGTGTAAATGTGTGCTAGTAAGTATATTATGTATGCTACTTTGTCTATATAGATGCAATAGTGTTTGTGTGCGAGTGTACATTTATGTGTGGTTGTGTTGTTTAGGCTGGTGTATAATGCAAGTTATGAATACACGTGAGTGACTAGATATGTTTGTGCACATCTGTAATGATATAGCTTTAAATGGATAATTCTGTATGTGTGCCTATTTAGATGTTTGTATGGGAACATTTCTCCCTCTACTTCCAAGATGGCTGCTCAAAAGAATAAGATGGCTGAGACAAACATAATGCAAAAATATAATTTTGGGTTGAAATTTCATGTGTACTGCATGCTTAGAAGACCTGTGGCTTCTAATGGAAATATCCATAGGATATGGAAATATCCTGAGGAGTCTATGCCCGTCAGGATGGATATAATCTCTGAATATTCTGAAATATCCAACTATAAACTGAATCCCGATAAAACAATAATTATGGCCCTTAATATAGAGGACTCAAAAAAACAAAACGGTTGCGTCAATGCTTTGACTATCTTTGGATGGAAGAGTTTACTTACCTGGAGATTAAGATCTCTCCACAAGCATGGAACATCCTGTTATACAAAGAAAATGTAAAGAATTAACCTAGGGCCAAAATTTAGATATCACAAGGTAGAAGGCACAAAAAAGGGTAATAATTTCGGGTAATAACTCACTCACAGAACAAGCGAGGAAATTCATGGAGAAAATACTCCACCCATTTGTAAGTAATCTTCCATCTAATATTCAGGACACTAAACAGACATTACTCACTCTTGAGAATCTCACTGTCCCCCCATACACTCTTCTAGCAAGTATGGATGTAGTCTCTTTATACAATAACATCCCTCACAAAGTAGGCCTTGAAGCCACCCAATATTTCTTAGAAAAATCATCCAAAATCACAGCGTCCCAAAAGGATTTCCTTATGGCACTATTGAACTTTATACTAACTCACAATTATTTTGTGTTCAACGGCACCTACTACCTGCAAACTAGGGGCACGGCCATGGGAAGTGCTTGTGCCCCTAGTTATGCTAATCTGTATTTAGGGTGGTGGGAAGCCACAATTTTGAAAAATACGTTACAGACAGGATTTGATAAATTCATCATTAGTTGGCATTGTTACATTGATGATGTCCTGATATTTTGGACTGGCTCAGTAATACAGTTCGAGGAACTTGTCTCGATACTGAACATCAACACTATTGGCCTACAACTAACTCATGTCATCAGTGAGGACAGACTAGAATTTCTGGATTTGGTTATTAATCTATCCCAAGGGGGTGAAGTAGATACTGAACTTTACAGAAAACCTACTTCGTGCAACAATTTCTTACATTGGAACAGCCATCACCCTTACAAACTCAAGGCAGGTATTCCCTACGGGCTATACCTGAGGGCAAAAAGAAACTGCTCGAAAGAAGAAACCTTTATAAAAGAAGCTAAGAACCTAAGGCTTTGCTTCAAACAGCAAGGCTATCCAAACAAAATCCTTAAAAAGGCATTCCAACGAGTCTCTAGTATGGACAGATCAACTAGTCTCAGAAATTACAAAGTGAAGGATACTAAACCTACAATTAGATGCATAGGCACTTATGATCAACTATGGAATCCCATTCGAAAAATCTATGCAGACAATTGGCCGATACTCACCCACAACAAAGAGGTGGCCACTAATCTTTCTATATTCCCAAGTATCACAGCAAGACGAGCTAACAATCTGCTTGACCTGCTAGTTCATAGTCATCTTGAACCAAAACCATCACCTAAGACATGGCTACAAGAAACAAAGGGAATTTTTAGATGTGGGAAATGTAAGGCATGTAGGTTTATCAAACCATCACAATCAGTCTTATGCACCAATACGCAGAAAACACATATGATTAATGATTTTGTTAATTGCAGCACCACAAAAGTAGTTTACATCATTACGTGTAGCTGTAAACTACAATTTATAGGAAAAACCTTCCAAGAACTGAGAAGGAGAATCCTACAACATGTGAATTCCGTCTCAAACCTAAACATTTCCACTCCTGTCTCCAATCACATAAGGAACTTCCTTAACTCGGATGCATCTCATCTTACGTTTCAGGTTTTAGAACGTATCCACCTGAACACTAGAAAGGGTAATTTTAATCTCACCCTATTAAGGAAAGAATCCAGATGGATACATGAATGTAAGACCTTACCCCCCTTAGGACTAAATGAAGAATTTAATTTTACCCCCTTCATTCACAAATAAATGCATAATTATTCATTATCAATATTAATTTAGGTCTATTACAAACATTCTCTTTCCTAAAATCTTAAAATCCTAAAAACTTTTATTAATGTTACATTTTAGTCAACAAGTTTGGGAATCCACTAATCTGCACTAATCAGTAAATAGTTTAGCAGATAAACGTTGCTATGTTCGTTCAACTAACTATGTCACTATTGTTAATCACATATAAGTTAAAATAATGACATTACTGTCATTTTGATAATCACTGTTACTTACACTTTTCCACTTTTTTTTATATATAATTAATCATTTTAATATTCAGTAAAAAAACATAAGATTCAGGTAAGCATAGGGTTAATTAGTCACTTATTTCTTAATGGTTGAGATTCCCTCCCCAATCTACTATTGGTCAGAATCCTGATAATCTCCCAATCAATTGAGAGCTTATGATTTAAATACTCCTATACTTGCCTGTATCTGGTTCCCCTCTGATGAGCTTCACTGGCGAAACGTGCACGTCAGGGGCTCTGGACACATACTGACACATTATTGGTGTCGGCACCTAACTCTCTGCTTATCAATTGCTAAATTACCGACATCAAGTTCTTTCATGTCCAGCATCTCAGGAGTGCATTTTGGGGACTCTTAACACTAAATTTATGTACTCTGTACATACTTTATTTCTCTTTCTTTTTCCTTTATTATGTTCATGGGGGGAGATTGATAAGACCAGGCATCTTATTAAGGGGTGCCCTCGAAGGCACAAGAATCTTTATTCTATATGCCTTCCTCTGGCACTGTCTGTATATTTTCTACTACCTAGGCAACCTGTTCAAAACTGTTTGCAAACCCTCTCTTTACACTTTGACCTACTATTTAGATACAGCTAGCACTTAGGCTACTTGTGTGACTTTTAACCGGTTAGCTGTTGCCTGTCAGCAGTCCTTCACAGGTGAGCTACTACTTTGTGCTCCACTGTGGTCAAGCATAAAATAACATCATTCAGTGCAGGCAGCCGTTGTTACACTAGAATATACTGCTAGGTATCTTGCAGAAAAAACGGAGCCAGGTCAGCAACCCCTTATTTTTCACTTCACTGCTTGACAGAAACCTTTATTTATTATCAATACGCTGCTATGATCTAGGCAGCTTTTTGATATTTAACTGGCTTAGCTGAACCATTATCTTTGATCTTTCTGAGGTTAAGTACCATAGAACATTATCAATTATTGTATGTGGAGTTAACCCATGTCGCTAGTTATACTATCATGTAGGGACTTACTTATCCATAAATCTTTTAACTATTGACAGCACTGGTTGAGCAGTCGTCTTATCTCTTCCCTCTTGTTACAGCTATTAGTGATATTTAATACAGTATCACCTCTATTACTTGGGAATACCCTGATGTTATATTATAGCAAAACAGTATTGATTCAGCATTAGGGTTATTATGTATACACTTTTACAGCTTGTATAAGTAGTCACAGAGTTTTACTCGCTGTATAGTCTCCACTCACTCCTGCTGTTCATATTATTAGTTTTCTTTAATATATTTTTATTTTAGATTTATTTATTAAAAGTTACTTTTTAAGCTTATAATCTTCTCAGTAAATCATACACAGGTTGAATGGCATTTTTTTATTTTTTTGTTTATTCTCTATGGAACATCCTGGAACTAAATTGTTTGGCCCTATTTAAGGAGACAAGTTACGTTCTAAAAGGATGGAAAATGTAAAATCTTTCTTGGGTTGGAAGGATAAACACGGTCAATGCGTACATTATCCCCAAATGACTGTATATGTTTAGACATCTCCCCATTCAAATACCTGAAAGCTGGTTACGTTTGGCTCAGAGGAGTATCTCTTTATTTGTTTGGCAGGGCAAAAGGCCTCACATAAGTATTAAGAGAATGGCATCACAAGTGAAATATGGAGATTTAGGAATGCCAATCTTACAGAACTATTATTTAGCAAACATAATTGGCCACATCTATCTGATGCAGACTTCGCAGATATGCGAAGAAAGTTGGTTTCAAAGTGAATCACATCTGACTTAACAGCGGAATCTTACCAGTTTCATTTGGGAGACTCAAAGCTATAAATGGCGACATCTCTGTAATAAAAGCTTTATTTTAGGTCACCTTTTTAAGGTCTTGGCCCAATTAAAGAAAAAAACTAGGAGTGCAGGATAAAATAATTGATACTATTGGTATCGGGGTAATAGCAAAAAACATTCCAGATCTAGCCATAGATAAATGGATAAAATCTGGTACCCTTAAGGTGGCTGACCTTTACACTAATGGAACACTGAGTTGAACCTAGAATATAATCTACCTACTAAGGAAATGTTTACCTTCTTAAGAATCAAGGGCTTCTTACAGAAGACAGTAGTAAGAGGCGATAAACACAAATTGGGCCTTTTAAAATATATATTTTGTGAGAAATTAGTATCTAAAGTTATGTCAACAGCCTATCTTTTAATTTCCTATATAGAACAAGGAGATGTTCATAAGAACATAGAGAAATCGAATAAACTACTTGACATAGATATAAATAGAGAAGAGTGACTTGCGGCCACGGAAAAACTATAACAGTGATATCCATTGCACTTATATACTTGAAAATCAATACAAACTGATCCATTTCTGGTACTTGGATCCCTCTTTAGTGAATACATTTACCCCTAATTTTAATTGTTTGTGTTGGAGATGTGATACTGAGGGGGGAGATTATTTCCATATGTGGTGGGACTGTAAAATTGCGGCTAATTTATAGAAAATAACATTTGATAAACTTCAGATATTGGGGAGTTTCAAGATAGAGCAAAAACCTGAAATAGGGATCCTACATCTTAATTGACCTAAGTTATCTCCAAAAAATGCTTGGATGTCCACTCATTCTTTGTAGCCACAAAACTTCTTCTAGCACGACACTGGAAATCAAGAGAGTCTATAAACTGGTCAAATCTTAAGACCCACATTTTTATTCCAATGTAGTATGGAAGGGGGACTAAAATGGTTGAATACGAAGTCTAAGTTAAATAGCACTTATATTCAGAGTTGGATAAACCAATTGAAAACTTGTAATCTGAGCTATTTATATATTGTTTATTCTCAACCGACTAGTAGTAATGGTAAGTTTTGTTTTATTAAGCTATAGTAACTGATCTTTCTCCCGATGGCTTGGCATTGAGGGTTTATTTTGTTATATGAGAGAATCCTGTCAGACTATGTATTGTATATAGGATAATGGGAACTTTCGTTTCTTATGTACAAGATATTACTACGACACATAGTCTTGTTTATATGCTTTTTGTATTTGTATATATATGTCTATTTAGAAAAAGAAGAAAACATAAGATTATTGATAATAAAAAAAAAAAAAAAAGCCCTGTGGCTTCAAGTTATATCTTTTGGATACGCTTTTAGAAAAACTTTTCAAATGATTTATGTACGGAAGTCACCATTAAAATCGATGTGATTTTTTTTTTTTTATAGATACAGAATAATTGAATTGAGGTTTATATTTAAAGCGCTTTAAAAAGCGAATATGATGAAAAATGTAATTTGTGAATTAAGCTAAATCAATCCATTTACTACAAAGTTAAGATGGAATTTAATTCTTTAAAAAAGGAACCATGTACTGTATGTATTGAACGGAAGGTGCATTTTGAGTACTAAATGCTTCTACACAACAATCACATTGACAAGGCAAATGTTAGGGAGACGGGAACCTGGAGAGTGCCTGCAATCAGGTCTTTCAGAGCCAGTCAGAACGGGTCTAACAATATTACAGTAAATAGGAAGGCAAGAGATTGATGCTGATGAAAACAGGAAAAATAAAGAACAAACTCAGTGGCAGTCAGAAACCACAGGAATGGGTCACTCTGTGAGAGCAAGTGTGATACTATAAGCAATCATGATCACAACTAAATACATACAATGCAATAAACTGACTGTGGTTAATTCCACACAAGATGTATATTAAAGCTCCGAATGTACAGAGGTGCAAATATTGAAGGTTCTATTTCAAACCTTGTATTCCTCAATGTGTGCAATTTTCAGCTCACAGCATTAAGCTAGCTGAGTAAAATGTGTCAATCAATAAATCTAATTTAAAATACTATTTCTGTGTCAAAAGATCATCATGACCAATTCTCTGAGCTCCTAAAAACTGAAAAGCTTATATATTTTACACATACCTTTGGCCTCTTTCTTTTTGACATCAAGAACACGGTAAAGCTTTTTTTTCAATTCTGCTGAAAGGTGCAATTTCACAAGCCATCTTACATCGATTTGAACATTTTTACACCAAACACATTGAGCTTGAACTAATTTATATATACAGGTACCCTAAAGCGTAAAAACTACACATGTGTCTGATGGTGCAATTCACATATTTTTATATTTGTGTACAGGGCAATTCGAGGACGTACAATTACAGGTATGTAGTTCAATAAAGACCAAAGTCGGTTGAGGTGTGCCGAAACCGACGAGAGGTCAGGCCTGCAAAAGAGGGCCCACCTGGAATATTGATGAAAATAATAAAGGGTGAGGTGGGAGGGGAACTTCAAAACGGCGACGATAGGTAAGCTGGGATTTACTGGGGATTTAAATAGGAAAAATAACCCCTCCCACAAATTCAGGCATTTTGCCTTCCACATACGTTTTTTCTCTTAGGAACTGTGTTGGTAAAAATACATTTACCTAACTAAAAAGTAAATTGTACAAAAGCAAGGATGGGCCAAGATATTTTATTACTTGGATGCGTGAACAAAAAGATGCCCCATAAACAAAACCCACCTATTAAATTTACAGCCACTCATCAATTTATTACCTTGGGAACTTAAAGGGTGTCCAAATTTAATAATGAAACACATTTCTTTAACATAATTTGGAGGAACTCAATTTTTCTTACTAATTTTGGAAGAAAACATTTTTTTACAGGCAATGGATGAATGAATCGTAGTGAATTGAATTACCGTATATACTCGAGTATAAGCCGACCCGAATATAAGCCGAGGCCCCTAATTTTACCCCAAAAAACTGGGAAAACTTATTGACTCGAGTATTAGACTAGGGTGGGAAATGCAGCAACTACTGGTAAATCTCTAAATAAAATTAGATCCTAAAAAAAATATATTAATTGAATATTTATTTGCAGTGTGTGTATGAATGCAGTGTGTGTGTGTATGAATGCAGTGTGTATGAATGCAGTGTGTGTATGAGTGCAGTGTGTGTATGAGTGCAGTGTGTGTATGAGTGCAGTGTGTGTATGAGTGCAGTGTGTGTATGAATGCAGTGTGTGTATGAATGCAGTGTGTATGAACGCAGTGTGTATGAATGCAGTGTGTGTATGAATGCAGTGTGTGTATGAATGCAGTGTGTTTGTATGAATGCAGTGTGTGTGTATGAGTGCAGTGTGTATGAATGCTGTGTGTGTGTATGCATGCAGTGTGTGAGTGCAGTGTGTGTGTGTGTGTGATGCAGTGTGTGTGTATTAGTGCAGTGTGTATGAATGCAGTGTTTGAGTGTGTGATGCAGAGCCTTGGTGGGGGTGGGCATTTTTTTTTTAATTATTTTAATACTAATTGTTTTTTTTGTTATATTATTTTTTTTATTATTATTTTTTTATAATTTTTTAATATGTTTTCATTATTATTATTATTATTAATACTTTTATAAAATTTTTATTATTATTATTAATATCTGTATTCTTATTTTCGTCCCCCCTCCCTGCTTGCTAGCTGGCCAGGGAGGGGGGCTCCTTCCCTGGTGGTCTAGTGGCATTGGTAGTTCAGTGGGGGGGAGAGGGGGCTGTCAGAGCTGTAACTTACCTTTCCTGCAGCTCCTGTCAGCTCTCTCCTCCTCCGCGCCGTCTGTGCAGCTCCCTCTGTCAGCTCACACTGTAAGTCTCGCGAGAGCCGCGGCTCTCGCGAGATTTACACTGGGAGCTGACCGAGGTGGTGAACGGACGGCGCGGAGGAGGAGGAAGCTGACAGGAGCTGCAGGAGAGGTAAGTTACAGCTCTGACAGCCCCCTCTCCCCCCAGTCTGTATTATGGCAATGTAAATTGCCATAATACAGACCATTGACTCGAGTATAAGCCGAGTTCCGGTTTTTCAGCACAAAAAATGTGCTGAAAAACTCGGCTTATACTCGAGTATATACGGTAACTTCAGACTAGACTTGTGCACAGCAGAGAAATTTGCTCCAGCCAAATAATTTCATCCAAAGAAAAGAAATTATTTGGTCCGATGGAATTTCGTCGAACTGCATGTGCAGGCAGTTCAGCTCATTATTATTATTATGGGTTATTATTTATATAGCGCCAGCTTATTCCACAGCGCTTTACAATAAGAGGGGAATTTACCAAATGAGACAATAACAAAATGTAACAGGAAGAATAGGTAGTTGAGAACCCTGCTCAAACAAGCTTACAGTCTAGAGGAGGTGGGGTATAAAAACACAATAGGAAGGGTATTAAGGGAAAAAGCAAATAGACATGATGGGAAAGTATCAGAACTGGAGGTGAGAGTGGAGTGTGAATATTGTCCATGCAAACAATTCAGGAAAATTTATTCTGTTTATTCTGTTGAATCTAAATGGCTCGAAAAATAAGCCTACCACCATACTGCAAAATACATAAATAAATGTTTATATGCATATATATTTAGCAGTATAGTGATAGGCTCATTTTTATGCCTTTTTAATTAAGCTAATTCCGATTAGAATCCTGTCCACTAAATTTCAAATGATTTTCGAATGAATAGAACAGCATTTTGCCCTTTATACCGGCCTACATTTTGCCAATATTCATAATTTTGAGTGGTTAATTACTTCTGAGCATGTGATTGTATATTTTAAGCATTAGGCCCAGCTGATTCCTGGTTTATTTCTTTATTTGATTCATTGATTGATTTGATTTAGTGGCTGTCCTCTAATCAATAACCATCTCTTTTTTTTGTGTGCCATGGATGGAACACCTAATCGCGAAGCACATGAACATATTTGGCCATTGTCTGTGACTTTTTTAATAGATGGATAATAGACGATAAAGGGTACAAAACCGTAGATCCTAAACAGATATTTTCAAACATGCACAGGAAGATGCTATAGGCATCTTTTCTTATCACGAGTTTCTTGTGAATGCTGATGGAGAATGGTAAGACAGTAAGTGCCATTCTCTTGGCACTCTTTCTCTATTAAATGCAGGTTATCCAGTATTATAATTAAAGGGACACTGTAGTCACCAGAACAACTACAGCTCATTGAATTTGTTATGGTGAGAAGAATCATTACCTTCAGGCTTTTTGCTGTAAACACTGTCTTTTCAGAGAAAATGCAGTGTTTACATTACAGCCTAGTGATAACTTCACTGGCCACTCCTCAGATAGTTGTTAGAGATCCTTCCTGGGTCATGGCTGCCTAAAATGCATCCAAACATTAAGTGTCTCCTCCCTCTGCATGCAGACACTGAACTTTCCTTATAGAGATTCATTGATTCAATTAATCTCTATGAGGAGATGCTGATTGGCCAAGGCTGTGTTTGAATCCTGCTGGCTCTGCCCCTGATCTGCCTCTTTGTCAGTCTCAGCCAATCCTATGGGGAAGCATTGTGATTGGATTAGGCTACCACTTCTGATGATGTCAGCAGACAGCTTGTTTTTCTGAGACAAACAGCATGCAGAGTTACAGCTTCAGGCTTGAATACAGTAAGATTTTGCTATATGTATGGAGGCATGAGGGTCCCAGGGGGGCTAGATGGTGGTTTTAACACTATAGGGTCAGGAATGTTTGTGTTCCTGACCCTATAGTGATCCTTTAAGTATATTAAGCAAATAGCCTCATTTATCACAACTCCTGGCTTTCCTTTAAGGGTTAATGAACCAAGAACACCTTCTTCAACACTGATAACCAAAGAAAAAAGTAACTTGCGCAATATTTAAAATCCCTGAGTATATTTATATAAATGGAGTTTTTTTTGTTCCACTCCAATAGATGTAAGTCCACCTGCCATGTCAAGGCAAACCTCTTAAGTGTGTCCTACACAGGGCCGCCATCAGAAATTTTGGGGCCCCTCGCACTGCTCAAGTTCTGGTCCCTGGGGGCCCGCCTCCAAATCCTGCACCACGGTCCGCCTCCAAATCCCGCTCACAGGAATACACACACACACAAACATACACACATTCTGACACAGGCACATACAGAAACAGACACACAGACATACATAGTGACACACAGACACATACATACATACTGACATACATACACATACATACTGACATACAAACATACTGACATTCATACACATACATTCAAACTGACAGAAATACATACTGACAGAGATACATACATACATCCTAACAGACATACATACATACATACAAACTAACAGACAGACATAAATACTAACAGACAGACATACATCCCAACACACAGAAATACATACTGACAGAGATAAATACTGACATACATACATACCTCCCAACAGACATACTAACATACATATATACATACATACTAACAGACAGACATAAATACTAACAGACAGACATACAGACATACTAATAGACATACATACACACATACTGCCAGACACACAACTAATTTTTCAGCCAATTTCGCCACAAAACACATGGGGCCCGTTATGGTTGTCACCCTCTGATGGCGGCCCTGGTCCTACTTTAAATACACTGATGCCTACCACACCTATCAACCATAGTGGGTGTACCATGTACAGTGTCTCAAGGCAATAATATTTATCCTAAGTTCAGCAGACTAATTAGCACCTTCTGACTTGGTAGGTAATGCAGTGTTAGTGAATACCTCTTACATTCTCAGTCTATGGCCAAGGAACTGAAAATACATTGGCGTAAAAATATCTTTTGTGATTCTCTTTGCGCCAAAGCCCTTTTGAAAACAAGTAAAATTCTAACATATTCTTCTGCATAAGACAGATTCCAAATAAATAAATGAAACACGATTTTAATCAGACTCAAATTACAGGTTGGGTATCAAATTAAATTGTCTTCAATCTACAATAAAAGTAACAGAATGTAACTTGCATTCACGTTGAGAGAGGTTTACTAAGATTTTTTTTTTTTTATCCCTACACAAAGAGAAACAAAGGAGAACTCTGATTTGCCAATCTTCTTATTTTGTTCATTAAAGGAGCATTTTTTTTTCTTTGATTGAGATAAATTTTCCTTATTTTTGATTGCCAAGATAATGAAACTGGAATTTTACTTCAAGGACAGATCAGTTGTCAAAAAATCCCTTCATGCTGAAAATTTTTTAATTTCAAGGTTTTCTTAGTTATTTAGAAAATCAAAATGGAGGGGAAGTATTAATCCTTCGGGCTGTCAATTCATTTATATCTTCGACTGTCAGTTTTAAATTAATGTTTTCAGCACACACGTTTTCATCAGAAAGAGTGACACAAAGATAGATTAGGAAGCATTTCAAGATGGTACATGTGAGATAAGGCAGAGAACCCTGCAACATGCATTCAGAGATAACCATGGACAAGTAGATCATCTTTCAACATTCTAAGACATGGCATGATGATGATGATATAGTTGGCACTTCTTAAAAATTTTGGTAGTGAAAGCACTGCCCAGTGAAAAGGGTTACGGAGATTTCTCATATGTCACATTCAAACCAGATTTTAAAAAATGGTCAACAAGATGTAAAAAAAAAAACACTTCATTTTTAAAAAAAATTTTTTACATTTGTAATTTTGGCAACTGCGTATTCTATTGAAAACTATCAAGATGATTCAGATGTCCAATAATATTGGTAGTTGTATAATGATAAATAAAAGGTGCCTTTTGTCTTATTTTGCCACACTGCCTGTTGATTTGTTCAGATAATCCAAGTAAGGGATGTCACCATCCAACCACACTGCCACCCTCCCACACACACTGTCACCATACCACACACTATCACCATCCCACACACTGTCACCCTCCCACACACAGTCATCCTCCCACACACACAGTCACCCTCACTGGATGGATGGCACAGAGAGGCTGGTGGCAGAGAGATGGCACAGAGAGGCTGGTGGCAGAGAGATGGCACAGAAAGGCTGAGGCAGAGCGTTGACACAGAAAGGCTGGGGAAGAGAGATGACACAGTGAGAGATGGCACACAGAGGCAGAGGGCATAGAGATGGCACTGGCAGGTTGTTTGGGGGCACATGGCACTATCAGATGTTTAAGAATTTGCTGGTCTTTGTCATGATATTCAGGATTTATGCATTTACTGCTCATTGTCATGATATGCCAAGTTTATGTATTTATTGCTTCATTGGCATGATATACAAGAGTTATGCATGTACTGCATTAATAGCATTACCCTGCCCCCCAGGTGTTTGTGCCAACCAGGGCATATATGTGTGACTGCGTTGATGTGCATGTTTGCGCGCACATGGCTTGCGGTGGGGGTGGGGGGTGGAGTCTTGGTCCCAGGCAGCACAATGTCTTGGGCCGACCCTGTGGAGTTGGAAAAGTCGGAACTGGTTACTAATATTTTTGAATCCACTACTGTAAATAGTGCTGTGGAAAACAAATTCCACCAGAAGTTAAAACATTTTTGTTTTGGATCTTTTCCTCAACTCTAATGTGTTCATGTTTGGGGATGGCCTGTACAGTCAGACTAAGGGCAATGGGGTCATCGTATGACAACATCTTTACAAATGAATTTGAGAAATCCTTTGTCTATCCTCAAGCTCTCTATGAAGCATAGTCCATATTCTGGTGGCGCTTCATAAATTACATTTTTGGTGTCTGGTGTGGAATAGAGTATGTATTGCCTTCTCCTATTAAATATGCATTATCTTTCTGTCCTCTTATGATATACATTGTTTTATTATTATTATAATGTTTATTTTTATTTTGCCCTCTTCACACATACATCACTTCAGTTAGCTAAAGTGCTTTTGGTGTGCACAGTGTCCCTTTAATGTGGATCTGCCACTTTGCAGGTTGAATTTTTAATTTTATCACATGACAGGAGGCTTCATATTTTGCTTAACTCTCTTTACTAAAACTCCACAGCAGTAAAGAAAGTGAAAAAATGTTTTAAACCAATCAAAATGCAAATAGGGAGTATATTATCCCAGTCAACAGGCTCCTCCCCCTCTTTCTTTACTGCTCCATCGCAGACAGGTCAGAGTTTTTGACTCTTCCCTATTATAACCTATTGAATGTTTATGTTACTTATTTCCTTATACATATTTATACTTTATTTATACTTTATTACTTGTTTTTACATTATCTTTCTATACTGGTTTTCTCTAACTACTATCCTCGATCCTAGGGACCACCCTTGTGGTTATTTATTTTCCCCCTTTCTGCCTACCTAGTTATTCTCCTTATATCCCTTTTTCTCCACCTTACCGCCGCTCGGCGGCTTCTTTTTCCCGCCGCGATTTTCGCGGCTCTTTTTTCAGCCGCGACCCTTTTTCTCGCGGCACCCATCTTTAATCCCGCGTCTCGCAAGATTACGGCCGCCATTTCGGATCACCGCAAATTGCTGCGAATCCCCCAGACATCAGATTCTACAAGCGGATTCTACAAGCATACAGACGGTCTGCAAAGAGGTCAGTCAAATCTGTTTTAAAGGCACATCAGGTATTAACCTGTGCCTGACTGGGGTGCTGCCCTATACTGTGCTGCTAAGGAGGTCGCTTTGTGGCCACCTCTATAATACTGGGTGAGGCCCAGAACATACAAAATCCCAATAAGTGGTCTAATTGCCCTGCTGGGGCTAAAGTGGAATACAGTGCCTGTTACCAAGCCCTTTGGCACTATACACCCTGCTGGGGTGATTATATTTAAATCTCATTATTACCCTGCTGGGACACAATCCCCTGCAGACCACTACTCATACCCTGCTGGGGTATCATTTTATTACAACCCTGCTGGGGTTTATCTGGTTCACAACCGACCAGTAAATATACCGTCTAGACCCTGCTGGGGTACTCGGTTTTTATTAAACACCTACTATACCCACTGGGTATAATTATACAGCTACTAACCCTGCTGGGGTTCCTATTGTACTCTATATAACTATTAAAGGTTATTGCACCCTGCTGGGGTATTGCATAGAGACATTCATACAGTCTATATCGACTGAAATACAGCAGACTGACCTCTACCACGCCCTGTGCCAACAAACATACCCAAACATTATGGAGACCTCTCAAACCACAGATCTCCAAAATATGGTGAACGAGGCCGTTTCCGCCTCAATGGAGAAAGTCCTCTCCAAGATGATGGCCTCTGGTTCCGACAAGAGGAAAACATCTAAAGCCCACCCATCCCGCCATGACTCCGATTCTGATGCACCAGAATCTCGTAAAAGCCCTGAAACACTCACGGGCAAACGCCATTGGAAAGGCGAAAAGGGCCACCCATATAAAGGCAAAAACCCCGCTAAACGCTCTAAACCCATTTCTGCCACCATCACGAATCCACAACACGACTACTCTTCGGACGAAAAAGAGTCTCAAACTAAACCCATGGCCATTTTAGATGAGTGGCAAGCGGACGACTCAGACTCCAATGAAGATGTTTGGGGCTCAGACTCCGGATCCCAATAATTTTTTCCGCAACACACATTCATGGGAGAACCCCAAGACCAAGATAACGCGGAAACCCCGCAAGAGGATGAAGACACCATCCTTGACCCACTGGGACAAAAACTTTTTGACCCAAGAAAAATTAGACACCCTCGCTCAAGCGATTGGACACCACCCGACCACCTAGCGAGGTTTATGCACCTCTGGCTACGTAAGTCCATGGACAAGACGGTCCGCAACCGTTTGAGGTCAGAATACCCACGGCCCTTTCTACCCGACCACGTTGCGGACACGCCAGAATTCGATCAAGTGATGACCACTTTTATGTCACGAGGTGGCCGTGACCCACGCAAAGGTGTGGAAAAAGGGTTTAGAGGGGTACAAGATAAACTTCTGGACTCGATGGGACCACTATCCAGAATTATGTACTTGGCTGACGATGCCCTAGCCAAAGCCGATCAATTTGACCCTACTATGGTGCGCGAATGGGCACATGACGTGCGGGAATGGGCTCAAAGGTGCTTTTGTTTTGTGGGTAATGCCAATGTCGCCTTATCATCTGAGCGACGCAAAGCAGCACTTCTCCGCATTGACGGGAAATTGGTGGAGTTGGGCACCAAGGAATTAGGTCCTATGGCACAGGGCAAGCTCTTCGGAGAACCTTTTCTTAAAGAATTAAGCAGACATGTTAACGTCTACACATCCCTGAACAAGGCTCAGTCATCAATGAAAAGAGTCTTTAGACAAAACCCCTCTAGGGGTGTTTTTGGACGGGCTGGCCGCCAAAGGGGCCGTGCTGCCAGACGCTTCTGGCCCTCAGGCCCCCGAGCTACGAGACCACAGCCTTTTTACCCAGAGATGGGATACCGACTATCTTCCTACACGCGAGGCGCAGACAGAGGTCGCGGACCATGCACTCGAGGCAGAGCACGTTTCTCCTCAGGTAAGCAACCAGTTCACTCATGTTTCCCTTCCAATGCATACAGCAGGTCGCATATCTCTTTTCTTCCAGGAATGGACCTCCATCTCCACGGACGCATGGATCCTACAGACAGTACGAGGCTACGTCATAGACTTCGTAGACCAACCCCGACAGACGGAACTACCACGTCCCATCAACTGCTCAAGAACAGACACATCTCTCATCAACGATGAACTACAAACCCTATACTCAAAAGGTGCGATAGAACCCGCCTTCGACCCTCGAGGTTTCTTCAGCAACATCTTCTTAGTCAAGAAGAAAACGGGCGATCTACGACCAGTCATAAACCTACGACAACTCAACCAATACGTCACTTACAACCATTTCAAGATGGAAGGCATACATCTTCTAAGAGACCTCTTACAAGACAAGGATTGGTTCACGAGACTGGACCTCAAGGACGCGTATCTATCAGTACCCGTCCATCAATCCTGCAGACAATACCTTCGTTTCCACTGGCAAGGCCGTCCCTGGCAATTCACGTGCCTCCCCTTCGGCCTCAGTTCGGCCCCATGGTGTTTCATCAAACTGCTGAAACCCGTGGTCGCACATCTTCGAGCTCAAGGCATTCGTTGCATTATATACCTGGACGACCTCCTTCTGTTCTGCTCAGACAGACTCAGACTGATACAGCACACACGCTACACCACGGATCTCCTATCATCCCTGGGCTTCACAGTGAACTTTCAAAAATCAGCTATCTCCCCATCACAAACAGTTAAATTTTTGGGATTCGAGATAGATTCCACCTCCAGCACTCTACGGCTACCGACAGCAAAGATCTCAGCCATTCGCAAGGAATTACGCAGGGCCATCCGCTCCCACACCATTCCACTCCGCGCCCTCGCACGCATCGTAGGGCTTCTCTCTGCTTCCATTCAAGCTATATTTCCAGGTCCACTTCACTACAGGGCAATGCAACGCCTCAAAGCTTCCTTTCTCAGGGAAAACCCCTCATACGATCAGCCGGTCCCGATGACAGAAGAAGTCAGAGACGAACTCAGATGGTGGCTGGACAGCATGGAGGCATGGAACGGCCGAGCCATCTTCGGGAAAGCTCCCGACATGATATTTGTCAGGATCGGGACAGGGATCCAACACGCAGAGTACAGTGAGAGGAAAGGTACGTATACCGGGCCTTAGAATGGCCGGACTAACGTACCGAGAGTAATAGAGAATAGTCAGAGACAAGCCGAGGTCGAGGGAACGAGAAGACAGATAAGCGAGAGACAAGCCGGGTCAAGGGATAACAGAGAAGCAGGGTAGTACAACAAGCCGAGACAAAACCAAATAGAGCAAACTAGAATACCAGAGCACTGAGTGACTAGACAAGCTAGAACCACGACAGGGCAATGAGCTGAAGTGAGAAGTAAGCTTAAATACCCTGGCTCTGGATGGTAATCACGCCTCTGACAAGTACCGATTGGATATCGGGCACTTGAGTGACAGGTCGCTCGTGATAGCGTCATGACGTCACGTATTGAGCGTCCCGCTAGAAAAGGACGTGGATTCCTCGCGGCCGGTGTTTAAGTGACTGGAGGAACCGCGAGGAACGAAGGAAACAGCTCGTCTGGACGGGCAAACCACCAAGTCTCTACCTCCCTTAGAGGTAGAGGCCTCAGGTACCCTGACAGTACCCCCCCTCTCAGATACGCCCACCGGGCGGAAGGAACCGGGGCGAGATGGGAAGCGGAGGTGAAATGCTCTGCGAAGACGAGAAGCATGAACGTCCTCCTGAGGTACCCAACTCCTCTCCTCAGGACCATATCCCCTCCAGTTGACCAGATATTGCAATTTTCCCCTTGAAATTCTGGAATCAATGATGGAGCTGACCTCGTACTCCTCCCGACCCTCCACCTGAACAGGACGAGGCGAGGAGACCTTAGAGGAGAATTTGTTGCAAATAAGGGGTTTCAACAAGGAGACATGAAAAGAGTTAGGAATGCGTAAGGCAGGTGGCAGAGCAAGGCGATACGCAACCGGGTTGATACGAGTGAGAACCCTGTAAGGACCTATGTAGCGAGGAGCAAATTTCATAGATGGAACTTTTAGGCGAATATTCTTAGTACTCAACCATACCCTATCCCCAGGAACAAAAACAGGAGCCGCTCTTCTATGCTTGTCAGCGTGTTTCTTGAACAATGAAGAACTATGTAACAGAATTTGCCGAGTCTGATCCCATAATTTCTTCAGGTTGGCGACATGATCATCAACCGACGGTATCCCCTGAGAAGAGGAAACCGAAGGAAAAATCGAAGGATGAAAGCCATAGTTCATGAAGAAAGGGCTAGAGCGAGTTGAATCACAAACAAGGTTATTGTGTGCGAACTCCGCCCAAGGAATCAGACCGACCCAATCGTCCTGGTGTTCGGAAACAAAGCATCGCAGATACTGTTCGATCTTTTGATTGGTACGTTCAGCAGCTCCGTTAGACTGAGGGTGATAGGCAGAGGAGAAGTTCAATTTGATACCCATTTGAGAACAAAAGGATCTCCAGAAACGTGAGACAAATTGAGAACCTCTATCAGAAACAATCTCCGAAGGAATCCCATGTAGGCGAAAAACCTCTCTCGCAAAAATCTCCGCCAATTCAGGAGAAGTCGGAAGTTTAGGTAATGGCACGAAATGGGCCATTTTAGTAAATCTATCCACCACCGTGAGAATAACAGTCTGTCTCTTGGAAGCAGGTAAATCAACGATAAAGTCTATGGACAAACAGGACCAAGGTTTCTCAGGAATGTCCAAGGGGTGTAACAGGCCACATGGAGAAGCATGAGGTAGTTTAGTCTTGGCACAAGTCTCACAAGCTGCGACGAACTCCTCAATATCTTTTCGAAGTGAAGGCCACCAGAAATCCTTGGATATCAGAGAGTATGTCTTGCGAATACCAGGATGCCCAGCTATTTTACTTTCGTGAAAACATTGTAAGAGTTCCAGTTGAAGTTCAGGAGGAACAAAGTTTCTTCCCTCAGGAGTGTCTCCGGGAGCTAGATGTTGTGACTTCAAGATCTGGTCAAGTAGCGGAGAATGAATTTTAAGACTGGTATTAGCAATAATATTGCATTTGGGTACAATGGAGGACACAAGTGGTTCAACTGAAGCAGAAGGCTCAAATTGGCGAGATAGCGCATCGGCTTTAGAATTCTTTGAGCCAGGTCTGTAAGTCAGAACGTAATTGAAATGGGTAAGAAACAACGACCAACGAGCCTGCCTGGAGGACAGACGCTTGGCCTCTCCGATATAAGACAAATTTTTGTGGTCTGTTAGAATGGTAACAGGATGTAAAGTACCTTCCAATAAATGTCTCCACTCTTTCAAAGCCTTGATAACCGCCAGTAATTCTCTGTCACCAATGTCATATCTGCTCTCAGTACCGGACAATTTTTTAGAGAAAAATCCACATGGATGTAATGGTTTGTCAACACCCAACCTTTGAGATAGGACAGCACCTAAACCAGTCTCTGATGCGTCTACCTCAAGCAGAAAAGGCAGGGAAGTGTCGGGGTGAACTAAAATTGGAGCGGAAGCGAAAAGCTCCTTGAGAGTTTTGAACGCAAGAAGAGCTTCAGTAGTCCAATTCTTAGTATCAGCCCCCTGTTTGGTCATATTAGTGATAGGTGCGATAATTGAAGAATAGCCCTTAATAAAGCGCCTATAATAATTAGAAAAACCAATAAATCTCTGTACGGCTTTAAGTCCTTTAGGTAAAGGCCACTCTAGAATGGACTGGAGTTTATCCGGATCCATCTTGAATCCCTCCCCAGAGATCACATAGCCGAGAAAGGTTACCTGGGTTTGATCAAAGCTACATTTCTCCAACTTGCAGTACAAGCCATGCTGAAGAAGCTTGTGCAAAACCCTCCTGACTTGCTTGTGATGAGTCTCAATCTCACTAGAATGTATAAGTATATCATCTAGGTACACAATGACGCACTCTTGCTGAAATTCCCTAAGAACCTCATTTATCAGATCTTGGAATACAGCTGGTGCATTGCATAACCCAAAAGGCATAACCGTATATTCATAGTGGCCATAGCGAGTATTGAATGCCGTCATCCACTCATGTCCCTGCTGGATTCTCACCAAGTTATATGCCCCTCTGAGGTCTAACTTGGTGAAAATAGTAGAGCCCTTCAAACGATCGAAGAGTTCGGTGATCAAGGGAATCGGGTAGGCATTTTTAATGGTTATCTTATTTAGGCCTCGATAATCAATACAAGGTCTCAAAAAACCATCCTTCTTTTTAACAAAAAAAAAATCCAGCCCCGGCAGGGGAGGAGGACCTCCTAATGAATCCCTTGTCTAGATTCTCGTGAATATACTCCTCTAGAACTGAGTTCTCTTTCGTAGATAATGGGTATACATGACCTCTGGGGGGCATGGTACCAGGGAGTAGGTTAATTTTGCAATCAAAGGACCTGTGTGGAGGTAAGGTATCGGCTTTCTTTTTGTCAAATACTGCCTTTAAATCTAGATACTGAGGCGGAATTTGTGTCTCTGTAGGATTGTCAGAGTTAGCCGATGTGTTGGTTAATCCGAGAGGTAAGACCTTCCGCAAGCATTTTTCTTGACAATTCTGTCCCCACGAAACTATCTCCCCTGACTCCCAATTAATAATAGGATTATGTCTCCTCAACCAGGAGTACCCCAGTACTATGGGAATAGACGGAGAAGAAATGAGCAGTAAGGATATGTCCTCTCTATGTAGGATGCCAACAGTTAAGTTAATCGGTATGGTCTCATGGAAAATAACAGGCTCAAGTAACGGTCTACCATCGATGGCCTCAACAGCCAGTGGTGTCTCTTTTAACTGGGATGGAATAGCATGCTTGGCAGCAAAACCCTGATCTATAAAGCTCTCAGCAGCTCCAGAATCGATTAGTGCCATAGTATTAACTACTCCCTTTTCCCACTTTAAAGAAACGGGTAACAGAAGCCTGAGCTCTTTGTAGTTGTGAATAGAGGACAAAGTAGAAACACCCAAGGCCTGTCCTCTAGAGAAACTTAGGTGCGAGCGTTTCCCGAACGATTGGGACAATTTAGGCGTAAATGACCTCTGACTCCACAATACATACATAAACCCTCCCTTCTCCTGTACTGTCTCTCCCTCTCTGTGAGATGAGTACTGCCTATCTGCATAGGTTCAGGAATACGTAAGTCCTCGAACTCAGAATTTTGAAAGGTAGGCGCTAGTTTAAAGGAGGGTCTACGGGTCCTATCTCGAGTGTTCTGCCTCTCTCTTAAGCGTTCATCAATACGAGATATAAAAGAAATTAAATCCTCCAAATTCTCAGGGAGTTCTCTAGTAGCGACCTCGTCAAGAATTATATCTGATAACCCATTCAGAAACACATCTATATAAGCCTGTTCGTTCCACTTAACTTCTGCCGCCAAAGACCTGAACTCTAGTGCATAATCCACAAGTGTTCGATTGTCCTGTCTAAGGCGCAACAGTAATCTAGCTGCATTGACCTTTCTACCAGGAGGGTCAAAAGTTCTTCTAAACGCAGCTACAAAGGCATTATAATTATAGACTAGTGGATTATCATTCTCCCATAAAGGATTGGCCCATCTCAGAGCTTTCTCAATGAGTAAAGTAATAACAAATTCAACCTTCGCTCTATCTGTAGGATAAGAGCGGGGTTGTAATTCGAAATGGATGCTAATCTGGTTCAGAAAGCCACGACACTTCTCCGGTGACCCGCCATAACGTACTGGTGGGGTAATACGGGAAGAAGCACCTACAGTGGCTACCTCTAGACCTGAGACTGCAGGAGAGATAGAAGGAGTACGTGTCTCCTCAGGTGGATTACTAGCACGAGACAAAAGTGCCTGTAGTGCCAAAGCCATCTGATCCATCCTGTGCTCCATGGCGTCAAACCTGGGATCCGAAGAACCAAGCTGACTGTTAGTACCTGCAGGATCCATTGGCCCTGTCGTAATGTCAGGATCGGGACAGGGATCCAACACGCAGAGTACAGTGAGAGGAAAGGTACGTATACCGGGCCTTAGAATGGCCGGACTAACGTACCGAGAGTAATAGAGAATAGTCAGAGACAAGCCGAGGTCGAGGGAACGAGAAGACAGATAAGCGAGAGACAAGCCGGGTCAAGGGATAACAGAGAAGCAGGGTAGTACAACAAGCCGAGACAAAACCAAATAGAGCAAACTAGAATACCAGAGCACTGAGTGACTAGACAAGCTAGAACCACGACAGGGCAATGAGCTGAAGTGAGAAGTAAGCTTAAATACCCTGGCTCTGGATGGTAATCACGCCTCTGACAAGTACCGATTGGATATCGGGCACTTGAGTGACAGGTCGCTCGTGATAGCGTCATGACGTCACGTATTGAGCGTCCCGCTAGAAAAGGACGTGGATTCCTCGCGGCCGGTGTTTAAGTGACTGGATGAACCGCGAGGAACGAAGGAAACAGCTCGTCTGGACGGGCAAACCACCAAGTCTCTACCTCCCTTAGAGGTAGAGGCCTCAGGTACCCTGACAATATTAGAATCAGACGCCAGCCTCTGGGGATGGGGAGCGACGAGCGAAAATGTATCGACAGGAGGCACTTGGACATCCCAAGACCTCAACTTACATATAAACTGCCTAGAACTCTTAGCCGGGTCTTTCGCGATCCGAAGCCTAGCGAAGGACAAGTCGGATTGCTGCATCCTACTCCGGATGGACAACATCTCCGCAGTCCGTTACATCAACCGCCTAGGCGGAGCCCGCTCACGTCTCCTGTCAGAAATAACGAAAGAAATCTTCAACTTCTGCCTACCCCGCAACATCTCCCTCACGGCGGAATACCT
Source organism: Pelobates fuscus (assembly GCF_036172605.1). Classification (NCBI taxonomy): domain Eukaryota; kingdom Metazoa; phylum Chordata; class Amphibia; order Anura; family Pelobatidae; genus Pelobates; species Pelobates fuscus. Next base: position 378,012,873 of record NC_086317.1, on the reverse strand, counting down.
CCCAGGAGAGACAAACCTCACAGCGGATTGGTTCTCACACCACTGGCAGGACACCAGCGACTGGAAACTGGATCCACAAATCTTCAACTGCATTGCGGAACGCCTAGGTCCACTCCACCTGGACCTGTTTGCGTCCCGCAACAATAGACAAACGAAATTATACTTCAGTTGGCTCCCGGACCCGGAGAGCGCAGCATTGGATGCATTCCTACAACCTTGGCCGATCACAAGAGCCTACGCCTTCCCTCCCTTCGCCATGATAGCGAGGACCATACACTATCTGAAGAATCAGCAAGCCTCACTAGTACTCATCACTCCACTATGGAGGGGACAACCATGGTTCCCAGGTCTCCTAGCTCTATCATGCCACGATCCCCTTCTACTACCTCATCATCAATACATTCTAACAGATCCAAAAGGCAACCCTCATCCACTCATCCTAGACAATCATCTCCATCTGGTGGCTTGGACGCTTTCAGGGGCTCCTGGCAAGTTGGCGAACTATCGCAGGCTGCTAAAGAACTACTATGGGACTCAAGGGCCCCCGGAACCAGAAGATGCTATCTATCCGCTTGGAATTCCTGGTCCACTTGGTGTCTGGAACGGAACTTCGATCCATTTACGGCCCCTGTTTCAGCCATTTTGAACTTCCTATCCCACCTTTTCTCATTAGGTCGGTCTTACAGATCACTTAATGTAATTCGCTCAGCTATTTCAGCGGCCCATGTCCCCATACAAGGGATCCCGGTTGGTAAGGAACCACTCGTATGCCGACTCCTGAGAGGCATTCGATTACAACGCCCCCCAGGGCCCAAATATTCTCAATTCTGGGACGTAATCCTCCGATTCCTGAGAGACTGGCCAACTAACGACAGACTCTCCCTCAGTCAATTATCAGCAAAACTCACAGTCTTGCTCTGCCTGGTCTCCTTCCGCAGAGTGTCAGACATTCGAGCACTGGACATAGACGCTTTCTCAATCTCTCCAGAAGGAGTTACATTCCGGATATCTCGCCGCACTAAGACGGACTCCACATCTGTGTTTTATCCTTTCTTCCCCACAGAACCACAACTCTGCGTCGTCTCCACACTACAACAGTACGTGGAAACCACCCTACCTCTCCGGTCTACACCATCAGGTCAACTCCTAGTATCATACGTCAGACCACATGTCCCCATCACTTCCACCACCCTGGCAAGATGGGTTCGCTGGTTACTATCGCTAGCCGGTGTGGACACTACATTCGGAGCCCACTCAGTACGCGGAGCAGCAGCATCCTCAGCCTTCATGGCGGGTGCTTCCTTAACGGATATCCTACGCTCCGCAGATTGGTCTAGGGAATCTACATTCCGCACCTTCTACTTCCGTCCGAATTCCGGTGCTGCCATGTCTCTGATTCTACAGCGTTAAAAATGCAAAATATGAAGCCTCCTGTCATGTGATAAAATTGAAGATTATGCTAGCGCTAGTGTACTTATAATCTTAATTTTAATAATGACAGGAGGCGAGTATTTTCCCACCCTTCCCACCCTGGGAGGAGGGGAACTACTCTATTTCATACTCTAATCATACTTATCTACATTTCTTCATTCTTCTGTTTCTTCATAACTCCTTGAATCATATGTTGACATAAGGTATTCACTGTTGTCATTAGCATATTTAACTACTAGTAGTCTATACACTGAATATACAAATTATATTATTGCAATGTAATCCGATGGATCACTGTCATGACTACAAACAGTTTCAAGACCGGTGCCTAACCTTTCTCATATTCTCTTTTCAGTTTAAGTGTGAAAGAATTTGGAACATCTACGGCATGAGCATAGCATTATTGTTCATCATATAAAGACCAAGCATCGGACGTTCTCCGGTTGGTGCCTGTTTTCCTACTCAACCAAGAAGTTCATCATTCCCATTGGATTCCATTACTGATGTTCGTTACAGACTTATCGCTACTTTTCTTCCCTGTTCCGATGTTCACTTCCGAAAGAGGGGGAGGAGCCTGTTGACTGGGATAATATACTCCCTATTTGCATTTTGATTGGTTTAAAACGTTTTTTCACTTTCTTTACTGCTGTGGAGTTTTAGTAAAGAGAGTTAAGCAAAATACTCGCCTCCTGTCATTATTAAAATTAAGATTATAAGTACACTAGCGCTAGCATAATCTTCAATTGTTTGTCCATCTCTCTCGCTGTGTACACACAGACACATACACACACACATTTAAGTCAATCTTTGCTTTTTAGTTATACTAAAGAATACAACATGACAGTACCACTTTAATGGACGTTAACTGTTGATGAACAGAGCTTACAACTGATTGACCAGTAGCTAATTACTTTTAGAAGTGCAACAGGAATGGAGGAAAGAGGGACAGGTGTTCTATATGCTGCTTTTCAACAGACCACCCAGGTAGTCAGTGAACACCCTATGGAGATCAGTGGGTGGCTGCATTTAGAAGCAACTAACACCCAATATGCAATATATAAACAACTGTTCTTTTTTAAAAAAAATAGGGAATATGATCATGTGCCCCCACTCTGAAACATACATTCTACTTCCAGGCATAATTGACTGTATGATGAATACATACCTGAAACTGGGCATTAAATCACAAGGGATTCCATCATTTACATTGATTCCAAATAACCGTCTTTCTTTCTTTAACCTGACTTTACTTTTCTCATTGGAATAACCGTCTCGGATCATTTGTCACATGCCAAAACCCATCGCCTGATTTTTACAATGCTGCTTTGCGTCTGCTGCTGAAAAAAATTACCCAGACTAGAGATTTCCTTTTGTTTATCTAGACAAAAATAAGAAAATTGTCATTTTAGATTTTATTTAAACCTTCAAATAACAGGTAGCTGAGTAGAAATGCAAGTTTGCAAGGGAAAAACATATTGCCAATAACACAATAATAGAATAATGTCCTTTTTTTTTTTTTAAATAAGTCACATTTGAAATAATAGTGATGCATATTTCAGGTAATGCTTTATGTGCAACAATAATTCTACAATATATATATATATATATATATATACACATTTTTTTTAATGTTTAGCAGTAGAATCATATAGATAAAGTGGAGAAAAAAAAAACATGTTTACAGTCTTCTTTTATTCTAGGCTGCTGGGATAATTCATGTTTCCTCTAAGAAAATCGCTATCTTCATGTCCTTGCATGTAACAGACCTGAAATCTGTTTTTCCTTTCAAACATGCCACATTTAATTTGGCAGCAGAGAAAAGAAGGTGGCAAACTGATAACCTGGGAAATCCTTCTATTTACAAAACCTAGATAGGCCGCTGAATACTAAAATGTTTCAATGGTTTTCAGCGTATAGAAAATAATTGCTTTGAAAACCTTGGGACAATGTAGCAACTGGGATTAAAATATAAATATATACCTACCATTCTTTCAAATGTACCCGTGTATTAGTCTATCACATACTAAAGTTGGAGAATTAATGGAACGCTGTACACTACCGAGTAGATATAGGCTTCCATTAGAGAGGGGAGTGTGGGCAAGAACAGAAAAACACAAAGGTTGCCTGGTATCTTTTTCTTTTAAATACCATGTTAGTATTGCAAATGTATTAATAGTTACATATCAAATACATATTTATAATTGTGCTACTATTTCTTTTTTCAGGAGTGGTATACCCATTGCTTGATTGTGACATACGTGGGAAGGCTAACAGTGTCTTTGGTGTTGTCCCCTTTCTTGTTGCCCTTTTGTGCAAACATAAGGAAAGCAAAAAAGCAAAGAATGGGGGTGCCACTACCCATAATGAAATATGCCACAGTTACTGAGAGCCCCTACACGCATCTCTTATACAGCATCACATACATCAGTATTAGCACAACATCCACATCTAGTTTGGCGATTACAGAATAACCAATTGGCAATAGTTGCAAACAGGGGAAAACTGCATTAGGGTTGGGGATTGGGCAAAATGTGAACTAGGGAAAAATTGCTTTGTATGTTGAAATGTTATATGTAAGGAACTGTCCAAGTACTGCAACTACTATTACCTGTTGTAGTGGTTATGGTGCAAGCAGGCTTTTGGCACCACTTTCCCAATCTGTTTTAAAGCAGTTTAACACAAACCGTGGGTCTCATCAGTAATTAGTGTTTCACTTGCCATATTTGTATAAATTTGTTTGACTCTGATTGGCTAACAGGGTTACTTGCTCAAGTGAGAATTCAAAGTTAATTCAAAGTGAATTTTAAATTTAAGGCCAGAGTAGCCAAGCTAAAAGCATAGCTGACTTAGATAATTTTTCCAATGTGGCTATTTTGACCTTAAATTTGAAATTCAATTAGAATTCACTTTGAATTCTAACTTTACTGATTACCACTTAAGTGTATCCGTTGAAAATCTCAGCCAAATTGACAATCAATTTTGTTGAAAAATTTACATTGCTAATGAGAAAGTGTAACTTGCATTTGCAATATGTGCCAGCCAATGGTACATGTTTGTGTTCAACTGCTTTAAAATAGTTTGACAGAACCAGGAGACAGCAGCAGTAGCCTAGAATTAAGTTCTGTATCATAACTACTTCAAAGGTACTGTTGTTTAGACTCCAGTAAGGGATTGCTATTGGAACTGAACGTATGCTGAAACACGTATTTATTTTTTTATTGCGCTCTCTAAACTGAGAATTTGGAACTTCTATGACTTACTATCTATTATATTATTTACCACAGTTAGATTTACTTTGTTTGTCTCTGTCTAAATTTGTAGTTTCCCCCTTCCAGATGTAACTAATATCATCCAAACTGAAATGTACTTGTAAAAAAAGGCAATTAAAATCTGAAACCAATTGTAACAGACACTAATTAATCACTGCATTGTTACCATGTGTTATCCTGTTATCTGAAGGAGTCTTTATAAATAAATCATTTTTAAAAGATACATAAAATGAATTAATGTTCCAGCATTTAGTGTCCAGGCTTCAGCCTAATATAATTTGAATAATTTATATATATATATATATATATATATATATCTATATATATATATATATATATATATATGTGTGTGTATATATATATATATATATATATATATATATATATATATATATGTACGTATATTTAATCACCAGGCTTACGTGCTCCCCTTTCAGACACGCAGCTGTGTATATTTGGTCACTGGCTCATCTACTCATCAGTTCAACCACATTTTTGTCCTGATATATACCGTATTTATCGGCGTATAACACGCACTTTTTCTCCCTGAAAATAGGGGGAAAATGATGGGTGCGTGTTATACGCCGATATACCATATTTACTTACCTGTCTTGAAGCGTGGGCCGGTGTTCAGCGCGCACCGCGGTACTGGAACTTCAATTTCAGGTTCCGGTTTCCGGCAGGACTGAAAGGAAGTGTGCACACTTCGTTTCAGTCCCGCCGGAAACCGCAACCTGAAATTGAAGTTCCAGTACCGCGGTGCGCGATGTGAAGCCGGCCCCCGCTTCAAGACAGGTAAGTAATTATGGGACAAGGGGAGGGAAAGTGCACTAGGGGACACTATGGGAGGGGGGGTGGGACACTATGGGAGGGGGTGGAGAATACTATGGGAGGGGGGTGAATACTATGGAAAGGGGGGGAACACTATGGGATGAGGGGGGGAACACTATGGGAGGGGGTGGGAAATACTATGGGAGGGGGGGAGAATACTATGGGAGGGGGTGGAGAATACTATGGAAAGGGGGGGAACACTATGGGATGAGGGGGGGAACACTATGGGAGGGGGTGGAGAATACTATGGGACGGGGGGAAATACTATGGAAAGGGGGGGGAACACTATGGGATGAGGGGGGAAACACTATGGGAGGGGGTGGGGAATACTATGGGAGGGGGTGGAGAATACTATGGGAGGTGGTGGAGAATACTATGGAAAGGGGGGGGGGGGGGACACTATGGGATGGGTAGCTCTCTAGCCAAGCAGTGATGAGTGGTAGTCATAGGTTGAGAGTGTAGTGTTATCTTCCTAAGCCTCTCACTGGACTGGTTTGGCTAATGCAAAGTTACACTCTGCCTTAGACATATCCCCATTTGGGGCCCAGCTATGGGCACATAGGAAGCCTCCGTTAGTGTTAACCATTCAAAACAGTTTTGCTCTGACCTGTGGGATGGCACCCAGGGGTTTCAGCACCATAACCAGTTCAAAATATAACTGAATCAGTAAATTTTTAAATGTGCATTCTAAGCACGACAACTACTATGGCTCACTATTAGAGATGTGCATTTGTTTTACGACGAATACGATTTCATCTCAATTTTCGTATTTGTTTGCTATAACAAAGACCTACATACGAATTATATACAAAACGAAAGGGCAAATGCCCTCCCATCATTCTATGAGGGTCAATATGTCCCCCAAATTAGCATAAGAGAGATTAAATGTTTCCGAATGCCCCTACTCGCTATGCCGTTTAAAAAAAAAGAAAAAGCCCCCCACTCCATGAATCGAATAAAGGGGGACCTAGCACAGGTCCCCCATGGTGGGGCATCTTCTAAAATAATTAACAGGGCACGCGAGCGGGAGCTATTCAATGGAACGGGGACCTAGGGTCCCCCGGCCCCCACCCATGATCTGTTTGGGTCCCCATCCGCCACTCATGGGACCTGGGGGTGACATTAGGTCCTCCCATTATTTATTTAATTAAGGTCCCCACCCACCGGTCTTCGGTGGGGACATTAGGTGGCCCCCCCTTTATTTGATTATTAAAAGTCCCCACCCGGTCATGGGTGGAGGTCTGGGGGGGACACTAGGTCCCCCGTTTATATAGCCCACACCCACGGATCATAGGTGGGAGCGCTGGAAGGCATTATGTCCCCCCATTTTAATAATTTGGGTTCCCTGCCATGGGGGAATGGAGGGACCTGTGCCATGTCCTCCCGTGTAGTAGGGGCATGCTGCTCGCTGTCATTTAAAACTGGATATATATCGGTATCTTATATAGAAGTGATAGAGAGCTATGGTAAGAGTACGTGTAACCAATAGTTATAGCAAACACAATAGCAATGTTGCAGTATGAAAAAGTAATTATTTAGATTAGTAACAGTAGCTATTTAGATCAGTAAAACCTATGACCCCCATTGGTTTTAATGCTCGTGGCAGTGTAGGAATTGTTAATATTATTACAAGGAGGGAGCTGGATGCGCTGCCAGCTCCCTCATTGCTCTTTTTTTTTTTTTTTTTTTTTTGCTCATGTGCAGTGTTATTTTTCTAAGCTGTCTGGCGTTCAATGGACAATGATAAACTGCAAGCATCGTTGCTGGTGAGATAGCTCAGTGGACTAATGCATCATCAGTATATATATATATATATATATATATATATATTTATATGCACACACACCAGTAATAAATAAATAAGTCAGTAGAATCTGTTGAACCCTTGGGTTGCAAGGTTTGATTCCCAGCAGAGTTGACTCAGCCCTTCATCCTTCTGAGGTAGATAAAATGAGTACTATTAAATTGGGTAATATTAACAACCCCTGGATGTTGGGCTAAGGTAACATTCCCACAATGTACTTGAAAATCAGAGTAATCTGAATATGCCTTTCCTGGTTAAATACTTTGTTTTTATTATTATTGTTAGTGAGTTAGCCCCATGCTAACGTCCAATCATGGCCTGTTTAAGGACGTCCCAGAGAAGGATTAAGATCCCATGGAACCCTAGGCAGGTTAAAGTTTGGGAATTCATTCATCACTTAGGGACGTTGAATGTAGACAAGCAAATTCATTATTCCAGGACCTCTGTCTAACCTTATATAAGGTCACCTTACATAGTTAACCCTGCTCTGGGATGTAGGGAATTGAAAATATAATGCAGATGGTAATTGCCTCAATATCTGAGTGTATGCAAAAAGACTAGGGTTTGGGGGCAAGTGACAGCTCGATTTTATTTATATGCCTCACGAAGAATCATAGCACTCTAACCTCTATAAGGATATGTAGTATTTACAGTGCTCAGCGTGCTTCTTTAAGATTATCCCAGATTATCTCATGATCCAAGAAGAGTTAAGTGTCAGGGTAAATGATTTTGTTATGGTGTGAACTTGCATGTTGTTTTTTCCCATCTAAGGTTGGCTGACTTTGGGTAGATAAAGCAGAAGTTAAGGGGCACTCTATTCACTGTGAAAAGCTTCAACTCATTTTAGTGATTATGGTTCAAAGATGCTATAGGTACTGCCTCAAACCAGATCGGTTTATCAAAATACGTTGATCATTTTGATGCCTATTGCCCGCTCCCTAAACAGCTGCATGATAGTTCTAATTCTGTCCAACTTAGACAGCGAAGTTCATCTGAGAGCTCTGGGGAGGGCTGCCCAACCATGATTGACCGAGATTTACTTTGCACATGTCAGTAATGGAGCAATGCAACTAGTATTTTTCAGCTACATACAAAATCCAAGGTGAATTTAATAATAAATAAAACCAAACATATAGGGACATTTTTTTTAAACTGCCTTAATGATTATATATTTTGATATGATAGGCATAAAGTAATTATTGTACTATACATTTTCTCTTTTTCTCAATATGCAATGTTTTCTATAAAGGATTATCAGTCTTTACAATCACATATCGGTAGATTGTAGTGTTTTTTTAAAGCTGTTATAAAAATAAAATTCATACTTTATTTATAGATTACCTTTAGTTTTAATTCTGAGCTGTATTGTTTTATTTTGCATCTTTATTTTGATGATATTAGTGTAAAAAAATGCTCTGGTTGTAATATGCCTTTTCTTTTTTTTGGTTGATGATACCATGCCATAACTACAAGAAATGCATATAAATGATATTGCTAAACTGGTAGCCAATTCTGTATCAAAGTAACAGAAAAACATATCTGTGAATTCTTGAAAGTCCAAATAAAAGAGTACATAAGCTTGAAATAGATAACATTAAATATATATGAAAAAATAAATTAAAAATATTTGTATAATATTGATAAATTCAAATATGTCTGTGATGTTTAATTTTGCTATAATTCTCTTAGATATGTTCCTTCGGTAGTAAGCCCATGGTTTAGAACCAGGAGACTAGACTTCAATTGCAAAGGCAGATTCACCCATAGGCTGCCATTTATAAAACTTAAATTGACACTCCAGACCCCTAAGCACTTTAGCTTCCTGAAAAATGTTATGTGTGAAGAGTGTGTCCATTTTTCCCCGTTTTGCAAAAAGTGCAGATTTCAATAGAAATTGACACTTTTATAAATAGACCTGGTTACACCCCCCTTGGCTTCAAGCAGATAACAGGTCACTTTATTTCCTGGTCTGGTTAGCTCAGTGGAGCTAAACTCAAGAGGCAGCAATTGCTTAGAGCACCTGCATTGAAAAGCCTTCACATCGAGCTGCATTAGGAAGTCTATGATTGGACAGCCACAGAAAGTCTGGGCGGGGTTAGAAGGAGAGGGCAGTACAGGCGCAGACAAGAGATCTGCAGATTTTGCCAGCTGTTTTTAGATATAATGCCAATGAAAAAAAATAGATGATTAAATGTATACATGTTGTCATTTGGGATATATCTACAAAACAGGGATTTTATTTATTTTGTATTTGGCCAGTGGAGTGTCTCTTTAAATTTACGCCACATACCCATTAGTGCCCTCAGGCTGCTCCCTTGGGTATAATTGGAGAAAGGGCTACAATCACTAAGTGACAGTGATAAAGACACCATGAATAGAATACAGTATGATAGAGGGAATGGTCAGCACAGAAGGCTCTGGGACGTGATTGGTAAGGCACACTAGGCTCTATCCACAAATCATCAATAGTATCAAATATAAAACATACTAGGCTAGCAATGGCAAACCTTTTTACGCCAGAGTGCCCAAACTGCAACTCGAAGCTAACTTATTTATCTTTTTGATCCTGAGTGTCTCCGAGAGACCTTTGTATGTTCACTGTGTTACAACTGCACTAGGTTTGCCATCACTCCACTAGGCACGGCAGCTCTTTGAAAGAGTAACACCTATAATATAGTCTGGAGTTAAACAGGGTAAAAATCAGTAGCCCACATTAAAAGCCTTAGCTACAATGGAGAAACTTAAAGAGAAATTAAAGAAACACATTGAAAATTAGTTTTTAATTTTTTTTAGGAAAAATGCACCCAAAGAAAACATACATGCATGTTCTCAAACAAACAACTTGCAAAAGCTGCAGACCTGCTGTCTGCAGCCTTTACCAAACCTCTCCTCATTCCCTGGCACAGGCTTTCTGTATGTGCCAGGTATACACCATTAGGTGCCACAGAGTAGCCACACTAGAGGAGCGACAATGGCACACACACTAAGTCACGGCTTTCCTATACTTCCAAATGAGCGGTGCTACAAGGTAAATGGGGGTCAAGACAGGAATGCACCTGCCCAGTTTGCCAACTTCCATTAGCTATGTGCAGCTAACGAAAGAGGAAGAAACCCTACACGGAGCTGTTTCTGCACCCAATTTTGAAAGTGCGGATTTCCATGGAAACCCACACATTTACAAACTGTCACAAATATGACACACTCTAGACACATAAAGTTCTTCAGCAAGCCAAAGTGCTGTGTTCGTCTGGTGTGTTCCTTTAATTAAATTGCCCAGAACTTCCAATCTACAAACAAATTAATTAAAATATTTCTATAATATAGTGCTCGGTATACAGGAAGGAGCTGTATGCTTTGAATTATAACTTATTTTAATAAATCTAAAAGTAGAATATGGAAATTGAAAGCACATAAAATAAATCATGTTTGGCTACAAATAAAGCAAAAGGAAAAAAAAAACTCTAACTGCATATCTTGCAGAATTTCACTTATTTGCTAAAATAATTGCTTAATTAATAACATAATTAGATTATTTGGAAAAATAATTATTGTACTTGATCACCTCAACCTATATCAAACTATGCATTTCTAAGTGCTTTTTCTTTCTGGCAATAATGTAAAAAATATTACTGAAAGGACCACTATACTGCCAGGAAAACAAACTCGTTTTCCTGGCACTATAGGGTCTTCAGGTCCCCCCCACCCTCAGGGCCCCACTTCTGCGGGGCTGAAGGGGTTAAAACCCCTTCAGCCACTTACCTTTCTCCAGCGCCGGGCTCCCTCGGCGCTAGCGGACATTCCTCCCTCTGCCGACGTCATTCATACCGCCTATAGGAAAGCATTTCTCAATGCTTTCCAATGGACGTCCAGCGTCTTCTCGCTGTGATTTTCATAGTGAGAAGCGCAGAAGCGCCTCTAGCGGCTGTCAGTGAGACAGCCACTAGAGGCTGGATTAACCCTCAGTGAAACATAGCAGTTTCTCTGAAGCTGCTATGTTTTCAGCTGCAGACAGTGGTGTATCCTGGTTTTCAGCTGCAGGCGCCCCCCCCCCCCCCTCATCCCCACCCAACCCTTCCACGCGCCACCCCCACCCAACCCTTCCACCCTGCCACGCATTCTAAATACACACACACACACATGCACTGCCAGAAACACATACTCACTAACAGACACTCATTCACTAACAGGCAAACACACTCACACTCACTAACAGACAGGCACACACTAACAGACAGGCACACACTGACAGACAGACAGACACAGTAACAGACAGACACACTAACAGACAGACACACACTAAGAGACACACACTAAGAGACAGACACTAAGAGACAGACACTAACAGACAGACACTAAGAGACACACACTAAGAGACACACACTAACAGACACACACTAACAGACACACACTAACACTAAGAGACAGACACTAAGAGACAGACACTAACAGACAGACACTAAGAGACACACACTAAGAGACACACACTAACAGACACACACTAACAGACACACACTAACACTAAGAGACAGACACTAAGAGACAGACACTAAGAGACAGACACTAAGAGACAGACAGTAACAGACACACACTAACAGACACACACTAACACTAAGAGACAGACACTACCAGGCAGACAGTAACAGACACACACTAACAGACACACACTAACAGACACACACTAACAGTAAGAGACAGACACTAAGAGACAGACACTAACAGACGCACACTAACAGACGCACACTAACAGACAGACACTAAGAGACAGACACTAAGACAGACACTAACACTAAGAGACAGACACTAAGAGACAGACACTAACACTAAGAGACAGACACTAAGAGACAGACACTAAGAGGCAGACACTAAGAGGCAGACGCACACTAACAGACGCACACTAACAGACACACACTAACAGACACACACTAACAGACACACACTAAGAGACAGACACTAAGAGACAGACACTAACATTAAGAGACAGACACTAAGAGACAGACACTAAGAGACAGACACTAACAGACGCACACTAACAGACGAACACTAAGAGACGCACACTAAGAGACGCACACTAAGAGACGCACACTAAGAGACAGACACTAAGAGACAGACACACACACTAAGAGACACACACTAAGAGACAGGCACACACACTAAGAGACACACACTAACAGACACACACACTAGCAGACAAACACACTCACTCACATTAACACTCACTTTTTAAATTTTATTTATTTAACAACCCCCCCAGCCTCCTTACCTTTAGGAATGCTGGGGGGGGTTCTCCCTCTTCCTGGGGCTGTCGGTCGGGCTGCTGGGCTGGCTGTTAGGCGCGGGTGGGACTGGCGAGGGAGCACTTATCCCTGAGCTCTCTGCTCAGCTCCCTCGCACGCCGCCCGCAGAGTGAGGCTGGGAGGCGGAGCCAGAATATGACGTCATATTCCGGCTCCCAGCCTCACTCTGCGGGCAGTGCGCGAGGGAGCTGAGCAGAGAGCTCAGGGGAAAGTGCTCCCTTGCCAGTGCCGCCCGCACCTAACAGCCAGCCCATCCAGCATGTCTGTTAGCCGCAAGGCTAACAAGACATTTGTCTTGGGCGTTTGGGGGCGTCTTTTTTTGCCGCCCCCTGGAAAATGCCGCCCAAGGCAAATGCCTTGTTTGCCTCATGGCTAATATGCCTCTGGCTGCAGGGTTAACACTAGAGGTACCTGGCACACAGACCACTTCATTGAGCTGAAGTGGTCTGGGTGCCTATAGTGGTCCTTTAAATGTGCAAGCATATTCACTCTTTATAGTATTTTATATTTACATTTCAATATGGCACCTATGTATCACTTCACATTTTGATCATTTGTTGGTTAAATTATCACTGCTTAGCATACCTCCAAGATTTAAATCAAATTGTTACGTCTCTAGTTCCTCATTTCATAATTCAATTGAAGCATTTAATTTTGGGTTGTGCCCAGGGCCGTCTTTAACCCCTTAAGGACCAAACTTCTGGAATAAAATGGAATAATGACGTGTCACACACGTCATGTGTCCTTAAGGGGTTAAAGCGGGGCAAACAGGGCAGTTGCCCCGGGCCCAGTTATTCCTGGGTGGGCCCAAAGCAGCTACCCCATGGGCCCTGCTGCCAGCAAGAACACATTTTTTTTGCCCAATGGGCCCGCCGGTGCTGCAGCTGCACCGGGAGCCCACACACTAAGAGAGCCCGGTCAGGCGCTGTGGCCCTTTAACAGTGCGATGGGGCCCCCTTTTTTACGGCACCAGGCTGGGAATAAGTGACTGCCGTGAGTCACTTCCACCCAGATAGAGTGAAGCCGTGTGAGATGGAGAAAAAGGCCGTCAGGAGGGGGCTGTTAGAGCCTCACACTCCCAACTACCTCAGCCTGCCCCTGGACCCCAGAGAACCACCCTCCTGAACCCATAAGGTAGGGCTGAAGGGTGGCTTTATAAATGTAAACTTTGCATGTGTGTCAGTATGTATGTGTGTGTGTGTGTGTGTGTGTGTGTCAGTATTCGTGTGAGTCAGTATGTCTGTGTGTCTTAGTATGTGTATATGTGTGTGAGTATGTCTGTCAGTGTGTCAGTATGTCTGTCAGGGTATCTGTGTCTGTGTCAGTATGTCTGTGTGTGTGTCCAGAGCCGGCCTTATGACGTTAGGCGCCCTGTGCAAAAAGTCTTCATAGCACCAGGCTGGGAGGAAGTGACTGCCGTGAGTCACTTCCTCCCAGATAGAGTGAAGCCGGGCAGGATGGAGGAAAAGGCTGTCAGGAGGGAGCTGTCAGAGCCTGCCATAAGGTAGGGCTGGAGGGTGGCTTTATAAATGTAAACATTGCATGTGTGTCAGTATGTATGTGTGTTTGTGTGTGTCAGTATTTGTGTGAGTCAGTATGTCTGTGTGTGTCTTAGTATGTGTGTGTGTCAATATGTCTGTCAGTGTGGCTGTATGTCTGTCAGGGTGTCTGTGTGTGTCAGTATGTCTGTCAGGGCGTAGGTCTGTGTGTCACTATGTCCATGTGTCACTATGTCTCTGTGTGTGTCAGTATGTCTGTGTGTGTCTCAGTATGTATGTCAGGGCGTATGTGTGTGTGTGTCACTATGTCTGTGTGTCAGTATGTCTCTGTGTGTGTCAGTATATCTGTGTGTGTCAGTTTGTCTGTCTGTGTGTCAGTTTGTCTATCTGTGCATTTCAGTTTGTCTGTCAGTGTGCATCTCAGTTTGTCGGTCAGAGTATCCATATGTGTCAGTGTTTGTATATATGTCTCTGTATGTGTGTTAGGTTGTGTATCTGTGTCAGTCTGTATCTGCATGTGGTTTAGTGTGAGTGTCACTGTGTATATCTGTATGTGTTTCAGTGTGTGTGTGTGTGTGTGTGTGTATCTGTGTGTATGTGTATCACAGTGTGTGTGTGGCAGTGAATGTGTACATGTGCATACATCTCATCATTCAACTCGTCAACACTACACACAAGTACACCCCTGCATTCAACCTTCAACACTACATACAAACACAGTCCTGCATTGAAACTTCAACAATACATACAAACACACCTTTGTGTTAAACACCAAAAATATATCTAAACACACCCCAGCATTAAAAAAACTACACATAGATGCATGCTTGCATTCAAACACCAACACCACATACAAACACACCCCTACATTCACACAAACATACTCCATACAAAAACATGCTTCCATTCAAACACACATACACAGCTCAGTGCTAAATATAACTCTGCAAGCATGGGAAAATGTTTCCGCTACTGCGTTGGGAAGTGGAGAGCATGATTGCATGTCAGGGAGTGCCCCATCAAATGCTTGCTCAGGGCCCAATCAATATTAAAGATGGCCCTAGTTGTGCTAAAAACCACATTATAAAAAAATAAAAATGATCAAATAGAGATTTGCATGGGTGCATAAATTTGATTTGTTTCATTTCTATTCATTCATTTTAGAATTTGTATTTGTCCAAAATTCTGAAATCATTAATTTGGAATGAACTGAAATTTTGCTAAATTTAATGTGGACACCATTATTGCCATTATTCCAAAGGGTGCCAAATTAGGGTACTGTTTAACAAATAGGTCCATAATTTTAACTCAGATAGCCTGCATAAAAACATGCTTTCATTTTCAATCAGATCTTATCTTCTGCTTTTTAAATTGTACTTTAATCACACATAGGAGACTCTTGTAGGTCTAGAGGGCTATTTAGAGAGCAGGAGAAAATACATTCTAAATTAAGCAGAAAGTGCAATAAATTAAGTTTAAATATTAGATCTCCTTTTACAGGAAGTGTTTAGGAAGGTGTGGCTAGCGCTGTATAAACAAAGTGATTTAACTCCTAAATGACACAGAATTGAACAGTGAGAGTGCAGGGGCATGATCTATAGAGCAAACATGCTTTATTAAGCGGAAGTTGTTTTAGTTCCTATAGTGTCCCTTTAAAGGATTATTTATTTAATTTTTTTATTTTTGCAGTGCATAAGATATTACAGCTTTACACGGGGTACCCCAAAGGCATTCCTCGTGTTAGTCAGACAATAGTTACATTGGAGTATATGTTTGTTCTTGCACATTTTTGTGTTAAGGTCGCATTCTAACAAGATGACGTACAACATTGTTTAGTTATATAGCGATATGAGTTATGCAGGCAGGATATACATATAATCTAAAGTTACGTGGACAAGTGAATATGGTACACGTGTGTAGATATTATGTTTGTGTGGTGATGTCGCTTATCCAGGGTTGCTCCTAGGTGTCTCACCCGGGAAGGCAGGGCATATGTTACAATTACAGGCAGAGTGTGGGAGCTTATAATCAACACTATGGCTTAAAACATGTCTGTTGCAGGCGAGGTATGGGTGATGGTTGAGTAACGATTTCTGCAGTGTTAGGGTGCCATGAGTGCTAGCATGTTATGTGTTAGTATAAACACTCATCCTAAGTTTAAACAAGCTGATGATCAAAGATGCGGTACCCCTGCGGTCAATAAACCCTACATTGTGTTGGCTGACTACGTGAGCGAGCATTATAACTTGGCAAACTAGGTATACTAGTGCTTTACCCCTTTGACATATTAGGCAATTGAGAGACATGGCTTTAGGCTGACCAAGCACAGGGCACTTGTCAAGACTATCATCTATTGTGAAAGACATAGATTTCTCCAGTGTTAACTATGCATTATTGCATCTGTTGTTGCTGATACTGGGAGCTCAGTGTCACAGGTACTGATAGTCCTTACAGCAGTTGCTTGGTGTAAGTGGGCACCCCAACTCCTTGACAGAATGCAGCCCAATAGCCCTCTTCCGAGCTTTCAACACTCTACTGGGGAGTTTAAACCCTGGATCAGTCCATGCCACTCGAGCTCTCTCCTTCTCTTGTGGTTGAATCTTGCTGTCCTGGGTCGAGGCTAGAGCCTCACTGTCGTGCGGCTGCCGGTGTGCTCAGTGTGTTGGTGCTTAGTGCTGGAGGGATTTCTCTCTGCCGCTTGTTGTGGGGCATTCTCCACTGCTGTTGACACTGACCTCCTCGGCTTCCGCTGCTCCATCGCTGCACAGTTCCTGGTAGCCGCCAGCTGCTTTGGTGTGTGGGGCCGCTGGTTAGTTAAGGTAGCGTGGTGAGGATCGCCGCCATCTTGGATGTGTGGGCCGTTGTGGCAGTCTCCCGCCCGCGTCTCCCCGGCGGGGTCGGCTTGTCTAGTAACAGGCTTGAGGGGTTGCTGTGGAGCGGTCAAAGGGGGGTGGAGGGGGGGAGAGGTCTGCGTCTGCAGGACTTCGGGGCTGGATGACCGGCCGCGTCCTCCACCCCGCATCAACTGCTAGGCCGCAAGTCAGACCTGCCTCGGAGAAACATGACTGCATGTGTAAATGATTAGAAGGTATAATGTTCAGTAAGTATCTGAGACCTTGATTTAATTATATCGACTGATAACGATGAATAAATATTGACTGTTTTTCGACTATATTTTAATACTGTCTGCAGGATTTAATGCCAGCTGAAATTCAAGCAGCTAAATCTGATCAACAGGTCAACTGTTCGATAAAAACAGCAAATAAATGGGCATTGTCCACTTTTCTTTGCCTGATACACATTACTGACTACAAACACACATTTAAACATACACATGCCATTAATCTAAGGCCTTGACCAATGAGATTCATAGATATTGACTACACAGTCATTACAGCCAGACAGCACAACCAGCATGCAAATCACCTGCACACTATATAATCCCACCCATGTGGCGCCATCTTAGATAAAACTGATCTCCTTTTATTGGTTATTTATGATCTTGAATGGTGACGTATGTCTATGTATATTAGGTAAGGCAGTAATTTATGTTACAGATGTATATGTTTAAATTTGTATTATTATATATTTGTAACAATATCATTCTTGCAGTTGTACATGTGTGCTATAGATGCTTTCATAATTGTTGTGTACTTAATTGTTTCTAATGATGCATTATTGTTCTAAAAATTTGCAATGAGTTCATTTTGATCACTGAGCAAGGTGCGGGGCACGGTGTGGATGTGTGCCAGGTCTCCCACTGTAATTTATTAACGACTGGGCAACAACAGCAGGTCTTTACTTAGTGAGCAGCTGCCTGGTCACTGTTTAGTAAACATGTCCTATCTGTTAAGTATGCTTCCCTCATACTAGGCTTCTGTTATTTATCTATTGATTTATCTATCTATTTTTGTGTGGGGATTTACATTTTTATGCCTAAAAATCCATTTCTGAACAGCTTTTAGTCATTGAATCTGATAAGCCCATTTAACAGTCAATAAGTGCCCGATAAATGGATTTGAATCACCATTTCTATATTATTTGAACCAATATTTGTGAGCTGCTGATAAGCCTTTAACAGCAGTAATTTAATCAATCTCAACCAATACAAGGCTGATAAACATGATCGTCTGGAATTAAATATAGGCCAGTTGGGCTTTGTTTTCATTAGCTTTCCAAATGATTTAATACTGTTAGAACAACTTTCTAAATGATTTATCTACAAATATTCCCACAGACTATTTTAACGGAACACTATATGGTTAGGAATACAAACGTGTATTCCTGACCCTGTAATGTTAAATATATGAAACCAAGAGGCTGCACTCACCTGAACATGTATACATTATAAGGGTGCTGTTGGATCTCATATTTCCTATAGTGTTAAAAACACTAGGTAGATGGCCAACTCAGCCCCCCTTAAATAGGATTTTCCCTCCTTAAATAGGATAAAAATTCACCTTTATTCAAGTGCTGCACGGGTCCGCCGGCACTGGCCCCGTCTCAATCCGCCTCCTTGGCTGAGATCATCAGAATTGACGGTCTCAGGCTTTGGTTGCCGGTATATCCCTCACCGGCGGGGGAGGGGTGGGGGGGAGGGAGTGTGCTGGGGAGACCTCCAGGTGTGTGGCTGCAGTCAGCATAGGAATCAGCCGCCTCCCTCGCTTTTACTGAGTAGGCCTCTTGTAGGCCTCAGGTCTATCCCCAGGTAGAAGCCGCTGCTGTCAGTCGGGATACTTGGTGCTTGACTTCGCAGTCTTGGGCTCCCTTCTCCAGGTCGCTTAGCTGTCAATTTGGTAGGTTTTTGCCCCGATTTTAGCTAATTGTGACCGTTTTTGCACGGAGCCCTTCTCATGGGCGACCGCTCAGCATGGCTGCTTGGCTCCACCCCCCGGAATTTTATTGAATCCTTTAGAAAGCTCATTAAATCAAGGGCTAAGTACCTTGTTGAAACCCCATAATTTGGATAATAAAGCGTCATATGTGTACTAAATTAAGTTTACCATAAACGAGAAAAAAAAATATATGTAACCTCAGAAACATTCAAAAGCCTTAAAGCACAGATGGGCTAAAGTTTTTCAAAGCAATATGGATAAAACACTTCTACAGCTAGAGAGCTTTCCTTGGCCAAGTGGCAGAAATCGAGAAAAAATCTTGTTTACAATTTTACTTTGCAACAGCACATTACCATTCGCATAATTTGGCATCTGTCCGACCCTGGCTGGCCAAACTCTTTGTATGGAGCAAACTTTAAATGGTTAGACTTAAAACCCTGGGGAACTGATCAGATAAATCCTAGAACAAGACAGGGCCACGGCTGATATTGCCTACTTATCCTGCCAAACCAATGAGCATTAAGCAAGAATTGCATCGTACAACACATTTTAACATGTTACAATAAACCTTCCCTAATCCCTAGCAGGACATATACTGAAGAGTAAAAAAAATAACCAATCAACACTACATTCCTTCTGAAGATAAATATCATTGCCTGTGTGTGAATAAAAAAATGGTTTAAATATAAGCGTGAAGAACACTCTACCTTATTAAATTTTGTACTTAACGTAAATCTGCATATTAATGGATTGCTGTCAAATTCTATGCACCTGGTCTAATTAAAATGCCGCTCAGACTCGTTTATGAAATCGTATAGCAGCTGAGTACAATTTGAAGCACTCGTAATTTTTCTCCTATTAGAAAATTGTGTTGTGTAAAAAAGGGTTAAACATCTTTATTAATGTTCCATGGCATGCATTATTCAGGCACCATTACCATTTTTACTAACTTTTAGAGCGGAACCGCTGTGTCACGGGAATAAACATGACAAACAAACCTTTCACTTGAGTGATCTAAAAAAAAATATAAAAATAAGTACGCTGCATGTGACACTGCAAATGATATACTCAAAATGAAAATCACAATCAATATAGAACCTGCTCTTTAAGGGTGAGCTATATATTGCTATAATTACATGGCAATGTATTGATCACTCATATGGCACTCAAACGGTTATTATGTTTTTACCAACAGGACTATTCACTAAATCAGAATTTGAGGACAATCCACAAGGGAGTTGGAAGATTTCAATTTAAACTGCATATAAGTTCTCCAACTATTTTTCTAGCTCAGCTGTTGTGGCCAAACGTTGACATTCCACCATTAATTCTCCACGATTCTTGGTTTATGGAATGTGACTGGCAGTATTTTTTCGCAGAAAATGGCAATTAATTACTCCTGATTGATTGGTATAAATGAATGATCTACTCTTAATGATAATATTTTTTATTAACGACAATAACTGTTTATGTTCGCCTTTGATAAAATATATATATGTATATATATATATATATATATATATATATATATATATATATATATATATATATATATATGGCCAATGTTTAATGGTATCTATAGATTTAGACTGCACAGCTTCAACAGGCACAGCATTCTTTTAAGGGGAAATCACATAAATGACTAAAGCATTGAAAATCAAGTATACTCGTATCAACCTTTTACTATGTGATGCTCCATTTTCTTTCAAATTTTGATAAAAGATTTAGTAAATTATATGCCAATCCAGTTTAGTCCAGGTACAGCCATGGTGAACATTACGAATGATAAGGCGAAATAAAAACATTGTTTCATTTTTCCTCTGCTCTGTATACTCTCTCTAAACTGGCTACCAGATGCGAAAGACAGAGCTTCTAACGATGAGTGACAGGGAGCTACGATGGCTGTGACGAGCTGCAGCATCTCTACATTTAATTTTATTTTTCACACTCCATAAATGCATTTTTGTTGAAAATAGGGATAAGTAAAAATAGTTTTAAAAATCCGTAGAAGTGACAGCTCTCATTTAGCATTTTCTTGCAGTAAGGACACCTTTTTGGTGATATATACACCATCTCCACTTCTTATGTTTAAATTCATGACTTTCTGTTTTTTGTACTATAGTGATACAAGTAGGCCAACAGAGTGATGTTTGTATTGGCCTTATTTCATTTTATAAATCTATACTATATATATCCAATGTGTTATTTATAGTAGAAGAGAAACTGCACATTTTCTAGTTTTTCTTCAAAATTAAAATCTTACAATCTTCCAAAATGTTTTCCACGCCCATACGGTCACATGAGAGCATTTGCCCCAAGTACTCTGCTTACTTAAAGGGACACTACAGAAGGAGCAGTAATAAAACAATCTATATTTATATATTATTTCTTTAATACATCTATAATATGTATACATTTATTTTACTGCTCCTCCTGTTATTCCCTCCATTGGTTACTAGATATGTGCATGGAAAGAAAATTACATGTTGGTTGAATCTTTTTTGTATTTTTGATTTGTCTGAAATGTGTTAATAATCAATGGGGTCAATCCGTAATTTAGTAAAAAAAAAGTGGTTAATTTAATTTTTTTAAAATAATAATAAATAAGAGGTTGCAGTCACAACAACAACCCCCAAAAAGCGGGATATTCCAGATTCTTATTGCAAGTTATTCTTGTGTCTTTGTGCTCGTACCCCAGTTCCTTTGTAAAAGCTTTTCCTGGCTTCCAGTATTGTAATTGTAAAGTACTCTTTGCATAAGAGTAC